>NW_028259155.1:8441875-9044687 GCF_977971745.1 Zootermopsis nevadensis
TTTTAAAGTCCGTTGTATCCGAAACAGTGCTCTTTAACACTTCCTTCGCGTTACATAGAAACCCTTGGGCTGTACCGACGCCCACGTGTGTTACACATCAGAGCCCTCCCTACCAACCTACAGCCTACCGTGACAAGAATTTACCCAAGTGAATCTGGAAGTTCAGTGCACAGCCAAGGATGTGGATAAATTAAAGGCAGAAAGAGAGACGACGAAAGCTTTCTATGTGCTTCTACGCGGCCCCGCGATGAAGTTTAATGCGACGGATTAAGGAGAGAGTTCGCTCTTTGTGTCCGGCATCTTCAGCTCGATGGAGCGGCAACTGTCAGAGGACCAACACGGAGCATACGCGCGGGTTAGGGACGACCCCGTTTTACGACGGCGAACTCGATGTACGCCGATGCCAGCACGTCCTGATTGCGGAAAACAACTCCGGTGTTGTCCCGCTTTGATTCTAGGCACTGCCGCTTTAAGGCGTTCTTTACGATTTACGGTTTTATGGGCATTTCCTGTTCCGTTTTCCGTCGCGATGACGTCATCTAACTGTACTCCTCACGCAGAGATCGCTTTCGAGGATGTCACCGTGACAAAGTGACATTTGTACGTAGCACGATCTGATGTTTTTAGGGCGGTGAGTCCGAAGATGGCTGCCGTGTAGCCTGGTAGAAGTTTACCGACGTTTCGGGGGTCCTTGCTGCCTTATCATCAGGGCGATCACCCTAGTTATTCAGCCCATGTCTTTCCCCGAGACTTCTAAAGTTCGTACGGATTTCCACTGACGTCAGAGGACATATGTAGGTTTCCGGCATGTGGTTAAGAGTTTTTATTGGTGTAATTCAAGTTCAGTAGCTTTTGCCTTTCGTTTGCAAGGGACAGACAAAAGTGTACCTAGAGTGGAACGTCACAGGAATTAAAGCTCTATTTTAACCGAAGCTGTTTTCATGGGAACTCGGTGGACTAGTGGTTCGCGGGTTCGATCCCGACCGAGGTCAATGGATTTTTAAGGGTGATAAAAGTCTGTAGGACAACTTCCTTCGGGAGGGAAGTAAGTATGATCCCATTTCGTAGATTTACGGCACGTAAAAGAACCTTACGAGCATGAATGAGACTTTTTAAGCAAAATTCAGCGGCCATTTCTCACCCAAGTCTCTCGTGATTCATTGCTAGATGGCTCTGGCAGTCAAATCAGGATTGAGTAGAAATTGTGCTGGTCACTCACTACTCATAAATGCACGCTTCAAAGACTGGGAAAACATCCGAAAGGAGGCGGCCAAGACCTACACTGGGCTGTAAATCACATGAGGAAGAAGATTATCTTGTGCTTACGTTGTCCTGTATTTACCTGATGGTTTATACCAGTGGTATTCAACCTTTTTTGTTCGCGTACCCCCAGATATAATTTCTCTTCAACTTTGTACCCCCAAAGTCGTTGGTGTGTAATTCAAGTTATACATAGTATATAATCTACATCTAAAATAAATTAAATAAATTACGTTACTGATTATTCAGTGTTCATCATAAAATAATATATATTTTTTTTAAAATTTCACGTACCCCCTAAGATGTCAAATTTTGGTTTTGATTTCGTGATTACGTCGTCCCACGTCAACAGCTATTGCCATGGATGGAACTTGTTATTTTTTCAGGTTTATTCATTAATCATTCACGTGTGTGCAATTTATCTAGTGTCAGTTTGGGTACAAACGAACGAACAGCTCATCGTCTGTTATCGAGAGGTTCTTTGTTCGGTGCTGTCCGTTAAGAATGAATGTGGTTAAAAATTGTTGGGACTTGTAGTCTGGTCGCCCTGATGATGGACGCAGCAAAGACCTTTGAAACATCAGTATACTTATGCCACTCTAGATAGATAGACGAAGAACCGGGTTTTAAAAATTCCTCAGTTAATGACAAATTTGTTACTGTGTGAATAGCTGACCATGAAAAATACAGGCGTATTTTTAGCAACGTTTGAATGTGGAGGGACATTTTATTGGTGCTTAAAAATCCGTTACTGTCTCTCCTGAGAACACCAGATGAGTTTGTCGCCTATAAATAGCTCGTGTTTATTATTCTGAAAAAAAAGATTTCGACCTAGCCTCGCTTACGTGTTGAAGAAATGACTGACTCATTGTGATTTTGAACTGAGAATTTTGGGCGTGTGGTTTATATCGAAGTGGCAGGGAGGAATTCGACAGATGATCAGATCTCTTGTTAATCTGTCCATGTTCCTTGCCTGAAAACTCGTCATAGACATCGTCATTCGTTACGTATCTTTGAATAACAACAACAAAAAGTTGTCAGTGGAACGACGGTTCCGGAGAATTAGACGTAAATGCGTCTATACTGAAAGGAAGTTTATATTTTGGCTTTATTCTAAATATTTCCTTTATAGATCCTTTACAATTGAGTAAAGTTTGATTAAGACTTTGCTTACTCAACTTGAATTAGTTACGCTTAAGATGGGTCTGTGGTAGATGAATGTAACGTAGTGTAATGTAATGTTTTATAGGTAACAACAATTCCGAGTAAACAGATGACGTTTCCTAGGTAACATAACAATGAAGTTACACTTTTTGCCGAATGACCCTTCCTTATAGACGTATTTACGTCAAAAAACTATTATCCCCATCCGAAATATTTTGAAACATGTTCTTTTCTGCGTGGATATAATTGGCAGTTGGCCCAGATCCTTTTCCACGGGTGACTTAAATAAGTTGAATTACGAAAGGAATATCGACATCACTTGAGTAAGCAAAGTTGGATTTGGTTAGGTTAGGTTAGGTTAGGTTAGGTTGGATTGCGTTAGAATGCATTGGGTTCGGTTGGGTTTGGATGGATTAGGTTGAGTTGGGTTCGTTAGCTTAGGTTTGGTTACATTACGTTACGTTAGGTTTGGTTTGGTTTAGGTTAGTTTTAGGTTATGTTAGGTTTAGGTTATGTTAGGTTTAGGTTATGTTGAGATAATTTTGAATTTTGATTGTGTTCTGTTGGCTTGGGTTTGGTTGGAGTATGTTAAGTTATGATAATGTTTTGTCAGGTTAGTTTTTATTATGAAGGGTCAGCTTAGATTATTTTGAGAAAAACAAGTGTTGAATATCGACAGACTTCGCGACCCTCGTCCAATTGCCGCGGTGTTCGTAACGAGTCGTGTGTGCTGGAGTGTCCACGCACGCGCAGCTTTCGAGTGTGCGCTGTATACAGTCCACAGGCACAAGAGGGGAGCGGAAGCAGAAGGGCGGAGGGGCGGGGGGGAAGATGATGTGTAAGGAAGCGAGGCTGACTTGTCCGAATTTCTGCAAACTCGTTTGACCAGAGGCGAAGAGAGAGAGAGAGAGAGAGGTCGCTGCCCATCCGGCATCGCAACGTCGAATTGAATTGGCCGGTGTCACGTGTCTTCCGACAGCGACTGTTTCTTACCGCTCTCTCGGGTGTTTTTGAAAGCTCAAGCGTCCGCCACGCGCATGCGCAACAAGTAGATTAAATCAGTGCGAAAAAGAGACCGGGAAGTTATAAATAAGTAAGCCAGCATTTGCATCTCTTCGTCACAGAATCTCACTTCAAGCCTCTTGAGTGAAGTGTTTAATGGGGCCACTGAGCGAGTTGGGTGGGGGGGGGGGGGGGGGGCTTGAAGAAGGCGATGAAGTGATTGCGCGTCTCTGGGGGTAGCTACGGGATGTGGACAGGCGCTCGTATAGTTGACTAAGAACACGCTGTTTATTTACGGACGTCTCCAGTCTGTTTTTGATGCAAAATACAGCTTCAAATTAGATAATTGTTTTCAAGGCTTCGCAGTTTTTTCGATTCTCCCGTAAAAAAAGAAAAAGCTCTCGTTTTTTCACAGCCACGCACACGCAAAGAATAAACAGACGTTACAAAACCACTTTAATGAAAACGCGGCTTTTTAAAGATTTCTACCAGGGACACGAATGACGTCTACTTGGTCCTTTAAAGCCGAGTGGTAATTATATGTACCAGCTGCTTTAGCAATCGGTAACTCTTCATTTTGTATTTATGTGGTTCTAATGATTCTCAGTGTAAACAGCGCTTATTTCCTTAAACAGCGTTAACCAGTTGATCGATGTAATGGTCAAGTGTGGTGTTTTCTTCGCGGTACGGACTCAGCGTTAACCAGTTGATCTTTTTAATGGTGAAGTGTGGTGTTTTCTTCGCGGTACGGACTCAGCGTTAACCAGTTGATCTTTTTAATGGTGAAGTGTGGTGTTTTCTTCGCGGTACGGACTGAATTCTTAAATATTGTTTGGGGGAGTTATAATGCCATTATAAGCGTTAGTGAGGACTCCACCTCCGATGCAATGTCTCAAGTATTATAATTCCGTGTCATAATAATGCTGAATATAATTAAACATTTTTTACCCAATTAGGGAATTAATAAAAAATGTAGATTAATAAAATTGTCCCTATGCGTTTTTAACCATGCACCATTGCAGCGTATGGGAGAGCGAAGGTAAAACTTCTCTGCCTCGTGACCACGACTCGAAGGCGTATAGGGGAGCATAGAGGATGGGCTCCACTCATTCTGAACCCGTAGGCGAGTGGCGGTCTTCACATTCATTGCATGGGGGTAGATTACGTCTGAGCCATTCTGGACGGAGTGACTATGAACTGATAGTGTTTTTCCGACTCGTTGAAGAGCTCTCTCGATCCTCGTACGTGGCGCTGTAGCGGTCATCAGTTGAGGTATAAATAAATATCTTCGCCTGCGGCCCGCCTGTGTGTGTGTCATCGCTCTGACTGCGTGCTACTGGCACGATAGAGTCGCGCTGCTACAAGTTTCTCTACCAGAAACGTAACACTTTGTTCCTACTAATCGAAGACGATCAGAAAGTATTCTTAACCTTGACCTCAAAAACCTCACGGCCTTAGCATCAGCGTGCCTGGCGAGTGTGATACCAGTTCGGGTTATTTTTTATTGTCAAGTGGATGAACGACTTCCTTGCGTTGTTTTTTTTTCATCGCTGCACCAGCTGCCGGTGTTAGGAATTGGAAGGAATTAGAATCTGGTTACTTAATCCGCGTTCCCTGTGTCAACTGACCCGATGCGACACCAGACATTTTTAGGTTAGGTTGTTTTGTTCCGGACACCAATACCTGGAGTATTTGAAGTGCTGTGATATATCACACTCTTAACAATGACCTTGGAACACACTGTGGCATCATTTACCTTGGTCACGACAATGTCTTTGATATCATTTTCGTATAAGTTATTCCGTTGGCTGCCCTGCGTGTGGTGTCGTCTAACATCTTTAGAATTTTCCTGTGCTCCAGAGAGTACAGTCTAGTTTCTTTCAGAAGTTAATCGCAGAAACTGCCAACCTAAACTAGGTCTTGGCCATTGATTTTGCGAGACGACGCTGGGAATAGAGATTAAAGTTGATTTTCTTTTGTTTCAGAACTTTGCAGTGATGGCCGACGTTGCGAAAACTGTGAAGGTAGTGAGTAACAGCAGCGCTTGTGGTGTGTCTCTGTGTGAACTAACATCAGCGAACGTTGAAGCAGATTCTCTCGAAATTCGTAACTCACCATCCAATAACACAGATTCGACAGATTTAACACTGAACCTACCACCGTCTGATGACGAAACGAGTTTACAAGAACTTATTGAATCGGAATTAGCCTTGCGAAAGGAACTTATAGACGCTCAATTTTCCCCTAGAATCTCAGATTACTCAGATACTTTGGAAGAGGCTGACGATACAGATACGATTGATGCGAACCAGAAAACTTGTGATTCAATAAAGTCCTCGCCAACAATTCTGTCTCCTCGGAGTTATGACGAAACAGATCGTAAAGCCCTTGATATCAATACGCAGTTTATTTTGGCCGAAAGGAATCATTCGTTTCAAACGTTTACTGGGAATGATATGTTTTTTTTCAACACACTCGATGACACGCAGATCAATGGAACTGATCCATACTTGAAAGACGACGAAGGCCTAGCAGATCCATTCCTGGGAGAGGAATCACATGCGGTTTATTCCGACATTGAAAGCACACAGGAACCAAACGAACTTGAAATTTGCTCAACGTCACATGTAGACGATCTTGACGAATGCCGTCAAGAATCATCTGAATCTGATTCGTCCATCTTGAAAGATGTCGATCATATTACGCTTTCAACATTCGATCCTTTCACTACGATAGTTGACAGCAGCAAATCTGAGACGATTGATAATCCAGATATAGTCGAAACACCGTCGAGTGAGTGTGCTGATTCAGACTTCATTTGTCTTCAGGTTGAGACAGGCGATAAATTCGATACCGTGGTTGAACCCTCGCAAAATTTGAATGAGAATTTTGGTGCCTGTGATTGTATCGAGACCATATCAGAGGAGGTTGTCCCAGATGGGGATTTTCGTACTAATTATGTTGTAAGTGTTGGTTTGAGTAACAGCATGGATGAGTTTGGGTGTGGTAATAATGATCATGTAACTAACGTTTTTGATACTCTCGAAATCGACGATTATGAAATCCCTGTAACCCCTGAGGAAGCCACCGCTGAGATAACCGAAGAACACGGTAAATTCAAGATAACAATTCCAGAAATTGATATAATTCCTCCTGATGACAATGAAATAAGCGAAAGTGAACTGGTTTCAAATGAAGAACTGAGTATTTCTAGTAGCGGAGCTGGACCTCAGATTGAGTTGACTGGTCCTTTGGTTGAAGATGGTTTTGAGACCTGGGAAACGGTTGCCGAACCATCAGGGCGTATCCCCGAGAGATCTGACAGTCTTGAATACGTCCCGGAAGAATTTGGTGGTGGTACCGAGGTCGCGAATGTGCATGCAGATGAAATAGTTTCAGAAGTTTGTCCTAAAAACACTGACTCCTCATACTCCGATGTAAGTTTGATGCTTTGCGTTAACTTAACTTTGTTAGATTGTGTCTGTTGCTAATTATTTTTAATGTAAGTCAACATTTGAGGTTTGCTGTCAACTTCGAGTTCAGATTTTATGTTAACGAATCAGACATTTTAAGATTTGATGTTTTTCACAGCGGGGATTATGAAGATTTCTGTCTTCTGGGTTGTTGATTCATCGCCCTGATGATGGAGGCAGTCTGACCTCCGAAACGTTGGTAAGCATCGACCAGACTACACAGAGCAACAACTCAGAAGACAGAAATATTCATCGCCCTGATGATGGAGGCAGTATGACCTCCGAAACGTTAACTTAACTTTGTTAGATTGTGTCTGTTGCTAATTATTTTTAATGTAAGTCAACATTTGAGGTTTGCTGTCAACTTCGAGTTCAGATTTTATGTTAACGAATCAGACATTTTAAGATTTGATGTTTTTCACAGCGGGGATTATGAAGATTTCTGTCTTCTGGGTTGTTGATTCATCGCCCTGATGATGGAGGCAGTCTGACCTCCGAAACGTTGGTAAGCATCGACCAGACTACACAGAGCAACAACTCAGAAGACAGAAATATTCATCGCCCTGATGATGGAGGCAGTATGACCTCCGAAACGTTAACTTAACTTTGTTAGATTGTGTCTGTTGCTAATTATTTTTAATGTAAGTCAACATTTGAGGTTTGCTGTCAACTTCGAGTTCAGATTTTATGTTAACGAATCAGAAATTTTAAGATTTGAAGTTTTTCACAGCGGTGATTATGAAGATTTCTGTCTTCTGGGTTGTTGATTCATCGCCCTGATGATGGAGGCAGTATGACCTCCGAAACGTTGGTAAACATCGACCAGACTACACAGAGCAACAACCCAGAAGACAGAAATATTCATCGCCCTGATGATGGAGGCAGTATGACCTCCGAAACCAGAAGACGGAAATCTTCATTTGATAACTTGTTGCCAAAACTTTAATTTTTGTCAGCCACGCGTTGTAATTTTTAGGTCATCCTTAGACTTTTGAATAAGCAGAGAACAGCCTACGGGTCTGTATTGATGAATCGATTCGTAGATAGAATTTTGAATAAAACAGTTTTAAAAAACGTCTTTGTGTCCCTAAGCTCCAAATTACAGTTCTTTATGATTTTTTGTTACATTTTATTTTCTTCTGTTAGTCCGAGAAGAGCGAGTTTGTGACAACGAAGACAGCTGAAAAGAAAACCAAGAAGACGAAAAAATCCGATCCTGAGAAAGAAAATATTTCTGTGGTAAGTTCTGTCTCGTGTGGAGCATGGAAATGTTTTTGTTGTCTGAAAATACATGTTTTGACGTGTAAAATTCATTGTGCAACATGTGGATGGACTGACCGCTTTCCATAATTCCTCTTGCTTCAAATTGTCTATTTACTGTGTTTCGTTGGTAGCACTGAAAATAAAACGAGAACGCGGAGTATTCAAAATCTGCAAACATCAAAAAACTATTGGATTATCCAGAGATAATATAATTTCACATTACAAGAGACTGTGCACTTATATTATGTTTTTCTGGTTCAGGATTCAGACACTTTATATGTTTTATCTTTTAAAATTAACCTAGATCTTAATTGCATTTAGTATTTACAGTGTAAATTGTTAATATTTTTGCATGTACTGAAACTTGGAATTGTGTTGAGATGTTTTGTGTCGTGTTTTGTTGGCTAATGATGTGTTACTGGTGTCGTGTTCTACTAACCAGGCAGACACAGCACTGACTCATGCCGACAGTGTTGCAAATAACGAGGTTAAAATATCCCCCAAAGAAAATATACCTGCAGATGATAAAATTGTGGATGATGATCTGTCCAGTGTTTCCGTCAAAGTATTGGTGAGTAAATGTTATTTTTATTAACTGTCCAGATGAAGCTTGGTTGTAATTTTACGTAAAAATTGTGATTTACTTCGCCCTAATGTGAGCGCATTTTGAAGGTATGTTTGTTGTTGTTGTTGGCGGCACTGTATAACAGCTTGCTGCATTGTCAAGGGTGTTGTTCATACATTAATGTACGATGTTTTGCCAGTTATTTTATGTGGATGTAAAACTTGATGTGTCACTTTGAAGAAATAAGATATTTGATCTTTGAAGTAGTGATTGTTGAAGATTATATAAAAGGCGACGCTGTATGTCGGCAACAAAGTAGAGAATGTCGAAGTGGCATGGCCGTCGAGCGCATATAAAGGGATAACCGGAGAATGCAGTGTGCTAATGTAAAACTAGATGGCAGTGGTGTAAGACAGGCTGTTTTAGTAACGTGATGTAAGCTGCCTTCTGTTAACAGTGGCATATGTGTCTTGTGTTATAACATTGATTTCATTACTTCCCTAATGCTGACTGTTGTTCTAATTGTGTATGATTGTCTTTTACTCACAAATCTTGACACCGCTGTTGGTGTAGATATCTTGGCGAGATGGAATGTCATGTGAATGCTGATAATAGGGATTTCAGCGTGGCGTTGATGTGATTGGCAGGACGTTTGCTACAGCGAGTTAAGTGAAGTTGTGGGGAAGCCTTGGTCAGTGTTAAAAACTTCAGAGCAGCTAGAGTTGAGACCGTAGTTTAATTTATATATGTCTTCTCTTTGGATTTATTGCTTCTCAGAATGTGTGCGTGCGTGCGCACACTCGACTGCTTTTTGTAGCAGTATGAATCTTTGAGGTTCTGAGCATGCGCACATGTGAATATGGATGATAACTGTTCTGATATAGTACAGGAGGATCGTAGTCCATCAGTAAAGAATTAGGGTGGGAGGGTTTGAACTGGACTAGCTGAGGATAAGTACCAGTGGAATCATAAACTGTCGGAAGTTCCGAACACTCTTTAATATGGCTTCTCCCGAGCGATCTGTCCCTTTTAGGTTATCCAACTATACTTTTATGCGCACATCGTTTCTCTGTGATTTCTTCTGCGCAACCCCACCATCTTGATTTAGCGATACCAACAATATTAGGTGAAGAGTCAATTATGAAACTTAACCTCACATAATTTATTCCATTCTCTTGATTGATTTTTTCTTTCGATCGTAAGGCTTATTGGACTCGGAAGTAGCATGGCAGTTGCATGAGAGCATGGTTTTGTTTGATGTGTTTGGTAATTGTTTTTCTTTTGGCGCATGATTGTGTGCAGAAATCAACTTACGCAAACCAGATTCAGACACAGGCATCAAAGGAAACAGCAAAGGAAATAGATTGTGATATTCAGCTTTGTGGACCAATTCAGTCACTGGTAAGTTCAGAATGCAAGTCATGATGGAACATTACTTTGTTTGTACCAGAGAACTTCCTTGTGAAAATTGTTTCCAAAACGCATCGTAGTCTCTGTCACAGACGTTTGAACACGGAGATCATGCGTTTGGAATCGCCAAGGAAGAAACACATTAATTTGATTAAACCTATGGAAAAAAAATAAAGGTTTGTTATTTCATTCAATGTTAATCATTATATATGTAAACCTAATCCCAGTGTAGTTTCAATCAATTGAATGTATTAATTTTCGTAGTCCTGTAAGTAATTCTTAAGTCTTTCAATTGAAGACTATATTGATTTTACCCACCAGCATAATTAAATATAACAACTAAATTTTGTTTTTACTGTTTATAAACCTTTATTGTTATTCCACTGTTGTCTTCACCTTCGTAAAGAAATATTTCAGGATGTATTTTTTTTAGAGAATATTTCGTAAACAGATTTTGATTTTTGTTGTTGTTGTGGTACTTACAGTACTGGTTATGGGTTTTCCTGTCAGTTCACCTAAAATGTGTCAGTTTGCCTGAAACATATTACATAAATATTTATGCCATATCCCACGTAACATAATAGAAAGTGACCAGTTAAATGTTACTGTGCGCCGTATAACGTATTGATTCTGACGTTATTCTACATTTGAAATGATATTCAGTTGGATGAGTAATATGAAGATCAGATTTAAGTCGACGTACATATTAACAGTGAAAGTATTAATGGAACAGTCACGGGATTTTGTTGCTATGTCCAAAATATGTTAAACCTACTCCACATAACAAACATATGATACGGCATAGGCTCGATGTTAATAATATAATTAATTCATATTATTCTAATGGATTGTTAAGGCAGGGCGATTAACAAAATGAAGTTGGCTGTCTTGTGGGTTGTTGCATCATGCAGTCTGGTGGAAGTCTGCCTGCATTTCGGAGGTTCTTACTGCCTCCATCATCAGGACTCATTGCTCTCATGATGGAAGCAGTAAGGCACCTATGAAACGTCAATAAACCTGCCAAAGTTTATGGTGCAATAACCACAGAAGACTGCAATTTCCATACTCGACATCTCAAGAACCTGATATATTATAAGCGTCTGGTTGTGAAACAGGGATAGTGAAATCTAGGGCTGGACATGTGGAGAGATTTTGTGGGGAATCCTGGAAAACGACCACTGGGCAGACCAAGAAGGAGATGGGCGGATGGATGTAGTTGGCTCAGGGTCGTGGCCGGTGGTGGGATTTGGTGTTATTGGTGTTGAACCCGCAGGTTCTGATACTAGAGAGTGAGTGCGTTAGAGATTATGTGTGAGTTAATAGAATAAATAAGTTAATGATAGAATTTTATGTAGATTTTGTCTGTAATCCTCATAGAGGGTCAAAATGGGTTTTGTACTGAAGCAGTGGAACAGAAGATGGAGAAATTAATTTGCTGTGAGATTTTTCTGGGGTAGCTTTGAACCACGCGTACGTCTCTGAAGTTTCTGGTGCAGTCGAAATGCATTCTTATTGTAATGGACACAGTAAGGAGCGAGTTTAAATTAAGATGGAAATAGGTTATTAGATTTTTGTGAGAGAAGCTATTTTCATGGTTTCAGTCTCAAATGTTATGATATTTTAAAATTTGAATTTAATTTTGGTGGAATTCTGTGTCGGAATGTAGTGGGGTGTGATTTAATATTCGTGGGACGTGGACTTTAAAATAGGAATGGAAATTTTTCTTTTATAGTCGCTGTTGATGGGTAAAAGTGCAAAGGCGCGAGTCAGAACTTTGAAGGGAAACGGTGATCGTATGGCAAAGATGGATGAGAGACCACCTGAAGAAACTAAAAAGTCAGCTGAGTGTATTTTGCAGTGTAAAACATTTTATAGAAGTAGATTAAAGAGATCATTATATCTCATGGCAGATAGCATGGGACATGTCGCAATAGATAAAGTACGCTATCAATGACGTTTATTAAGGAAAAACACAGTTAATTGAATGGCAAGACTGTATTTAAGAGAAATTTATCGTTTGTAAGAAATAAAATAAGAATCTTGTGGAATGCAAAAAAAGAAACAGTGGTTTGAGAGAAAAGTGTAATTTGAAATGAATTAGTTGTACAGAAAGAAAGTTTTGAATTTATCGAGAAAAGAAGAATTATCTGTTCTTTGTATTTGCTGATGGTGTGAGCATTTCAGGGGGTTTTAAGATAATATTAAAAGACTTTTGATACTGAGCGATATCTACATGTTGAGCGGTGATGATGTACAAGAACTGTACGCTGACTTGACTGCAGAAAGTAGGAGCCTGTCAAGGAAGAAGTGGCAAAGCCCCTGGCGGAATGTTGTAAGATATTTTGTTTAGTTTGTGTGAGAGTTGGAATACCAACAGAGATGTTTAATAATACTGAATGTAAGTGGCAGTTTCCATCACTGGAAAGTATAAATTTCCCATTTCTTTTGTGAATGTAAAGGTTAGGTTATGTTAGGTTTTGTTAGGTTAGGTTTTGTTAGGTTAGGTTAGCCTCAGTAATGATAGAAGCATTTTATTATTACAACTGGTAAGTAATTGTTTAAGGATCATTATAAATATTTAACTTTATTTACAGAGTGGACTTGGGCTGTAAAATGAGAATTAAAAGTATAAGTTCTCATATGATCAACTGTTTTTGAAGTATGTGATAAAATCATAAATTTCGAATTGACCACAATAAGAATGAAATAACTCATTAAACAAATGAAGTACATTGGTTGGGACAAGGATGTGCCTTAAGCTGTTTTCTGGTCGACATATTCATTAATGGGTGTAGTTTTCGTAATATATCTAATTATTTCACACTTAATTATATCTCACCCATGCAAAAAAACAATTGTACAGATGTCAGGGCCATATAATATTTACTTAGCTCGATAAATTCAATTAAACTAAATGCATTATACCTCAGTGCAATTCTGTAAAATGATCATTTCCTGGGGAGCTTTATCATTTTCCTTCTACTGGCATTCATAGTACGTAATTTTAGTGATTCATACACTCTGATATTGGTTTACAGAATGATTTTTCATTTCCCAAGCATTTGTTGAAATTTATTTAATTTCTGTGGCCACTCAGCTCACAAGTTTTTGTACACGGATCTTTTAATACGACGATATCAAAACTGAGTAATATTTTCAGATACTAGTAAAGTATAAAAAGTGAAACTGTCCCACTATACGCCATGTAGGCGCTTGGGGGGGAGAGGAGGTATAGCTCCTACTCATTCTCAACTTCGCCACTAGATGGGGTGAGTGACCAGGACCTCGGTACCCATCGGATAGGGGACTGGGTGGGCCACAGAGCCAGTCTGGATGCAGAGGCTAGAGGAAAAATTCTCTGCCCCCATCGGGGATCGAACCCTGGTCGTCCAGTCCATAGCCAGTCACTTTACTGACTCTGCATTCAAGAAAATTACACAAGATAAATATTTGTATTATGTAATATATATTAAGTTTAAGTAATTTAAGTGAAGAGAATCATTTGACACTTTTTATTGTGTTAACAGGGGAAAATATTTGTATGAAATGTTACAGGGAACATAAACGATGCTGTGGGACATATTTTGAGTGAACTGACGAGGGAGCGTGTTGTGGGTTGAGGATTGTGGCATGGTTTTACTGTTTTATGTGTCCGTTTTCTTGGTAGTTTGTATTTGTTTTTGCATGTTCTTATGTCTGTAGAAACAAACTTACTGTAACCAGGCACAGAAAAGTTACAGGAAACAAGATAGTCCTGAACAGAAGGAACTTATAGCAACCGGCATCTCGATTAAAGAACTCGTAAGTAAACTTAAAGTCTTGATTTAGTATTAGTTTCAAAATGAATGTCTGGTGTGTCTGTTGAGTTCACATGTCAGAACGGTGGCTAAGTGAGGATATTTTAGTAACCGCTGTTCATTTCTCGTCTTATCTAAAGTCCAAGACACGGTTTCTTGGTGAATATTTTTATTACAGAGTGGAATAATGGGGTAGAAGTCACCTGACATTTGAAGGGCTAATCGTCTGTTCCCTAACGCAGCGCAATTAATTGTGGCATGATTTTAATTTTCATAGATCGGGTCCTGTAACCAAGTCACATTGCTATATAGCCATCGCACATGAATCGAGTCTGGTAAAATAATGCTTTACGTGCGACCAGCATTATATATTTCTGCTACATGTTTCAAGCTCAGATGAACCGTCATCAGGTGGGCAGTGCGTAAAGTATGATGCTAAAAACAATTATATCAATTATTTATTTTATTCCGTCTGATCACAATATAATTTTTTTATTTAAAATTTCTTATAATTAAGATAATAAAATATCATTCATGTTCCATATCGATTGATCGATTTACATTTCGGAACATTTACACAACATGTTTCGGTTTTTATAAAACCATCATCAGGTGTAAAATATATCTAAGAACTTAAAACTCAAACAGAAATCATAATTAAGTTTTAAGTTCTTAGATATATTTTACACCTGATGATGGTTTTATAAAAACCGAAACATGTTGTGTAAATGTTCCGAAATGTAAATCGATCAATCGATATGGAACATGAATGATATTTTATTATCTTAATTGTAAGAAATTTTAAATAAAAAAATTATATTGTGATCAGACGGATTAAAATAAATAATTGATATAATATTCACAATATGACGCAATTACACTATCTTAAAAACAATTATTACGTGAAATTAATAGATTGTATAGTGGTGGATTTGTCACTACATTTACAAACACGAGGAAAATATTGTGTTTTTTTAAATCACTAGATGCATCTCTTAATCTTTTGCAGTAATACTCGTCACCTTTGTACTTTTATATTGACTGTCCACCTGGTGATGGTTCACTTGAACTAAAATATATACTGGAAATAAATAATATCAGTTAGGTATTAAGTATTGTTTACGAGCTTGATTTTTATATGTTAATCTGGTTGGGGTCATATTTTAGCAAGAGCTACTTTTTCTTTAGTTATGGACTGTTGGGTCTCGTATGGAGTTTGAAAGGAACGCTCGAGACAGATTTATATTTTTTAGGGTTATGTAATTCGTGCTTTATCTTCTCAAGTTCTGTTACTAAGCTGTACACGTGCCCAACATGTTGAAATAAATTTGTGGGACATGTAATAACGCAGAAACGCTCCAGGCATTCCTGTTACAATTGTGTGTTCTACACCTGGAATATCTGAAATATGTGTGTTCAGAGTATGATTTTTCAATTCAATTCTAAAGGGTTTCGACGACGGTAGTTTACATTTAAAATTATCCACTGTCAGGACTTTTTCCATCGTCTGTTCTTTAAAATCTATCTAAGGGGCCCAACAGACCAACAGAGTAGGTACCTCTCACCTGAAGACGGAGACAGGACCAGCCTCCGAAACGTCGTGATTTTAAAGAACAGACGATGGAAAAAGTCCTGACAGTGGATAATTTTAAATGATTTTTCAGACTTAAAAATTTGTAGTTAGTTTGTAAATTATATATATATCACATAAGAGAGGTTACTGAGGGTTTAAATATGTCGGTGCATGGCCTCGGTTGATAAAATAAATTTTCGTAATTCTCCCAGAGTGTATCCACATCCTGTGAATGTAGCACGCCATCTGTGGGCCTAGGACCAGATTAAATGACCTTCCTGATTAAACTCGTTAATTATTAATGCAAACTGTTCTCTTTATGGTGGACCTCTGTGTTTAACTGGATCTGCTGTTGGATGCGTATGAGGCAATGAATCCGTCATGTAGATGTTACTTTAATTCTTTTGATTGGCTTATTTGACAGCAAGACGAGAGCTGTGTAGGTGAAATCAGAAGACTGTGAATGCCGAATTTAGAATTATACTTTCATAGGCTATTTTGAGATAATCCCAGCATTTGTCATCTGAAGGGAGCGTGGAAAACCATGAAATAAATTTACGTGGTCTTCGGCCTGCCCTCTAGGAAGGTAGACTGAAGTGTAAGTTGGTGGTGGTAGATGTTTCACGTATACAAAAAAATAATTTTAAAATAAAATTATGTATTGCAGTTCGTGCATTTTAAAATAATGAAGTGTGTGGTGATTTGTACTTGACTGTACTCTTTATCGAGTGAATATGAATGTATGTTGTTATCACCTACCATTTAGAAATTGTTTGCAAAAAGATTAATGGAATTATTGAATGCATTTTTAAAATTGTATGATAGATTTAATGTCATCACACCGATTACTTAACAATTCATTGGATGTTGTAATGAAGCACTTTACTGACGATCACTGACTCTGGGGATGTGACACTCAGAATTTTGGAAATGTCACGTGTATTTCAGAGGATTGTGTTTACAGAGTTTTGGTTGTTAAACCTTGAGAGAAAAACCACTTGTGAGACATTGTCATAGAGAAGAGGATAATATTAAAATGGTTTTGATGAAATCTTGTGAGTGTGGACTGGATTCAGCAAATGAAGACGTGTTCTTTTGAACACAATACTGAACTTCCAGTTTCCATAGAACAAGAAATTTCTTGATTAGTTTAGTGATATTCCTTTTCAAGGAAAATTCTGGTCCATGGATTTGATATACAGAAGCATTGAGAATTATTTTGTCACCTTGCATTCCAGTCGTTCCTGTGTTCGCTGGACGCTGTCACCGCTGCAGTACAAATCCTAATGCTTTCCTTTGAAGCTTGTACCGCCTGATCAATGTGTGGAGCTTTGCCCCCATTCTCCTACATGCTTTGTGAAAGGATCCTTAGACACCTGGGTCTCTCACACTGTAAACATGCCTCATTACTGTGAGAAAATGGCTTTGTGTGTGTTATTTGATGTGTACGAAGTGACTAACATTAGATGTAACTAATCCTAACAGAGACGAAGCTTTGGTGACCTGAGTACTCTCTGTGACAAAGAGGATGCGGAGGTAAGGGATGAGGATTCTGCTCCCTTCAGCTTGGATTCGGTGAGTTTATGTCCGCGCTGCAAACTGCGCGAATCAATCGACGAGACGCAAAAACTGTGCTGAATTTTCTGTATGTTGCGTAATGTATCCAGCCATCTCTCAGCAGTCATTTATAGTTAGCTGAATGTTTGCTTTTGGTATCTTTTACTGTCAATCCTTTTCTGGAACATCTGTGTAGGGGCCCAGTAAGTCGGTTATCTCATTTAAAATTACGTAGGATAAAATGTTAGTGATCGGTACTCTCCCACTTCGTATGTTGGAAGTTTTGGGATCAGCTGTCCTAACAGGTTTTCCAAAGTCCCTCCTCCATGCATATTCTGAGATTGTTTCATAAATTTGGCAATGGCCGTGTCCTTCCACATTCTTTGCAATTCATAATTCAGTATTAATTTTATCATTCAGTGCTGAACATATGAGCTACTGACAGCATTGCTAAATAATCCACTGTTAAATTGACGCCAGGTTTTAAATCGTGTCAATACTGTAATATTTTAATGATACGGGACTGTGATGTTGAAAATTCTGCCACGGGCAGAGAAATGCATGTTCCTGGCACAATCGACAATTATTCATCTTTATTCATGTTTTTCCTCTGGATTTTGGCAGCGTATGCTTGTTGGCAGGTGCCGACATTTCAGAGAAACATGCTGTTACCATCTTCAGGGCTGAAGGTGTACACTGATGAGTGTACTTGGTAACAAAATCCACGTCACTATCATTATCGTCACCATGTCTTATCTTGCATTCTTTCCAGATAATCCAGTGCTTTTAATTTATGTCTGGAATCTGTTTAAATAACCAAAGTGTTCCTGAAATTGCTCTGAAAAATGAAGTTTGTCCACCCACAGGTCATACAGTTGGTACTTTGCCAACAGTACATTCCTCATACGAAGCTCGTTCTTCAAAACATAGTCGCTGGCTTTGCTTATTTCTTTAGACCTGTTCATTACTTCATACATCATTCAATGTTCTGATATTCTATAAAGTAATATTATTTGGGTCATTTATTAATTAATCTGCGTCTAGTGGTGCATACATAACAGTTTCACGTGGATGTTTTGGCACGGAGCACTTTCTTCATTTAATCTCCGTTCCGACATGTAGAAGCTTGTGACTCCTCCCTCGTCGATTAATCCTGCTACTGAAGGCTTCATATTACGATGAACCTGCGTTGAATATGTAAAGGTTAACATTTTAATTTTGAGAGTTTTGTAACATTTTTGTTGGAAAATAGAAACATTTTAAGAGAAAGAATTGGTTTGTGATGATACGTAGCTGTTACAGAGCCCCACTGTATTGGAAAATTTTGAAATTCACCTACACTGAAGCACATACGTGATAAAGTAACGCAGATTCAGTGTGTATGTTCTCGAAAGGCAATTATTACAGCGGAAATTGGAATTTTTTAAAAATTTAAGGCACTTTTCATTGAATTTTAGGTGTCACTACATTAGTAAAAAGTTGACAGGTGGTTCAGTATGCATGGTACAATATCCAATTTGTGTAGTGGTGTGTTGGTACTTAGCAGTTTTGCCAACATGGTAGCCCTGGTCCAGGAAGAGGAATATTTCAGTATTTTATTACGAATTAGAATTGACGTACCATAAGTGTTTTAATATTCTACACATTAGTTTACAGTGTATTTCTTTTAATTGATTAACTCTCTTGTATTTTAATGGTTATACTAATGCATGAACTTCACTTATATTCTGTCTGGATCTGTATGTAGAAAGCTCGCTCTCTGGGCGACTTACACCGCATGTCAGGTTCCTTTCAAACTAACAGCAACTGCAGCAGCATGGACTCCAACAAGGAGCCCGTTCATACAGGCGTCTCCGTCAGGGCTCTCGTAAGTAATACCTGTATGACGCATGTGTTACGTTCATGACCACTGAATATCTTCAGTAGTGAAATTATTACCACCTGAAGATGGCTGTATTCTGGGTTGTTGCGCCGTGTAGTCCGGTGGAAATTTATCAAGGTCCTTGCTGCCTCCATCGCCCTGATGATGGAGGCAGCAAGGACCTCTGAAATGTCAGTAAACTTCTACTAGACTATATAGCACAACAACCCAGAAGACAAGCGTCTTCGGACTCACTGCCGTCAAAACCTGAAATCCTACATACTGGCACCTGCTTTATAAAACTTTATGATGTTAATGGTGTTAAGACACCTCAAGATGGAAACACTTGACTGTGAGCCTGATGTGTTGTAACATTTTTGTCTGTAGAAAAAATCTGGAATGTTGGTAACCTGGCATGTTTTAGCGATTTGTTGAATTTTAAGTTGGGATAATTTTAGTGGGCTATAGCAGACTGCGTAACCTCCGGTCCTTCTTTGTGAACACTTCAACATTTGAGAACAGTGAAGACACAGGACTTTTGTATTGCAAGCAGACTTTGCATTTGGAAGTTCAAGGATCAGATCTGATTATTGTAAACACTTTGGGCAGAAGTTTGGGAAATGAGGATACTCGTAGGCTGCGGCTACTGATGAGTGTTGTTGTCGAGTATCTTTGTTGGATTAGGAATGTAATATACAGGAGAGAAGCTGGTGTCTCCAGGGGTGAACAGATGTGTTAAATTCACCATTCAGTATCGCTTGTCCAACAACAGGACTTTGCTGTACGGTCGGCTAGTCCGCATGCAGCACACAACAGCTCTCTGCTCACTAGCCATTCTTTTGCACGCACTGATGAGTGGAGAAGCTAATTACTTTTTGCTCTGTCTGTACACTCTTTATTCTTCCATGTACATTAAACTTTGGTAAATCTTGTAACTGCGTAACATTTTGAGAGCATGATTTTGGTTTTTGATTATGACCTGAAAAACTGTGTCATTGGCATTTTCTCTAAGTCATTTGTTGTTCTGTTCTGAATGAGATACAACGCGCTGCGTGATGCTTACTAAGTTTTTAAAGAATATGATGCAGAAAAAATTATTACAGTAGTAGAACTGTGAGTTTTGGTTTAAGACACAAAAATTATATAGACAAAAGTGAGCTTCCGCTGTTGTATATCTTGGCGATGTAATTTTAAAGTTTTCTAAAATTTGTAAATTCTTATAGATCCTCTTGTGGTCTTCTTGATTGTGACACCGTGTTGCGTTGCAGGTAGTTGGCAGCATTTTGGTAAACGTGCAGAACAAGATGTCAACAACCCTCGCAACCATTGGGTGGGGCTCTAGTTAATTATAACTTAGATTTTAATTCAGAAATCACTGTTTTTCACAGCTCTGTAAAGAGCCGCCGTTAACTGATGTTAATCGCTACAGGTATTTAACAGTGGCTTCGTGGTCTGAGGCCAAATATATCATATAATTCAGTGTTTCAGCCACATCTAGTTTTGTGTGTCGGTCATCACTTTTCATTACCACAATCCCCTTAATTTAAGGCTCTTGCCATGTGCTGGCTTCCTGTGTGATTACCAGGAGAGGGCTAATTCCAGAAATTAAATAAATTGCTCGTTTATAGAAGGGGGATTGCCATCTGCGTGCTGAAACTAAAATTGTATTGTCACAGTTTACTGTTGAAAGTTTGAATCGCTTCTTTCATCATAGAAATATACTTACATTCCTCATTTCGAATGTCATATTCATCCACTTGTATCTTGCATAAAAGTGTTAACTTGTGAAACCAGAAGGAAGAAATAAACGCTGTGACCATAATGCGATGAAAATTCTTGTTCTAAAGCTGTGTGAATGGGATATTCGTGTTTGTTTTGTGAGAGAGTTTTAATTTGTTATTTTTACTCTGCCTGTCCCAATATTTGCATGTGGCTTGATGCATGGACAAAGAGAGCGAGTTTCTGCAACTTGGCCGACTCGCCTGCCGAATCTGTCTCCGAAAGCAAACGGCACCAGGTGAGAACTGCCCAGTTAAACTCTTCAGAATGCGCTGCTATAGTTTACTGCCTTTGACTCCTGACTCTTCTTAAAGACTTCAACATCAACATCTTTTAATAAAGTTTCTGCGGTGACATTCGAAAACATTTAAATATGGTTTAATTTCTTTTTTTCCTTCCTCATCTTATTTTTATTGTTCGTAATATTTATTTAATCAGCAATTGTGTCATTTCTTATTACATTTTAATATTAGTCTGTGTATTGTAGGAAGTATCGTAATATGATGATATGTGTAAACTGTATGGTGGAGGGGTGAAGTGGAACTCTTAAGGAGGGCATTATCTTAAGGATAGTTCAAAATATATAGAAATTTTTAATTTTGATAAATGCTTCATTTTACCTTGTTGTGATGGAAATTTGAAATTTTATCTTCACATCTTAATTAAAATTTGGCATATTTTATGAAGTATGACCGATCAACGTGTGTGGGTGTGTGTATTTTGTTGTTGTCATATTCACCCAGATGCTTACGAATTTTGTGAAATCTGGAGGGCAGTGGAATATTGACATCTTCAAATGCTTCCTAAAAATTGTATCACAACTGAGGTCACCTCTTAAATGTCAGATTTGGGGAACTGAAAATTTTCTGTCTGAAGGTAACATTTAGTCAAGAGCGCCTCAGCAGTGATTTGAACTGGATGACATTGCGCTGGTAGTGCCTCTTCAATACTTTAGTTTCTTAGATGAAGTGTTGTTCATAAAAGCGGTGGACTTACCTGAACACTTAGAGAACACTTCTTAGTGTTCCAGTAAATTTTAGGTGGTGTGGTTTAGTGGGTGTAATCAGCATTGTAAAGGTTGTAAGGTTTTAATTTTATCTGGTAGCCCCAGTCCACACTTTTCTTTTTCTGTCTGGTGTCAGGGATCAGACGTAATTTCGCACGATTTCTCATGATTACAGAAATCAAGTTTTTCGAAATTTGATCAGCTGAGCAAGAAGACTGTTCTGCATGTCCGTTCTGTTGATGCTGCCAAAGTTCAAAAGCAGTTCAACCAGGTGAGAAAACTGAATTATTGCCATAGTGGTGACTTTATAACCGTTGCGATGCTTATCTGAAGGGATCTCGATAGCAGACATTTTATTTAAAATGGAATCAATTTGATTGATGAAGGTGTTCGTACCAAAACAAGAAAGACATGGAACCGTGAACGCAACATAGTACAGACACACACAAGAACTCCATAAATAATGAAACATCTGTAATGTGCCACTGGCACAGATCCAAGACCCACAAAAATGAGATAGTATACATATTTTTTTGAGGACTTCAAATATTTTTTTGAAATTTTACAATGCAGGTATATGCATTTACTTATGTTATGATCTGTTTTATTTATATAAATAAATTTAAATGTAAATAAATAGTTTCATTTTTTCCTTTGCCTTGTACTGTTCTATTTAATATGAGCTGTGTGTTCTGTAGTCTGCAGAATCAGCGTCTGAACAGACGAGCAACTGCAAGTCGTGCGGAAAGCAGGTTTTCCAAATGGAGCAAGTTAAGGCCGAGCGCGCAGTTTGGCACAAGAACTGCTTCCGCTGCAAGGAGTGCAACAAGCAACTCACGTGAGTGTCACTGTGACGTAGGAGTGACGATATAAAACTTTATCAGTGATGCATCATGCCAAGCACCTTTATTGAAAAATGTAGGTAGTCACAAAAGTAGTAATAAATCTGAAACTGTCGCACGTACAGTATTTTAAAATTTTTGTTGGAAATTTCTATTTGCCTACTTAATTTTTGTTGAGCTTTTCTTTTAAACTTATTACTAAAGTATTATGCCAATTCATTTGTTTTAAATGTGTTTTAATTCACATGATAACAGATCAGAAATATAATGAATATTAAGAAAGATAACAAAGAGTTTTGCATTTGTGTGTTGGTGTTGTGTTGACTTCACAGCTCATCTCTTGGTCTTATTTTTTATGGTCTGCATAAAAATTACAGCCATGAAAGAGAAAAACCTACACCACAAGCAAAAGGTACACAGTGAAAAATTTAGATGTGTTCGCCAGTGGCAGAATGTCGAAGGTGAAACCAAAGTGCTTTCTTGATTTTTGCAGCACCTGTACACGTGGCGTGGCCTGTACTTTACCATTATTCTTTGAATTACCACATACAAGACACTAAAAAATGTTACAGAAGGGCTTATTCTTGTATCTTCTGCTTTGCGCTGTATTCCACCAAAGACAAAGAAACCATTTTACATTTTACAGGAGACAGTGACACATTCAATCACTGAAGGCTGCTACATGCTTTGCTCTTTGTGGAGCTCCTCTACGTGACAAAGGCATTGTACTCCACCCTAAAATTCTATTACTTTTATCTTTAGACAGATCCGCTCCCCACCCGTCGGTGTTAAACCCTGGCATTTAATTACAGCTTGCTTTTGAATTCCCAGCAGCGAATGCGTTAAAATTGCGAGTGACTTTGTGCTGAGATTGTCGCTGGCCGTGGATAAAAACCGCGGTGCGTTAAGTCTCCTCTAACACAGCTACTTTGTGTTGCAGCGTTGATATCTACAGCAGTCACGAGGGTCAGTTGTACTGCAAACCTCATTTCCGGGAACTGTTCAAGCCCAAGGCCGTCGTGGATGAAGATTTTGAGCCACGTAAGTTTGCGCGTTTCCCGCTGGATTCTGTGCGACGGTCGAGATGAACAAACCTTTAAGTGCCTCTATTGAATATTGGAAAATAAATTGATTTTTTATCCATGGTGACACATTTAATGTTCTTTTCATATTTATTTTTATAAAAGTGAAAACAATTCTTGTATCGAACAGAACCAGTGGGGGATTGAAGTTACAATTTGACTTGACTGAACAGTTTTACATTTGATACAGTGTTACATTGTTCAGTAAACTACTACTTCTCCATGGCACTAGAGCCCTTTCGTAGGGTCTTAGCCTCCTCTGACAGTATCACAGAATATATAATTAATACAGCCTATACATTTTTTAAAATATATAAAAATCAAATCTTACTGTAAAATATATAAAGTGTAGTTTCTATAAATTTTTTTATTGTATCTCCATGTTTTATTTTGACAAATACTATAAATTTTGGTGGTCATTAAAGGGTTCTGTTGTAAAAATTAGTGTAATTAATGCTTAACTAGTTACTGGAATTTAATTCATGTTTGTTATTCACTGGAAATTAGTTTTATAAATTATTTAAATATTTAAATGTGTATCAGTTTCTTGTCGTTTAATTTCTGTCAGTCTTTACAGTATTACCTGGTATGAAAATAGGTTTGGTATATTTCTGTACGTTGTAGCTCGGCTAAGAAAACCAGAAATGATCATCCGTGAAAATCAACCAATCGAATTGCCTCCTGAAGTTGTGAGAGGTAGGGCAAACCTGCACACGTGTTCTGTGTTCTGTCCGAATATTTGCATGGTGTATGTACTAATAAAGTGCAATTTATTTTCACAGACTAAAGCTCCCTTTCTTGGGGACAGCAGTCTCTGTTACTCTAACCAAATGTAATGTTATTTTTTCCACACATTAACGCTTTTTGAAGGAGTTTCAGTGCAAGGTGACATGTTCCTCCTAAAAACTTACAAGATTACCCAGAAGACGATCCAAAATAAGATTCTGAGTCGTTGGTATTTTGTAACACTTTTGAAAATATTTGACTTAATTTTACTGAAAAAGTTTTTCTAGGACCGTGTGAAATTATTATGAAATTATTTCTGTGAGAATGAGGTAGATAAATCTCCATATATCATAATTTATACTTTTATTATCTGAACTACTTTTGGATCAGTTACAGATATTTTGAGCATGGAATCTACATGCTGACCCGCTACTGGGAACGGCCATCAGAATTATTTATTTCTATAAGAATAAGAAAAAAATTATACGTGCATCCAGTTCTGAAAAGCAACAGTTGATTGAATGTGTTGAAACAAACTAACTCCTAGTACTTAAACCAATAGCAGGTAGTGCAACTGTCTGTTGTGTGCTTCTGGAGTTGTAATAAGATTAATAGTTAGGATGCTTGATCTTACACGTAGCGTATGAAGCAGCGTTCAGAACCATCGTAATGCGTGTTGTCTTAGAACCCCTCTGTTACAGCCAGGAATGAATGAACACTCTTTGCATTGCCGTTGCCCTGTTTTTCGTGTATCTTTGTAAGCAGCATCGGCAAACATAAGAATATTGCTAATTTGTCATTGTTTGATTGTTTTCTATGGATCTTAAAACATATTAATGTCTGTAAGACTTGAGGTTCTCACAGCGGTGAGTATGAAGATTTCTGTCTTCTGGGTTGTTGCGCTGCGTAGTATGGTTGATGTTAACCAACGTTTCAGAGGTCATACTGCCTCCATCATCAGGGCGATGAGTATGAAGATTTCTGTCTTCTGGGTTGTTGCGCTGTGTAGTCTGGTCGATGTTAACCGACGTATCAGAGGTCATACTGCCTCCGTCATCAGGGTATGAAGATTTCTGTCTTCTGGGTTGTTGCGCTGTGTAGTCTGGTCGATGTTAACCAACGTTTCGGAGGTCATACTGCCTCCATCATCACGCCATCACAACCTGAAATCTCATTTAGGCTTATAATTTAATTTAATTTCTTTAACCTCTCCGTCCATATTGGGCTGACAACTTCCTCACTATTCACCCGGAATATTCATCGCCCTGATGACGGAGGCAGTATGACCTCTGAAACGTTGGTAAACAATGACCAGACTACACACTGCAACAACCCAGAAGACAGAACTCTTCATACTCATCGCCCTGATGATGGAGGCAGTATGACCTCTGAAACGTTGGTTAACATCGACCATACTACACAGCGCAACAACCCAGAAGACAGAAATCTTCATACTCATCGCCCTGATGATGGAGGCAGTATGACCTCTGAAACGTTGGTTAACATCAACCATACTACACAGCGCAACAACCCAGAATACAGAAATCTTCATACTCATCGCCCTGATGATGGAGGCAGTATGACCTCTGAAACGTTGGTTAACATCAACCATACTACACAGCGCAACAACCCAGAAGACAGAAATCTTCATACTCATCGCCCTGATGACGGAGGCAGTATGATTTCTGAAACGTTGGTAAACAATGACCAGACTACACAGCGCAACAACCCAGAAGACAGAACTCTTCATACTCATCGCCCTGATGATGGAGGCAGTATGACCTCTGAAACGTTGGTTAACATCAACCATACTAGACAGCGCAACAACCCAGAAGACAGAACTCTTCATACTCATCGCCCTGATGATGGAGGCAGTATGACCTCTGAAACGTTGGTTAACATCGACCATACTACACAGCGCAACAACCCAGAAGACAGAAATCTTCATACTCATCGCCCTGATGACGGAGGCAGTATGATTTCTGAAACGTTGGTAAACAATGACCAGACTACACAGCGCAACAACCCAGAAGACAGAAATCTTCATACTCATCGCCCTGATGACGGAGGCAGTATGACCTCCGAAACGTCGGTAAACATCGACCAGACTACACAGCGCAACAACCCAGAAGACAGAAATCTTCATACTCATCGCCCTGATGACGGAGGCAGTATGACCTCCGAAACGTCGGTAAACTTCGACCAGACGACACAGCACAACAACCCAGAAGACAGAAATCTTCATACTCTGATGACGGAGGCAGTATGACCTCTGAAACGTTGGTTAACATCGACCAGACTACACAGCGCAACAACCCAGAAGACAGAAATCTTCATACTCTGATGACGGAGGCAGTATGACCTCTGAAACGTTGGTAAACAATGACCAGACTACACAGCGCAACAACCCAGAAGACAGAACTCTTCATACTCATCGCCCTGATTACGGAGGCAGTATGATTTCTGAAACGTTGGTAAACAATGACCAGACTACACAGCGCAACAACCCAGAAGACAGAAATCTTCATACTCATCGCCCTGATGACGGAGGCAGTATGATTTCTGAAACGTTGGTAAACAATGACCAGACTACACAGCGCAACAACCCAGAAGACAGAAATCTTCATACTCATCGCCCTGATGACGGAGGCAGTATGATTTCTGAAACGTTGGTAAACAATGACCAGACTACACAGCGCAACAACCCAGAAGACAGAACTCTTCATACTCATCGCCCTGATGATGGAGGCAGTATGACCTCTGAAACGTTGGTTAACATCAACCATACTAGACAGCGCAACAACCCAGAAGACAGAAATCTTCATACTCATCGCCCTGATGACGGAGGCAGTATGATTTCTGAAACGTTGGTAAACAATGACCAGACTACACAGCGCAACAACCCAGAAGACAGAACTCTTCATACTCATCGCCCTGATGATGGAGGCAGTATGATTTCTGAAACGTTGGTAAACAATGACCAGACTACACAGCGCAACAACCCAGAAGACAGAACTCTTCATACTCATCGCCCTGATGATGGAGGCAGTATGACCTCTGAAACGTTGGTTAACATCAACCATACTAGACAGCGCAACAACCCAGAAGACAGAAATCTTCATACTCATCGCCCTGATGACGGAGGCAGTATGATTTCTGAAACGTTGGTAAACAATGACCAGACTACACAGCGCAACAACCCAGAAGACAGAACTCTTCATACTCATCGCCCTGATGATGGAGGCAGTATGACCTCTGAAACGTTGGTTAACATCAACCATACTAGACAGCGCAACAACCCAGAAGACAGAAATCTTCATACTCATCGCCCTGATGACGGAGGCAGTATGATTTCTGAAACGTTGGTAAACAATGACCAGACTACACAGCGCAACAACCCAGAAGACAGAACTCTTCATACTCATCGCCCTGATGATGGAGGCAGTATGACCTCTGAAACGTTGGTTAACATCAACCATACTAGACAGCGCAACAACCCAGAAGACAGAAATCTTCATACTCATCGCCCTGATGACGGAGGCAGTATGATTTCTGAAACGTTGGTAAACAATGACCAGACTACACAGCGCAACAACCCAGAAGACAGAACTCTTCATACTCATCGCCCTGATGATGGAGGCAGTATGACCTCTGAAACGTTGGTTAACATCAACCATACTAGACAGCGCAACAACCCAGAAGACAGAAATCTTCATACTCATCGCCCTGATGACGGAGGCAGTATGATTTCTGAAACGTTGGTAAACAATGACCAGACTACACAGCGCAACAACCCAGAAGACAGAAATCTTCATACTCATCGCCCTGATGACGGAGGCAGTATGATTTCTGAAACGTTGGTAAACAATGACCAGACTACACAGCGCAACAACCCAGAAGACAGAACTCTTCATACTCATCGCCCTGATGATGGAGGCAGTATGACCTCTGAAACGTTGGTTAACATCAACCATACTAGACAGCGCAACAACCCAGAAGACAGAAATCTTCATACTCATCGCCCTGATGACGGAGGCAGTATGATTTCTGAAACGTTGGTAAACAATGACCAGACTACACAGCGCAACAACCCAGAAGACAGAACTCTTCATACTCATCGCCCTGATGATGGAGGCAGTATGACCTCTGAAACGTTGGTTAACATCAACCATACTAGACAGCGCAACAACCCAGAAGACAGAAATCTTCATACTCATCGCCCTGATGACGGAGGCAGTATGATTTCTGAAACGTTGGTAAACAATGACCAGACTACACAGCGCAACAACCCAGAAGACAGAACTCTTCATACTCATCGCCCTGATGATGGAGGCAGTATGACCTCTGAAACGTTGGTTAACATCAACCATACTAGACAGCGCAACAACCCAGAAGACAGAACTCTTCATACTCATCGCCCTGATGATGGAGGCAGTATGACCTCTGAAACGTTGGTTAACATCAACCATACTAGACAGCGCAACAACCCAGAAGACAGAAATCTTCATACTCATCGCCCTGATGACGGAGGCAGTATGATTTCTGAAACGTTGGTAAACAATGACCAGACTACACGGCGCAACAACCCAGAAGACGGAACTCTTCATACTCATCGCCCTGATGATGGAGGCAGTATGACCTCTGAAACGTTGGTTAACATCGACCATACTACACAGCGCAACAACCCAGAAGACAGAACTCTTCATACTCATCGCCCTGATGATGGAGGCAGTATGACCTCTGAAACGTTGGTTAACATCGACCATACTACACAGCGCAACAACCCAGAAGACAGAAATCTTCATACTCATCGCCCTGATGACGGAGGCAGTATGACCTCCGAAACGTCGGTAAACATCGACCAGACTACACAGCGCAACAACCCAGAAGACAGAAATCTTCATACTCATCGCCCTGATGACGGAGGCAGTATGACCTCCGAAACGTCGGTAAACTTCGACCAGACGACACAGCACAACAACCCAGAAGACAGAAATCTTCATACTCTGATGACGGAGGCAGTATGACCTCTGAAACGTTGGTTAACATCGACCAGACTACACAGCGCAACAACCCAGAAGACAGAAATCTTCATACTCTGATGACGGAGGCAGTATGACCTCTGAAACGTTGGTAAACAATGACCAGACTACACAGCGCAACAACCCAGAAGACAGAACTCTTCATACTCATCGCCCTGATTACGGAGGCAGTATGATTTCTGAAACGTTGGTAAACAATGACCAGACTACACAGCGCAACAACCCAGAAGACAGAACTCTTCATACTCATCGCCCTGATGATGGAGGCAGTATGACCTCTGAAACGTTGGTTAACATCAACCATACTAGACAGCGCAACAACCCAGAAGACAGAACTCTTCATACTCATCGCCCTGATGATGGAGGCAGTATGACCTCTGAAACGTTGGTTAACATCAACCATACTACACAGCGCAACAACCCAGAAGACAGAAATCTTCATACTCATCGCCCTGATGATGGAGGCAGTATGACCTCTGAAACGTTGGTTAACATCAACCATACTACACAGCGCAACAACCCAGAAGACAGAAATCTTCATACTCATCGCCTTGATGACGGAGGCAGTATGATTTCTGAAACGTTGGTTAACATCAACCATACTACACAGCGCAACAACCCAGAAGACAGAAATCTTCATATTCATCGCCCTGATGATGGAGGCAGTATGACCTCTGAAACGTTGGTTAACATCAACCATACTACACAGCGCAACAACCCAGAAGACAGAAATCTTCATATTCATCGCCCTGATGATGGAGGCAGTATGACCTCTGAAACGTTGGTTAACATCGACCAGACTACACAGCGCAACAACCCAGAATACAGAAATCTTCATACTCATCGCCCTGATGATGGAGGCAGTATGACCTCTGAAACGTTGGTTAACATCAACCATACTACACAGCGCAACAACCCAGAAGACAGAAATCTTCATACTCATCGCCTTGATGACGGAGGCAGTATGATTTCTGAAACGTTGGTAAACAATGACCAGACTACACAGCGCAACAACCCAGAAGACAGAACTCTTCATACTCATCGCCCTGATGATGGAGGCAGTATGACCTCTGAAACGTTGGTTAACATCAACCATACTACACAGCGCAACAACCCAGAAGACAGAAATCTTCATACTCATCGCCCTGATGATGGAGGCAGTATGACCTCTGAAACGTTGGTTAACATCAACCATACTACACAGCGCAACAACCCAGAAGACAGAAATCTTCATACTCATCGCCTTGATGACGGAGGCAGTATGATTTCTGAAACGTTGGTTAACATCAACCATACTACACAGCGCAACAACCCAGAAGACAGAAATCTTCATATTCATCGCCCTGATGATGGAGGCAGTATGACCTCTGAAACGTTGGTTAACATCAACCATACTACACAGCGCAACAACCCAGAAGACAGAAATCTTCATATTCATCGCCCTGATGATGGAGGCAGTATGACCTCTGAAACGTTGGTTAACATCGACCAGACTACACAGCGCAACAACCCAGAATACAGAAATCTTCATACTCATCGCCCTGATGATGGAGGCAGTATGACCTCTGAAACGTTGGTTAACATCAACCATACTACACAGCGCAACAACCCAGAAGACAGAAATCTTCATACTCATCGCCTTGATGACGGAGGCAGTATGATTTCTGAAACGTTGGTAAACAATGACCAGACTACACAGCGCAACAACCCAGAAGACAGAACTCTTCATACTCATCGCCCTGATGATGGAGGCAGTATGACCTCTGAAACGTTGGTTAACATCAACCATACTACACAGCGCAACAACCCAGAAGACAGAAATCTTCATATTCATCGCCCTGATGATGGAGGCAGTATGACCTCTGAAACGTTGGTTAACATCGACCAGACTACACAGCGCAACAACCCAGAAGACGGAAATCTTCATATTAATGTCTGCCATTGGCACTGACTTGTATGCGTTCAACATCGAAGTTTCTGCATTTCTTTGTTCTTAATTACAACATTGTTTTTCATCGGCAGCTTGCATCTACTACTCAACAATGTCAGAGGAGAGAGATTGAATTTTGAAGTGTTCCTTGAGTGTGCTGTATTTTGGTTGTAGTTCAAAGGACAAAGAAGTGTTTCTTTGTGTCTTTCCATCTGCATGAAAGTACTTAATTCTGATTAACACATTTTTGTAGCTTTTAATACGAGGAACTCTTCATAAATTTTGTTGGGGAACTTTAATTCCTTAATATATTACCAATTTATTAGAATAAACTCCAGATTTATAATTAAAAAATGTTCATGTTGTGTTCACAGATAGTTATTTATTAATAATACCTTTACCAAAAACTGTATAGTCAAAGAATACCAATGAACCAATGTTGTTATTTTAATTTATTACCAAAATTAATTTGTTACAGTATTTTAATATTAACTGGAATAAAAAGGCATTGAACAACATTTCTATGGCTTAAGAAGGAAATGTTAGGGTCATGATAGTGTTTTGTCTTCTCTGTTACAGATGGCTGCTGTTTTATGTCAGATTGTCTGCTTTAAAACATTCTTTGAAAGGCACCGTCATTTAAAAGCTTTGTTCCACTGTTATTAAGAAACTTTTGTTTCTAGAATTAGTTATTAAATTTGTAAAATTTTTTTCTTGTCTTCAGCATCAGATAAACCTGATTTGGGATTAGAAGAATTGAGCTCTCTCAATGTGAAATCTCGATATCAGGTCTTTGAGAAGTCGGACTCGCTGAGTGGTGCTGATGTAGAGAGATCACCAAGTTCTGTCAGTGTCAAGCGATCGCCCAGTATCCTCAGCAAACTGGCTAGGTGAGTAAATTAATCCAGCCACTAAATTTCCACCATTTTCTGTCTGTCTGCTGTCGGAGAGTGTTGCAGACTTGCATGCATACGTCATGTGACTGCACGAAAGATGAAGGTCGGAGTCTCTGCTTCCTCCTCCTTCCAAAGATTTCTACATCAAATTGGCAGTTCTGATGCTCCCGTTGCTACTTTCATCTTAATGTGCCTTCTGACGACTGCAACAGTCACAATTATTTTGTAATAATTTGGGGCATGTATTTTATTTTGTTGTAATGTGTAATTTGATATAAAATTTTCATAATTTCCCAGTCTATAATAATGCCCACATTTTTATCATCTACACTGAGTCTGAACTTGTGAAAGTTAGGTTAGGTTTCCCGCAGAAATATTTTACTCAGTTTACACGGATTACAGACTTTTGTGTGTAATATGAGCGCAACACCCAACACCAATTGTTTCTTTCCCTTGCTTCGCCTGAAGCCATGTCTGTGTATTATTTTTTATAGCCCTGTTAATCTCACCAAAGTTTTAAAGCTTTGTAAAATTATTGCACACCGAAAGGGTCAAATTCTTCCTTTATTTTTGAACAGATCTGTACTTTTCAGTTTGAGGTTTTCATGGTTCATCTGTTAACTTTTCTTCTAGCAAATTGAGTGTGGAACCCATCACATTGTCCCTTTGACTAATAAACGTGTCTTTTTCTGCATGATTTGGGGTAATGTTTTATTACCAGAATTTTGAAGGCTCTTAAATTTCAATAAACATAAACAAACAAACTGAGTTCCAGTGTCATAATTCATATATTAGTTGCACATCTGAAGATTCATAACAAGCTTTAGTAGTAATTTCACCTTCATAGCACCATTGCTACAAAAATACTCTAATATGAATGACTTATGATTTTTTTTAAATTTATTTAATTACATATTTATTTTGAGATTTTAAACTGTTGGTTACATGGCGCAACCATAATGGATTCCCTGAAACCAAGTAAACATAAGTGGGCATAGCAGCATAAGGAAATGTTCGTGGTAATCGGAAGGTCATGAAATAGTGTGGAGACGTACTTCCGTAAGTAAACGCGCTGCCTGAACGCAGGTTTCAGGCCAAGGGGATGGATATTGGAGTGACTGATGACTCGCTTAATGGAATCCCATATGAAGAAAGCTCAACGTCCAGTGACGAAGATGAAGAAATTGAAGCGGAGGAAGGGGAAGCAGACAGAGATTTGATTCGCTCCAGTAGGAAACAGCGCGAACGACCCGTCAGCTTCAGTAAGATGGAGGATATCAAGTGTCGGTCAGTGTGAATCACTTCTTTGTAGTTAATGTACTTTTGTTGATGTTTTCATGCCTCTAAAACTATCGGACATTACATTTGCTCTCTCTCCCCCCCCCCCCCCCCCCCCCCCCATTAAGTAAGTGATATAATATCCAATTAGTGGCACTGAGGCGAATATCTGTGAATGCATTGCATGCTAACATATTTCTTTATTGACAATGACGAAGTTGTTTTCCTCCATTATTGTTGTACATACCAAATTATTGCCATTAGTACAACAACCGCAACTTTCGTTATTAGAGATACATAGAATAATGTTCCAAATTTCTCAGTACTTTTACTGGAAACCATTACAACGGTGTTAGAACGTGTTTAGATGCGCAGTACAGTTTAAGGAAGTATAATATAATGGACGGTAATTCTCGCAGGTGGGAGACTGGTCAGGCTGCCTGGCGAGAGGAGCAGCGGCAGGAGAGAAAACAGGAGATTCAGAACATTCGCTCGCGACTGTTCTTGGTATGCACTTCCCACCACCGATATTGAAATTATTTTGCATGACGTGGCATGACTTTACGAGCTTTTAACCTCACTTAGAGATTATCTACGTGTTGATTTAAACATATTGGTGTATTATTGTGGACACCTTATTGTATAATCCACCATTTTCAAAGAGTAACCATAAGTCAGGTTAGCGCAGTCTTGACATTATGTGCTAAACAGAGGAACTGAATTTTTTAATATCTTAAATTAAAATTAAAAGTCAAGAAGAATGAGATGGGCGGGGCATGTGGCACGCATGGATGGGGCAAGAGGTGTCCTCCTGGTATTGGTTGGGAAGCCTGAGGGGAAGAGACCTCTGGGGAGACCTAGACGTAGATGGGAGGATAATGTCAGGCGGGATCTATGGGAGATAGGAGTTGAAGGAGACTGGATATTGATGTCCCAGGACAGGGTCCGGTGGAGGGCTTTGGTTAATTCGGTGATGAACCTTCGGGTTCCCTAAGCTAGTTAGTTGGTTAAATTAAAATTAATCTTATAGGTCTCCTATGCATGCATTTATTCGTCGTTTTCTTATGTTATATAAAATATTGCACGGACCATGTTTCCATTTCAGGGTAAACAAGGAAAAATGAAGGAAATGTATGAACAGGCTGTGAAGGATAGTGAGAATTTGACAACAAAGAAGGAAGTTGGTGTCCGTTCTGAGAAAGCTAAGAGTATCAAGGAACGATTTGAACGTGGAGAAGTTTTACCGGATGATGACGCTGTTGAGGAGGGCGTAGTCAAGGATGACCACTCAAAGAAGGCTGTGGATGAAGACATGAGTGTCTTTGAAGCAGGTAAAGTTTAATCTCGGGAGATCTGAGGTTCTCACTGCGGTGTCCTTTTGGTCGCTACACCACGTGGACTTGTAGGTACCTACCAGTAGAGAAGAACTTACTGTCTCGAGGCATCACCGCTCAGAACACGAACACTAACAGAACTTCAGTCTCTTTCAATAGTGAGTACTCGGTGAAAATTTTCATGGAATGATATTGGTCACTTGATCAAATGAGGACGTAGTAAAATCTGCTTCATGCGCGTGGAATGGTGTTATGATTCCAGATAAGTAATAAGGTGAGAATAACCGTGCACAGAACTTTATTCTGAAAGGATAACATTCATAAAATCCTTTCTACATGTTTCAGCCAAGTACTCTTCAAGTGAAGAGTCGTAAAGCGCGGAATGAGTGCTTATACTTTCGAGCTGAACATTCAGAATAAGAAATGCACGTAAATACTGCAGGACGGTGTTTCGGTGATGGGATCAGTCTATTTGTGAAGAAAATATGTTTAACGTGCTTCTGAATATATATGGAAGTATTGGATCTGAATTTTCTTTAATTTTCCATGTGAACGATATTCAAAGCAAATATTCAGAATATCTAACGGATGTATTTGAGTAGACATTCATGTATTAATTAATTAATTAATTATAATTGTTGTGTTTGGTTTTACCTGAATTATTTTACTCATATACGTGGTGTGTAATTGCAGGCATATCAAAGAAGTCTCGTAGTTTATTCTTGGAACTGGATGCTACTGCTGCCAAGAACCACCATCAGCAGCAGCCTTCAGCGTCGCCACTGAAATCGCCGCTACCTGTTGATGATGCCCGAAGAAGATCAAGAGAGGTATGGAGATAGCATGTGAGGTTCCTTGATTTTATTTCGAGACTGCGACATAAATATGAGCATAATGTAAATGTTGTAAGAACATGAAATAGATTGAACTGCTTCAGTGTAGTGTCCACTGAAGGCTTTTGGTAATGATAATGTTAATGAAGTTCGGGGGTTCTGTAACACTGAATTGTTTTAATTGTCCTGTATCTGTTGTGATACTGGCAGTAGCTACTTTAATGAATTAATTTAGTATGTTATTAATTTAATCATTTGGGTTCGTTAAAATTTGTTTGAATGAAACCTATAATGAAATGTATGTAGTTAAACACATAAATGAGATCACGTAAAGAATATTGAAACTTTTACAAAGCCCAAAGGTCCATTATTACGTCCGCAGGAGCTCAGCAGTTTCGTGAGGGCGAAGATTTTGTCATACATGTCATTATCGGCATCAGAATCTCTTTTCAAGAATTGTATCTAATTACTAATACTATCCCATCAGTTGATATGGAGCGGTGCTCAAATGGCATTTTCAGACGGTTCTTCTGCGTCAGCCGTCAGAAGACGTGGTACGATCTAGTGATTTCGTTGAGGATGTAAAGGTGGAAACAGCAGAAGTTAGCAACAAGTTTAAGTTCTTTGAAACTTACAAAGAACCTGAAAAACAGAGGAAACAATTCCGCATTACCCCACCTCGAGAAGGGCAGGTTAAGGTGTGACGAAAATTGAATGTATTGTGTTTAGTGTTGTGATATCTGCATTGTCAACTAACATAATTTCCTTGAAACAGTTTGTCGCAAGCCGTGTAGTTAAGGGATGGATAGTGTCAAGTAGGCATAGTTGACTGTGCCGTGTCTTGTCAGGAGAAGGTGTAAAAGTGAAAGTTTGTGTGTAATTACATTTGTTACGTGTGTGCATGGATGATGTAACAGCGTGTAACATCTCTCCTCTGCTGTGTTTATTTTACATGTTAATACCTGTATATACAGAGAGATTCAGAAAACTGTGTCACCAGGTTGCGTACATGTCAGGAGAGAATCAGTTATGAAATATTTAGGAATTATTGAATTATCGTGAAAATTTTCCTCATTACTGGTTTCGTTCGCTTCCGATCTTTCTCGTTTGATTGGTTGTAAGTAAGGAGACGGGGAGTGGTGACACTGAATCATGTAGGTACGTCTCAAAGTATTGAATTCTGTGCCAATATGTACCAGTTAAAATGGTGCATTTGTTTGGTTAAATTTTGCTCAGTTATCAGTTGAAGAGGCAGTCAACTTCAAAACTACAGTGACAACAAAATTAACAAGTGCTAGTTGCTTTTAATTTCAAATTCTACAGACTTTTGAAGCTACAAAATGTAACTTATATTGACTGTGCCTCTTGGTGTACATACAGTCTGGTTGCTCGTTGCAGTAACACGCTGCTAAACCATTAAACCCTTGAGCTGACGTCCACCTGGCTACTTTGTTGTACAGGGGTTTAAGACCTGGATTATTGTAAGATGAAGGTTGTAGTATATGAAGGGATTCGTACACTTAAGTAACCTTGTGTTCCTACACATTTTTCAATCCACGGTTCTCTGCTGGGATTGTTTATCGAAGGAGAATTTGAAAATCATGATTGAACCGTAAGTGTCGATTATTCAGCTGACAAGTTGTCGCTTGTAAAACATTTGGGGCGACGTGCTCACTGGAGAGTGACCGTCATCTTCGTTTCACACCATTCTTATCCACTTCTCAGTTTTTCTGTTCGTGGTGTGGGCATTTCAGGAACTAACATTGTCTGTCCTGAAAGCAAGAAACTGACTGTGAGTTTGGGCGGACTGCTGCTTCATTTAACAAATTAACATCAATGTGAAAGTGTGTATTGTCAAAGTTATTAACAGTTACTCTAGAGTATACTGACTGGCTTACAGTTTGATTTTGTATTTAATAAATTATGTTAATATCTGGCGTATGTAGCTGCAATTTATAAGGTTTATCTCTTTTATAAAACATTTACAATTGGACTTGTTCGGTAACAGATAAAAAATAAGTTTTAGTCGCAACTAATCTTGTATTTCAGTGTTATATTTTGTCACATTCAAAGTAAATTTTTGATAAAGGTAAATATGTTTTGAATTTGTGTAAAAGGAAAGCACAGATCATCGTCAGAGCAAGGGCATGTTCAATTAATAGTGAAGCAACAGATGAGATTTTATCTGTAACTACAGTGTGGGTGCAATAAAACTTTGTTCTTTTTTTTATTCACTTGGCAGGCGAATTCTCCTGAACGTGAAATATACAGGGATCCAGAAGTTGTACGCAGCGAAGATAAAGTGGAAGATGATGAAGTGATGAAGACAAACACGGCGAAGAAAATGCTCTCTATCTTCAGACAAATGGAGGAGAATGCAAGCAAGGAAGATATCCCAGATGGTAAGGAATTGAGGATGTCACTTTTTGAAGATGTCTTGTCTCCTGGGTTGTTGCGCCGTGTGTGTAGTCTGGTAGACGCAACAACCCAGAAGACAAGACATCTTCAGACTCACCGCCACGAAAACCTCAAACCCTACATATCACTTTATGTCGGCAAACAGTTTGCAGAACATGTTGTTACCCTCTTTCTTAATTTCTTAATAAGACATTAAAATTCGTAAGGAGTTAAAACGAGAAGCTGTGAATTTGAAAAACTGGCTAACTCTTTTTGGGCAGAACAATGGACCTGTCGTCAGACAGAACACTAAATAATAATAAAATATTAAAATTTGAGGATTGAGTTACGATGCATTTGCTGAATTGCCTCTGTATTTCTCTTCCATGGCTCAACTGACACTGAAGTCTGTTGAAGCACGTCGCATATCCTATGAATCAATATTCTGCACTCGCCCGCTGTATCTCCCCTACGTAGTTGAATCGTGGGGTGGGGGATGATACGGTTCACTTAAAATAGACACTGTCAGAATCCTTTGTAATGTACGTGTATTCACATTTAGACATTCGAATTGCGCTTCAGGCCTACGGCAGGTATATGCAGCATGAAACAGTGGGCCGTGAGAGTTTCTACTCCCTTTCACTTTGAAACCACTCACTGAGAGTACAGTATGTTTGAATAAATGACATGAAGAATTACAAATATAATAAAATAAGTGACATGGAAATTAGTCCGAAGTTCTTCTTTCCAGGAAGTTAATTTTAACGTTGTTTGAAAAACCTTGAAGCACCTTTTTATAAAATACGCTTTACTCTTTCTGTTCATGTTATTAATGAATTCTGGGTGCATTGAGTCTTTAGACAGCTAGGGTACGTATTGACACTGACGTCTGTGGCAGGACCTAAGCCCTTGAAGCGGTTCACGCCTCCGCCAGATTACACTCGAGATTCGGGTTCATCGGAAGAGGAAACAGAGTCTGACGAGGAGGAGGAGGAGGAAGAAGAAGAGGATGTGGACCCAAATATTGTCAGGTCATCGGACAAGATTGAAGATGAGTTTTTGAAACAGGTGTGTTTTGTTATGATGTCAGTCGACAGCTTTTAGTGCTTTGGAGATTTTGTTAAACGCAGAAGGAGATGTATCAAGATAGTTTAACATTAGGTGATTTTTTATGTCATAACTCAGTAAGACAATAAAATCCTCCAGTCCTGAAGGGGTTACTATGTTATAGGCTTGGTCCGAGGTGACTGGCTTTTACAAAACTACTTGCAACTATTATAATACATGAGGTTTGCTTTTATGTATTGATATAGACTCCACAGGCATTATGAACTGGGAACTTCTTAACCTGTAATGGTTATTGTCTACCAGACTGCATGGTACAACATCCCAGAAGCCAGCAATCTGTAGGTTTTTGTGTGTCAGTGACTGTACTCTTTTAGTTTGTAAACAGTTAATCAGAATTTCTTCCTATGTGTTGTATTTTAAGCCTCTGAAAGTTCAATTTTGTTATGAACTTGAGTGTAGTAAAAATGGTTTCATTGCAGTTAATTAATACAGCTATAAAAGTGAATGTTTGCAAGAAGTCCTCTTGAGCGAATGTGATGATTAGAATTGCGTTCATTCCTCTAAATGAGTGGATCATTACAGGCACAGAATGACGCTAGGGCAAAGGCACTTAGAGCAAAGTTTGAGCGCTGGGAAGAGAAGGAGAACAGAGCTAATGCAAATGCAGCAACAAATGCCAGTCACGCCGTTGGCAATCTGAATGGCTCACTTGATCTCGATCAGTCGTCAGAGCACTCTAGTATCGACACTACAAAGTCACTCCGAGCCCGATTTGAATCGCTCAGGAACGAGTCGCAACAACCGAAAGAGAAGGTGCCACGGCCCAAGGTCAACAGATTTGTCGTGAGTACCGTTCTTTGCTCATTTCATGTTGTGTTTACAATTTGAACTTATCAATGTGCGTGTTACCTTGGCCTTTGAACAAATTTCCTCAATTTCCTTTGCCTGCAAAGGCATAACATCCATAGCAAATGTCATAAAAATTTGTTCAGCCATTCTCAGGTTGTTATACTGCAGTCCATATAGTTTGTGGGACCACTGATAGATAGCAGCATGATCTATCAGCTGAAAGACACAGATAGATGGCAGGAGGTGCCGATTAGGCATTCTTTTTGTATGCTTAAGTGTAGAAAACGCGTGAAGATGAAGACATCTGACAACCAAGTATCAGAAAAGATCTCTATATAGAAAATAGGCCTGAAGACAGAAAGAGTACAACATTGGTTTTAACTTAATTTTATAAAGTGTTTTAAAAAAATCGTAGAGAAGTTTATTTACATAAAATGCCTTCAAATATAATTTCAGAATTGCGTAGTTTTTGTGAAGAATCACATAAAAGGGACACTAGCTCTAGGTCTGCAGTTCTCTTTGGCGCTGTTGGTTAAAGTTTGACTAACTCTGAAGCTTTCTAATGCAGTATTTACACAGTGGACTCGCTGCATTGATATCACGGCTGTGCCGTTATACACGGTTATTAAAGAGACATTTTAACTGATCTTTTATCGATTGAGCAGATATACTTTGAAGTTAATTGCCTTTTTGTGTGTTGTATTTTAGTGTAATTTATTGAAATGTGTTTCATTAATTGTACATTTTGGTAGAAGACTTAGATAGGTACTGGCATAATAACACCACACCAGATTTTTTATTTATTTATTGATTTATTTTACCCCCTTAACATTTTTTCCTTAGTAGAGGTGCGTTCATGTTCTTAAACTCTTGATACACATCTGTGTACAGTAGAGTAACTTTGTCACAGTACCCAAACCAGTTGTTGAGACGCGGGTTCAAACTTCTTTCTTCCGCTATCACACTTTACTTATTATTATTATTCAGTGGTCTGTCTTACGACAGGTCCATTGCTCTGCCCAAAAAGAGCTCTCCAGTTTTCCCTATTCTCGGCTTCTCGCTTTAATTCCTGGAACGTCATCTTCTTTCCTTGTTTAAGGTCGTCGGTTAGCTGTATCAATCTTCTTCCCAGTCCTCGCTTTCCTTCAACCTGGCCTTCGATGATGTCACTCAGTAACCCATTCCTTCTCATAATATGTCCCAGCCAGTTAGCTTTCCTTCGTGTAATCGCCTGCAGAATGTTTCTTTGCTCGTTGACTCTCCTCAATACTTCTTCGTTGGTCACTCGATCCGTCCACCTGATCTTCTCTATTCTTCTCCAACACCACATTTCGAAACTCTCCAGGTATTTCTGTTCCTTCTTCCTGAGTGTCCAAGTCTCTGCTCCATACGTAACACTTCACTAGTTTCTTCTCCATCTCCAAGCCCAACTTGCTAGTGTGAAGTATCCAGTAATTTTATCATTCATTCAGTCTGATGGTTTGTAAAGCTAATTCGTGTTAGAAGTGTGTTGCTCTGCATCAAATTTGCTTTGTGTTGTACTTGCACATTCTGGTCCAGATTTGGTGTGTTTGGGGCCAACAACACAATTAAAATTTTGTTTACCTCCCTGAATAAAAAAAAAAATCATGTAACAGAATGAATTTGAGCTTTAAAAAGTGAAAGTGTTAGATTTGAAGGTCATTTTTAAGTTCTGCATTGTGTGGAAGTTCTGTTTTGCGCATCTTGTTCTGCAAGTTTTTTTTGGATTAAGCTCTTTATTGCGTGACACGAAGAAAGAAGAATATGTGTGTGGTACGACAGCATGGCATCTGTGTGTTGTATGATTTGTATCTCGCAACGACCTGCACGGATTTAACCCCTCTGTATGCGCAAGCAGGTATGGCATGAACCGTTTCTTTATTGCTTACAGCATGAAATTTAATGCTTTATGCTTTACTTACATTTAAGTTACTGTTGCTGATTTAGTTGAGCTCTGTAAGTGTTAAAAATAAGGATATTTTGTTTTGTTTTGTGTTATGTTCTGCTCTGTGGCCATTAACCTTTATTGTATGGAAATTTAGAGTTTAAATGCCCATACTGTGAGGCTGATGGCCCGGTTTAACTCGGGTGAATTCGGCTGGTAATGGTATTAGTACTGACAAATTGCTTTTATCTATAAAATATATTAATGCTAAAATATTGTAAGAAAATGGTGTTTCTCACATCTGTAGTGATTATACATTCTTAAACTAAATTAAATACTGAATATATAAATCAAAATGAACGGTGTACTACGGTATTGGTCTTCCTTTTGAATGGTTTGAATTCAAGGCTCCGTTGCAGTCTTCTCCAATAAGTTTCGAACCATAATTAGGTAACATTTTTTGTGATCTTATTTTGCAGTCACATAATGTTAAAATTGTGTATATAAAATCATGCATACATACAAAACTGTTTACACTTTAAAGGACACTAAAGCCAAACGTGTTTCGACCTCAAGAGTTCATCATCAGTGGCAAAACAAATTAATTCAAATAATACAACTCAAAAGACTATGGTTTTCTACAGAGCATGAAAGGTGCATACTTTACTAAACCATACTTATGTAACACCTCATCGGACGTTAATTGCACAGGAGTTGGTGTAATAAATAGAGTACTTAGTTTATATGTCCACTGGCCTGATGGCCGTTGCTGGTCTACGTTGAGACATGGTTGCGTCATCTGTGCCTATGAACTTTAACAATGCGTGGGCGTTACATATACTTTTGAATTGTATTATATGAATTAATTTGTTTTGCCACGGATGATGACCTCTTGAGGTTGAAACGCATTTGGCATTAGTGTCCTTCAAAGTGTAAACAGTTTTGTTTATATGTATGATTTTATATACAATACACTGCATGGTATGCAAGATTTCAAGATTAAAATTATGTAACTATTCGTAAAAGTAAAATTATACAGATGCCCACTTCTGTGTTGCGTGGCTAACTGAATAGCTGTTTGCCGTTCTGTAAATTCTGTCAGTATAGCCCACTGCTTCCCAAACTTTCTCCTTTTTACCAAATGCAGGTGAAACACTAACTGCACAGAAAACATATGACAAGAGAAGAGAGATCGGTAAAAAATAGGACACGAACAATATGTTTGATGCAGTGTCTTAACTTTAAACATTTTAGCAGCCACAAAAAATTGATAATTATTCACCATGAATATTTCATCACCCAGGTCCCAGCTAATTATCATAATTCTACTGCTCCATCTTATTTACTAGTTCCGAAAATTTGGGAGCAATTGGAGACAGAGCACACCTCACGTCGTATTTGGGGTTCAGCAAACCGTTTCGTTTTGTGCTCTTTATGAAGGCGAGAGTGGAAAATACCACTTCACACATGCGGGTGCTCGGGAACTGCAATAATTGCATCACGGCCTCCCCAGCTACCACAGGATATTCATCGTGAATTGTTAACCAGAAAGACTCCAAATGACCCTTTTTTTCTTCAAATAACATTTTGCAATGACTGCGTGACTCAAGCTCCATAATTTTCTCTGCAAAACCATTAACACTATCGAGGATTTCAGTCAAGTCACACAGAAATGGGTTTACAATCCACTGATATACAGAACTTTCTAGTTCAGGAAAGTATTCCTTGAAATGAAAAGATAGTTTTGTTAAGTGGGTGATCGCGGCAAAAATGATTGAATCTAATAACAAGCATTTGGCGTATATATTAAATAGCATATGAATACTTGTTAGACTGTAAGACTTGAGGTTCTCACAGCGGTGAGTATGAAGATATCCGTCTTCTGGGTTATTGCGCTGTGTAGTCTGGTCGATGTTAACCAACCAACCCAGGTTTGGGAAGCACTGGTATAACCCATATACTGACTGCAGTCTTCAACACTCACAGCTTTATGAGCTGTCCCATTTGCATCATGCAAGTTGCCTTCAGCTAGTGGCTTCTCTGTACACATATCTCAGAATGTGCGTGCATGCCTCAAGTGTCATACCAGATCGTCACTGTCAAGACACCTGTCACCCTAGCATGTATGTCACCGTTTTAGTTTGTCTTATTATTTAAACCCCTTGGCATTTATTTACAGTTCCACAACAGTTGAAAGCCCTTGTGTACATGTTATTATATATATATATATATATATATATATATATATATATATATATATATATATATATATATATGTTACCGTAAAAGCCCAAATGTTGGTGAAACCTAGGAGCTACTAGACAAACCTAGGTTTTACCAAATTGTGTTGGTAAAAGTCTGAAAAAAGAACTATTCGCGTCTTATTTTGGGGTCTTAATAATGGGTGTTGGTAAATGTTAGGATTTACCATAAGCACGTAGTAAAAAGTTAGGTTAGGTTAGCAAAAAAGTGCTTGTGCAAATCCTCTGGTCTGTTATGGAATTCCAAATGTCATAATGGCTCACCTTGTTGCAACAAGTAAGTCTTGAATTTGTGTTTCTAAACCCTGAAAATGGGGTTTTACCAACAGTGAATGGTAAAACCCAGAAATAAGACGTGAATAGTTATTTTCCGGACTTTTACCAACACTATTTGGTAAAACCTAGGTTTGTCTGATAAATCCTAGGTTTCACAAACATTTGGGCTTTTATGGTTTTATATATATATATATATATATATATATATATATATATATATATATATATATATCTCCAGAAAGAAGAAACATTGTCCATGTTAAGTCAGAGTTTGGACTAACCTCTGATGGCAAAATCTCTATTTAATATTAACCAAAATTTAAATATGAAAAATTACTTTTGTATCTAGCTTTAACTGTCCAAATATATATTTATTATTCAAGTCTATACACAAACTTTTAAATTGTTGTTGTTAAAATTTAAAATTAATATTAATATTCTGCGCCATTCATCGTTATCTCGATGTTACAATATTGCGCTATATATTACAACATGTTTCAATGTCATAGCATCATCTTCAGGTTTTTATTTTTAAAACTATTCTATATTTATTAATGCAAGCTTTTCATTGATTGTAGAAGTAGATTACTGTTGTGGGTGTTCCTTTGATCTTCTTATTATTTTGCATATTATGTTAGTTGTTCATTATTCTGTGAAATTATTAACAATATAATTAACATTTGAGTTATTAATATTATTTATATGAAAATGAGTTTGGATATTGTCATAAAAATTCTTTGTAAAAGTAGGAACATAATAACATACCAAGAGTTTGATGTGCAGAGATAACGATCAATGGCGCAGAATATCAATATTAATTTTAAATTTTAACATCAACAATTTAAAAGTTTGTGTATAGACTTGAATAATAAATATATATTTGAATTTTAAACACAAACATGATGCATCTAAACTATAAGCTTTAACTGTGGTGTGACATAAGTCAAAGGATGGGAATACCATATAGGAGTCCGAACTGATGGCTATAAATTGAGTACGGTGTGTATAAGATGTTAATAGTATTCATGCCATCTGTCATTATAAAGTAATTGTCAAGAAATAAGTTCCAATATTTCCATTTTGCCTTATCTTGAGATTTGACATTTTCATTTAGGTAACAGTTGGCATTGTTGTCTGCTCATTTATGGCACTGTGTAGCCTTTCAAGTGGTTCCAACATTTTGGAGGAATCCATTACCTTCATGTTCATCATCTATCCCGAAGATTAAGGTGATGGGCTCCTTCAGGACCTGTGAAAGTACACGGTGCTATAACCTAGAACACCAAAATTCTCTCATTCTTGTACAACGTTTGATACTTGATAATTCCATTCAAATTACCACGCATTTTTGATAAAGAAACAAAATTCTGCAGCAGAGATTTTCTGTAAGTACAAAATGAAATTAATTTTCACTGACTGACAAATAACGTCTGATCATGTAGACACGTGTCAGCTGACCAATACTGTAAGTTTCTCCACAGAAATTTCAGTCCCGTTATTTAAATATCATAAGGTAGGCTGTGTTGAATTTTTGAGATTGGAATAATTTATATTATTTTTTAATAATGTTTAAACGTCAGAGTTTCCTCAGAGGAATTTATTAAAACAGGAAATAACACATAGAAGAAGGAAGTGTGTTTTTCCTTGATGCCATAACATCATTACAGAGTTCTTTAAATCTGTTTTATAAATACTATTGCAAATGTCTTTGCGTATGTTATATAGAAGTCAATAGACTGAAGTTTAATATTTCAAGTAATTATTGTTACTTCTTTTGCAGTAAGTACATTGCAAGATTGCTGAGGAAACTGAAGATTGAATCGAAGATTATTAATGAAGACGGAGAACATTCTGCTTTCACAAAGGACATGCAAATCACAGGGTTGAACACTTTGAACCCTCACTACGTTTAGTGATTCAAATTGTGCATGTTTGTTACCTGGTAGAGTACGAAAGCCCTTTCTCCAGATATTGATTCAATTGTGATTTTCCTCTTTATGCAAAATACCAGAAAATAGTAATTTTTACAGTAAAGCAAGAAATTTAATAGACTGATGCTTTATTAAGGCTGGTAATAGAGAAAGCAACTAGCACTGAGTGAGTATCATAGTTCTGTGAGCACATTACATTATTACATTGCTTTTTTTTTATATTGTTTATTGTAGGTGGGAAGAGTGATGTTAAATTAATTATTATAAATGCACAGGGATTTTTTACATGAGTAATTGCACATGGTCTGTGTTAGAAGCATTAAAAATGCTATTAGAAAACTTTTAAAATTTATTGGTCTTAGGCCAGGGTCATATCTTTTTTTATTCGCTGGTCAGAGGAGAGAATAATACGTTTAATCCAGATATCACTGGAACTTAGTGCCATGTTGGGTTTTATGAACCGTAATATTGCCTGTGTTTTTGCGTGAAACGTGTGATGTGCTTATAAGACTGTTACTGACCCAGGAAATAATTATACCACTGTAATAGAAATTATTAATCTACATATGAGACACTACTCATAAATTAACCACTTGCCCTATGAATTTTATTCTGAATGTGGTGTCAAAATAGCATATTAATTTATTTCAGTTTGATCTTTGAAGATAAATGAAATTATAAATCAGTCGATCATCGTTTATTAATTCAGAAGACTGTCTGCCTAACACCAGGATTTTGCCCTAAATGAAGTTGAGTCTTCTTTTTCAGAACACTTATTAATAAAATAATATTTCCAAATATAAATAGCTGTATTATTATCCCAAGTTATCTAGGAGTCTGAATATTTTACTACACACCTTCGTATGTCAACAGAACTGTCTGAATCTGAGTCTGTAAATTCCACTTCTCAAATAGAAATATCACTTCTGATTTCATCAACAGGAATGTCTTCCACTTCAGTTTGTAAACTGTGACGGTCACTTTCATATTCCGTATTCACAAAATAATACGTTCATCACATAAAGACAAAGAAATATACGAGAAATCAGCGAACTGCTCATCACTAGTTCCATCTAGCAGGAAGCAGCTCAGATATCTGCTAGAAATGAAAAAATTTGGTTTGTGATTCATAGCTGCAAAGTTCTTACTTTCGCAAGTTAACTTGGGATAAATGCTATTGCATAATTTTGTCCCCGAAATAATTTGAGATAACCAGGGAAGTGGTTAATTAATTAGTGTCACCTGTATTCAGAACTAACAGCATCATTGCAGTTCACATACATTACTGAAAATATACAGAATGTAGTTTTAAATAATTGCTAAACCACAATGACAATAGAAAGTGCATAAATTTTAGAAGAAAGAGGTTTAAAATTCTCTTCATTTGTTCTGTGTATGATCAAGGAATGTGCAAACTAAAATTATTTCAAGAGAATATTTAATTCACGCATCATTCATCAGGAGAAACAATTTAATTGTCTGAAATTTTATTTGTCTTTCACTGTGCTCTTACCGATATATGCCGTGTTGTCTTCCGTCGCTCATCGCTTTGGATGCAACCGCATGGAAATTGTGCAAACAGATTCTGATGAAATCACACGTTACACAGTTTTTGTGCACTCCCGTACCACGTCAGTTTTCCGCGTTTCTGCTCTCCCGAAAAAGCAGTAGTAAGCATTTAGTGTGATTGAACCGGTCGGTTTACTATTGTACCAAAGGAAGGAAAATGCTCACGAAGAAAATAATTCGGAAATAGAAATCTCATTTTCATCATTGTAAATGGGAGTATTTGTGTGTGAAAGAATTATCAGCTGTTCACAGAATCTTCTGAAATTAGGTGACACTAATATTTGGAGAAGAAAAAATTGTGTACCTCTATATATATATATATATATATGTAGTTAAACACCCAGTAGGGAAAGTAATTTATGAAACAATGCACAGATTAATTGGTGGTGGCCACTCTAATACGTGTCTTGAGACTGACAGACTGCTTAAAGTGGCGATGATTTCCCACTGCTACTTCATTTAATATTGAATGGAAAGTGCTCATAATTCTCTGTGCTTTGTTTTATGTGTAGCTTAGTTAATTTTCTATTATTTAAAAAGTGATTATGACGTATTCTTAGTCTCTCTTTATTATGTTTTAAAAGAAATTTTATAAAATGAATATTGGTGTGTGTAATATGAAATAAATTTTTCCCCCGCTGAGATTTGCGTCTCACTTTCATTGTTTTATATAAAGATTATTTATAAACAAAGCTTCTTTGGAAGTTATTTTGGAGGAGCAGGACGATAGAAAGAAGGAAGCAAAGAGAAACCGTTCTGTAAAATTGTGTTGTGAATAATTTGCTAATATATTCTTTGTTTTTTTCACTTTCCACTGTCGTGTTAAATGTTAATACGAAATCGTTTTGTGTCAGTACCTTGTTCACTGATAAATGATTTATGCTGCATTGAAGGTGTTTTTACACTAGGAAATATTTTCTTTTGTTAGGAAAATGACGTCTCTGTCTGGGTGTGGTCCAGCGGATACAAACATTAAATAAGAGAAGCGTAGCTACTTTTAATGTGCACATTTTGTTAGAATAAAGAGTATGTGTTAATTAGTCCAACAGAATTGTTTCAGACCAGTGCGTTAATATGCCCTGTATGCCTTTTCAGCAGCTGCCAAAATAGAACAAGGGAATTTGGAAACACAAATGACCTTTTTCTCGATTTTGCTAATTTCTTGTGTTAAGATGTTGGCAGTTTTGAAACAAACCACATAATTCTCTCACGTTTTAAATATATAAATGCTCGCTGATAATTACGTCAAACGATAAAGATTATACCAAAATTGAATGAAGTTATTTTATTGTTTTTTGAAGCTTGTCACATTTAATGATATAGGGTTCCAAAAGTTCACCCGTTTTCCATGCAGGCGCTTCACAACTGATGATGAATTATTATTATTATTATCATCATTACTGCTGTTATTGATTGTCGTGCTGCAGTTCATTATCATTAATTAATGCGTCTGTTTGGCGAGGATAGGCTGAAGTGGCAGGTGACATGTTGCATTGATTCTTTGTACATGGGCAGAGCTACATAGAATACGATGCCAGATTTAGGACGGTTACGTATTCAGATAAATATCCATAAAATGTGTATGTGAACTTTACAAATAAATTACTGTGAAACTTAATTGTATCTTAAATTAATACATTTCAGATATGTGTAAATGTTAGGCCGAACATTGAAGAAGACTTGATGAGATGTGAAGATTTGAAACTGTTTTACTCTTGCGGGTATCTCGTGATGCCTGCTTTGGTTTCACAGTCGCGCATACACGTTTGGCATTGGCTGTGTGTCATTAAGCCATCAACAAATACATTTACTTCTCTGAATATAAAGAGCTCGTTTTGTATTCCTTTAACAGAGAGTTTCTACGATATTAGATTGCGGTTCCATGTCCTAAGAAACATTTACCTGATCTTTCTTCTTTTGAAGTAATACTACTTTTATATTAATATATTTGAAATTCTGTATGTTATTTACTCAAAATGAGTGTATCTGAACACATTTTGAACTGACACAAAAATGTTCATGACTTCAAAAGCCTTATATAATGTTTGTTTGCTCAATTAATTCGTAACAAATTGCTCGATTCACTCACAGTGTGGTGTTTTGAGCAGGCGGTACTGTAAGGGGTTACGTGACTTATGCATTGTATTACTTGTCATGTGCAAATGTAAGTACAGGAGTGTAACATTTCCCAAGAATATGCTGATGTTTCATAATCGCATGATAGACACAGAAGTGGTTCATTTGTATGTTACATTTTATCTAGAAATTTTTAAGTATTATTCTTACAGTTGAATAATCATGTTTTTTTATTTTTTTTAATTTATGAAGAATATTGAAGTGCACGTAGCAATTAGTGGTGCCGCGTATGTCGGCAATTAAATAAAGAATATGCTGTATGTCACATATCTACTGTTGCTTGTTAGAATTATGTTGGCAAAATGTGGATCGCTCATATTAATTCAGCTTATCTTGATTTTATGGGTAGTAAACATGGGCATATATGATTTTTCTCAGTCTGTATACATCAGCCAGGGAGCCCAGGAGAATGATGTATCGCATATAGTATAATTACGAGGATAGCGTAACAACTCGGCGTAACAGAATCACAATTTTGTTTCATATGATTCAGCATTCCTGTATTTATGTTTCGAGATTTTATCATGTTGTGAGAGTAAAGGTTGTATCTTCAGTCCTGATGAAGCACTTGTGATTGCCATGTTGATATTTTGCCTTTGAGCAAATGCTTGCTCTATGGTGCAGTGTTAGATCTTTCAAAATATTTTCATGCACTTTTTATTTTACAGCAACAGATGGGTGAACAGTGATAAATATTTTAATTGTTACATATTTTGTGATAAGAAGTTGATTTCTCCTGCATACACAATCTTTTTCTTCTTTGCTTTGCATTCTTACTTGTTGGTAAGTCTTACACTTGAAGCTTTCATTACATCTGAAACTGATAAAATGTTCTCTAGTGATCGGCCACGTCGGTCCAGAATAAAAGTGCAATATTCTGTAGTAACAGACAGAGGCTATGAGCCAAGGTAGCTCAGTCAGTACAGTGACTAGGTACGAGCTGGACGACCGGGGTTCGATCCTCGACGTGGGCAGAGGATATTTCTTCTAGCCTCTGCGTCGAGACCGGCTCTGGGGCTCACCCATCCTCCAATCCAGTGGGTATCGGGGTCCTTTCCTGGGTGTAAAGCGCAGCCGGGGCGTGATGCTGACCACTCACCCCCATCTAGTGCCAAGGTCAAGAATGAGTAGGAGCTATACCACCACCCCCTCCCCCCACCCCCAAACGACTTACATGACGTGTAGCGAAACTGCTTTACTTTTTACAGAGACAGGCTCCAAAAACTGGACTTTTCCTTTGAATTAATGTGGCTGATTATCCGAATTGAATTCATCAGCTTTGGACTGCTTGCAGACATTTGGATGTTACACATTAATTTGCTGAAGTACTGTCAATTATGGAAATATGCATTGTATCTGTGATTTAACAAAAAAACCGTGCAATGCCTTTCTAACGAGACTTTAAAGCTGACCAGATACGGTACTAAGATTATTCCATGTGGTCTTTAATGCCTCTGATTATTGTGATTTTGACCTGGCAGACGTGAAGGAATGTGCTTCTGAGGCTGTGGAGTCATTCTTGATATCTTTATTGTGTAGTCTGTCGTTATTATAATCCATAAACGTCCCATATTAAGGGTGACCTTTTGTTTTAAAATAAAACAGTGTCCATGTTATGAAGTACTCTGAAAATATTTATGGTAGCAATATCATTCCTGATTACGGAAATGAAGTTGGTGGGCTTCCTTATTGGTAAGTTCAAATGGGCTGTAACAGATTCGTATAAATGACTTTTAGGTTAGGATTTTTCTAGGCTGTTGAGGTTAAGCAGTGTCCATCCAATACGGTATAAATTAGTATTTTAATCATGTGATACATGAAAAGTATGCAAGTTTGAATGCTTAAGAAACGATCAGCTTATCATGACTGGAGATACGACTACCTGGACCGAAAAGCACGCCGCTGCTATACGTAACAATGACGGGAAACGGGTCAGATCCTGCCACTTTGTGTGTATTGACAAACCTGAAAACATGGGACTGATGAAAAGTGCCAAATACTGAAACATGTTCAGTCACTGAGAAGCAAGAAAGCCAAAAATAATAGTTTGTAAAATATGTATTTTTTTGTTTCTCTTATTTGTAATGTTTCCCAAATGTTTTCTATGTCTGCTGTTTTATCATGTGTAAAACTTAGAACGAAATAAAATTTTGGACTCAAAAATATTTCTGAAAAATTAATGTTGTTTTTCGCAGTAACAATACATAACCTATAAATCTATTTCTTATTCTTATTCTTCAGCTTTGTTGACTCGGCCTTTAGGCCCATGCTGTCTGCAAGATCTTGGATCCCTGCATCTCATTTTTGGTAATCATCCATCCTCCATTTCTTTGACGCAGTGTTTCTAGTTGTTTTTTTATTCATTGTTTCCACTGTCTATATCTTCCTTTGCCATTTCCCATATTTCAGTGCTGTATATCAATTCAGAGATAATCATGGTTTAATAAAATGCTATTTGTGTATTTCTTTATATTTTTTTTATTTGTAGTGTTCTGTCTGACGACAGGTCCATATGAACAGGATCCTTCCATCCTTTTCTCGGACTGGGACCTGTTCATATACGTTCTTGGCAGATGATCCAGAAGTGGTTTGCCATTGCCTTCTTCTGTGTGTGAATGGAGTAATTGTTGGGATGCCACGGAGGAAAACTCCGTGTTGCCTGGACCACGGCCTTGCCCAACACAAGTTATAAATTCGGGCACCGCCGACACCAAATTTAATGTAGTTTACATTATTTATTTATTCATTCTGTAATTTAATTTTATGTACAGCGCTGTGTACTTGTTATACTTCAGTGCGTTCATGTTCCACTACTACAGAATATATCATATTATCAGTGTTTATAATAATATCAGGCAACACTTCGGAGTGTTTCTTTGTGAACTGTGTGTTAGTTAACCACATTACTACTAAGACATATTTTGTACTTCACATTACTAAGTATTTCAGTGAGGAGCTTTATACGTACGCAGTCATTACCTCAAGGTTTAAACCACATTTTGTGGTAGCCAAGTCTCATAAATTTTTCAATTTATTTATTTAAGTGTTTGCCAACAGCAAGAAACCAATAACAGGCAAACACTGATTATACATAGTAATAATAATAAAAATAATAAAAATATTACAAATACAAAAAACAAACAGATTAAATGAATATATATACATGTACCTTATTAAATATAACAGACAAATACCGACGAACACAAAATAAAAAGCAGTATGATACAAAAATAGAAATAAATTAGAGCAAATAATCCACCTACATAAACACTAATATAAATGTAAAAATGCTAAAGAAATACAATGAACAAAATAATATCAAAAATTAAACTAAAAACAAATAACCAAGCTAGATCATCTATCAAGACAACCTGTCTCGATCGTTTCCCTTATTGAGAACGTGCCCTCAAAGGAGACAATGTTTATGCTAAATACGTCCAAATTTGATAATGCAAATAAGGATTTTGCAAGGTGTGTGTTTCATTCAGTTGTTTGTGTTGCGTATGTGCCTGTGTTTTTTGCAAATATTGTTTGGCATTTCTTGTTTCTTTGCCCTTCCTGTTATATTTTGTGCTCTGTCTTATTGCAGTCCTGGGAACGTGTGGTGAATGAGGATGGTTCTGTATAACTGAAATGTGTCTGCTGCGACGTAGCACGATAAAAGGATCATTAATTACTAATAGATTAAATGTCCTACTGAGAGCAGATAATTGGTGAGAGATTTCCGTCTGTCATGGTGATGTCTCGCTTCTGGTGTGGTACGCCACGTAGTGTGGTAAAGGATTACCAGTGTTACAGAGGTGCTTCCTGACTCCTGTCCTGATGATGGAGGCAGCAAACACCTCTGAAACGTTGACAAATTTCTACCAGACTACACATTACTGCACCCCAGAAGACGGTCATATTTACAGAGATGGTGAATTGAATATCAGAGGAACGTGACAGAACCTAATCTACTTCTTGTTCATGGTGATCCATGTTTCGGTTTGGATTCATCTGATTTCTTATCTTGTTGAATTTTAAGAAACATACTGGATTATTGTAGAAGACATCTTGAAATGAGTTCTGATTTTTAGAGTGCCTCTTTCATATTTGTTACCTTAAAATATGAAGAAAGACCTGAATGTTATGTTGTGGTTTTTCTCTTGTAGGAAATTCAAACAACATGTGCGGAATTTTGCTCGGTATGTGAGAAGAAAGTGTACCCGCTTGAGAAAGTGGAGACGGGGGGCAAACCGTTCCATAAGCAGTGCTTTAGGTGTCTCCAGTGCAATTGCATACTCAGGTATGAAAGTCTATCCCAGATCTTAAAAATGAAACATGTTCGCGACTGTAATCTTGAGACTTGCGGGGTGAAGGAGGAAGGATAGCGCCTGCTATGCCCAGCCGTTAACGCATCGGACTTCCTGCATCCCTTGCGAGTCTCAAGATTACAGTCGCCAACAGTAGAGAGCAGTATGACAGACACATTTGAGGCTGTGTAACTTGAATAAACTGCAGTGCCAGCTGAGTCACAGGAAGTGCAGTGTTCTGTTCCCTGTGACTTCTGTCGTGCTCAACATTGTCTTCGAACTTCCCTTCCGCCAGCTATGGCTGCATATTCTGTCATTGGTCACAAATAATATCAAACACTTGTCTCTTCAGACCATTATAATCATTTTGTGGACATTTTACTAATAGAATAATACCTATAAATAGACCACTTTGTGTTCTATTAAATTTTAGCCATTTAATGATCATTTTTGAATCGAAATCTTCCCATAAATTTTACAATAACAACATTGACTTATTTACATAAAGATCTGAACTGGAACAAAGAGTGTAATTATGTATAAAGTGAAGCTTTCACGGCGACTGAAGTCGATGAAAGACTCTCGGGTTACATGTCTTCTGCCAACGTTTCGAGAAAAATCTCTGCTCTCATCCTCAGGGCTGCTGGGTAACAAATCCGAATCTTTGTCGCATGCTCGCTAACGGCAACACCATACTACCTGCCGTCCACCGCCAGTTTCCCATCCACGAGTGCACGACAAAGAATCGTATTTGTTACCCAGCAGCCCTGAGGATGAGAGCAGAGATTGTTCTCGAAACGTTGGCAGAAGATATGGTTTATTCACCATTCGGCCACCTGATGCGGCTTGTAACCTAAGAGTCTTTCATCAAAGAGAGTACTTGATAGCAGTGTGAATTTTCTTATCTTCAGGATGGAAACGTACACGCTGAATAATGGCAAACTTTATTGCATTCCTCACTTCAAGCAGTTGTTTATTGCAAAAGGAAACTATGAAGAAGGTTTTGGTTTGGACCAACACAAGCGCAAGTGGAGTATCAGGAATAACAATGAAGATGACCTCCTCAACAGTTTGAACAGCGGCACAGATCATTAAGAGAAACCACCTTGAGATGGATGGATGGATACACATGACCCTGGAGAGCACCGTCACATGTTGCGTGAAGTATGCGGGAGGATGTGTTGCGTTTGCGGGGCTGCGTTTGATGTAATTTAAAACGATTCTGTCGGGCATAGGGCGATATTAGATGACGGAACTAATCTAATTCAGATAAAAAATATAAATCCAACTTTGATGGTAATGTCAAAAATGTTTTAACGCAGAAGTGCAACGCATCTTCCTTACAAAACATGAAATTGTAATTACATCAAGGTATACATTTTTTTTAATGCTTTAGAATTGTTACATTTTTCACCGAAGTAACAGAAACTCGTGCTTACTTTACTATCAGGTTTTATTTGTCTGTTTCTTCTATTCTTAATTTAAGTTGCAGACATATTACTCAGAGTCTTTGTTATTTCGATGCAGTTTCATTTTAAAAATCGCTTTATGAAGGTAAGCGCTGCCTGTACTTGGGACATAGTTCTGAGTGCAAATTCTTACTACGCTTACGCTTCACTGTAGAATTCTATACTTCAAGCAACGCTGTCCGAGAATACTGCTTCTTTTATTTAAAGTGTGGTTATGTCATGCTTGATTTCAATGTTTTTAAATGCTTCTGTAATGCTGATAAGATGAAACAAGAAAGTAGTGATTGTATATCTTAATGTTGATACCCATAAAATTGTATCTAAAACTTAAATGTTCCATCAGCATTTGAAATTTTTGATTTAACCGTTGGATTAAAACATTCATCCTGATAATTTTTTCGTGGACGAGTATAATTCACAGCTACAGTCCCAAACGTGCATCACTCGGCAACGCGTGTGCGCATGGCAAGCCGTATCTTAATAGCTACAACGTTCCAAGTAATTGTTTCTTTGATGATGTACTGCCGTCAACATCTTTGCTTTAACTTTTGAAAATTAAACAATTCATAATGCGTCTTTGCCTGTCAAGAATATCATTTAAAAATAATAGCATTTAAATCTCTTGCGATATTGTAATTTTGATAGGTTATGTTGATACTCGGCAGACAATTTATAACGTGTAATACATAGAAGAAAGTAACTGAGTAAAAGCTTTTATTCTTCACTCGGTGTACTGATTTCTGTTTGAATTTTATTTTGTGTAGTGAATTGAAAACTCAAACTATAGTTACTCACAAACCAGGAAGAATTTTATGAAACCCTTGAACCGAAATAATTTTATCGAAAAAGGTTATGAATAAAAATTTTTTTGGAATTACATAGAATTTAAAATTATGTGCTGAATTTTTGTTTTTTTAATTTAACCTAAATGTTTAGCAGTGTCACTATAATTTATACCAGCATTACAAGAAAAATGTCAGGATGAATGTCATACTTGAAGAGCGAACTAAGTAATAATTTTTCTCCGTTAACTTACTAATTTTGCAGATTGTACTTGGTTATTTAAAGATCATTGTTTTTGTTGTTAACATAGATTACATGCATGATCATTTAAGGCTCCTACATTTTAACATTTATTTGAATAATATATGAGTAAACATTGATCCACTTGATAAATAATTTTAAATGGATATTTACACTGTGCCGAAAACAAAAATTGATGTAGAAATATGTAAATTAATTTTAAACAATTTCGTAATAACAGTAATAGATATTTAGACCATAGAAGGTGAATAGGTGTGGCCAGTAATATTAAAAAATGTTCTTGAAAATGGTTAACCAAGAGGAAAACGTACTTGAATGCATACATGGCCACGCCCACTTACGTATATATGTACACATTGCTACAATTTATATGAGAACTGAGATTGTGATACTTGTTTTTGAAATGTGGGGTTAAGTGAAACTTGTAATATAATTTTTTAACATCGTGAATTACCACATTTTAAAATATTTAGTACGTCCTTTTAGCTATTGATTTATGATTTTCTATGTGTGTTGCAAGATATTCTTTGATTTTAGATGGTAAATTATTTTAATACAAAGCATTGATACTTACAAAGTATATGCCACAACATGTTTAATATGATTTCAGGTAATAAAAATATGAAGTTAAGAAAAAAATTATGGCAGGTACCACAAGATGTCCACATTGTAAATAAATAAAGTAAATACTTAAAGTTTCTGAATAATTTAATATATTTACGCTTGCTATGTACAATTTCAGTAAAATGTGTTTGAACACATTACACGTAGCCGTTCAAAATATATATTTATGCATCCTGATGTTTACGTTTTGGGCCAGTGTCTGTTGCATTTCTGTTTGGAACTGGACATGCTTCAGAGCACGGGCACATCTGCTGGAGGTGACTCACCAGTGGTTGGTATCCATGTAGTCCACCTATGATCTGGTTATACACCAGCTCTTCGTTGGACTTGCTCGTATTTTCTGATTGGATTTGTTATTGCAGATTCAGGGATTTAGGTGATGCAACACGGAGGAAAATAATAATCAGTTTACAGTTGGTAGAGGTCGTGGTGATCTTTTTAAGTGTATTTGTTCATTCAGAATTCACGTTACACAAATACACACTTTGATAAATTTACTGATACAAATTCGCAACACAGGAAAACACACGAGTCTTTTTCCCATTTGCAACGCAGCACAAAAGCTGTTGTTATAAAGCAATGTTCAGACTACTGCCTCTTCCGAGTTACTGTCTGCAAATTTACTGGCAGAACCAGATGTAAAGAATGCAGGAGACACATACGACTTGGTCGGCCACGTGGCGTAGCACAGCGTAGAAGTGGGACACAACGTCGACTTTGACATCCTCAAGATTCTGGGGAAAACTTCAGGATACGTGGACCGTCTGGTAAAACAAGCAATAGAGATCAACCTGCATCCCAACAACTTCAATAGAGACGGAGGCTACGCTCTGACTCGCTCCTGGTATCCAGTAACAGGAATGCTCAAGCAGTTCAGGCTTTACGAAAATGGAGAGCAGGGCCACAGAGCACCAGCTCCTGACTCCGCCCACCAGCTGTGATTGGCTAGGGTCCGGCCATGAGCGCTGGCCGGGCAGGTATATATGGGAGACAACCACATCCTCTGGTCACATCAGAACCCTGATGATGGGGACAGAGGTGGTCCCTGAAACGTCGGTTTCATCGTTTCGCCATCTGACGCGGCTGATCACCCAAGAAAATTTTATTAAGTTGTACATGATTTATTTTCTAAATGTTTGTGAGAAATGGGTTGAACTCTTTATTTTGAATTATAAATGGAATCCTCTTCTCTTTCGTAGTGAAAGCGACTGTACATTTTGGTGTAAATTATTTTGTGTTTGCTTTTCCATCTAGAAATGTTGAGTGCTATTGAGTTACAGATTTCTGTAAGTTTAAAAGAACTTGACATTATTTTTTTCTAGCCATGATGCTGGAATTAATTTTATTTATATTTGAAATATCATGGTACAGTATTTGTGAATAAGTTTAATGTCTTAAAGGGACTGGGAAACTATGAAAATTTTAAAGAGAGATGGTAAGATTAATATACATGTGCCGATTTCCATTTACCTTATTTGCAAGGTACAGGGAATTCCCTGGACACGTTAGTATCATTACTATTACAAAATAAGTTCACTGTGTTCGCTATGAACATTTGTCAGATTTAGCAACTACTTGCATTGAGACAGTTTAAAATAAAAGGGATTTTAAAAAGAATCTTGCCAATATGTGTAATTCTTGTCCCCAGCCACCATGCCTCATTGACGATGGATGGGCTTCATGATAGTTAAACTCCACGTATTCTTAAACTTGCAATAAGTTGAATGAAGTCCTGCTGAATTACTCTGTATTTTGTTGCTAGTTGAAATGGTTAGTAAATATTTGAGATAAATTACAAATATTTTGTTACGTAAAAGGACTTCCATTACGTTGACGTAAGTTTCTGGAATGCATTGCTGTGTTTTACAGCCAGATGAATTGCATGGAGTAATAAATGGTTTCTAGTCATCGCCACCTGAATCGCGAGTCAGCGAAACCTGTTCAGAAACATCGCATGTTACTTTTGAGATAAACTGATGCACACAAAATGTGGCAGAAGGTGAGTAAAGCTGTCCTGATACACGCCACGTAGGCGTTTGGGGGGGGAGAGGAGGTATAGCTCCTAGTCATTCTTAACCTTGGCACTAGATGGGGTGCGAGTGGTCAGTGTCACGCCCCGGCCGCGCTTTACCCCTGGTAAATGTGGTACATTTAGGAATTACGTTCATTCCCGTGCAGTGTTGAAAATGTGAGTAATGACGTTATATTGAATTTATACTGTGGAGCTAGCAACATACAATGTGGATTCACGTGAAGAGGCCTTGACAGTAATTTTTCAATCTTGTGGTTGCTGTGCGTACTCATGAAATGTGTAATGTTTTACTGCAACATTGCTCACATAGTAAAATGCACAGAGGTAAAAACTAAACACGTTCGAGTAGGTTATTATTTATTATAACCTGTATTATATGTTATATCTTTGAGATTTAAAATGCTTCCTCAGAATTTTCTGCAGTTGTTTGTGGCATACGTAATTGTCAGGCGGAATGCCCGATTTATTTGTGGAGACTGCAAATGAAAACTGCACAAACACCATCCCATGGCTTTTTCATTGATAAATGCAGTCAGTCTGATCAAACAATATATTGTTTGCAGTTCCCTTCCAAATCCCTTATGAAATCTTGTTTGCACTCAAACTGCAGGCATGTACTCGTGAAACGTCGTGCATTGCTTCTACTTGAGATGCCATGTTAACAATTGTGGGTGTCGCACTTGGGGTGGAAAAATTTGGAGATTCGAGAGCCACAAATCATAAGCTTAATAAGGAAACCTTCCCAAATACTTTTAGTTTTCATTCCTCGACTCTTCGGATTGTGAGCAATGTTACAGGAGTATGGTATACATTTCATGTACGCTCTTTACATCTTTGCTCTATTTTATGCATCATAAGCTTTTGTTGTCTGCCGTTTCCAAATAATTTTTATTTCGTGATGAGGTAAGTTTTAAATAATGTGAAAACAACAGATACACAAGATGTAATATTAAAACATACGCAGCTGCAACTGTTCTGTCTCCCTGCCCAGCGCAAGGAAGTCTGGCGGTTTGCCTCCTTTTGAGTGGTCTTTTTCAGTAGCATTCCAGAAACATCTGAACGTGTACAGGAAAATCTGTATTTCGTAACGAGGTCCCACAAATTCTGAGGCCTTAAAACTGATTGCTTCTCTGTGTGATCTCAATAAATTATGTTAATGACAATATTATATTGATAAAAATATAGTTTACATTTTCTGTATTAATATTTGTACTGTTATCTTGCATTTGTAATCAAAAGTATTAATATGTTTACTGAAAGTTGTTACTCCTGCAAGGTGTCTGCTTTTTTCTCTCAGTCGTTAACTGGCCATGTGCAGAGTTAATTTCATTTTTTAATGTCGAGTATATTTCGGTTGACGTGCAGTGATGGTGTTGTATGGTACCACACTTTAAATTTGTAAGTGCCTGAACCAAACTTTTTAAATTTAACCGCGCTGGAATGATACAAATTGCAGTCTGGTTTCTCGCGTGAAAAGAAATGTTCGTGTAAGACATAAATCGAATAATTATTTTAGAATTCTGTGAGTTTTCTGTCCGTTCTTGCCGTACTGTTGTAATAATCAAAATGAACGTACCCCAGACTGATCCGATTAGGTTGAATTTTGTAGTCCTGTGCAGTGTAATAAAATTCTGTAAAAGTATTGTGAAATGTTACTATTTACAAAACTTGTGCAGTGTAGTTTAACATTTTCTTGGTACAGAAATACAGAATTCCATAAATGATCTTTATGATTTTAAAATGTTATTACTCGGAGCATGTTTTAGGGAGTACCGTAATGTGTACAAATTTTGAAGATCGACTCGGGAAGTTTCCAATTTGGCAATTGGGTCGTATCCCACTGCAGATTCTGGCCACCAGGTAGAACTTTCTTCGCCACTGTCACAAAATTGAATTTGGGCGTGAAAAGGTACATCATGTGCATTTGCTGTCAGTGTAAGTATGTGATAGAACCACCAAATGACCCGTTGATTTTGATTCCTCCGATAGGAACTGTCATTGCAATGTTAACGACAGATTTTGCTAAATGAAAGCTAGGCCCAAAATTAATTTTCTGACTAACGTGCTGCAACTTGGCTGCGAAGTTCAAACTTTGTCACTTGATCTCCACGCAGCTGGTACTTAGTACGACTCTACCTTAAACATGCTCCAAGTAATGAAATATTAAAATCGTAGAAGTCGTGTACGTCTGTTTTAATCTGTGGAACAAAACTTCCTTTTTCCCACCTGCAAGTGAAGTGTACGCTGGTAATAGATTTTCATAATTAATTAGACAGCTGTTTATATTATGCATGAAGTTCAATATCACTTTTTTTTTTAAAAAAATTTATAATAGTGAACAGAATGAAATTTGTTCTTGCATGCATAGTCTAGGATACAGACATTTTTGAAACGAGCATTGAATAGATCAGTCTTTGAAATGTGTACAACGCCTAGGAATTTCATAACGCACTTACATAATGAAAGTACAATCATCAAAATAAATTCTTTAGTGGGATTTGAGATTGTCGCAGCACTGAATATGAAGATGGCTGTCACGTAGTCTGGCAGAAGTTTACCAACGTTTCACAGGTCCTTGCTGCCACCATCATCAGGGTGACAAGTTTTCCTTGATTATGCGTACTTTATACTTTGCTAATATTGTTTTACCATGCCATATCAACTACTGATGTTATGTTCGTCGGACTGAAACATGCTAGGTTAGGTTTTGTATTATTAACTAGAAGGAAATAGTTTTGTTCTCAGTTCTAGCCCTCTCTTGCAGGAACTAAGGTGAAATTCCGGAATGGCTGATCCATTTTTGAAATCTCGGTCGTATGGCATGGTTCTGTGGATATCCATGTTTGGATTTTTTTAACTCTACGTTATAATTCAAATCCTTTTTTCTCTCTTTACCTTCTGCTTTGGTGTGTTCAACACAGAAGTTTCTCTTCTCATGCCTGATAAACTTTATACGTCATTCTGCGTTGCCATGGGATACTCTAACGTCACAAATGTCTTCCGGTTGCAAATCCTGTATTACGAGTGCGAAATGTTTCGTCATCCTTTGTCTGGTAAAGGCACACCGCCACGTCTTTGTAGACAGGTAAAACTTCCTATGTGTATATTTGTGTCTTCGCGGAACAAACACGAACTACACACGCAAGACTCCTTCTTGAAAAAACCAGTAAGCAAATTCTCCTCCTTTCATAGGAATCGAAGGTTTCACAATATCCCCAGCCAGATAAATCCAATCTATACGCTTCATCCCTGTCTCTCGAAGACCCATTTTAATATTATTCTTTCATCCATGCCAGGTCGTCCAAGTTGTCTCTTACCTCTAGGCTTTCCAATCAAGATATTTTAATTTCTTCTCCCATGCGCGCTACATGACCTGCCCTTCTTACCCTCCTTAATTTGATCATCGTAATAACATTTTGTGAAGCGAACAAATTATAGAACTCCCCATTTTGTAATTATTTCCCAACTTCGTGTCAGTTTGTCTTGGGTCCAAATATTCTCTTAGTTCTCAGAACGCCCTCAATCACTGTTTTTCCATTAAATGTAAGAGACTATGTTTCACACCCATACAAATCAACAGCTAAAATTATACTGTCGTTCCGTTTTTGGACGGCAGATGGGAGAACGAACGACACTGAACTCGTACACCGTCACATAGGCAGGCACACGGTCGGAACGTGTTTTTTTAATAAGGCAGTGCCCACTGAAACGCAACACAAATGCCATCTGTAGGTCGCCTTAGTCAGATGTTGCAGCCATTTTATGTAACAAAGGCATGTGGTGTAGAAGTTGTCAACGTGATGGGTATTTCTAGGCAATATAATTGTTTTCGTGATCGTAAGTTTTATTTGTTAGTTGATAAATTAAGAATTATGTATTATATTATGTTACTTAAGTAAAGTTTAAATAATTTATCGCTCAACTAGTTGAAAAAAAACGCTGACTTCAGTACTTAATAACTGAGTATCCAAACAAAACTGGCCAGATCTGTCAAATCGAGCCAACATCTTCATTACTACGTACACAATTCAGTGATGCCAAATCAATAAATTATCTTACATTAATAAGCACCTCTCCTAGCTATCATTTGTGTTTAAAAACTTCGACGAATTTCAAGGAAATGCTGATGTACACAGTTTAAACATGACCTTCATATGTCAAATCCTAACGTCACTAAATATCAGAAAGGAGCATACAGGCATCGTGTTATTCAATAATCTTCCACCTACAATTGAAGGTTTAAATCATATAAAAGTATCCAAACCTGCGTTAAAAGATTAGCTCATAACTCACCCCTACTCTATAGATGATTTTACCCAAGTTAACAATTCTTTAGTTATGACGTTATGACGTGATCTGTGGAATGTAAATAAATTGTAATTCTAACCTACAAAATCACGCCATTGGGTTAACTCTTATATAACCGCGTTTTCCTAATTTCTACATTGTCCATGCACTATGTGTGTAGTATTTAAAAATAAAACTTCTATTACTCCGAGACCAATCACGTGAAGGGTTGTACATGAAGCCCGTATCTTAAGACAGGGCTGTCCAACACCGCTTGAAGGGTGATCCACGAGTGTGGTGCAATTGGGGAACGATGATTATCGGGCCCGGGGGAGGTGGGGGGGACTACTTCGGTCCACCACAAATTTTATATAGAGTCTGAAGGCACTGGTATTTAGACCGAACCATAGATGTTTTTGATGAGATCGCAGATTCTCAGCGGTGATAATGAAGATGTTAACTTTCTCTGTCTGTGTCTTCTGCATTGTCAGTTTGTTGTTAGAACAGAACAAAAATTTATACTGATCAAATTTGATGTGTATAGTGAGGCACATTGACGTGGACCTAAGTCACTTTAAAATATCTTTAACTCCCACCATTTTAACACTTAAACATCATTAATAGGCTTTGAAATTCTTTTGTAATTTGTGACTTAAGTATTTTGCTCAGAGAACAGAGACTCGCTCTGTGTTCGTATCCAGCACGAAGACTTTAATTAATCACAGGCACAACTTTATCTTCTTACTCAGTAGTGGATTTTCTGTTTAATGACACTCCTTCAACTGCAGAGGTCAGGTTACTTGATGCGATCGAAAGATAAATGAGGAACGTTGCTGGAGGAAGTGGTAGTGGCCGATCTAATGGTATTATGTTGCTATGGCTGGGGGATACCACGAAATAGCTGCTCTCAATCAGAAGTTATTATTGATTTAAAGACTTTTTAACAACTGCATAGGTTATGTAGGTCGAATCTAATGATGATTTGGAAGGAAACGCTGAGTAGAACCACGTAAGACAGCTAAGTACGCCCCGCGTGTCGACGGGCTGGCGTCGAATCCGGTACGTCGTAACTGTTGTGCCCTGTTTGCAGGTCCCATGACAGACCCCGAGGGGGAAGACCGAGCCTTCAGACTTCCGGTCCCTTGGTCCAGAGGCCGATTTTCTCCAATGGAAAGGTAAGACAGAGAAATTCCTCTGGTCGATTTCAACTTCTCGAGCGTCTCTCCGTTTTCGTGCGCCAGAAAACAATTTGTTTCCTCTCTTGGTCATAACTGAATAATGCAAATCTACCGGGACCCAACCTTTCAGCTTCTTAACAGTTCATTATTTCTGTAAGAGCGTTCGAAGGCCTCGTACAGGAAAGGCCCGTGTTTCCGTTGTTCTGTGATTTGCTTAACGAGAAGTCAATGATGATTTGTTATTTCCGAGGTCATTTCATGATATTATTATGCAGCGTCTGTGTGTGAATATAAAAAAAATAAATCTGTCTCACTATGCACCATGTAGGCGCTTGGGGGAGGAGGAGAGAGGAGGTATAGCTCCTCTCTTCCTTGACCTCGGCACTAGATGGGAGGTGAGTGGTCAGCGTCACGCCCCGGCCGGCTTTACCCCCGGGAAATGACCTCGGTACCCATTGTAGAGGAGGCTGGGTGGGCCCCAGAGGCTAGAGTAAAAATCCTCTGCCCCCGTCGGGGATCGAACCCCGGTCGTCCAACCCTCAGTCAGTCACTACACCCACTGACGGCTATAACCGTAAATGTTTAGTAGACAAGGTTTTATGAGGGGGAGAGGTCGTGGCCTATTTCATATCGTAATCTGGGCATTGTGGTTTCGATGCAGAAAACGTAAATCGGGGGCAAATATAGCTGAGGTCAGCTTCCAGGTTCTGATCGTCGCACTCACACGAGTGAATCCGCGGTGGCCTCAGCGTCGTTAATTAACCGGGGACAGAAAGCTGACGCACTTAAAAGCGTCGCGCTCCGAGAACCGGCCTGTACGACGCCAGGTGTACGCACGCAGGCGTGTGACGCGTTGCAAATGTTCAAAATGTTACGTACGTTCGAACAGCGCGTGTTTCTGCGCGCGGAATTTAACTCCGTTAATAAATTCCTCCGCAGAAAATTTCGGAAGTTGCTTACTCGCTTTGGTCGTGAATCTTGAGATGCCCTGGTCGCCAGTAACACAGAAATATCCCCTCCCCCCCCTCACTCATTGGGGCATTCGATGCCCGATTTTCTAAATTCCTTTAGTCACGACTGAAGATTCTGAAATTGAAAATCATCACGAATGAATTCCAACCAAAGAATAATTAATTTTAATTTATTTACTAATTGGTTATCTAACGGCGACTTGTGAACTCACACGTCATAAATTATCACCAAATATTAGGACTGATCACGTGACGACTAATTCTGAAAAGGAATTCGTCGCTTTGTCGCGTGGCTGCGAACTTCGGCGGTGGATTAGAACCGCGTTTTAGTGGAGCATTTAAATTTTATTTGCACCAACAAATTAAGCGGGAAATGGCTGACAAACGTGCCTTTTCGGTCGAATGCGCTCCGTAATCTTCGTGGTAGAATCGTTGGCTCACTGTGTCGATAACAAGAGAACATCTGATTTTTTATTCCAAGTTTTCGGATACGCCCTGCCGCAAGTTGAAGGCTTTAGTCATATTTCGGATTCTCGTAATGCCAGTCGGATCTAGTCACGGTTCACGCCCTATCCTGTGGTAAGACAAGACAGACGCACTGAGATTCGAACCCGCGAGCTCTCGAAGAATGCTTAGTCACATCGTTTTATTACGCGAGACAAAGAAATATCAGAAAATGTTAAGACATTCAAGTATAACTTAGGTATCGCCTTAAAAATAAATTATCTTTATCATGAACCTGCTTTTACTTGGGGAAATTAAGTTAGTCTAATGAGATTTTAGCTCAAACGCCATAATAAAGTAACTGAATTTCGACGTCGCTTCGAGAGGTAAAATTCTCTTCTGTGACTCATACTTACTGTTGGGGGGGGGGGGGGAAGAGATCTTTGACCTTCGTCGCAAGCCCCTCCCGCGGTGAAGCCCCAAAGGTTCTGTATACGATTCGCCTCAATGCTGTCTCCCCATCAACTACTTGGTTTTCCAATTGGCTGTTCTCCAAACTTTTCCACCACCAAGGCCCTATCTGCGTGACCAGCCCATCGTAATCACCCCCAGTTTACAAACTAGCACAAAACCAATTTTTTTTTTGAAAATTTTGAAAAAAAATAAAACTGGAATTTTCCAAAATTTTGTTGTTTTGTGCGATTTTTGGACAATTTCCAGCATTTTTTTGATTTTTCGAAAATTTTCAAAATTTTTCAAAAATTTATTTTCCTTAAATTCCCTTCATGTTTTGTTCTCCTTACTTCAGAGCGTTGTCAACAACGCTTTGTCTTCAATCAAATTCTTTAAATAAAATATTTCCTTTTATATTTCTGCACACCAACTGGCAAAACGTCGTTGTGTGCGTTGATCACCAGGCATCAGGACGAAACATTGCTGCCTCCATCATCAGGACTCCGTTGTCGTCCTGAAGACGGAGGCAGCAAATGAACTCGAAGCGTCGTTAAACTTCTACCAGTCACACGACTTTAGAACCACGAAGACAGCCTTGAGAACCTCAAATTCTGTTTCTGTATTAACCGACATATTTTTCTGGTTACGTACGAAATACCGCTGCCTTAACCTTCCGTGTTCTTATATGGGCGTTCTCCGACTCCGCTCGTGCGCTGTCAAATTACGCGCCAGTCAATGGCCAACTTCGAACATTTCGGACTTTCTCTAACGAGCCGAGAACCCATTTCAGGCAAGAGAATAGTTTCCTGCTCCGAGTTACGAGGTTGCAATGTTGCCACGTCGTGCAGTTAAACTTAAGGATTTAGTCCGTACCGAAAAGAAAACACTACACTTTACCGTTACACAAATTAGCTTGTTAACGCTGTTTACTGTGAGGATCGTACAAAACACAAATACAGAATGAAGCGTTATTGATTTTTGAGCGTGCAACCTTTGGGCATTTAAGTGTAAGTTAGCGAAGAAATTTCCCGTCTTTATGGAATGCTAGGATTCTTTTCCATGTCCGTAATAAATTTAAATAACAACAGCTGTTTTTTTTTTTGTATAAAATATGGTCCCTGGATTGTTTGTCGTAATAACATTTCACGAACCCTTACCAACCCTTAGTTCAATTCATGAAACCTTTTTTTACGAAATTTCCCATTCATTCGACGTGAAACGGACCCAAATTGTTTTGTTATTACGATGTTGTGGGATTATGTCTCAGTGAAGTGCGGACGCTTTGTCCAATCCCCATATGACGACACGCGAGTAAATATGGAGTGGTGGGATGGTATTGACAGGAGAAAATCCACCACAAAGACCCACGTGTCGAACCAAGGCCCTCGCGGTGAAAAGCCGACGGACGGACTAACCGCCTGAGCTACGGGATAGTCAGGATGTAAGATCGCCCGCTCGATATTTTGGGCGCTCTCAGGTACCGGACACAACTTCTTCATGATTTCCGCTCTACAGCTTGGTTCCCGTCGCTCAAAAAAATATTTCTGGGAAGGATGTTGGAAGTGGTCGTGGCCGAATTTAAGATATCTCGATATTTGGCTGGGAGGACAGAGGAAAACGTCAGTCAGGTCTCCGGAACGAGAATTTCAAGGGTCGTTTAAGTCTGTTAAGGGTTCGGGACCCGGTGAGGGCATGACCACTCGCGAGGCCGCCGTCTGACCCTCTGGAAGAGGAGGAGGAGGCCTCTTCAGGAAGAAATTATGAAAACGCGGTGAGGTCGCGTTCCCAAACTTTTACTTACGCAGATGAATCGGTTTGATTTGTGCAGCGCGATTCGGCCTGGGTAGGGTCCGCCACGCCCGCCCGCCCACCCACCCGTGCGTCGTCGTCGTGCGCTGACGTCTCCCTCCGTCCTCAGTCGTGATCCGTCAACCCGCGGGTACGTGCCGGCGTCCGGTCTTCACGGCAAGGTAAGGCGACAGATCGCTTGCAGTGAACGAACCTAATTGCTATGTCACTATCATAATATCCTGTCTCCGAGGTGACACCACGCGCGTTGTCGTGTCAACGCGTAGGAATTGTTCCTGGTGCGTGCGTACTTCCGGCGTGAGTCCGGTGTCATTTGAGCGGTGAAACGCTACGCGGTTTGTGTGTCGAAATCTGCCGATGCAAAGAATTAAACCCTGTAACACGTTAATTAAATCGCTTTCGATAAAATATGGTGTTCCAATCCTTAAAGGTGTCCAAACGATAATTTCTATTACCATGGCAAACACAGCTTCCGGTTTTAATGTAAGTGCAGACGTACGGAGAGAAATTACTTCCAAATTTCGTTAAATACTATTCTGTTACTTGGTGAATAGACCAGTTTGGTTTTAATCGGTTGTGTTCAAATTCTGAGACAACAAATCTGTAACAAAACCCGATAACTTTACGAAATTTTTTATATTCATTTAATGAAATTTATGAGATGATAATGTTGCGTCATATTGTGATGATTATAATTGTTTAATTTTAACCGTCTAATCACAATAAAATATTTTATTAAATATTAAAATATTATTATTACAATTAACATTTAATATATTAAAATATATTAAAATGATGCTCTTTCTATCGAAATGTTCGATTTACAATTAGAGCATCATCTTTTTCACGGCATGTTTCGGTTTTAAATGAACCATCTTCAGGTGTATATTCAATATAAATTTAAATGTAATATTCTAAATGCAATCTTTCGTCAGATGTCCATTAAATATCGGAAAGTTATCCTCTTCTAGATCAATTATTAATGAAATTTATGTTTTCTCTTAAAAATCATAAGTGCAAGTTTGCGGCATTACACTGTGGAGGAGTATTGTAATTTCATTCGCCTCTCATGCGTTACTCGATACTTGTCTACGTGAAACCCTCGTTGTCTTTTATGGAAGATAGGCTGTACTGTATGCTCCATCAGGTGTGAAACCTGTAGAAATGAAGATTATCTCCATCTGAGATGCTTAAAATTCTTGTCTAAAATTGCAGTGAATGAGATGATTGTGAGAGACAAATAGGAAGGTTCTTGAAAGTAGAAATACCATAGATTATTTAAGTTTCTGTCTCAACATTCGCTTGCAGGAATTTATTAAAACCACGAATATATATAAATAAACATTTAGCCCCCATCATACAGCATTCGGTGGGGGCTGCATGTAGGTAACTCGCGATCGATGTTTTACGTGGTTAATGTACCCAAGTGTTCTCTCGAATTGTGTTCATTACTCGGATGGCACCGATAATCAGTTATTATTTACGTTTTCCGAGAAGAACACTTTAACAGTTTCTTACTCGAGATTGCACGCAAATTCACTGACGCCTTCAGGGCCTCGTGCCGTCAAAATTCATGACTAAAATACAGGTTCAAAATTACAAGAAATTTCAGTGCGTTTAATGATTTTTTTTCAAGGAAAGAATTCCCTTCAGGACATACACCGAAGTATCCAGAAATTTGGCACGTGTAGGGCTTTTGTTTATATGGAACATTGAATCACATGAAGTTTAGAAACTGAGTTTAACCTTGGCGAACCGGTACGATTCCGAAGGATTAAACCCTAGATATCAGCAGTTTTAAATCTGAGTATATCACATTTATGGCGTGACAAACCAACCCAGTACATTCAATTGAGACTTCAACGAAACACATTGAAAAGTTTAATACGTTCTTCTATATTATTTATAATCGCCAAGTTTTTTTAATGAAAACTCAAGAGGTGCTGGTCTCTGGAGATAAAAATGTATAATAATTCAAAGCATTTTGATAATGGTGTACTAGTGTAAAGATTTGTTGGCCACCAAGTTAACCGGACCTCGATTCATTACATTTCTTTTCTGAGGTTATTAAATGGCCGAGGCGCGTTCCTGCTGAGTAGTGACGTCATTTAGATAATAATAAATGAATAACGCGTAGCGCATATCGAAACTACAAGTGGGTTATATCGATGTCTGGAGACTCATAATTGAAAATAGAGTTTTCTGTAGAAAATGTGTGAATTTCATATAAATAGTTTCGCGTATAATAGTTTTCCAAATGCGTCATTTGTGTTTGTTTTTATTCTGTAATGTTGATTTGTGCCATTATGTTCCATACGAAGTTACTGATTGGCTGTGACGGACGGTTAATGAAAAATTCAAATTTCAAAGGCTTACGATGCGAAAATTTGATCGAAATTATTTAAAATCTTGAATTAAAATTAATTATTTGGTTTTTCCGTCAAATCACAATGTATTTAAAATAAGATAATTAAAATAATTAAAATATCATTCTGTGTTCCATATCGAATAATCGATTTCCAATTGTAAATCGATTATTCGATATGGAACACAGAATGATATTTTAATTATTTTAATTATCTTATTTTAAATACATTGTGATTTGACCGAATAACCAAATAATTTAATTTTAATTTAATAAATTACAATATGACGCAACTGCACTATCTTAAAATCTTGCACAAAGTTATAACTAACAGAAATGTCTGTTGCTGGTGGGAAATTTCATCCGTTATTTCCAGGAATTGAATCAACTGATCGCGTCATAATCCCGGCACACCTTTTCGAAATTCCAGCGTTCATCTCCGTAGCCACAAAACCTCGCTGCTGTGGAATTGTACAATCCTTACAGTCTTGATACGAGCTTTAATGTTTTTCTCAGGCACTCTGATCATTTGTGTCCATAGCAACAAACTGCAGCCGTTCCATTGCGCAGTACACATCAGTTCGTGCATAAACGGATATACGCGTGCGTAGCAGTTTGAACAAGAAACCCGTGCAAGTAGAAGTCTGGACACTGATAATCGATCCGCTGACCTGTTGCGTCTTGGTCGCTCTATTTAGTCACGTCACAGCTGTGGCCACGATATCACAAAATTTAATATTTCCAAATAACTTGACGTTATTATAATTACTTTTCGTGTCTTGGAGTCTGCAACTTTTCCGTCGCTGGCCGTCTGTTTGTGTCTAAGTTTTCTTTTATTTACATGTGAGTGATAAATGCGCGTCTCACCCAACGAGATTGGACACCTGCGACCAACCCCTTGAGGCCAAAGTTCATCTAAATAATATTTAAAAAAAATTCAGTCCGTCACTACTGATAGTTAAAGCAGATGGTACATATAGTACTTTTCTGGATTTCAGATTATTTTTTACTCTCATGACACAAAGAAAAAGTTAGGTTATATATATTAAATCTTGTCCCGTCTAATCACAATAAATTGTTATTAAATATTAAAATAATCATAATAATTAACATTTAAAATATTTAAAATATTATACGATGTTCTTTATCGAAATATTCGATTTACATTAGACCATCATTTTTCATGTTTCACGACATGTTTCAGTTCCTAAAAGAACTATCTTCAGGTTTAATAAGAATTTATTGTGATTAGACGGACAAGATTTAATATATATATTTATTATATCACAATATGACGCAACTTTACCATCTCAAGTTAGGTTATGTTCCCTTCTTATACTCTGAATCTATCTTAATATTACGACTCCATGAATTATACTGAACCAAAATAATTTAAAAAAAGACGATAGAAGAAGAATATTTAAATTACGAAATGTAATTATCTAAAATATATAAATCGTTTCGACGTCAAGAGGTCATATGACCTCACGAGGTCGAAAATCGTTTGACACAAAGTGTTTTTTTAAGTGTTAACAGTCTTTTTTGTAGGCGTGATTTTATATATTTTAAATAATTATTCGACACTGCACAGTATGCAAGGTTTAAAGATTATTAAATGTAGTTTAAAGCCTTCATGTTCCCCAGAAACAAGACATGTGTTTGTATTTGTAGAATTGGTGATCAATCTGGGGTGAGTTGGATTATTTACGGTGAACGGAAAATAAGTGTGTTTTTTTTTTTTTTTGGGGGGGGGGGGGGCTGTATCGAAGTATCAGAAGTCTTGTGCGTGCACCAGAGATGCGACTTTAAAGTTGTCGAGACGTTCTGAGAACGAACGATATATATAAAAAAAGTTGTTGTTGACTTTACTCGAAGTTCCGGTGAAACTGGTTTCGAGTTTTTGCACATCTGAGGAACACTCATCGGTGTGTCAGTGTTAATTTCGGCATTGCATCCTCGTGGTAGATTTTGGTCTGTAGGGAACTGAATCTCTCTTTAAAAAATAAAAACTGTGCTGAACGTTTAAAACTTTTGTTGAGTTCGGTTCTTTAAATTTTCATCAGATGGTCTTCGAGTGGCTTTATGTAACGATAACAAAGACTCGATCACCCCTGGTTAGGCTCAGTTGAACTTCTGCTTGGCCCACGGTTAGCCACGAAAATACTTTGTACTGCCCTGTTCGCACGTGTGGAATTTCAGTGTTTTAAGGGTTGCCTGCGTGTTACAATTCAAAATGCGGGCATTCTATTTACATCCAGTGATTGTAAGTGTTCTCGCCCTCGGTGGACTAGTGGTTGGCCGGTTCCTTTCGGATGTTTTCCTAGTCTTTGAGGAGTGTATTTTTATGAGTAGTGAGTGACAAGCCCACTGCCTCTGCACAATTTCTACTCAGCGGTTAGAACGCTGGCCTTGTAATCCTGGGGTCTCGGGTTCGAATTTATAACTTGTGTTGGGCAAGGCCGTGGTCTAGGCAACACGGAGTTTTCCTCCGTGGCATCCCAACAATTACTCCATTCACACACAGAAGAAGGCAATGGCAAACCACTTCTGGATCATCTGCCAAGAACGTATATGAACAGGTCCCAGTCCGAGAAAAGGATGGAAGGATCCTGTTCATATGGACCTGTCGTCAGACAGAACACTAAATAATAATAAGATGAGGTGGTCTAGCGGTTAGAACGCTGGCCTTGTAATCCTGGGGTCTCGGGTTCGAATTTATAACTTGTGTTGGGCAAGGCCGTGGTCTAGGCAACACGGAGTTTTCCTCCGTGGCATCCCAACAATTACTCCATTCACACACAGAAGAAGGCAATGGCAAACCACTTCTGGATCATCTGCCAAGAACGTATATGAACAGGTCCCAGTCCGAGAAAAGGATGGAAGGATCCTGTTCATATGGACCTGTCGTCAGACAGAACACTACAAATAATAATAAGATGAGGTGGTCTAGTAGTGAATCAGGAGAGACTTTGTTGAGAAATGACCACTGAATTTTGCTTAAACAATCTCATTTATGCTCGTAAGGTTCTTTTACATGCCGAAATCTACGACATGGGACCCTTCCGAAGGAGGTTGTGCTAAAGATCTTTATCACCGCTTAAAAATCCATCGACCTCGGCCGGGTTTGAACCCGCGAACCTTGGGCCCATTCTTTTCCCGCGAACTGTGTCGCCTGAGACCCGCTGAAGAACTTTCTCGTGCCTCACATTGAGGCACATCGTAACCTCACTTTAGACTTTCCGGTAAACCTCACGTTTTGGTCCATTTTTCGTGAAAGCCAGCACACAGCGCTCCTGGTGGCAACCATCACAAGCGTCTGCAAATCAGGGAGGAATTCGATAGTTTTACCGCGGAAACTTTTCATTTCCCGTTGAATTTAGACGGGCATTGCTATTTTCTTTCTGACGACGAATGCCCGTCTATAGTCTGTGAAGCCAGAAGTATTTTCTTTAGATATTCCCCGAATCGAGAATGTGCAATAGCGTGTCGAAGGTGGCATTAGCAGTTTGTGGCAGGCGTGCTTCGGCGAGATAACTTTGAGATGGAAATTTCTGTTGGGAAATTGAGACGATGTAAATCCCCAGGTAGCTCGATCGAGTCGTAACATAGGTGAAGCTAACAGCACGCAATAAGTGAATTGCGTTCTGAGATCCACCAACTTATTAATTATATTTAAAGTGAGGAGAATTTGCAGAACATTTAAATTAATTTATCATCGGACGAGGGGAGAAGACAATTGTCGACGTATTGAAAACTAATTAACAAACTTCAGTCTGATTGAAAACGAGATTCTTGTTTCACTCGGGACGACCAAGTACTCGATAATTCGGTCGCTGAATAATTCCTGAATTTTGCTTGTCAGTCGCACCTGCGTTCTGACCCGAGAATCACCCGTAAGAAACTTTTTGTGAGTTTATAAAAATGGGGGTTGGGCGAGGGGGTGTTGGCACTGCCACAGAAAACCTAGCGGCTTCTTCGGACTTATTTAAATGTTTATATGACTATTCAAAATCTGTATTATCAATTACGTCACTGAACGAAGCCATCAAGGCGTATGGAAGAATGGAGTTAAAGCGTCAAGAATTCTTGACGCAAGCAGGCACCTTCAGGCTCAGGCCGCTTTATCCCCGCTGACAGGAGACCTGCGTGCTTACGTCACAATGGAAATAATGACTTGAAGCAAACACGCTGAATGTTCTGATAAATTTTAGGGATAATGGTCTCTGCCCTGTGATATCGTCGTTGAAACTAACAAACATTTGTCTTGGTCTCGTTATTCTGTCGTGCTTATGTTCAAGGCAGATTATTTTTGTTGTTATACGAGTTGCGATCGGAAAGTTTCAAGACTGTGTCAATAGAGGGTGAACCGGATGTAGTACGAGCTTCTGCCTTTACGGGGTGCGGCCTACATTCATAGTGAATCAGTGTGCCAGCCGGCATCATCGAATTAGCATTTGTTTCTTAGTTACGGGCGTTTTGGTAGTGCATTACACCGACCCTCCTGCGATTTCGGAATGGCGTGTGCATCAAATTTTGCCAAAGACTCGCCAAAACGGCTACGGAAACCTATGAAATGCTAAAGCAAGCATTTGGGGAGTCCGCAAACTTTTGTGTGGCATTCACGTTTTAAAAATGGCCGAACCTCTGTCGATGATGACGAGCGTTCTGGACGACCATCTTCGAGCACAACGCCCGAAAATGTTACGAAGATCGACGTCGTACCATCAACGACTTGTGCGACATTGTTGGGATAGGCTATGGGACCTGTCAGCTGATTCTAAAGGAAGAACTCCACATGCGACGCATCCTGTCTGAGGACCAGAAGCAGAATCGACTTCTCGTTTGTCAGGAGCTCAAAGATCTTGCAAGAACCGACCCCAACTTCCTTTCTAAGCTCCGTGTGACTTCTTCCTCTTCCCAAAGATGAAAATTCAGCTAAAGGGAAGGAGATTTGAGACGATAGAAGAGATTCAGGCAGAATCGCAGATGGTGCTTGACAGGCTGACAAAGAAAGATTTCCAGGGATGCTTCCAGGCTTGGCAGCGGCGCTGGGATCGTTGTGTTCACTCCCAGGGGAACTACTTCGAGGGTGATGGATGAATTTAATACCTGAGATAAGTGTACGGGTTTTTATAGGCGCAGTCTAGAAACTTTCCGATCGCACCTCGTACTATTAACGACGTCTGATGCTGCCCTCCGGATTGTGTCACGAGTAAAAAGTTGTATGTTTCTTGCCACGTACATAATATGAAAATGGCATAATTATGTTGCGTATGTCACAGTGTAACATACGAGCCTTAATCTTATTTTCCGTGGACGTGCCGTTGTGGAATTTGAACTCCTTTTTTTCTGAAAATGAAGCCCCAGTTCCTTATGCACACTGTGTGTGTTTGTGCACCCCCTCCCCCTGCTCCCGCAATCTTCCCCCACCCTCGACCTCAATCGTAATTGTTTCGCGGTTTGCCTTAAAGCTTCCATCAGAGGCGCAGTTTTATTACTGAGTTGAGAGTCAGTTTTTTTTTCCAGCTGTGCGTTTTGTGTGCCTTAACTGGCCAATCAGTGAAGGTTTTGCCCGGAAGATACTTCTCAAGTTATACCCGCAAAAGTAGTTTAAAATTCTGAAGAATTTAAAACAGATAATTAAACCAATTCAGCAATTACCACGCACGCGTTAACATAACTACAGAATTTATTAATCGATTTTCTGCGTCGATATCAGATTTTTTCAGTCTGTGAAATTGGGTCCGATAATCGCATTCTGCCTCCGCCGTTTGAAGTTTTGAACACAGAATTTTGTTCGGTACTCGTGAATGTCCCATTCAAATCACTGAACCGCTTTGTATAGGTTCCATCAGACGTGGAACTCGTTCGCACTGATCAACTGTGACTGCACAGCCCCTAATGCAATCGGCAACTTCTCCGCCACGTGTGTAATGCGTTTAGTCTGAATTCTTGTTCAGGTTTCGTTAATTATCGCTCGGCACTGAAGCTAACAAGACTGAGCGAGGCGAAATCCGAGCCAGAATTCAGAGTCGCTTGCCACCTGCACGTTCTGAGTGCTCCTTGCCGACACAAGGAAATATTCCCGTGTCACAGACCACCGTTAACTTCGGCAATTGTGACGCGAGATGTATTAATCAAAATTTTTACCCACAAAAGAAACTAGACCGAAATTCAATCAAATTGACACATTTTCCTTTCAGATTATTATCGTTATCACTTAAAACACACGCAGATACGCATTAAACGTTCCTTTATTCTATTTATTTAATGAATACTCATAAAACTAAAAAACAAAGCTGTCCCTCTATGCACCATGTAGGTCGCTTGGAGGGAGAGGCCGTATAGCTCCTACTAGTTCTTAACCTCGCCACTAGATGGGGTGAGTGGTCAGCATCACGCCCCGGCCGGCTTTACCCCCGGGAAAGGACACCGGTATCCATTGGATAGGAAGCTTGGTGGGCCCCAGAGCCTGTCTGGACGTAGACACTAGAGGAAAAATCCTCTGCCCCTGTCAGGGATCGAACCTCGGTCATCCAGCCCGTAGTCAGTCAGACTGAGCTATCCCGCATTACAAACAAATTTCAAAGCAATATAAATTCCCGTTGAACTTCAACGGGAGTTCTAGAATGTATGTTGTTGTTGTTGTTTTGTTCTGCGATACACCGTCAATTGATATTCAGTCCTTTGTAACTAATATTTTAGCAACGTGGTAAAGTGAACTTACCAATTTTTTCTAAGGCACAGAGTTTTTTTTTGGATACCCCTGTGTTCAGTTCTCGAAGCAGAAACTTTCCCGCGTTTGTCTCACCAATTTTGGCGAAAATCGAGCAGTCGTAACAAACCCATTACAAGAAGATCTGTGTGTGTCTGCGGGTTTTAGTGATTTAGAAACGGAACTGGGGGATCCCCTGATGACGTCATCTTTCATGTGGACAGGCGCCGGGCCCGCTCAAGGTCAGTGCGACCAGACGTGACCCACGCCACACGTGAAAGGTGAAAGGTGAAAGGTGAAAGGGCGATGCGTGAACAAGAAGTTTCCCGTTGGTATTAACGGTACTGAAGAAAGACAGCGTTGGTACCCTCACCTCAACTTGGCCGCAGTTAGAATTTTGTGAATGGCTGTGAATAGTTTGTTCTCACATCCCTCCGTATTCGAAATTCATCTTACAGGCTCTGCAAAACTTTTGATGTTTCCCACTGCCCCCATCTGCGATTTTGTTGATACGAGCTACGACGCTGTTTTGTAGTGCAACAGCGATTTATGTCACAAAACTTGATCATCTAATCTTTCAGATGCGTTTAATTTTCATTCTTCTGCGTCTAAGTTCGTGAGCAAAGTTACAATGAAGTGAAATGTTCTTTTGTTCTCACCCTGTATATTTATTAATAGTTGAGATGATAAAGTTGCGTCATATTGTGATAAATATATATTTGTTTAAATCTTGTCAGTCAAATCACAATAAAATTCCTATTAAATATTAAAATATTACTAAAATTAACATTTAAATATTTAAAATGATGTTCTCTATCGAAATGTTCGATTTACATTAGAACATCACTTTTTACGCGACATGTTTCGGTTCTAGAAGAACCATCTTCAGGTGTATAAAATTATATAAACTTAAATATTTTAAATATTTAAATGTTAATTTTAGTAATATTTTAATATTTAATAGGAATTTTATTGTGATTTGACTGACAAGATTTAAACAAATATATTATTAATAGTTATTAAATTCCGTGATCATGAATCAAACCCACTTGTAACGGAAACTAATAATAGCAATGATGTTGATGATGCCAAACGCTTCTGCGATGTTTATTAAATTTCTTCCGTCATAATTTCCAAGTTCTGTGAAGTTGAGACTGGGGGGGGGGGGGGGCTTTGGCCTTTTTTCTGCGAGAAAATTTAGGATCTGTGCCCCGCGACGAATTCCGTATTTATCTCCTTTCAACGCTTGTCTCCGCGTAAGTAAATTAACGCGACGTCCTAGCGTCGGAGTGGCGGTAGATTCCGGCGTCGTCGCGTAAGCTCATTTAAGTCATTCTTTATTTTTTTGTTATTATTGTTATTATCAGTGATTTTCTCGCTTTAAGTAATTCGTTGAACAGTCTCTTTCGTCCGCGTCTCTCCCATTTCTTCCTTTCTTTCTTAAACCTCAACATTTCCTTATATATTTGTTTATTTGTACTTCACTCCAGTAGCTCAGACCGTGAAATATCGAATCACTAATGAACGAGACAGAACCACGTGGAAATAAACTGCCTTGGCCGACACAGCGTCATTAAATAAGCAAACATGTTCCTTTATCATTCTAGTTTCTACTTCACGCGCCCTTAGATCGCTTTCTAAGCGTCAAGAATAGAATCCGCTACACCATAGAATCGTGATAGTTCATTTTAATATTATCTTCTTCTATTTACATCAAACTGAAGTTCTGAAAATCGGTTTATCGCCTATGTAGTGCGTGCTGCATAAGTTACAAGTTAAGCAATGCCGTTCACTTACACGCCATTATGTCGCTTGGGGGGAGAGGCGGTGTAGCTCCTACTCATTCTTGATTTCGGCACTAGATGGGGTGAGTGGTCAGCGTCCTTCCCCGGCCACGCTTTACCCCCGGGAGAGGACCTCGGTACTCATTGGATAGGAGGCTGGGTGGGCCCCAAAGCCGGTCTGAAAAAATCCTCTGCCCTCGTCGGGGATCGAACCCGGTCGTCCAGTCTATAGTTAGTCACTATACTGACTGAGCTACCGACTTCATGAGTTAGCGGAGAAGGTAAATTCATCGTCTTTAAATATTCTACGACCACTAACTTTCATTTTACCGAAATCAGCTATGAATATCACACGTAGTTGACAGTGCGTCGCTAGACAATCTAAAATCACGCCCAGAATTCTGTTCTGTTGACATTTTCATCCTCTTATCCGACCCGTAATGCGTCTCCTGCATGAGAGGTCTTCCGATTAGCAAAGGTCGCGAAATTCCCGGTCGTTGGCACGAACGCGTGTCGCCCTCGCCTGTGCCCTAATCCCGGCATCGAGCGACGTTACGTTCAAGAGCTGAAATCGGCCACTGCCAAACTAAACAGTTTAAAAAAAAGACAGAATAACGAAACTTGTTTCCCCGTGCTCTGCGGTCGTCCGCGTGGGTTTTCCTTCAGAATCGACGCAAATGTGCAAAATATCGTGGTTTTATCCAGGAACCTGGTGACCCTGCTTCCGGGGTAGTCGTTTATCTCTTGAGCTCTGCGTTCGTGGTTCTGTCTGCGTAAACAGCCGAGTTCCTGATCGGAATTTCCTCTTGAGTGTCCTCATCATCGCCATTGGACCACTTCACAGCCTCTCGATTAATTCTGCAATTCCGCGCGTACTTTAGTTTCTTTAAGTTTCGGGGTTTAGGGTTCTCATGACGGCGAGAACGAACATGGCTGTCTTCCGGATTGTAGCGCCGTGTAATCTGGAAGAATTTCACCTCCGTTTCAGAGGTCCTTGCTGCCTCCATCATCGGGATTTCAAAGTTTTGTTTCTTTGTTTGTTTTTTTCGTGATTCACAACCCCACATTTTTTATTGTTTAAATCAGTGCATCGGTTCGTTTGACCTGTCAGCTTGGATACCCACCTGGGATAATAAGAATTTCCTCAAGAAAGACAATTTTTATTTATTTTAAGAAATCAAAATCTCACCTGTCATCAGCGGTAATCTTCTAGAATGAAGACTTCGCGGTCAACCTAAAATGCATTTGCTCTTGTCTTGTTCGGTAGTGGGACGGCTGAGCGGCTGATCAAATCATTGCGTTAAGGAAGGAAAAATGTTTTTATGATCATGGGGTCACAATTGTTTCATTTTCAAAATAACAGCCAAAAATAATTTTCAATGAATCACTTTATTGCCAAGTTTAAGGACAGGGATGTTTCTTTGTAACAAATGCTCAAAGGTTACTCCTCCATTCTCCACACATGCACGAGCACGACGTACACACGACTGACGAATTCGCTCGTACACACCAGAGTTTCTTCGAATCATCTGCACGCGTTCCCAGACGTCGTCTTCATTGTTTGTGGGCGTTGCATAAACGACGGACTTCAAGTGACCCCACAGATAAAAGTCCAATGGAGTGAGGTCCGGAGACCTCGGTGGCCACCACGCCCAATCCCTCGCTGAGGGCACTGTTCATTGAGATGATATCTGACGCGATGGGAGAAGTGCATAAACGACATTTGTCTTCTTGTATTCAGTGGTACGTCTTCAAGGGGGCGTGGCAAGTGTCTTCTTAAGAATCGCCGATATGAAGGTCCTCTTAGACGCGATCGAAGCAATTCCTGCACAAATTTTAATTAAAAATCTTTGCTGGAAGCTGGATTCACTTTGACATAAAGTCAATTCATTGAAAGTTATTTTTAATATTATTCTGGAAATGGAACATTTGCGACCCCGTGTTCATAGGAACATTTTTTCTTATTTTTGATCCTGGAACGAAGTTTGTAAACACACTTCTGACTCACCCTGTGTATATATATACACGTCATGTTTGTAGCACTGACAGTTAGAGAAGGTGTTGGTAAGAGCATCAGATATTGGGGGGTGGGCGGGGGGGCTAAATTCGTGTCAGAACTTTGCCAAGAACAACTTTGTGAAGTCCAATATCTCTGGTTTAATGACTTCTGCAAGTTTTTCTAGTACCGGGTACCTCTCCTTTAGGTGTGTAAAGAACTATGAGCATCATTTAACAATCCAATCCGGACCAAGAATTTTCCGAATGTCATGGCGTATTAAATGACGTTCAACATTCGTGTTACTCAAAAACCTGATGAATTTTGGGGCGGGGGGGGGGGGGTTACGTATATTAATGCGCGGGTGATACACCATTAACTAGTTTCAAGGAGAATATATTTCTCCTTGGCAAAAATATATTATTTCGTCCGGTCGAGATGTCTTTGCGTTTTATTAAACGGTAAGATTCATTGCAGTGTTGACAAAAGCACATATGTAAATCTACTTTAATATTATCATTTGATGTAACACTAATGATTGTCACCGTTTTATATCAGAAAGAAGTAGCGTAAAGAACAGTAAGAGATTTGCTTGAAATAGTGAAATTACAAGATTCGTGGATAGAAAATGGTCTACTTTAGAAAGGACACAGTGAATTCTATACGGATCACGCCAAAAGTTATCAGACGTCACGAATGGAGACGGTAATATTACTTAACAAATTGTTTAACGACGTGTACGCGCTCCCTGTTTCTCCTTGAAATACATAAAGGTCCTAACCATGGTCCGTTGGTAACCGTGTCCCAGTAAAGCTTTTCTTGATGGGAATATTTCGTGGTTTCATCGAATACCTGGTCGCCATGGACCACTGCTCTCCTCCTGCCACATTCTTTCGCTTACCTCGCCAGTAGAGTTCTATTCCCCGAGAGATAGCTGTGGTACTCAGAGGCTGTGTCCGAAAAGAACATCTCTCCTATACAGGGTGTTCGATGTTACGTTGCCCTCTCTTGAGTTCATTCGTAGACAAAGATTTTTGAAGTTTCCAGGGTGGTAACAGTTGTCAGCACTGTGATAGCGAATAGCCTTAGCTTGCTCGCAAGTAATTTGGTCCTTTAAGATGTTTAAGTGAAAATCACACGCGTTTCTAACCTCATAAATGCATGCTACATGTCCCGTGCAGCCAATCCTAATCTGATCGTTATAAGTAGTGACCCGCGTCCCGAGCCTCACTCCCTAGGCGAAACAGACACGCGTTGATTAACTTTTGTTATTTGATCTCTTTGAAATATTGCTGTTCTGTGTTTCGTTTTATTTTTTATTTTTTTTTAATTTTTTTTGAGAATAAGAGATGGATGCTGAGGTACTTTGCTCTAATTAAAGGAGCCCGTAATACATCGCTTAAAACATTTCTGCAAAAGAAACAAGATGATACTGGAAGGTTGTTAATTATGTACCTAGTAGCTGTGTACAGGGTGACTCAAAATAAATCTACTTTTCAAAAAACGTGGTGCACGGTTCGTAAGTTCTATAGGACACACCGAGACTTATTGGGTTCTATTTATTCCTTGCATGCATAAATAATTTCCAATTTGAACGTTGATTCAGCTACTTTATTGATTATTCAGCCGGGCTTTTATCGGGAATGATGTTTAATGTCGCCCCATTATCTTGGATTATGCCTCGAAAGCTTCTTTTCCATTGATCGGCGCCTGATCGGATGTTATCTTGGCACGAGACGCCGTAGTGTGTTCGTCGCATTAAGTCCAGAGGTAGAAAGTGTTATTTCTGGTCTTTGTACACATTCAGTGAACACACATCAGCCATCAACCAACGGAATGGACGGATTTCCGCTGTAATCCAAGAAAGGGGATTTCTATAAAGCATCGATTTCGTTCAGAATGTTAACGCGTGTTGAATAAGTCCAATTTTGTATCGAATGTTAAAAGCATGTTTTGTGTAAGAAGTTTATAAGTGCGTTTGTATGAATTTTCTACGGGAAGAACCAAAAATTAAATGCAAAATTTTAATGTAGGCTGCAGTATGAACAGAATATCACCTCCATAATAAAATTTCCTAATATTATGTCAGTTTGTATGTAACAAAATGACCTTAGTTCTCTGAAGACGTAAACACCTAAATTTCTAATGAACACAGAAAATTATATTCGGTCTGTGACTAGAAGGGACTTGACATTGTATCAGTTTGTATCTGGAAACATTCTGTTGAAAAATTGCTTCCTTAAATGGCGGGAGAGGTTAATTTTGTTTTCATTTGCATTTGCTGTCATCATAACGATACTCCGACACCAGATGGCAGACGATTAATAACAAAAGAAGAATCAATAATTCTGACAAAACAGTATTGTTCTCCGATTCTCCGTCTCTGGTTGATAGCTGTCCGTAAATGGTTTTCTGTGTCCATGGCTGCCTTGTTCTTGGCAACCCAGTGATACGTAAAACAATTACCAAGTCAGTAAACAATAAAACATTCTTCAGCAAGAATAAATATCCATATGATTCTCGTAAGCCACGGTGATCTAGCGGATAGAACGCTGGCCTTGTAATCCTGGGGTCTCGGGTTCGATTCCCGGCGGTGCCCGAATTTATAACTTGTGTTGGGCAAGGCCGTGGTCTAGGCAACACGGAGTTTTCCTCCGTGGCATCCCAACAATTACTCCATTCACACAGAGAAGAAGGCAATGGCAAACAACTTCTGGATCATCTGCCAAGAACGTATATGAACAGGTCCCAGTCCGAGAAAAGGATGGAAGGATCCTGTTCATATGGACCTGTCGTCAGACAGAACACTAATAATAATAAGATGAGGTGGTCTAGCGGTTAGAACGCTGGCCTTGTAATCCTGGGGTCTCGGGTTCGATTCCCGGCGGTGCCCGAATTTATAACTTGTGTTGGGCAAGGCCGTGGTCTAGGCAACACGGAGTTTTCCTCCGTGGCATCCCAACAATTACTCCATTCACACACAGAAGAAGGCAATGGCAAACCACTTCTGGATCATCTGCCAAGAACGTATATGAAGAGGTCCCAGTCCGAGAAGAGAAAAGGATGGAAGGATCCTGTTCATATGGACCTGTCGTCAGACAGAACACTAAATAAATAAAATAAAATTATTCTCGTGGTAAACTTGGAATTTAATTATTTTGGTATATTTTAATATTAAAGTATCTCGCTGACAAAGAACTGAGTTTCACTACTGTTTTAAAGAATCTTTAAAGCATAAATCGAGTTTCGTCGATGTAACAAAATCATAAATTTCGACTTTCATTTATTTTCTATACGTAAAACCTTCTGTGTTTATGTTTCGTATTATCTTCGCTTTAAGCAGTAAAGTCCACGACTGTAATCTTGAGACTTGCAGGGAATACAGGAAGTCCTTAGCGTTAAAGGCAGGCGCCCCCTTCACCCCACTTCCACACCTCTCAAGTCTCAAGATTACAGTCTCACACCGTAGCTGTTACCTCAGATAGCGTCAGCTGATCGATATTTGTAATGGTGAAGTGTTGTATTTTCTTCGCGGTACGGACTGAATTATTAACTATCATCTACTTAGCCGAGCTTATGTCCGAGCCCCTCGATTAATTCTGCAGTGGTCCACTGAAACTTACCCATTACGTTGATTTCAGCCTCTGTCGAAGTTCAAAGTGTTGACCTTTTCACATCGACGTTTCAGAACTTTGAATTGGGTCATCGTGTGCAAATTCTGTAAAGTGACGTGTTACTTCGAACGACGTCTTATCCCGTAGAAATGTTTTAACTTCATGCCACAGAAACTGTTCTGTGCGTGGATTCTGTGAGTCTGTCTGTCTGTCTGACCGTAGAATTGACCCTGAGGACGACGTGATTCTGCAAGTAATGTACGTGGAGAGAGTTTCCTCATCACAGTTTTATCTCGCTGTTCTTGTGTTTCGCGTGTGATGTAATTGAGATCGGACGGACGTGTAGTGCGTACGAAAAGTTTCGTCGGATGAGTGTCGCGCGGAATTGTATTAAGATAAATGATTCTTTTCCCCCTGAAGTTGTTTATATTTCCTGAAAAGTTGTTCCTTCTAGTGATTACTTAGCGACAAGTACTTGTTTAAGCCGCCAGATGTCGCGACAGTCCTCGTAGCGTCTCCATTTCAACAAAAGTTCTCACTATAAAATGTCGCAGTTTTCTGAAACGAAGTTCTGCTGATACTTGGTTGCAGGCCCGATATTTTTCTGATAATATTTGTTGTGAGACGCTCACATAAAACATTGACATCGGTAGTTGACTATTTTAGATCTGTCTTTTGACAAATTTCATTTTAATGACGAACTGCAGATTCAAAATCCCGACAAGCTGAAAACTTAAGTCGTTGATTCTGATCTCCGAACCACGTCAGACAATCCGTTTCGCAACGTCACTTAACATTTCTTGTTTCTGTAGTGGCGTAAAGTTCTACTCCATTCCCTGTACTGTTTTTACAAATAAGTCGCTTAAATCCGGTTGTTATGATACGTTACACAACATACGTAATTTGTCTAATTAACACTGTTACGAGAATATTCTTGGCTTTAGAGATTCTGTTCTTCAATGATTCATCAATGTCTGGTGTATAATGCACGTCAGAACCGTTCGGACACGAAAGAATAATGAGAAAATCATTTATCGATCTTTTTTCCCGGCACTGCTCTAATAATTAATAACTCAATCCTTAACGGTAAGAAACGAAGCTCTTGTCAGATTTATATTATTTATTATTTTATTTAGTGTTCTGTCTGACGACAGGTCCATATGAACAGGACCCTTCCATCCTTTTCTCGGACTGGGACCTGTTCATATACGTTCTTGGCAGATGATCCAGAAGTGGTTTGCCATTGCCTTCTTCTGTGTGTGAATGGAGTAATTGTTGGGATGCCACGGAGGAAAACTCCGTGTTGCCTAGACCACGGCCTTGCCCAACACAAGTTATAAATTCGGGCACCGCCGGGAATCGAACCCGAAACCCCAGGATTACAAGGCTAGCGTTCTAACCGCTAGACGGAGATAATTGTATTGAGTCTGTTTATGGAAACAGTGGCTGTTTACACTGAAAATTATGTGAAACGTGAAGAATTCCGTGATTATTGATGTGGAGCTGGATATTACCACCTCGCTTTAAGTGTTAAAATTTTACTTTAGCGTACATTTATCGCAGGCCGAGGTGGCGTCAACGTCCAGACATAAGCCTAATCTATTTCTGGTCGTCACTTTTACCAAATCGTTCCTTCAAACACTACTGATGTCCATTGGCCCTTTCGTTTCCGTCTTGATATTTCTGCTTTAAGCCGACAACGTCACACCCTTCCCCCCCCCCCCCCCCCCCCCCCCCCCGCTGGTCCATGTGGTAAATGCCGGCTTTAAGTTCGCCCCGCAGCCGAACACAATCCCCTTGAGAAGCTGATAATTTCTCCGCCGGTCAAAAATTTACCAATGTTCACAGAGACACGTGTCTTAATTCAGGTGACGAGGCGTCACATCTCGCCACTGGTATTTTTAAGACAAATTTGTATATGATCTTTTAGCGATTAAATTTTCTGTCCATCTCATTCTGCTAAATTTGCTAACCCCCAGTGACAGTCTCCGGTGTGCCAGGCGCTTCGTCGCGTGAGGCTTGTGATATTCCCTCCAGCTCCAGGCCTGTATCTTCCCACGGGATGGGTCACCGCCCACGTATGACACCCACACGCGATGCGTCGTTCCACACGACCTCTGCGGCTTTCGCCGTCAGTGTTGATCGATCATCCATGTCACACTTCAGTCATCACAGACCAATTTGCGAGCCGTAGGTTAAAATTGGCCACGATAGCCCCTTGAAGAGAAGACAATCTATGAAACTCTGGAGTGAAAATTAATTTTAGAGAACTACGATGTGAGGGTTGAGATTGGATTAATCTGGCTGAGGACATAGCCCCAATAGCTGTCTCTTGTGTACACCTAAGTGATGAACCTTCGGTATCCGTGAAAAGCAGCGAAATATTTGAAACAGTTGAACTTCTGGATTTATCACTGTATAGGAGTCTGGTTCGCAACCATACATTTCAGCGGGTAAAATTCTTATACAGTCCGTCCACTGATAAAGTTGAACGTAATCGTCACTGCCCCTGCGTCGACAAGATCTGCTCTCGAATGGGAAATATAGTTTTGTTGTTTTTTTATGGAGCGGTAGTTGATTCGTGTCGGGGAAGCCTCGTAAACTCTTGGCCGTGAGTCTTGTAGTTCCGGCCTCGAATCGGAGCAGTGAGAAGTTTCTATCAGCCGCGTATCGGAGAGAACGCGCCGTGTTAGCATCACCCCGCAGTGTTAACACGATGACAATGTTTGAACCTGAATTACTTTATTCTTATTTCATGTTCTTCTTAAGTCCGTAGTGAAATTAATTAATGTCTGTTTGAGATCACGTCATCAGATGTAAATAATTTCAGACGATTAGGGCATCGCTGACCGTTTTGAAATAATTTATTCGTGTAACTTTGTATTTTGACGTAAATACGTCTATATTTTAGGGTCAGTGTCATTCGGCAAAAATGTGTTACGAAAAAGGGAAACGAAAAAGTGTAACTTCATTGTTCATATTAATAATTAATAATTCAAACGTTAATTAATTGTTTCACAGAATAATGAACAACTGACCAAAATATGCAAAATACTACTAAGATCAAAAGGAATACCTACAAAAAGAAATCTACAAAACAAATAAATCAATAAAAGGTTGCATTAATAAATATATATTAGTTTTAAAGATGAAAATAACAATAAAAAACCTGAGGATGATGCAATAGCATCGAAACATGTCGTAAAATAATAAGCGCTGAAATGTAACATCGTAATAACGATGAAAAGCGCTAAATTTTAAATTTTAATTTTAACAACAACATTTTAAAAACTAAGTTTGTGTATAGACTGAAATAATAAATAAATATATACTGAATTTTAACACAAACATGACGCATCTAAACTACAAATTCATTGTTATGTTACCTAGGAAACGTCATCTGTTTACTTGGGTTTTTGTTACCTATAAAACATTACATTACCTTACATTCAGCTAGCACAGACCCATCTTAAGCGTAACTAATTCATGTTAAATAAGCAAAGTCTTAATCAAACTTTACTCAATTGTAAAGCATGTATGAAGGAAATATTTAGAATAAAGCCAATATATAAACTTCCTTTCCGTATAGACGTATTTACGTCTAATTCTCCGGAACCGTGGTTCCACTATCATTTTTTACTCGGGCAAGAACACGCCATCACACGGCCCTGTCTTCTGACGTTTCTCGTTTCGTTCTGACAGACCAGGGCGACGACAAATTTGGTTGCTTTATTCAACCCTGATCAGTCTCCGTTTAAGCACACGAGGCTGTAACTTTGAATGTGACGAGTAAGGACTGAAAGGAGTTTTATTAATTTCTTTAATTGAATTTATTTTCCTTTAAAGTCCGTGTCTTGTAGTTTAACTTCCAGGATGAAAAGGTTTATTACATTTTTTACAATATAATTAGGCAGAAAGAATTCAAATGGAACTGACTTTCTTTGTTTCAGAAAGCAACTTTTATGTTAATAGTGAATTTCACTGGAATTTTATTCTCACTTAGCTCTTGCCTGCAAATCAAACGACGATCGCGACAGATTAATGTTTAGGCAAATGTTAGTCCTGGAAGTTATTTTGCGTTTCTGTTCTCCTCCATAAAATTAAAAGCATCCTCGGATGTGTCAACGTCTCCATCAAATTTATTTTGAAATTGCTTTTAAATGTTACCCGCCGATTTCAGGTCGGTCCGTAATAACACATGAAGGCCGAGTGAACCTTTGTAACGTTCTACACGTCTGTCCATCACTGACCTACGTCACGCTGCCTACGTTAACATATTCAAACTTCGTCTTACCCAGTGTTTTGGCTGTTTGTATGTTTAAAAAACTAACTTCGGTAGCTCAGTCATACAGTTCTCAGGTTAAATGTTAGACAACCGAGGTTTGATTTTACTCAGGAGCTACCCACCTTCGCATTCATTGATAATCGGTAACTCTTTCCGCGGGAATTTATGTTAAGAATGCGTGGAGTTACACCTCCATTGTTTGACACTTCTTGAGGGTTCAGTGCCTAATTAAGCGAGTACCTGGGACAGCATAGTGATAAGCTGGTAGTCGCTTAGGTAGTCAAAATTTGTTTCCTTTTATGAAACTCGGAAGTCCATTGCCATGTTTAAAAGACCCCGCCATTGATCTCAGTCGTGAGCCAGATGAATCCACTACAGATCCCTAATTCATCCATTGAATAACAGCCTTCCATCTACACTTAGATCTCTGAAGTGGCTGTGGCCTGCCCTTGTCCCATTGTTTCCCCTCTCCCATCCGATCCCCACCCTTTTTCTAGATGGTCCAGCCAAGGTTTCGTCACGTCTGATCAAAACCACTTCTTCGCGCGTGGCCTACTTACCACCCTGATGATAGAGTCAGAAAGCACCTTCGAAACGTCGTCTGCCAGACTACACCGCGCGAAACATCCGAGTAAACGGCCGTCTTCAGCGTCAGTGTAGTCTTGTATACTTTCCTTATAGTCAGATTGAATGCGTAGAAATCCTTTGTTCCTTCGTTTGTTTCTCTAAGACACGTGTGCGATTTCAAAATTGCATGTCATGAGAACGATAAATTGCTTGAGAAAGTCAAACTCCAGTCAGTGGCACAGCTGCTAATAAACCATTAATTTTTAACAGCGTCTGACCCACAAACCGATTATTAAAAATCGCCCTTAAGGCACTAGTCTAGTCAGCTTCGCGCTCTAGCCGCCTTAATCAAGAAGACAGTTTCACGTTACTTTGCCACTCCATAGCTCGCGTCTCCTCTCCAGATCCTTTCTCGTAGTGATTGGTACTCCCTTGTACCTCATCTTATTATTTATTTAGTGATCTGTCTGACGACAGGTCCATATGAACAGGATCCTTCCATCCTTTTCTCGGACTGGGACCTGTTCATATACGTTCTTGGCAGATGATCCAGAAGTGGTTTGCCATTGCCTTCTTCTGTGTGTGAATGGAGTAATTGTTGGGATGCCACGGAGGAAAACTCCGTGTTGCCTAGACCACGGCCTTGCCCAACACAAGTTATAAATTCGAACCCGAGACCCCAGGATTACAAGGCCAGCGTTCTAACCGCTAGACCACCTCATCTTATTATTATTTAGTGTTCTGTCTGACGACAGGTCCATATGAACAGGATCCTTCCATCCTTTTCTCGGACTGGGACCTGTTCATATACGTTCTTGGCAGATGATCCAGAAATGGTTTGCCATTGCCTTCTTCTGTGTGTTAATGGAGTAATTGTTGGGATGCCACGGAGGAAAACTCCGTGTTGCCTAGACCACGGCCTTGCCCAACACAAGTTATAAATTCGGGCACCGCCGGGAATCGAACCCGAGACCCCAGGATTACAAGGCCAGCGTTCTAACCGCTAGACCACCTCATCTTATTATTATTTAGTGTTCTGTCTGAGGACAGGTCCATATGAACAGGATCCTTCCATCCTTTTCTCGGACTGGGACCTGTTCATATACGTTCTTGGCAGATGATCCAGAAGTGGTTTGCCATTGCCTTCTTCTGTGTGTGAATGGAGTAATTGTTGGGATGCCACGGAGGAAAACTCCGTGTTGCCTAGACCACGGCCTTGCCCAACACAAGTTATAAATTCGGGCACCGCCGGGAATCGAACCCAAGACCCCAGGATTACAAGGCCAGCGTGATTACGTCATCATAAATCATGAGTGTACAAAGCTTTGAAGTGGACTGTACATGCAATTTGCATTTACTTACCCTAAAATCTCTTCCAGTGGTTCATGACATGAGCTGAAACGCCAAATTATTTATGATTTAAGGTCGTACAATAGCAGAATCTGAGCGGCGGTACTCGGTAAGACCTCCAAAAACCTCAAGTCAGAACATCTGATACCCGGGGGATTACTCGAGCTAGGACAACTCTCAGCTCGTTCAAGGGGTCTGATGTTCCGAGTGTACAGTGCTCGACATGTGTATGGCGACATTTGAAATATCTGTACTCTTGTGTTAAACCTGGGACAGGCGTGAATTCTACCTGGGGCGTATTTACGTATGCGTGAAAAATTATATCATCGCTGTTAGGTTACGTTCTTGCAGAAACTTCTACCTATACCATCCCCAAATCTCACCACTCACCACACAACTTGCTTAGTTGATTCGGAGTTCGTAAACAACTTCACTGATCGGTGCCTCTTTAAGGGTTAGTAGAACAGAGCGCTGTTCGATCGACTCAGACGCATTGCGCGCTGGTTCGTGTGTGTCAGACAAAGGATTTGAGTGGAGTATTTATCAAATTGTACGAAATGGAAGATGTGAGCTAAGCCACTGGTTTTATAAGCCCTTTTGGCCCGCAGTTCGAATCGTTTCAATGTCCTAAACCCTTCTGCGCGGACGGGATGCTGGGACAAAGGCGATGGCCCTCATTTGTCCCGTGTCTCAACTTCAGTTCTGAAAAATTTGACCAGAGCAGGATCGTTTTCAGGAAAGGCTTTAGCCTGTTTTCTCTTTGTCTGCGCCGTCTGCAAGAACGCTGACCTCCTACCCCTTCATTATAAATAAGGGAACTTTCTACACGACCACAATTTTACTTTCCCGTGAGAGTAAATAGATCCGTTGTGTCGACGTACTGCGTCTTGGACGAGAAGCTCCACGTATTCCTCATATTGGCCTTTATTCTTACCAGACGTTAAATTACGTCTCAGTCAGAAGTACCTGCCTCGAATTTCGACTCCGGTAACGGGGTGCTTACCAAGCTGTTTCCTGATTTTCCTCGGGCCCTCCTAATGAGTGGATGTACTCGTTCATGCCACCAGCATCAACATTCTGTAATCTCGTGACCTACATAGTTGATAACACCGTTGTTAAATAGACGAATATGGTCAGTAGTTGGAAGGGAATCACTACCATTTTTTTGACGTAAATACGTCTATGAGGAAGGGGAAAAAGTGTTACGAAAAATGGTAACGAAAAAGGGAAACGAAAAATGGAAACGAAAAAGGGAAACGAAAAATGGAAACGAAAAAGGGAAACGAAAAATGGAAACGAAAAATGGAAACGAAAAAGGGAAACGAAAAAGTGTAACTTCATTATTATGTTACCTAGGAAACATCATCTGTTTACTCGGCATTGTTGTTACCTATAAAACATTACATTACTTTGCCCGAATTTATAACTTGTGTTGGGCAAGGCCGTGGTCTAGGCAACACGGAGTTTTCCTCCGTGGCATCCCAACAATTACTCCATTCACACACAGAAGAAGGCAATGGCAAACCACTTCTGGATCATCTGCCAAGAACGTATATGAACAGGTCCCAGTCCGAGAAAAGGATGGAAGGATCCTGTTCATATGGACCTGTCGTCAGACAGAACACTAAATAATAATAAGATGAGGTGATCTAGCGGTCAGAACGCTGGCCTTGTAATCCTGGGGTCTCGGGTTCGAATTTATAACTTGTGTTGGGCAAGGCCGTAGTCTAGGCAACACGGAGTTTTCCTCCGTGGCATCCCAACAATTACTCCATTCACACACAGAAGAAGGCAATGGCAAACCACTTCTGGATCATCTGCCAAGAACGTATATGAACAGGTCCCAGTCCGAGAAAAGGATGGAAGGATCCTGTTCATATGGACCTGTCGTCAGACAGAACACTAAATAATAATAAATAAATACCTTACCTTACATTTCATTACATTCAGCTACCACAGACCCATCTTAAGCGTAATTAATTCAAGTTAAATAAGCAAAGTCTTAATCAAACTTTACTCAATTGTAAAGCATGTATAAAGGAAATATTTAGAATAAAGCCAATATATAAACTTCCTTTCCGTATAGACGCATTTACGTCAGATTATCCGGAATCGTGGTTCCACTGACAACTTTTTTTCTGATCGGAGTAGACCCCGTCCGCCATATTGATGTCACTTCTATGAAGTCCGGAGCGAAAATTCAGGTGGGAATAAAAAACTTTGTGTGTCGTCGGTCAGCGAATGCTCTGCGTTGACTGTCCTCTGCGGGCACGGTGAGGCACTGCTCAGATGATTTCAGCCTTCGATGAAGCTTCTGACTCACGAGAGGTTTGTACAGAATTCAAGGCGCGTGAAACCTTATTTTCGCCAAGTCCTTGTCGATTGTCTGGCGTCTGACAGATGGAGGCGTTCGCCGGGCCCTTTCTGTTGAGCCCATCGGCTCGATTCTGGTACGCTTCGCCTCCTTCCAGTTGAAGTGCGCACTGCCTGTGTATTTCATTTCCGCCTCGTAGTCTGTCCTTTCAAATTCTCGTCTAATTGGACGCTGAACAGGCGAAGTCACTGCCTCGGTTAGAGGCAGGTGGAAAGTCTCAACCTGTCTCATTCTGGTCCAGCAGGGACACTGACGATGCTATTGGATCAGCGAGCAAGAACTTCCCGAGGTTGTTCCTGGTATGAGCACTTGCCGTTGTGGAGGACAAGCGATGAATAAAGACAGACATTACATTTAAGGGGAAAGCAAATTAAATTTCCAGCAACGAAGGTCCCAAGGCAGAGCCCGCTCGTCCCTTCTGGTAATGGTAGGTTTAATGAAAGCAAGGCGTTTGGAAGTTGACCAGGGTCTTACAACATTCGTACTAACCAACCAGATGGCTTAGGGAACCCGAAGGTTCATCACCGAATTAACCAAAGCCCTCCACCGGACCCTGTCCTGGGCCAACAAAATCCAGTCTCCTTCAACTCCTATCTCCCATAGATCCCGCCTGAGATTATCCTCCCATCTACGTCTAGGTCTCCCCAGCGGTCTCTTCCCCTCAGGCTTCCCAAATAGTGGACCCAACCAACCAGATGGCTTACGGAACCCGAAGGTTCATCACCGAATTAACCAAAGCCCTCCACCGGACCCTGTCCTGGGCCAACAAAATCCAGTCTCCTTCAACTCCTATCTCCCATAGATCCCGCCTGAGATTATCCTCCCATCTACGTCTAGGTCTCCCCAGCGGTCTCTTCCCCTCAGGCTTCCCAAATAGTGGACCCAACTAACTAGATGGCTTACGGAACCCATCGTCTTCTCTCCTAGGCCCAAATATCCTCCTCAACACCCGATTCTCAAACACCTGCAATCTGTGTTCCTCTCTCAGAGTGACAGTACGTTAATTATAACCGGAAGTTTAAAACGTTCTGCATTTTTGAAAGCTGCGAGTATTTGAAGATGCTGTCTTGAGACGTCATAGTTCATCAGTCATTTTGTCCCATCACAAAGACGTGCGAATTTAGAACTAAGATCACTAAATCTGAGTGTGGTCACAGTCGAGTGCTCAGGCAGGAGCTGCCCCCGTCTTTAATACCCGCTGCTTTCAGCAACGTTTATCGGCTTTGTCGATGTCAGTGCAACGGAATGCTCGAGATCGGATCCCTCGTCTGACGGACTTAAGTTTGATTTCGACTTTCAGCGTAAATAGGATTTGCGGTGGAGTTAAGGGAAGTTTCAACTTGCCCATGGCTTTCCTTTTAACATTTACCAGACGTCTTTTCTTACATTTCTTTTTTATTTCCTTCCTTTTTAGGAAGTTAATGGGTTTTCACCTTGTGACCGACTTTCCGATGGGTGTCTTCTCGTCGATTATTGATTTCTAGACAATTTAACTTCGCTCTGTCGACTTGAGAAGCGACTTACTAATGAAATTCGTGGGTAATTAAGAGTGTGAACCTGTCGAATAGATTGTTCAACTTACTCCATTCCTCTGTTGTGTTACCTAGCCGAGTCGGGCGTCAAAAACGTCGGATTTCGCTTCGAGTCAAAGCAGGGAACAGCGCGTTACTAATTCCTCAGTCACTCGCCATATTCTGAGACAGATCGCGGAAAGTTGCCACAAAATGTAAGATTTGAGGGGTTTTTTTTACGGAGGTGAGTCCGATGACCCATCGCCCCGATGATGGAGGCAGCAAGGACGTCTGAAACGTCGGTAAACACCTACCAGACTACACGGCGCAACAACCCGGAAGATGACCATCTTATTATTTATTTGAGTGTTCTGTCTGAGGACAGGTCCATATGAACAGGATCCTTCCATCCTTTTCTCGGATTGGGACCTGTTCATATACGTTCTTGGCAGATGATCCAGAAGTGGTTTGCCATTGCCTTCTTCTGTGTGTGAATGGAGTAATTGTTGGGATGCCACGGAGGAAAACTCCGTGTTGCCTAGACCACGGCCTTGCCCAACACAAGTTATAAATTCGGGCACCGCCGGCAATCGAACCCGAAACCCCAGGATTACAAGGCCAGCGTTCTAACCGCTAGACCACCGTGGCAGTTATGACCATCTTAGGGCCACAAAATGTTTCTGTGTCATTTGCTTTGGGTGCCAAGTAAAATCTCTGTTTGTTTGTTTCTTCGTTATATTGTCCTTTCGTAAATCCTGAGCCAACAAGAAATCTCCCGTTTACTTTGTAACTCTCAAATAAGACTTCGAGATAAAATGATGGCGTAATTCTTCCGACACGTTCCCTGACTTCAACGGCGTTCAACCTCTGTAGCTGCTGTAAAGTCGTTAAATAAAGTATTATGCGCGTCGTAACATTTCCATTGCCTTAGCAGTGCATTTAAGAAGGAACGAGCATTAAATGAGAGCTTTAGGCTTGCGTAAGCTTTGAAGCTTTGTTCTGTCGCGTGAACTGCAATGGCCATAGACGCCTTATCTAGATGTTCCACACACCAAACGCATTTAAGCTCCACCTTTCTGGGTTTTACGACTCTACTGTACATTCAGCTGTAATAATTTCCCTCTTCATAACGCCCTTAAAAGACACTTAATTTTGTACTTGTGTTAATTGTATCTTGTAAGACTTTTACTCGCTTAATTCCAGCTTTTAAAATTGATGTCACTAGTGTTAATGTGTATTTGTTTAAGTAGCTGTGTTTCTGAAAAGTCTAATGGCTTTAACATTTCTGTTCACATACAGGGTGAGTCAGAAGTGTGTTTACAAACTTTGTGTGCGTGTTCCTGGATCAAAAATAATAAAAAATGTTCCTATGTGGTCACAAATGTTTCATTTTCGAAATAACAGCCAAAAATAATTTTCAATATACGTCTTTATTGCCAAGTATAAGGACAAGGATGTTTCTTTGTAACAGATGCTCAAAGGTTACTCCTCCATTCTCCATACATGCACGAGCACGACGTACACACGACTGACGAATTCGCTCGTACACACCAGAATTTCCTCGAATCATCTTCACGCGTTCCCAGAGGTCGTCTTCATTGTTTATGTGTTGCATAAACGACGGACGTCAAGTGACCCCACAGATAAAAGTCCAATGGAGTGAGGTCCGGTGACCTCGGTGGCCACCACGCCCAATCCCTCGCTGAGGGCACTGTTCTTTGAGATGATATCTGACGCGATGGGAGAAGTGCATAAACGACATTTGTCTTCTTGTATTCAGTGGTACGTCTTCAAGGGGGCGTGGCAAGTGTCTTCTTAAGGATCGCCGATATGAAGGTCCTCTTAGACGCGATCGAAGCAATTCCTGCACAAATTTTAATTAAAAATCTTTGCTGGAAGCTGGATTCACTTTGACATAAAGTCAATTCATTGAATGTTATTTTTGGCTATTATTTCGAAAATGAAACATTTAAAACTCCGTGTTTATAGGAACATTTTTTCTAATTTCTTATTCTGGAACACGCAGACGAAGTTTGTAAACATACTTTTGGCTCAGCCTGTATATGCCTTGCCTCTTTCATCTGACTGAAGTTGTTACTGAACGGAAAAATCTGCTGGTGGTATTCAAAGTTAAAGTGTTTTTTTTAAGCACACGTACTAAACCTGTGAAGTTGTGCAACATTACGATACCAACAAGATTTTGACTATTACCGCGTACCACCAAACTTCACCACGCTAATTTGTTCGTGTTCTGATATCACATGTCTTGCTGTATCAAGAGAAGTTATTATTTATAATGATATGTGAATTACTCTGTAATTATAATAAGATTCCCCTGTACAAAACCAACCTTTCTGTGACGACCATGCAGATTAACTTGAGATGAGTAAAATTTTCGACATCTTGTAGCCTGAAACAAACTGGCGAACCTTACTTGTATTCGCATTACAACGGCGATGTAATTATATTTTAGGATAAGCTGCTCCAATAACGCCTAATGTTTGTCTTTATGATGTGTTTGGCTCATGTATCCTTGTATCCTGGCACTAAGAAATGGTTTAGTGGCCCAAGGACATTAGAAACTGTGGAATTTTGCTGTTTAAGACAATGACCTTGAAATTAGTTATGTCGTATCTCGTCCATATGAAGTGATTTGAGATTCTTATATTGAAAAGTGAACATCGTCACTGATTGTGGTAGCAAGTAAGTACTCTGGAAGATAATATATTTGTATTCTTTATTATTTAATGAGAATTTACTAATTTATGCTTATTGAATGATCTTCTCATCACGACATAGATTTCGAATGTGGCGATGTCATATCTTATGCGAGTACAATAACGTCATTTAACATTTTTAGTATAACTTTTACTAAGTCATGGAATAAGAAATTAGGGCGGATATATAAATAAGTACATATAACTTACAAACTCTTAAGGAATTAAAGTGTGCAGGCTTTATGAAGTTTTTGAAATTATTATTATATTATTATTATTATTATTATTATATTATTTGTTGTGCCTTATGTTTTTTGTGTCTCATTGTTTTTGTTGTGTCATGTTTTGTTGTGTCTTATTGTAGGACCACTGCCACCGGGTAAAAACCCATTTGCAGTCAAATAAATAATAATAAAATAATAAAATAATTTTACATCATATTCGAAATTACATTTGACAATTCTTTTGATATAAAATTTTACATGCTTGCCATTTAATTTCAAGAATGCCCGACATGATCTACTATAAAAATTTCTGATTCCCCGTTGTCGTCAAAAAATGACGTCATCAAACGAATTACTTGAGTAAGACACTAAACTAAGGTCAAGTGTTTTAACCCCCCATTCGGGGGGGTTGGTTTAGTTTCTTACACAAGATTTTAAAACGCAACCAACCCCCCCCCCCCCCCCCCCCGAAGGTTGGTTGCGTTTTAAAAACCTGACCAACCGCCCGAGGAGCTCCGAAAGAGCGCTCTGGTCTAGTTAGGCGAAATTTCGCAACCGCCAAGGTCATCTTGTATTGATGTTGGTGTGGCTGGAGCTGTGCTTGGCATCAGTCCGAGCTACAGACAGACAAACACGCGAAGTGTTTCCGTATGTGTCTCATAGATTATTACGTCAAGTTTTATTACCTGTAGAACCAGGATGTCGTGTAGTTTGCGAATGTCTCGCGTTCAAGATGACGACAGACGTAAAATGTATAGGGATTATCGTCTCCTACTTAACAGTTTCGCCCACGTCTTTCCATTCGTTGACTGAACCTGTCACTTGCATTCGACCTCCGCCAGAAATCGAACAGTGTACATGTTTCCGCTGTGATAACCTACTCATTGCATAGATGACTCACGTACTTGAAAATCGTGTATTATAATTTTTATATTAGTAATTACACGTATCGGTAATTCGAATCTGTGAATTTATGCCTGGCGTAGGAACGAGTCCCAATTTTGTGTAATTATCCATTAAGTATGTACTGAAGATTTTCAGCGTCTCCTTCCACATCCTGACCCGTTGGCTAAAGCAGTGATGCCATACGTACGAGGTGCGATCGGAAAGTCTCCAGACTGCGCCTATAAAAACCCGTACACTGATCTCAGGTATTAAATTCATCCATCACCCTCGAAGTAGTTCCCCTGGGAGTGAACACAACGATCCCAGCGCCGCTGCCAAGCCTGGAAGCATCCCTGGAAATCTTTCTTTGTCAGCCTGTCAAGCACCATCTGCGATTCTGCCTGAATCTCTTCTATCGTCTAAAATCTCCTTCCCTTTAGCTGAATTTTCATCTTTGGGAAGAGGAAGAAGTCACACGGAGCTTAGAAAGGAAGTTGGGGTCGGTTCTTGCAAGATCTTTGAGCTCCTGACAAACGAGAAGTCGATTCTGCTTCTGGTCCTCAGACAGGATGCGTCGCATGTGGAGTTCTTCCTTTAGAATAAATCAGCTGACAGGTCCCATAGCCTATCCCAACAATGTCGCACAAGTCGTTGATGGTACGACGTCGATCTTCGTAATATTTTCGGGCGTTGTGCTCGAAGATGGTCGTCCAGAACGCTCGTCATCATCGACAGAGGTTCGGCCATTTTTAAAACGTGAATGCCACACAAAAGTTTGCGGACTCCCGAAATGCTTGCTTTAGCATTTCATAGGTTTCCGTAGCCGTTTTGGCGAGTCTTTGGCAAAATTTGATGCACACGCCATTCCGAAATCGCAGGAGGGTCGGTGTAATGCACTACCAAAACGCCCGTAACTAAGAAACAAATGCTAATTCGATGATGCCGGCTGGCACACTGATTCACTATGAATGTAGGCCGCACCCCCTAGCGGCAGAAGCTCGTACTACATCCGGTTCGCCCTCTATTGACACAGTCTAGAAACTTTCCGATCGTACCTCGTACACCCCGGACCCTTCGTATGACTTCACCAGCTTACAATTTGAATCTCCTCGCCCAGCTTTAAGAGCGTCTCACCTCGGACTGAGGAACAGATTTTGTCTCAAAATTTTAACTTCACAGTAGCCCTTTTGATCGTGTGTCAGTACTGCCAACTTCCAGATCCTGCACTCCCTCCTAGCTGTTGGCACAAAATATGTCCTTGTAGAATTTCATCTCAGTTTTTATTTTTTAAATTTATGGTTCGAAAAACAAGTGAGTGTTTAACGGACCTAAGACCCTCGGAGTACATCAGTTCCCGAACGTGTGTGCGCTGTATTGATTTATCTTCCAGGATTCCAGATGAGAATTTTCGTTCTGCTTCGGTGTTTAACGTCGATTTGGGAAATAATTTCTATGCACGAAGCTTCTAAATATATTCTGTGGGCATAATTCAGATTTATTTAATGTTAAAGTAGTTGGAACGTAAAGTTCACGCTGAGCTCTAAATTTACGCTTAATACGAGACACGTACGTATTAATTCCTAAACAGAATTAAACGCCACGTTGATTCCGATTAAGCAGTTCACGATGTATCATAAACACACATACAAATTCGCACTGCAGTGCTGAACTTTTCACAACTGACTGAACGGTGCCAGATTTTGTCAATATCGGTTCTTTGAGTTTGCGTAAAAATGATTTAGTTTCACGTTGTTTAAAATTTCAGAACGCGTTGTTCCATGCGACGTCATCTGTACGCCTTATTTCGTATCGTGGTAGTCGAGCGCTTGCAAGGAAAAAATATGACTTGTCTGTCTGGTTTCGTCGTAAGCAAAAATGTTTCGAAGGAACTTCGCACATTTTTTGGAGACTTTTAACAAAAAAAGCGTCTCCTTTTAGGGTATTTTTGTCTGTACAAGAATGTATCTGGTTCGATTGTTTCGGTTTAATTTTGTTGTTTTGTATTTTATTATTAATATTTGCCTATTATAGGCTCTTTCACGTTGGTAATTAATTACTCTGATAAAGGAACTGAATTAAATAATTTGAATAGTTAATAATAATATTTCCCTGTTTTATGATTTTATGGAATCTACTGCTTTGTGTTTGTTTATGAGTAACTGTAAGTGGGAGATTTTAGCAGAGAGAGAGAGATTGTTTGCTTGGCGTCACGACCGTGGACTCCGTCAACCGCGGTAATGTAATGGTTGCTCATTCAACCATCACTTCTGTCTCCCGAATCCGATTTAAATAATTCCAAATGTTTTTACACCCAATATCCAGTTTTTAAAATACGCGATGAATCAATGGCGAGTCTTAAGTCTTTGAGTCACATGACCCAATTCTTGAAACTGACGTGTGATAATAGTTTCTTCGGAGAAAACATTTTAAATGCATGAAAGACCTCGATACAATGGAAATAAAATTTGAAGTTGACAACATTTTATTTATTTTATTTAGTGTTCTGTCTGACGACAGGTCCATATGAACAGGATCCTTCCATCCTTTTCTCGGACTGGGACCTGTTCATATACGTTCTTGGCAGATGATCCAGAAGTGGTTTGCCATTGCCTTCTTCTGTGTGTGAATGGAGTAATTGTTGGGATGCCACGGAGGAAAACTCCGTGTTGCCTAGACCACGGCCTTGCCCAACACAAGTTATAAATTCGAACCCGAGACCCCAGGATTACAAGGCCAGCGTTCTAACCGCTGGACCACCTCATCTTATTATTATTTAGTGTTCTGTCTGACGACAGGTCCATATGAACAGGATCCTTCCATCCTTTTCTCGGACTGGGACCTGTTCATATACGTTCTTGGCAGATGATCCAGAAGTGGTTTGCCATTGCCTTCTTCTGTGTGTGAATGGAGTAATTGTTGGGATGCCACGGAGGAAAACTCCGTGTTGCCTAGACCACGGCCTTGCCCAACACAAGTTATAAATTCGAGCACCGCCGGCAATCGAACCCGAGACCCCCAGGATTACAAGGCCAGCGTTCTAACCGCTAGACATAAGAACATGTAATTCTCGAATTGTTGTTCGTTGTAGCGAGGATGCAATACGAAGTTTCTAACCTAACTTATCCATACTTCACATTTACACGCTTTCGACGTCCCAGGGCGATGTTTGTTGGCGTCTGAAGGCAACGTAATTGCGTGTTCCCTTTCGTAAAACTTTTCCCGGTGATCTCCGCCGAAGACTTTGCGGGTTCGGTTTCCTCATTAAAACCGACTTTGTTTCCAGCAGATTCCGCAGTTAGCGCGAGCGTCTTCCTCCTAGAACGAAAAGTCATCTCTTCCCTGACTTGGTTCCAGGTATTTAGGAAACAATTCTCTTTGTTTCACAAAACACGGCCTTAATTGCAATTAAGAAATAAACAACGCATTTTTACTGGAGCGAAATGTACGCATGTAACAGTAGCTTATGATTCAGGGGTACCACTATTAAAAAACAATTTATTCCTTTTATTTATTATATATAAAAATTTTGATTAAAATTTTGCAGCAATTTTCTTGTATGAAACCGCAATGCTTTCTTTTCTGCGGGCGAATGTAAATAGTTCGGAAATACCCCGACAGGCGTACAACTGGGAGTCCCCTTGATGACGTCAGACGTACAGGCCACGCAAATTCATTGACCCAGCGTAACTCTGATGCGGCTGGAACAATTCTCATAGGTCAAAGTTCAAATTATGGAAGGATCAGGTCAATCGAGCTTTTGCGCACTTTGGAATAGCTGAGATTCTGTCAAAATGTTCCGACTCCACGGTGTCTCTTAAACTTACCGTTTACAACCTCAGTTGAAATCTGTACACGTTAATGACGGTCATAGCGTAGACTTGTAAGTAACAATTCTTGTAACCTAACCTTACCACACTGGTTCTGTTATTCTTGAGGTCTCATTCTGTCTTGAGGCACGCGAATGGAGTAGCTTTTGCTGCTAAATAGTTCAGTTCTTTTCACAGTCAACAAAGGCAAACGCCATTGGCTTTCGAAAAGCGTTCGTGAATTTTGAGTTCGACTATCATGCCCTTAATTTTGAACGCATTCCTTTGTAGGTCAATCTCATATCTTAGGTGCTCACACACAATCGAAATCACGTTGTCAGTAAATGTTAAAATTTACATAAGATGTTCTGCACAAATACAGAGTGTCCCAAAAATGTTTACACGCAATGCTGGTATTCCTTGTTATGTAGCGTGTACATGTTTTTGGGACACTCTGTGATATAACTGACAATCAGCGCCGATGGCACTGGTAATTCATATTTTGCTGGAGTAATTGGTGGAGTAACCTGCCACGGTGGTCTAGCGGTTAGAACGCTGGCCTTGTAATCCTGGGGTCTCGGGTTCGAATTTATAACTTGTGTTGGGCAAGGCCGTGGTCTAGGCAACACGGAGTTTTCCTCCGTGGCATCCCAACAATTACTCCATTCACACACAGAAGAAGGCAATGGCAAACCACTTCTGGATCATCTGCCAAGAACGTATATGAACAGGTCCCAGTCCGAGAAAAGGATGGAAGGATCCTGTTCATATGGACCTGTCGCCAGACAGAACACTACAAATAAATAAATTGGTGGAGTACCAGTTGATTGTCTGTCCTCGCCGTGACACAGCTGAGTTATTTCGGCAATTATTGTCATCTTTCTGAACTTCTGTTCGGGGAGTGGGGATTAGATTCAGATTTAAGGAATCAGACATTCTGAATTGTTTCATAAAACTTCTACTAGGATTCTGTACACTCTTCAGTGCGGAATGTTGAATAACTTTCTAGCTGATACCGCTTTGTTAACTCGCATGCAATCAATCGAACCATCGTTTCCCGATCTGTCCTTTGTAAGTTCTGTGATTCACAAAAAAAAAATTCTTAATTAATCAGCGAAGAGCCGATTGTTCTGGCTAGTTGAAACCAGTCCACTCCGATTCAACTGGCAATGGACCTGGGTGAGTGTCAGCTGATTAAAATGGAGCTGCAGATTTGGTTCTGAACAAAGGCTGCCAGTTCAGGCTCTGAGCCAAACAGCACAATGCCCTGACAGTCGGCATTGATGGGCTCTGATGTCCACCGCGGAACAGGATATAAGCCGTTAGACACTCGGGTTTAATTTCGACATTACAACTGAACTTAGGCGTTTTCCTATAACAACGTTACAGATACAATTGCTTAAATTCTAGTCACACGACGTGGTGCGTGTTGGATTGATCTTTTCTAGACGCAAAGTAATTTCTGATCCGTAGAAACAAACAGAGAATCTTCAAATGATTTTTTTTTTATTTAGTGTTCTGTCTGACGACAGGTCCATATGAACAGGATCCTTCCATCCTTTTCTCGGACTGGGACCTGTTCATATACGTTCTTGGCAGATGATCCAGAAGTGGTTTGCCATTGCCTTCTTCTGTGTGTGAATGGAGTAATTGTTGGGATGCCACGGAGAAACCGGGGAAGCCCCCGGAGGAAAACTCCGTGATGCCTAGACCACGGCCTTGCCCAACACAAGTTATAAATTCGGGCACCACCGGGAACTGAACCCGGGACCCCAGGCTTACAAGGCTAGTGTTCTGACTGCTAGACCACCGTGGCACAGTTCAAATGATACTACAGAGTGATTAAAAAAATCACATAACCCATTTTAAAATATTTATTAATGGCTATAATTAAGCTTAATTCGATAGGATTAATAAAAACACAATATCGCTATCACTGTACAAGAGTTCGCGAAGGGCTCGTCAGTTGTACACGCGTCGTCACGTAGCTTGGTGGCGTCGAGTAGTCTGGACAGTAAGCACCTCTGAAACGTCGGTAAAATTTTACTAGAATATCCCAGAAGACAGTCATCTTGCCTTAAAAGCAAGATGGCAGTTGGCGTAACGAGACCTCGTAATTTTAATGAAGTTCTTGTCTTGTTTCAGTTTAAAGGGAATTTATAAAATGGAATGAGGAAACGTTTGTGTGATTTTATTCGTCGTTTTCTCAGAAAAGTAAATTTTAAAATGCGCTGAACTGGAAACGGCGAATTGAAACGAACTTCGTGGGCACTTTTATAATTTCTGCGATCGTACGTTGGGCAGTATTTTCCTCTTACAAATTCTAGACACAAAAGTGTCCATATATCAAAGAGGTCTACTGAGAGTTAATTAGCTCGTTTAACTTCTCTCGACATTCATTTAATTTCTGTTTTGTAATATAATTAACGTCTCGAGAATAATCATAATAATAATATATTTAACTTTAAGAACTATTTAGAATTTGCCTTGACCGAAATTCGAATATCTGACCAGCTGCTTACGAGTCCAGAGCTCTAACTCATTTGGAGAAATGCAATGGATTAATCGCGTAATCTTTAATATGATAGATTTATCGAACTACAAGAAATTTGTACATTCGAAACTGTAATCGTTTAGCTCCAAGATCTTAAATGTTCGTACTTATAAATAATCTCCTCCAGAATAAATGCGTTTGAGAGAAATTGCATTTACACTGTAGGCGTTGAATCCTTTGCAATGTGCAAACATGAAGTCAAGGTCATTTGTCTGAGAATTGAACACACAGTCTCTTAATAAACAAACATAGCGACCAAAATTAACAGAAACCGTTCTCTCTTCCTTTGTGATTGGAACCGTGGGTGTAGTTAACGTCTACCCTAAAGCTATTCGGAGATGTTATAAGCGTCCACAATGCAAGGAATCAGAGATCAGATGTGGAAACTGTGTTCAAGTTGTTGTGGATTAAACCTTGCCAGTCCTGTTAATATTTCTGGATACGACTAAGAGGACTTGAGGGCTAAGATGGAGTTTATTTAGGTTATGCATGATTTCCGAAGGTAACATGTATTTAGTGTGTGTGTAAACTTTATGTTGTTTGAAGTTATCGCATCTGGAATCGCAGTTACGGAGTCGTAAATTCTCGAAATTAATAGGCCTCTTGTCGTACGAACGTGCCCACAGTGGATTTAACCCAATTCGTCGTTAACACTTTCATGAAGTAACAATTCCGGAGCGAAATTTTCCGGAAGAGGAATTATGTACAGCGTTCGTTTGCTAAGTCCAGTCATCGTGACTTGTTTGATGTAAGGGTGGTCTTCACAGGAGCTGTTACATACGAGGTGCGATCGGAAAGTTTCAAGACTGCGCGTATAAAAACCCGTACACTTATCTCAGGTATTAAATTTATCCATCACCCTCGAAGTAGTTCCCCTGGGAGTGAACACAACGATCCCAGCGCCGCTGCCAAGCCTGGAAGCATCCCTGGAAATCTTTCTTTGTCAGCCTGTCAAGCACCATCTGCGATTCTGCCTGAATCTCTTCTATCGTCTCAAATCTCCTTCCCTTTAGCTGAATTTTCATCTTTGGGAAGAGGAAGAAGTCACACGGCGAATAAGGAGGGTGCGGGATGACGGCCATGGTGTTTGAGGCCAAAAACTGCCGAACTTTGAGGGCGGTGTGCGCTGGCGCGTTGTCATGATGCGTCGCATGTGGAGTTCTTCCTTCCTTTAGAATCAGCTGACAGGTCCCATAGCCTATCCCAACAATGTCGCACAAGTCGTTGATGGTACAACGTCGATCTTCGTGAATGGCCTGCCGAATCTTCGTAACATTTTCGGGCGTTGTGCTCGAAGATGGTCGTCCAGAACGCTCGTCATCATCGACAGAGGTTCGGCCATTTTTAAAACGTGAATGCCACACAAAAGTTTGCGGACTCCCCAAATGCTTGCTTTAGCATTTCATAGGTTTCCGTAGCCGTTTTGGCGAGTCTTTGGCAAAAGTTGATGCACACGCCATTCCGAAATCGCAGGAGGGTCGGTGTAATGCACTACCAAAACGCCCGTAACTAAGAAACAAATGCTAATTCGATGATACCGGCTGGCACACTGATTCACTATGAATGTAGGCCGCACCCCCTAGCGGCAGAAGCTCGTACTACATCTGGTTCGCCCGCTATTGACACAGTCTTGAAACTTTCCGATCGCACCTCGTACTTGATAAAATTAAAATTTGATGGTTCAAAGCTTTTACGGGGAAGCAGATCGTATGTTCAATGAATTTCCCAAGTCCCACACGGAAATTTTTGTTACAAACTTTTATTGCAAAGGTGAGGATGGAGGATATTTTCAAGCCGTCGAATTGAGAGGAGAGTGTACGCGGATCTATTGATGATAATGAGATTAGATTTATAAAACCTTCGCAAATATTAGAGCCTTGAAAAGTCGGTTCGCGTGTGGGTAGAACAAATGAAGTTCTGTCGGTTGCATCGTGATTCGCGTGTTTCATGAACAGAGCTCCGCTGACACCATTAATAGTGTCGAGTGCCTCTTCAACAGGCGAACTCGACGCAGAGAATAATCCGGTCTCCCGGCGGTCGAACACGGCGTCTGGTTCCGCGGATTAGTTCGTAACCACGCAACGGAAACCTAATATTGGAGACTCAGACCCCGACTGGAATCTCTTCCAAATCACAGCTGATTATCTGCTGCGTAGATTAACAAAGAGGTGTCCTCCCGAAACGTTGGTTTGTGTGACCGGGCGAGAATAAGACGACGTTGGCTAACTAATTCTCAAGATAGTGTAATTGCGTCATACGAGGCGCGTCCACAAAGTAAGTTTCCCTGGGGCCGTTTACAGAAACAAAACACAATTTCATGGAAATATTTATTGCAACAGATACAGCAAGTGTCCAGCTATTTTTCAACATATTCGCCACCGGAATTGAGACATTTGTCATACCGTGGGACCAACTTTTGAATACCTGTGTCGTAGAAGTCTGCCGCCTGGCATTGGAACCACTGTGTGACAACCATCTCCGCCTCTCTGTCATTCTCAAAACGCTGACGCTGACGCTGACCGGACAGGAATTTCTTGAGGTGTAGGAAAAGATGGAAATCACTGGGAGCGAGGTCCGGGCTGTAGGGTGAATGATTAAACACCTCCCAGCTGAACTCCTGCAGGAGACTCGCTGTCCGTCGAGCCGTGTGCGGCCTAGCGTTATCACTGACCGCACTTCACAGTCGGCGGGAGCTGGAATAAGAACCTCCATCTTCAACAGCTGCAACGATGCTACTGTGAGAACGCGGGAAGTGTCGTTAGTGCATGCGCCATGCTACGTCATTGCTCTATCACGTACGCACAGTCGCTTCGCGCAATATAAGGTTTGCTAGCTGTGGGACGAGTGGGAAACTTACTTTGAGGACGCGCCTCGTATTTTGAATATTATAACAATTATTTATTTTAATCCGTCTGATCACAATTTTTAAAATTTCTTATAATTAAGATAATAAAATATCATAAAAACCGAAACATGTTGTGTAAATGTTCCGAAATGTAAATCGATCAATCGATACGGAACATCAATGATATTTTATTATCTTAATTATAAGAAATTTTAAATATTGCGATCAGACGGATTAAAATAAATAATTGTTAACTAATTCTCGTGAATGTTTCAGAAAAAACGCGGTGACCGACTGTAGACGATTGAGGTATTTTGTCGCCACAAAAGCCTTCTTTAACGATGTTTATTTAACGACACTCGTGTTATCTGCTTTTAAATAAAGCATCGCTCTTTGCGACGCATGAGATGAGAATTTAAATCGTTATAAGCACTGAAGAACAGCTGAATGTTGAGAGAAAGTCTGTCTGTGTTGTAAGATTGAGCTTCTGTTGGTTATTTTGTGACGCCTCATCAACTGTAGATGTTACATTGTATTGAGGTAAACATGGATGTGAAGAAAGTAGTATTTGCGATATTTTATGACAAATTTCGGGCATTATTCTGCATATCCCTAGGATGACACACGTAAATGGAACGGCATTTGTTTTAGGATATAAGATGTGAAAATTGTCATTTGTTTCAAAATTGAATGGAGTAGGCCCGCTGTGTGTCGTTTATGTGAAGTTTTGAGTTCTGTTCCGGCGCCATTTTTTTAAAGGGAAAGCTTATTGTGGCTTTTAAACCGAATTTTATAAACAAAAATGAATTAATAGTTTTGTGTAAGTACATCGCTGACAAATGTAGGATTCGTTCGATAGCTTTTTCGTGACGAAAGGGCGTGGTATTAAACGTTTTCCGAAATTTTGAGAAATCGGCGGCTTGGACCACGCACATATTAGTCATGCGTGCTGTGACGGCTCGTGGTTCGTATCTCGGTTCTTCGCCACGAATATCGAAAAGATTAAAATCGATGTCTGGATGAAATCGCTCTCCGTTTACCAGATATCGATCTCAAATTCAAATATCGACATCGAATTATGACATTTTGTAGATTTTAGTTTTTCTATTTTTGAAACACCGCCATTATTTTCTACCTCACAGCGAGTATTCTGGGGGATGGGGGTTGGTCACAGAGGCCTCTTGGTCTCACAGTCCTATTTGCTTCTCGGGGTAGCTGAACGCAGTCGTACCACCCCTTGGCTTCGATTGCGTTACTGTTACCGCGCTAAATCCACCCTTCACTCCGACCCTCGGTTTTGCCACACTCGGAAATATTAATAACTAGCCGCAGCTCGAGGCTCTTTGAGCCTCGGCCTGTCTGTTCCTGTCGGGACTCCCTTTTGCGTCACTAGCCCCCCTCCCCTTCCACTCTCCCCGTGCCTTTTGCAGAGAAAGCATCCCAGAGCACAGTTCCTCTGTTCAGACCCTGCTGGTCGAACTCCCCGTTAATGCATATGAAGTTCGGAAGGTCAGTCAGGTTAGCCGCCGCCTACAGACTCGGGGCTCGCGGTGACTGCCAATGGATTCAGCGTCTGGCAGCCACCAGGAAGCCCCAAGCCCCGATTACAACATTTTATTCCCGCTGAATGCGTAAGATTATTTCCATCCTGGATAAGACATTGCCCGTCACATGACGTGGTTTAAGCCACGTTCTCAGTAGCAAGGTTTGTCTGAACTTACTGAACTGAAATCAAACCCTTAACGGAGCTTTGATTGTGTTCCTCCCGTCTCTGTTTTCGTTCCTAGGCGACTACATTTAGTTCTGTATTGAATGAAACCCTCAGTCTCTGGTCCATTCGGTGCATTTTCGTTTTAACAAGCCTGACACAGTCCCATTATTTAAACGCAGTTTAATTTTCGGAAGAAGTTTGTCATTGGTGCCGAGTAAAACTAGGAAAAATTCATAAAACACACGAAAAATGCAAAAATCAAGTCGCAAACCTGACAATGAAGAATTATTATTCCAAAGGGGACAGGAAATGTGTAACAAAAATCAATTTGCCTTTTATTGTACACAGGAATCATTCCGAGTAAACTGTGTATAATCAAAGGCGTGGAGTAGAGTGAGGACTTAGTTGAGGGACCCAACGATATTTCAGAGTGACAGCTGACCGTCGATGCTCGCGACCTACAAAGCATTCACTCCGAATGACGTCCATTAGACGTACAGTAGATGGGGACAAGACGGCCTCATCTCTCATTAACGTCTAGAATGACTCCTAACCGAAGTCATCATTCACTTTAAAGTCATCTACTGCTTGTTTTAGTACATCCAAACAACACAAAACTTGCATTTCCGCCATTTTGATGTCTTATACAAATTTTTTCGTTTTATTTATTGCGATAACAAATATTTTGTTAAATTACAAAATTGACCCAAAGGTCACGTGTTAATAACATGCGAACACCATCGTTATCCAAGTCGATTTCAAATATGTGCCTCATTCGGCCGCGAGACACAGTTTGCCACCCCTCACATACAGGCTGTAAACAACGCCTGTACTGAGTAAAAGCTCGTAAATTTTTCCTATAATAGGCATCTGTATCCTCCGGAAGATATCTTGTGACAGTGGTACGCTTCTCTGAGCAGAAGGTGGAATCTCGTGCCTGCCTGTCCTCGGGGATCCAACCGTGGGTCAGTAGGTCACACGTCGTGTGTCGTCCCGAGGGTCACGTGTCGTCAACATTATAGAAAAAAAAAATTATCCTTAAACTTCAGACCCAAAATCTTTGCCAGGACTCGAACCCAGGACAGTTTTCGGGTCTGTCGCCTTAGTTTTTCTAATGTCCTCTCGAAAACGAAAAAATTATGTCCGGGCCCCATTTTTCTGTCGTGCTCAGTTTTAAAGATACCGGAAATGCCCTCACTCAGGTAATTTCCGGAGTTTTGACCCCCATGTGTTCTATTTCCGGTTTCATGGAATTAGCACGCCAGGTTTAAATAAAATATATTTTCGTGCCCTCGAGCTGTGAGCTAACAAATGCACAATCCCACGATTTTAAAGTTTGTAAATTTATTTAGAAGAGCTTTGTTTTTAACTGCAGTTTCTAACCTAAAAATCTTGTTTCCTAAACTCCCGTCTTAATCAATGCAAAACAGTTTCGATACAACGCAGTGCTGATTATCCGTGCTCAAGTGTACGAGTCATTGAATCCATCACTTGTAGTATTTTGCATCAGCCATGTTGTTAATATTTTACATAGAGCAAAGAATTGCTTTTGAAAGTTGTGTATTGTTATATACTACGTGGCGCTAGTGTCGCTTACCCGCCATGTTGATATCAACATCCGGTTATTCAAATCCGTCCAACGGTTTTCGTCTTAAATGATGTGGATAGACAGACAGACGGACGTGGTTATCCCTATATGGTTTAATTTCGTTACAAATCGGAATGACGTATAAAAATCTTATTTATAATCACCATGTTGGCATGTTCTCAAACTAGCAATTAATTTTGCTTACGACATTAGAAGCCTTTAGAAATATTGAATGTCAAAATGCTATTATTTAATGTTAGTATCAAAATAATCATTCCTAAACGTCTTCAGTTTCATTGTTATGGTCTCTTGACTGAATTCTCGTAAAAGCAAATAATTGGCACAGTTTCTTATGCTTCCCGCATTACAGATATGTCAGATAAGTTTCCTGTACTCTAAGGGGAAGCTGCTATTGTGTTCTGTTGCTATTATGGCCGCGTATCGCATTTCGTAAGCGGATCGTGGAATATTTCGTGTTCAGTGCGAAGGCTCCCACAAAGCATTTTAACGACGTTTCGATACACAACGAGAAAGTAATTTTGTGATCTAATTCAGTTCGTAACGATTTAAAAATTTGCGTGCAGTTTCGAGGTTACGGAAAATATCGCTCGAATTTCATTAAAGTACGAGGTCGGCGGATCATGCAGAACGCATCAGATGAACAAATATATTAATTTTACTTATTGAAATTGTCAAAGAGTAAAATCTCTTGAGAGAGAGACGTAAGAATTATGAATTAAGATAATATTAAAATGTACTCTGTATAAATTAATTATACTTAATCGGTACAGGGAATGTCCCAGAGAGGGGATTTTCTGATAAATTGGACAACACTCGGATCCCATAAGAAAAACGAATAATGTGGCCAAGGGAGTGACTGAGTAATACATGAGACACGGTTGTAGGTAAAATCATTAACGTGGTAACTTCTTGGTACATGGCATGTGTTGAGTTCTATAAATTATTGTAAGTTCATCACAGTAACAACATAACGCAGGTATTTGATCCTGCATTTCATGCTGTTAACAAATGATTAATTTTCATTGTATTGGTCCTCGTCTTCAGACGCATCTCCCAACTGAAGCTTCCACGTGGTTTCCGAACCAAAATTATGTTTGCATTTGTCTTATCGACGCGTACTCCGTGTTGAAGCCATTTTAATGCCGGAAACAACACAGACACCCACGTCCTGTGATCCATTGCACTGGTTGAAGCTGCTTCACGTAGCAGTGCCAGGAATGTGGAGTTCAGTTTATGGCTCTCGAAGTATTACATTTAAGCTATTTCTGTGATACGGAACGAGATCTGTGCCATGAAACTGTCATGGCGTCATCATGGCGAGCCTGAACAGATTATTCAATATTTTACAGTGCGTTTAATGTTGAAGACTGTCTTGTGTTGCAACTCTTCATAAATCACACAGCTTCACTACAAGTAATCGTTTTGCCTTCTGGGTTGTAGCTTCGTATAGTCTGGTAGAAGTTTCCGACGTTTCAGAGGTCCTTTCTGCTTCCATCATCAGGGCGATTATCATAACCTTGATGATGAAGGAAGCAAGGACAGGGATACGGTGTGAAGGTGTAGAATGGATTAATCTGGCTCAGGACAGAATGCAGTGACGGCAAATACTGTGAATATTAAGAGGTCGAAATACTCGTGAGCAGCTGAGTGACTGGCAGCTTGTCTTTCGTGTTCCAGGCCGATATATATATATATGTCAGATCGTGGTTGTGCAGTGTGACGTTGGAAGGTAAGGACGCCACAGTCATCCTCTGCCATAATTATTATCTAATGTTTGTGTTCGTAAATACCAGATTACTTTGAGTCTTGGATTTATTTGGGCGTGTGTTGGAAATCCACCACTGGCGACGACCCTGGACCAATTCTGTCTACCTGTCGTCATTATAGCCTATCTTTAAGAATCTGTCTTAATGTTATCGTTTCACAAATTTCTCAGCATTTAAAGTGACCTCATTCGATGAGACTTCCCAGCCGAAATTTTATGTGCAGAATTTGTTTCTCCGCGCCCGGCACATCGCGGCCACCCGCATTTCTTTTTTTCTTTTTTTTTAAAAATGCTTTTTGACTAGAATAAATCACGCAACCTCGCTTTCAGACGCTCGCTTGTTTCGTAACTCATTCCACCAAATAATTTTTAGAGTCCAACGTCTTTAAGAACTGTAATTGTATTCTAAATTTCCTTTAAAGTGCGCCGTCAGGAAGGTCCAAGATAACAGAGTCAGGTCGGAATTGATGTGAGAGTTTTTATTGGATCAAAACTTAGAGATCTTGAACAAGAACGCGTAAGTTGGTCTGGATGCTTTTATGAAAGTCAGTGTAGAAGCTGAGATGCTCACGTCTCATTATCGAAATGCAGGACAAAATAATTTTATAAACGAAGATGATAAGTCCTTTGAGAATTTCAAATGTTCTTCGAGCGATGCTAACAAATCAAAATTGTGTTTACGAGGAGAAATTCGCAGTCTCGATTCAGGGGCAGTTTAGAATATTTTGTCTTCCCACATAATATCTGACACGTAAAGACTAAATTTATGAACTATAATTTTAACCGCTGTTTTGTATAGCTGTGACACCTGGTCTCTTACATTAAGGGACGAACATGTATTGAGGGCGTTTGAGGAATATTTGGGTCTGAGAGGGGTGATGTCACGTGAGAATAAATTAATATTTAGAATGATAAGCTTTATAATTCTTATTCTGGTCTAGCGGTTAGAACGCTGGCCTTGTAATCCTGGGGTCTCGGGTTCGATTCCCGGCGGTGCCCGAATTTATAACTTGTGTTGGGCAAGGCCGTGGTCTAGGCAACGCGGAGTTTTCCTCCGTGGCATCCCAACAATTACTCCATTCACACACAGAAGAAGGCAATGGCAAACCACTTCTGGATCATCTGCCAAGAACGTATATGAACAGATCCCAGTCCGAGAAAAGGATGGAAGGATCCTGTTCATATGGACCTGTCGTCAGACAGAACACTAAATAATAATAAGATGAGGTGGTCTAGCGGTTAGAACGCTGGCCTTGTAATCCTGGGGTCTCGGGTTCGATTCCCGGCGGTGCCCGAATTTATAACTTGTGTTGGGCGAGGCCGTGGTCTAGGCAACACGGAGTTTTCCTCCGTGGCATCCCAACAATTACTCCATTCACACACAGAAGAAGGCAATGGCAAACCACTTCTGGATCATCTGCCAAGAACGTATATGAACAGGTCCCAGTCCGAGAAAAGGATGGAAGGATCCTGTTCATATGGACCTGTCGTCACACAGAACACTAAATAATAATAAGAGATAATATTAAGATTAAGGACGCATAAGGAGATAAATTATTATTAAGTTTCATTAGTAAGTATAAAGTTAAGGGACGACTCGGAAGAATTAGGCATAAGTGGAATGATAATATTAAAATAAATCTTAGGGAAATTGAATAGGTTGGTTTTTGAATCGAATTGTTGTGACTGAGGAAGAGATCGAAGGTGATCACGGTGATGAACCCTCGGAGCCGGTCCACAGAAAAGGGGAATTTTGCGAATGGACTTTGCTCCCTGCAGTGACGTCATTAATTGCCTGCATAATTGCGTTATTAAGTAAGATTTATGGCATACAAAATTACTGACAAGATTATTATTTTGAAGATGGAACGATAAGGTTTTTGAACCGAATTAAAAAAAGGCGAAACTCTTATTTCCGAATTTATTCCTCCAAAAAAATGTTTTCTCGAACCTCATCCCCCATTTCAGTTCGTTGCTTTTTTGAATTTTAAATGTGTAGATACTGCGCGATATTCAACGCGCAATTACGCATCCAAAAATTTCTCACCATCTTTTTTTCGAAAATATTTAATTTTGTTTTTATTTTACAAGGTTTTTTTTTTTTTTACTAATTTCTAACATAATTTACGTGTTGTTCCGTGCGATATTTTTGAGGTACGCGTATAAAAATGATGGCTGTCTTCGTAATCTTCAGATGCTGAGGGGAATGTAAGAGCCACGGTCGAGGTGTGTGTGTAGAGTGAAAGCAGGTCCTCCAGTTTCACCTTCGAGCTGGTCTGTCCAGCGAGTGTAAGAGCTGAAACACCGCTGTTTATTTTCGTAATCCGGGAAAGCACGTAATTTGTTTAATGAAACAACGCACAAAGTGACACGTGCTTCAGAAGACAGTCAGTGACATCTGTCGGGGTTCAATCGATGCGACTGAAATCTCATTAAAATGTTTTATATACAGGGTGTGTCACAAAGTGGTCGGTTTTACGTCAGTTGATGTTCTGGAGGTATCCTCGAGCGTTCGCTCCATTTTCCATTCGTTGCTCATCTGCGGTGGTTTTAGAGATTATACGCGTCCTCAAAGTAAGTTTCCCTGGGGCCGTTTACAGAAACAAAACACAATTTCATGGAAATATTTATTGCAACAGATACAGCAAGTGTCCAGCTATTTTTCAACATATTCGGCACCGGAATTGAGACATTTGTCATACCGTGGGACCAACTTTTGAATACCTGTGTCGTAGAAGTCTGCCGCCTGGGATTGGAACCACTGTGTGACAACCATCTCCGCCTCTCTGTCATTCTCAAAACGCTGACGCTGACGCTGACCGGACAGGAATTTCTTGAGGTGTAGGAAAAGATGGAAATCACTGGGAGCGAGGTCCGGGCTGTAGGGTGAATGATTAAACACCTCCCAGCTGAACTCCTGCAGGAGACTTGCTGTCCGTCGAGCCGTGTGCGGCCTAGCGTTATCACTGACCGCACTTCACAGTCGGCGGGAGCTGGAATAAGAACCTCCATCTTCAACAGCTGCACCGATGCTACTGTGAGAACGCGGGAAGTGCCTTTAGTGCATGCGCCATGCTACGTCATTGCTCTATCACGTACGCACAGTCGCTTCGCGCAATATAAGGTTTGCTAGCTGTGGGACGAGTGGGAAACTTACTTTGTGGACGCGCCTCGTAAATCATGCGAATTTATAACTGAGTTTTATGAAACATGTCTCATAACTGTTCAAAATGTCCGTCACGGTTTGTTCCAAACGAGGGTTTACTTCCTGGTGAGTCATTTTTGTGTTTTCTCGTGTGTAGACAGCATCCAGCAGGACACGTCTTTAACCAGACCCAATAAAGTGAGAAGTCAGGTCCGGAGATCTCGGTGGCCACGTTATTTAATCTGAGCGACCTGTTAAATGAATTTTGTAAGGTTGGTTCAATATGAATTGTAGCTGAAATAAGGTCCTACGCCTTGCCTGCAGGTTTTATGTTATGGAACCTGAAGGTTCTTATCTTAGCAGAATAATAGCAAACAAGTAATGTTAGATTTTAGGGCACAGATTACGGCTATGGTATTAAATAATGCGATGGGAATTAGACGTAGCACGCACGGGGAAATGAGAAATGTCTACAGTCATGGAAAAGTTTATGAAGATACTTCGGAACATGCTTGTTAGTGGGACAATAATATTAAAATCGATCTTGAAACAGTAGTGTGTGAGGTTGTAGATAAAATTTGGCATAGTCCGTGGCGTGTTCTTGTAGACACGGTGATGAACATTCGACTTTAATTGAAGGCGGAAAATTTCTGGACTACCTGAGTGACTGAATGCTTATCGCAAAGGAAACTATTGGCGTTGTTCAAATGCTGACCGCTTGGTATCAGAGAAGGAAGGATTCGGTATCTGAAACACTAAACTCTTTACCACACTTTCGAAACCCTGTTTGCTTGTATCTTAATTAAATGAAGCCATCTGTAATTATGAGTCAAATTAGATAGAGCGGCAGTCTGTACTTTTATAAGTTAATTATTTAATGTAATTTATACTGAGGGAACGTAGTTACAAAGACCACCCCCTACGCCCTTCAATTTAATATACCTTACATTAATCTCTCTTGACTGAATGGCATCTGGAGCATAAATGCTGTTAAACTGTCTTTAAATTTCCTAGAATTAAGTGTTCGTGTTTCCCGGTATCTGGTGTGACCCTTACCAGGCCACGATGTTACGAAAACTGTCATCTCATCATTAAAGATTATATTCATATTCCGGTCTTCAAATAACATAAAAGAAAATCGATTTCTGATTATTCGTAACCGCGAATGGGGAAGCCGATCGACTGCCGTTTGTCAGGCGTCATGTTTGAGCGTTCGTTCTCCCGTTTAAAAAATCAGCCGATTTTTGAACGCCCTGTATATTGTTTCAGGATTTAGATGTACGGCTTCTCGGTGTCATTCATAACGTTGTACAGCCATCGTGGATGTGTCTGTTGTAACTTTAACCTGCCCACTCGCAGTTTCAAAATCTCAGGAACACAGTCTCCCCCCTCCCCCACTGCCAACTCAAAGTGTTTGTTGAGGGGTTTAGGGGAGGTGTGGGGGAGGACGCGCTTTAAAGTTTGGGCGACCGATAGTCGATATGGGAGTTGGCTAGTCGGTGACCGCCACTAAGGAAGTTTGGAATCTCAGTCGGATGGCACGTGCACAGGAGGGCATGTCTCGTTCTTGCAAAGAAACTTAAAGAGGACTTGGCTTTATTTATTTTCTAACTCAAGGAAAACTTGCCCCATCTAAGAAACAGCATAGCACGAATTCATTCTTAAAAAAATCTACGTGATAGTCAATCAGGTGATCGGAAATTAATCGACTTTATAAAAGGGTTAATCGAACACAGAATTACTTTGACGCCAACACAAAATCCCACCATTGGAATCTATCTTGAGCCAGTTTAATCTAGTTCGCTCACTCACAACTTAATTTAATATTATTATTTGTCTTTATATCGTCATTCTGTCTGTGTGTAGACCACGGCCTTGCCCAACACAAGTTATAAATTCGGGCACCGCCGGGAATCGAACCCGAGACCCCAGGATTACAAGGCCAGCGTTCTAACCGCTAGACCACCTCATCTTATTATTATTTAGTGTTCTGTGTGACGACAGGTCCATATGAACAGGATCCTTCGATCCTTTTCTCGGACTGGGACCTGTTCATATACGTTCTTGGCAGATGATCCAGAAGTGGTTTGCCATTGCCTTCTTCTGTGTGTGAATGGAGTAATTGTTGGGATGCCACGGAGGAAAACTCCGTGTTGCCTAGACCACGGCCTTGCCCAACACAAGTTATAAATTCGGGCACCGCCGGGAATCGAACCCGAGACCCCAGGATTACAAGGCCAGCGTTCTAACCGCTAGACCACCGTGATGCGTTAAAACCATTGTCAGATTCAAGACCTAGTGTAAACGTCCATTTGCTATTTCAATCTGTTTCGTCGGCAGTTACCTTCACAGCTCAAGCACTTGGATATATTAAAGTATCCTGCTTCTAGTTTCATTGTTCGCAGATGAAATTGCCATTCCGCCACTACCCGCCCCTTCTCCCACCTCCCTCACATCATCAGAACTTTCCTTTCCATTCCCCTTAAAGTGTTCTGCGATGTGTACACAATCGTGTATGCTCGTAGTTTACGATTTATAATATCCTTTTCTCTTATCACGGATTAGGCAGTACAGTCAAACGTCTCTCTGCTGTGTCCTCGTGGCTTCCTACTTACCTGTAGATATATAGTTCAATGTCGTCTTCCCCTTTTCATTCTGCTGAGTGCCACGTACTCAGTTCTTATGTTGTTTGCGCCTGTAAATGCGGCAATGAGTCTGTCAGACTGTCACGTGTTTTGACTGTCGCGGCTAACAACGGATTGTCCGTGTATGTCGGAACAGACATTGAATTGTTGTAAGTCCGTTTCAGCAATTCATTGCACTGAGAGGTATAAATATTTTTTATCCGAGTGCGAAATTATTATCGGTTGCTTCGTGTTGCATTTAAACCTAACCTATTTTGAATCAAGTCGTTAAACTGAACTTTTCACAGCCCGCAAGATCATAGCCGATGCATTTGTGTCCTTGATAATCTAAGACGATTAAGGTTACGTTTTGTGAATTGTCGTCTTCAAGATTTGGCCTGTTACATTCAGTATTTCACAGCAAACAATGTAAATACAGAACGAAGGCTTTCTGTTTGCAACGGTAATGTCCTATCAACAATCGGTTTCTGACACACGAATGAAACAGGATAGCAGAATACAGAAATAAACGTTTGAATTTTACGTTTGTGTTCTTAGCAATAAGCAGAACTACGCAGATACAGTTCCAATTGTTTATGGACGTGATGATGATGATGTTATCTTCTCCATCAAAGCTATTTGGAGCGTTCGGACTGCCCAGGCAGGGATCGGCGCATGCGTAGACTGCGCATGTATCAACGGACCTCGTTCCGATGAGCGTGACACGTAGGACGAACGCAAAACAAGTGAATGATTAAAGGCGTGGATTTTATTGGACAGGAGACCACTTCAGACGCTGACACGTACATATTATTATAATAATAATAAGTGGGAGAACAAAATAATACATGGACAGTATCTCCGAAGACAGTGGAGACAAGTCAGGATAGCCAAATAACTATTTAGTGGAACCAACAAATCAGAAGAGATAGAACTCTTGGAGCAACTGGAACTGTCTCCAAGTCACTCAGGAAATATTTGGTCAACATCTCGGGCGAACACGACGTCAGGGAACTTCAGAAGACCGCCATTTTGGGGTCTTCATACATCTTTCGAAAGACGCTGATGTAAAATATGTAGTCGTCCCTCACAATAAAACTATATAATACATGTAACATGTATTAAGAATAAAATGTATTCCGGAAATATCTGCTGCCCTATGTACCTTAGGGACAAGGTCTGTCTCGGGTACATGGGAGTAAAAACCCCATAAAGTGGCGAATAGATGGAATAATAATAATAATAATAATGTTAATAACACCAATATTATGTAGATAATAAAGACCCATGTTACCGCGGTCTGTATGGGGCGTCCTCGGGCTACGAAGTAAGGAGTCTTATCTCCGGATATATTTAAGAAGCAGTCGAGGACAGCTGACAAGGGGTGGTCTTCCAGTTTGAGGATTTGGAGGGGGGACACTTTTCACCCTCTGGTGCGTTACAAAATGTTGCATAAGACATCGGGACCGCCACGGTGGTCTAGCGGTTAGAACGCTGGCCTTGTAATCCTGGGGTCTCGGGTTCGATTCCCGGCGGTGCCCGAATTTATAACTTGTGTTGGGCAAGGCCGTGGTCTAGGCAACACGGAGTTTTCCTCCGTGGCATCCCAACAATTACTCCATTCACACACAGAAGAAGGCAATGGCAAACCACTTCTGGATCATCTGCCAAGAACGTATATGAACAGGTCCCAGTCCGAGAAGAGAAAAGGATGGAAGGATCCTGTTTATATGGACCTGTCGTCAGACAGAACACTAAATAAATAAAAGACATCGGACTTTGGGGTTCGAAGTGGTCGGATTGCCTCGTATTCCATGTAATTGTGAGATTGTATTTTGAGAGTCCGGCTTTTGTCAGCGACAGGAAACAGGTGTTTTGTCTGATCGATCGAAAGTTGAATTACGAGGTTATTGATCCGATTCGTGTGTATTGTTAACGCAGGAGACTTTGCATTTCACTCCGAATGCGATGATGGAGTACAGCGGATTCTGCGTAATTAAAATCATCGACTCTGATGATTATCAGTCATCATTTCGTTTGGTCGACTTGTACACCCCTATAAACATTTGTAGTCGATCGTGTCTTTCTAGGAATTCGAAGGCTGGAGAGAATTAATTTGTTGACGTGTTAACACGCGATTATTCTGCTATGAATATAATCCTTTAAACAGAAGTTTCAGTTGCTTTGGTTTCCAGTAGGACGCGATTTCCAAGCGATGTAACCCACCAGAAATTTCGTATTTGATACGAGGCGTGGATTTAAACTAACCACACGTTTGTTCTCAAATCAAAATCCACTCATAAGTTCCTAATGAAAGTTTCAGTGTGTTCTGGGCTATGAAACGTTACTAGGAGACGTCATGACGTCACATTTCGTATTTTAATAAACGAGGATTTTGCAAACGCTGCATGTGAAGTTGCTGTTAACATACGAATTCCCTACTCCCGTCCATTAAAATTGTTTTGATTGCCGTGGAACTATAAATACCCTTCATGGGGGGTCGGGGGTGGGGGGTTAAGCAGCTTGCAGATGCTAATTTAGTCTTTGCAATGATTTCTCTTGTACACTAATTCACGACGACCCTTCAGTAACACGTAAGTCAACTTAAATTTGTCCGGAATTGCTTCATAAATATTCTCCGTGTTGAGAGAACTCTGAGGGGTTGGTTCTAAAGCTTATAATTTACATAATAAAATTCCTCGTCTATATTCAGGTTTTGCAAGTGAGTTATTGAGGATGTAATGTTGTAACGGCAAATTTCTTTTGTAATTGTAATTATTACGGCCTCATTTCTAACAATTCCAGGGGTGTCAAAATTTCTATCCTTCATCTTGAGTTTTGGCGTTTTAAATGGTCACTTTTGTTTATAATAGATTTACTTCGGAGGGTTACTACGAGGTGCGATCGGAAAGTTTCAAGACTGCGCGTATAAAAACCCGTACACTTATCTCAGGTATTAAATTTATCCATCACCCTCGAAGTAGTTCCCCTGGGAGTGAACACAACGATCCCAGCGCCGCTGCCAAGCCTGGAAGCATCCCTGGAAATCTTTCTTTGTCAGCCTGTCAAGCACCATCTGCGATTCTGCCTGAATCTCTTCTATCCTCTCAAATCTCCTTCCCTTTAGCTGAATTTTCATCTTTGGGAAGAGGAAGAAGTCACACGGAGCTTAGAAAGGAAGTTGGGGTCGGTTCTTGCAAGATCTTTGAGCTCCTGACAAACGAGAAGTCGATTCTGCTTCTGGTCCTCAGACAGGATGCGTCGCATGTGGAGTTCTTCCTTTAGAATCAGCTGACAGGTCCCATAGCCTATCCCAACAATGTCGCACAAGTCGTTGATGGTACGACGTCGATCTTCGTAACATTTTCGGGCGTTGTGCTCGAAGATGGTCGTCCAGAACGCTCGTCATCATCGACAGAGGTTCGGCCGGCCATTTTTAAAACGTGAATGCCACACAAAAGTTTGCGGACTCCCCAAATGCTTGAGTTAGCATTTCATAGGTTTCCGTAGCCGTTTTGGCGAGTCTTTGGCAAAATTTGATGCACACGCCATTCCGAAATCGCAGGAGGGTCGGTGTAATGCACTACCAAAACGCCCGTAACTAAGAAAAAAATGCTAATTCGATGATGCCGGCTGGCACACTGATTCACTATGAATATAGGCCGCACCCCCTAGCGGCAGAAGCTCGTACTACATCCGGTTCGCCCTCTATTGACACAGTCTGGAAACTTTCCGATCGCACCTCGTATAGTAACCTATTAAAACGTTTGAAAAATCCCGCTGTAAATAAAGGACCTCGGTTAGCTGGTGACGTATTTTCGCAGAAACGAATTCACTTTATTTGACGCTTTATTGGCAATTATTCCATGTTAGCTTCTAGTCTTTAATTCTATCGCACTGAAAAAACGTCATGAATTTCAAGCCTCAAACTAAATGCTTTATATATAATATATTACAGAAAAATACGCACATTTCGGAAAACATCAGCTCGCCATATGCATGGAACTATTTTAGTGTTCCTCAATTTTACACGTTGCAATCTGACATGATGTTTGTCAGTAGTGAGAACTATTTAAATCGGCAATAAAGAAGCTTCTGTTGGCAACTAGTAGCTTCCATTATCAAGTCACCTTCCATTTGCATCTATCTAAAAACCAAGTGGGTCTTCCGCCATTTTACAAAGAAAATCTGTATCAAAAATTCTTCTCATATTTAATGTTTCCTCATAATTACATGTTTTAATATTTTCCTTCCTGTGACTCTACTGTTTGCGCCGTCTAACCATGATTTTCGACAGCTGACATGACTCCTTGGACCTACACGATGCCTTCAGCTAGATTCGAACCCACGATCCCATTGCGTAGAGTGGTCACTGTGAAATTCTTCATTTGAACGCAGCCCCACATGTATTTAATCAAAATGCAAAAGGCAGACACCACTCGGGATACCTGATCATACATGAGAGGATAATATTAAAATGGGTGTTGATAATCAGGGTGGATTGAATATGGACTGGACTCATGTGACTCAGGATTTGTTTTTTTTTTCAGTGGACTCAAATTAAGATTTGTTTCCCGTAGAATTTGAGGAAGACATCTGCTCCGTCCGGCTGTTTAAGACCGCTCAGTTAGGTGGCCGTGCCGATAAACATTGCTGGCAATCTGCGCGTACGTGTTTATTAGCCAAAGTTCAAAGCTGCCAGCTGATATCTCCGTAGAATACACAAATTCCGTGCTGTAACTTATCCTAGGCCGCAGGAGGCCTATAATTATCGTGAACTACGTAAGACGAGTTCCTACAGCTCGACTCCATTTATAAAAGTTCAGGAAACATGGCGGCTTTTCTTACGGAAAATGAATGCGTTTCTTTTCCCCACACACAGTGAACTCCTTTCCGCTTTGTCAACTTTCCTTTGTGCTGAAAAGTCTTTAGAACTTCATAATCACAACTTGAAGAAAAACGGCGCGAATATCAGGGATGTACAAACTAAAGCTTTACATCTGCTTACGATTCTGTGAGAGAATTTTTTTGTCGTCAAGATGGTAGTTTTCAAAACACAGAATAGGTTCGTACAAACACTGCAAAATCTTTATAACAACCAACCCACCAACCTACGTAATAAAGGTATCTACAGTTTATGAGTGACTTAGCAATTGCAAACATGGCGGCGATGCGAAATGTTTAGGTTGTGTCCGGTAAATTTAACAGAGAAGCTGAATGTTTAAACACCACATTTTCCACAATAACAATAATTCAATTCATTTATTTAAGTGCTTGTCAACAGCCAATTACAGCCAAGCACTAAACCAGAGTACAGGATGAAATATTATACAATGATTATATTTATTTCAATAATAATAAAAGTAAAACATTATAAATACAAAATCTAGACTAAATATAAAAATGTATCATATTAGTAATAATAATAATTCAATTCAATTCCCTTATTGAGAGATGATTGAAAAGAAAATGTGCTAATTAATATGCAAAAGTAATATAATAATTCAATTCATTAATACTAAAAGAACGATAAAGATTAAAAACTAGACAAAACTTTTAAGATTAAATACCATAAAATATGATCAAAATAAAGAATTTTTAATAATAATATTAATAATAATAATAATTCAATTAATTTATTTACGTGTTTGCCAACAACAGGCAAACACTGATAATATATACAATAATAATGAAATAATAATAAAAAATATTACAAAAACAGATTAACTAAACTTATACATGTACAGTATTAAATATAACATCCAAATACAGGGAATCCCAAAAAAGAAACAATTTTAAACATAAATAAAAACAAATAATCCACCTAGGGAACACTAATATAATTGTAATAATAATAGATCATTCGAAAGTAAAATATATAATAATGCCTCAAGCGAAATCTGTTTATTGCGTGTAACAATTATTAAAAACAAAATGTATTTCGGAAACAGCTGTTGCACTATGTACCACAGGGGAAGGGTTTGTCTCGGGTACATAGAAGTAAATTCCTTATAAAATGGCGAATAGATGGAATAATAATAATAATAATGAATTCATATTCCGATGTCTGACGCCTCTCATGCGTGTCACGTGTCCCTTTAACCTCGCATCAGTTCAAATAATTTTCTGGGAAATTTCTGTTTGCTTACCTCATCACATGTTTACTAGCCCCACGGATCATTTCTGCCCACCAAAGCCAGTCTACGTCAGTTCTGGTCTGTAACAGTTCATTAATTATACACGTCATTCTATATCCAGCCATTTCGTGTTCTGAGTACTTAGGGCCCGGGGGGGGGGGGTTAATTCTCCTTGTAGAAACAGAACTTCCCTTACGTGATACATTCGCTTGTATCAGAATCCCCTCGAGAGCAAGTTCTTTTATAAATCGTAATTATCTTGTCTCTTGGGGTTACTTAAGACATTCTCCGCCCCCCCCCCAATGCCTCACACCGCTGCGTCGAAGCCATGAGACGGGCTTTGATTACGAAATATGGTCCAGACAAAATTTCGTTCAGAAAACCTGAAGGAAAGAGTCACTTGAAAGATCTAGACATAGATGGAAGGAATGTACGAGGTGCGATCGGAAAGTTTAAAGACTGTGTCAATAGAGGGCGAACCGGATGTAGTACGAGCTTCTGCCGCTAGGGGGTGCGGCCTACATTCATAGTGAATCAGTGTGCCAGCCGGCATCATCGAATTAGCATCTGTTTCTTAGTTACGGACGTTTTGGTAGTGCATTACACCGACCCTCCTGCGATTTCGGAATGGCGTGTGCATCAAATTTTGCCAAAGACTCGCCAAAACGGCTACGGAAACCTATGAAATGCTAAAGCAAGCATTTGGGGAGTCCGCAAACTTTTGTGTGGCATTCACGTTTTAAAAATGGCCGGCCGAACCTCTGTCGATGATGACGAGCGTTCTGGACGACCATCTTCGAGCACAACGCCCGAAAATGTTACGAAGATCGACGTCGTACCATCAACGACTTGTGCGACATTGTTGGGATAGGCTATGGGACCTGTCAGCTGATTCTAAAGGAAGAACTCCACATGCGACGCATCCTGTCTGAGGACCAGAAGCAGAATCGACTTCTCGTTTGTCAGGAGCTCAAAGATCTTGCAAGAACCGACCCCAACTTCCTTTCTAAGCTCCGTGTGACTTCTTCCTCTTCCCAAAGATGAAAATTCAGCTAAAGGGAAGGAGATTTGAGACGATAGAAGAGATTCAGGCAGAATCGCAGATGGTGCTTGACAGGCTGACAAAGAAAGATTTCCAGGGATGCTTCCAGGCTTGGCAGCGGCGCTGGGATCGTTGTGTTCACTCCCAGGGGAACTACTTCGAGGGTGATGGATGAATTTAATACCTGAGATAAGTGTACGGGGTTTTTATAGGCGCAGTCTTGAAACTTTCCGATCGCACCTCGTATTAGGATGCAAATGTAGACTGGATTCAGGTGGTTCAGTTGTTCTGGCATGCGCTTGAGAAAATGATAGTGAAGTTTAGGCTTGCGTAGATCAATGTCTGCTAACTTTCGAGGAAGGGCCCCGTTCCAAGGACTTCAAGACGCTGTAAAATCCAGCCTCTCTGTCTCCTGCTAGCTTAAGATTTCTTTTTATTCACACTTAAAGCTGATAAATTAAGTTTGAATTCGTGTAGGGACGATACTTATCGAAAGTTACTTAAAGCAGTGAATACGTCTTTTTAGTAACATTATTTTTCGCGAGAGATTACTTGTTGCACCAAAACATGATGATAATGACGCCAGTGACGTCACATAAGGTCTGGGATTAATGACCTTTGATCGGGTGAGCTGTCTGGTTGGATAAACGCATAATCACGTGATTCCCTCACTCTTTTTCAACGTCACGTTTATGAAACTGGATACACAGACAGACAGACAACCACGAGGAATATAATACACGTATTTTTGTAACTTGAGAAGTTAATTAAATTTATAGGCCTATGATATTAAATGTTAAAGGCGCGACAGATGTAGACAATTTTGTGTGTTATTTAACTACACGATATCAACTACAGATCATATTTATCTTTGAATATGTACGTGAATAATGATGTAGTTTAAATATACTGAATATTGGCCCTTTGAAGCCGAAGAGAGAGAGAGAGAGAGAGAAAAAGGAAATTGGTGGGGGAGAAGTGAGAGACACTTCGATATCTGGGGGGGAGAAAGAGCATCTTATAGCTAGAAGGTCCCCAGGCAATGCCCGCTCGTCCTTCTGTTAAGGATAAAGTAAGAGTGAAGGCGTTAGTGTGATGATTGGCATAAAAGGCGGAATTTTGAACTTTGTATTAGCGAAAGCTGAGGCTATTAATTTGGAAGTTTAATATATAATTTAGATGTTCCTACTGAGGGGAGGGGGGTAAATTTTGACGGCGTTAAGGGGTGGTAAATTTTGATTAATTTAAGTCGGGAGGGCTGCATGAGAAGCTTGCAGTGGCAACTTGGAACTTGGGAACCATCTCAGCATTTGCTTGAAGACAGAGGAAAACCAAGGAAAACCTGTGTCGAGATGGCCGGTCGCAGGACCTTCCGGGTGCGCGCTGACTACTAGCCAGCGGTCCGGCAGACAAAAGAGAGATTAGTACGACCCCTAGGTTTCCCTAACTTGTGCCATGGGCTTTATTGATAAAGTCAGGTACATTTGGTGTAATAATACAACACAATGTGATGGATGCAGGTCATCCGTGTTTCCGTGGTCTTCTTCAGCTGATGGTTTCGTGGTCTGGTCCATGGCAGGAGTTCCGCTGGAGCGTCCTCCGATGAACGGCTGGCTAAAATCAGTAGGGTTTTTCCCAAAATGGACTTTACTTTATTTAAATACTTGCAATTTGTTGGGTACGTGCAGGATCAGCCCCCTAGTAGGGCCCGCGGTCGCTGGTGTTTTTCATAAATGGGGTCATATTGACCTAACTGCCTAATTTGGGAGTTCTCACTTAATTGACTTTTAGCATAAAATTTGTTTGCCAGCTTCCTGACATGGTTGCGGAACGTCTCCATGCCAGTTTGCTCATGTAAAATTTCGATTGACGTTACCCTTGGGAGTTTCGTTATAATTCTGAGCACCTTGTTCTGAAAAACTTGGAGCTTACTAATGTGAGTTTTGGCCGCGTGTCCCCATGCAGGGGCCGCGTACGTTATTATTGGGCGGAGGAGTGTCTTATAGATTGTAAGTGCTAGGTTGATGTTGATGGAGGAGGACTTGTTAAGGATTGGGTAGAGTTGGCTGAGCCTATGGTTGGCTCTGCACACTGCTTTACTTATGTGTGATCTGTAGGTGAGTTTGCGGTCCAGGATGACGCCAAGGTATTTGGCTTCATTTACCCGGGGGATGGTTGCTCCAAAGATCTTCAGGGGAGGTACTTCGCTGCGGAGCTTTGAAGGCGAAGTTGGCCTAAATAATATTTAAAAATTCAGTCCGTACCGCGAAGAAAACACCACACTTCACCAACCAACCAAACCAACCAAAGAAGCTAACTGAGGGCAGAGGCCTGCGCAAGCGCAAGCATCGTCCCTACCTAGGTGAAACCATTCCTGCGCACAAGACGCATTGCTGGAAATGGTAAACGGTCGTAATATAAGAACGGAAATTTTGCTAACGCTAACGGGGTTTCGTCGTGGCGGGAGCCTCGACCATTCAAACTGGGATTTGTTGCTGCTGATGGGAGGTTATCCTGTCAGGCAAGTTGTCGAAGGAATTTGGTTGGTTGGGTCTCTGGGGTATGAACCCAGAGAGGGAGGGGCCGTTTCGGCTGAAGGCCTCTGCGGCATGGGGGGAAGATCACTTCAGCTGATGGCCTCCATGATCGGGGGGAAGGGTGGCGGGCCGTGCCCCTATTAAGTTATACCCTGGCATTCGCCTTACAACTGAGGAAAGCACGAAAAACCTCAGTCAGGGTAGCCGAGTAGTCTAACCACTCGTTGTGCTGACTTGGCCGTCTTTTGGGGATGGCTTCGGCTGGCCTGCTGAACATCAGTCGCCCTCGGTTGCCCTTGGGTGAACTCTGGCAGCCCTCATTCGGCACGAGTGTCTTCCGAGTTGCCGAACTAAGGGGTTCCCCACACCAGCTAACCTCGAGTCAAACCTCTCAGTTAGTGCTCTGATGTGGTCGGCAAAGAAAGGGACCCCCAGATCCTCATGTATTTGCCTGTTACTAACGTACCAGGGCGCGTTAGTAACAATTCGAAGACACTTGGATTGCAGAACTTGCAGCTTCTGGACGTGGCTGTGGGCAGCTGACCTCCAGATCGGGCATGCGTAATCCATTATGGGACGGATGAGCTGCTTATAGAGTAGTACACCGTTCCTGATTGACAGGCCACTTCTCCTATTGATAAGCGGGCCTAGCACACCTAATCGTTGCGCTGCCTTCTTTCCCACTTGGTTGACGTGCGCCGACCAAGTAAGCCCGGCGTCAAGGGTGACCCCCAGATACTGTGCTGTTTTGACCCATTGGATCGGCTGTCCGAGGAACTGCACTGCTCGGGGCTGTTGGATGTGTCTTCTCGCGGAAATGAAGAGAACCGCGGTGCTCTTCGAGACGTTGATAGCAATCCTCCAGGCCCTGAGCCAGAGCTCAAGTCTACTGAGGTAGGTCTCCAGATACCTGACGAGAAGCGTTGGGCTACGGGACGTGACTACTAGAGCCGTGTCGTCCGCGTATTGTGCTAACTCGACGTGGCGGGACGGTGTGGGTATGTCGTTGACATACAGACTGAAGAGCACAGGGGAGAGAATTCCGCCCTGCACAACTCCAGCCCGCATGGTACGACGTGTGGACATGGCCGACTGGAAGGATGTCTGGAATGTCCGGTCAGCGAGGTAGGAAGAGATGGTTTTTACCAAGTACGACGGGAAGTTGACCACACTTCACCGTTACATCGCACAACTGGTTAACGCTGAGTCCGTACCGCAAAGAAAACACCACACTTCACCGTTACATCGCACAACTGGTTAACGCTGAGTCCGTACCGCAAAGAAAACACCGTACTTCACCGTTACATCGCACAACTGGTTAACTCTGAGTCCGTACCGCAAAGAAAACACCACACTTCACCGTTACATCGAACAACTGGTTAACGCTGAGTCCGTACCGCAAAGAAAACACCACACTTCACCGTTACATCGCACAACTGGTTAACGCTGAGTCCGTACCGCAAAGAAAACCCTACACTTCACCGTTACATCGCACAACTGGTTAACGCTGAGTCCGTACCGCAAAGAAAACACCACACTTCACCGTTACATCGCACAACTGGTTAACGCTGAGTCCGTACCGCAAAGAAAACACTACACTTCACCGCCATAAGTACGTAGAAATTAAATAGAAGTCGTGATATTATTAAAGTGGTAGATAGTGCGTGGAATGTATGTTGTCCTCCTCGTAAGGTCGGAGCACTGTTTGCACGTACGCTACGCATTTGGCCTGTGTTTGTTATTTTCCGTTCAAAAATACCTTTTTTTTTGTTATATACGAACTGAATAATTTTAAGATTCTGCGTGTTTAGAGATTTTTTTTATATTTTATTTAATTTTGTACAATAAAATATCTTTAATCACCGCAAACGCTCGGGGAATGTGCAGATGTGAGCCATAATTTTATTACGACGTCTGAATGCATCTTCGTTCCTATTGTCGGTAGAAAGCCTCGTCCACTGGTTTCTGTATGCGACGCAAAGTTCTGAGGGGTGAATACAGCACGTCGTAGCGCACCACTACAACAAAACACGGCCAGAATACTTCTGTCCCTGATGATGGAGGCAGCAAGCACCTGCGAAACGTCTGTAAACTTCTACCAGGCTACACGGCACTACAACCCAGAAGACTTCGTACTCAGCGTCTTGAAAAGAAAAAGTTTCTTCATTATTTAATATATTTCCCACTTCTTCAGTTCACAGAGCGTCTCATGGGTCCGTCCGTGTTTCTCCTGAGAGACAGGCAACCCGCATGACAATAGAGCCATTATTCTTGCAGTTCTTAATTCTGCTGTCGGTGTCGGAATTGGACACCCCTAGGCGTCTGCCTTCTGAGATTACGTCACCCAGGGGTTTTCTGTCCACTTTTGGATTACTTAACCCCTGGTGCTTTGTCGACCAGGCCTTTCGCCAGGATACTTGCTTCGTGGGGCCTGGACTCGAGGGGCTTTGCCCCCACGGGCCACCTCTCCCCCTCCCCTTGGCCACAACGCCTTAATATCCGCGTCCTTCCGCTAACCTGGCTGCAACTAGGCGTGAGAATTATCTAAGATTATTTTTGGAACACGTTTTTTCCTTAGCAAGCTACGACGATCACATCGCAAAAGTGTCTTGCGCGATGTCGCGTGAGAAAAGCCTTTCGGACATCGATGTACTCCAAAGCGCTCCTCAAGGTCGACGAAAATGAGTCAGAGAGACGCGCGCCACTCTGGCTTACCGCGGCGGGCAGTGAAACTACTAACTGATGGATGGGTTAGGATAAGACAGGAAAGGGACTTGGGTGGGGTGAGGGGGTTATGACTGTGTCTTTACACGTTTTAAATGTGTTCTAAAACCGACATTCGCGTAAGACAATGAAACTTTGGAGAGAAAAAACACGTAGTTTCCCGCGTGTCCTTAAAAGAGTCATTCGAACGTTAAAAACTTTCGAAAATATGCACTTTTACTTTAAATTCCCGTGATATTATTAAAATGTTGCTGTCTTATAATACCGGGGAACCGTGTCTTTGAGTAAGAAGACTCCCTTACAGCGGGTGATTCAGCACGTCGGTTCAACTCTGGTATAATCTTTCATGCAAACTTGAAACTGCAGCTCGAGAAGGGATAAACCGATTTTCACCAAACTTAGCACGCCTACCCCTTGAGACTAGGCAGAGAACATAGGAGCGGAAATAAGAACCAAGGGATATTCGTTCCATTTCCGATGACGTCATTTTATGTGACTCGGGAAGTAAAGACGATAAAAGGACAGGTGGAAGGCAGAATTCTTTTCGGCGAAGCGGTTACAGGAACTACGATATTTTTTTATTATTATTTAGTGTTCTGTGTGACGACAGGTCCATATGAACAGGATCCTTCCATCCTTTTCTCGGACTGGGACCTGTTCATGTACGTTCTTGGCAGATGATCCAGAAGTGGTTTGCCATTGCCTTCTTCTGTGTGTGAATGGAGTAATTGTTGGGATGCCACGGAGGAAAACTCCGTGTTGCCTAGACCACGGCCTTGCCCAACACAAGTTATAAATTCGAACCCTAGACCCCAGGATTACAAGGCCAGCGTTCTAACCGCTAGACCACCGTGGCGGGCGAACTACGATAGTAAACTGGAAATGTTGTGGGTTCGAATCTGGGGGGTGAAGACTTCTTTAGAGATTTATTTCGTTGTCATATTCGGTGAAACACATCGAGTGACCGTGCTTGAGAGAATATTTTTCGATGAATGAAGTTCATTTGTTCAGTCTACTGCGTGATCAGTGCCCAGAATGCATCATCAGCGGTGATCCGCTCCTGAGGACCGCTGACCAATGTTCTTCTTTGCAACACTGAACAATAAAACATCTGTCCAAGTTTACCTACCGCTAGTGGTGCTCCAGATACAATGAATACAAAGGAAGTTCGCGTCGCTCTCACACTGCTGCCAACATCGTCTTTTCAAGGCGAACTGAAAGTTGCCTTCCGGTGTAGGATACGCGCCACATGATTACGTCATGACTTTTCATGTATTTTTTTCTCTCCTGCGCCGAGAAATTCCTAAACGCCTTGCCTTTCGTTCCTGTTTCCCGTCATTAATCACCTCCTCCTCCCCCCTCGTGCCCCCGCCACTTCCCGTGTGTGTCTCGCGTAAATTGATAGACTGTACGTGTGTAATCCCAGCGGCACTCGAGATACTGAGACCTTTGCAAGGGCAGAACGACGAGTGGGCTCTTTGTACGAACGTCATGCCCCCCCCCCACCAGCAACCCTGATATGGTCATTTATTTGTCTGGGTGTCAAACTTGGTCTCTCGCACATGGGGGATGTCTGGACCTAGGGGTGAAACACTTTTCTTATTTCTTATATTTATTCATCGCTTGCTTAAGTACGATATCAGTAGCTTAGAACAGGGGTCCTCAGCATTTTGACGTAAATACGTCTATATTTTAGGGTCAGTGTCATTCGGCAAAAATGTGTTACGAAAAAGTGTAACTTCATTGTTATGTTACCTAGGAAACGTCATCTGTTTACTTAGCATTGTTATTACCTATAAAACATTACATTACATTACAATACATTACAGTACATTACAATACATTACATTACATTACATTACAATACATTACAATACATTACAATACATTACAATACATTACATTACAATACATTAAAATACATTACAATACAATACATTACAATACATTACAATACATTACAATACATTACAATACATTACAATACATTACAATACATTACAATACATTACCTTACATTACATTCAGCTACCACAGACCCATCTTAAGCGTAATTAATTCAAGTTAAATAAGCAGTCTTAATCAAACTTTACTCAATTGTAAAGAATGTATAAAGGAAATATTTAGAATAAAGCCAATATATAAACTTCCTTTCCGTATAGACGTATTTACGTCTAATTCTCCGGAAACGTGGTTCCACTGTCACTTATTTTAGCTGTCGTACCACCAATTCTAATTTACCACATTAAATGTACCAATAACAAAATGTAAAACTTATGTATGTTAATATTATCTTTTGATTTTTTTACTTGGCTCGCGTACCATAGGTTGAGAAACGCTGGCTTTAGACTGTTACACTAATTTTCAGTTACATGTTTTGATTCCGGAATAATTCATAACACTCGTTTTAACAGAGACACTTGTTTTTACCATTCGTTTCTGTCCATCTGTGTGTCCACATGAAACAGCTAAACGGATATCTATTAAATTTGGTATCAGAGATTTCTATTAAATTTTACACGTTTCTCAGCTTTCTGTTAAAATCTGGTATTCACTTATTGTGGAAGTTTGTTTCTCCTGAAGCAGTTACTGTGCTTTTCGACTTGCCTGTACACGCTTCGCGTGGTAGTGCGACATTGTGGCGATCCGTGCGGAATTAATCGGAACTACACGCTTCGATGCTTTTGTACGTGGACCGAGCTTCGGACGAAAAGCTTTTGTCGAATATTGATCGTCCTCCGAATCGGAAAATGTTTGTTTATCGACACCATTGTCATTCATCTCGAATTCTAGGCGCGAGTGAAGGAATTTTTTTTCCGTCAACTCGTTCCGTGAGTCCGGAGCCAGATAACCTTGAGACCTGAAAGTTTCTCAAGACACGTTTGGAGCGCGACACCAGCGGACGGCTGAAGAAGTTGGCAGTTCTTGAGACTTTGCTTCACGCCGTGTAAACCCAAAGGCAGTTTTATCTTCAGCGTTCCACTTGTTATATTTCTTCGAGGTTTATTTGACTGCGCTGACAGTCGCGCACTGCCAACATGCTTTATAAAAGTTAGGTTAGGTTAGGTTAGGTTAGGTTAGGTTAGGTTAGGTTGTGTTGGGTTGGGTTGGGTTAGGTTAGGTTAGGTTAGGTTGTGTTGGGTTGGGTTAGGTTAGGTTAGGTTGGGTTGTGTTGGGTTAGGTTAGGTTGGGTTAGGTTAAGTTAGGTTAGGTTAGGTTGGGATAGGTTAGGTTAGGTTATGTTAGGTTAGGTTAGGTTAGGTTGTGTTGGGTTAGGTTAGGTTAGGTTAGGTTAGGTTAGGTTGGGTTACGTTAGGTTAGGTTAGGTTAGGTTGTGTTAGGTTAGGTTGTGTTAGGTTAGGTTAGGTTAGGTTGGGTTACGTTAGGTTATGTTAGGTTAAGTTAGGTTAAGTTAGGTTGGGTTAGGTTAAGTTAGGTTAGGTTAGGTTGGGTTAGGTTAAGTTAAGTTATGTTAGGTTAGGTTAGGTTATTTTAGGTTGGGTTGGGTTGGGTTAGGTGGGGTTAGGTTAGGTTAGGTTCAAGGTGTTAAGATTAATATCGAAAGTCGTGGTCGAGTTTTTTGGAGTCCGACTTTGTAATCCGGGGGGACAGGTTCAAATTAATTTGTAATATCAACCGACTGTTTAAAATGGACATGTAAGACACAGATAGGGGGAAATGCATACAAAATTTTAGTTGTAAATCCCACTGACAAAACGTAGGGAAGAAGACAATATTAAAATGGATCTTAATGAAAGAGAATGTGAGTCTGTGGATTGGATTCAGGCGGCTGTGGATATGGCACAGCGTTGGGGTCTTATGAACGCGGTGATTGACGTTATATTGGGGTTTCATTAGCTTCTTTGTGACTGATTTTCAATATGGATTCTCCTTCATTCTAGCCTCGCAAATACTAAAATGTCGGTGTTGTCAGAGCACAGAATTCTCCGAGGCTGCATTTTTTTGAAGCGTGTGCTTCGTGTTTGTAGGTGCTGGCTCTTTTGGGAGACTCCGCCCTGTCACTTCGTATTCTAGTGGATTTGTGGATCATGAAAATCTGTGGGCTGTAGGTGAGTACAGACTAATGTGATTCTATCCCCATTTTTTTTAAAAAGATACGCCTCGAATTTTTTTTTTAAAGCAGAACTAGAAAGATTAAAATATTTTCTGGAGATTTTAAAGCTGTGTTTAGTACCAATTTCCTCACAAAAGTGGAATATAATCTGTCTGCATTCATCCAAGGAGTAGATTTCGAGAATTTTACCTTTTAAAAATATATTTTTCCAAGTTTGAAACAACTTATAAGGCACAAGATGCAACGCGTTTGTCCAGAGGCAATCCAAAAAGTTGAATTTGATTCACTTCCTGCTTTACACGTAATTCTCGTATCAAATTACGTGTTAAGAATTGTCTCGTAGGCGTTTATTCTAAAAAATGCTATTGGGATAACGAAATGCAAGTAGTATGATTGGCAGCGAATATAGCACGAAATAGAGACGACAAATGCGCACAAAATGACCGAAAGACGTCGAATAATCTGGCGCAGAGTTAAGGAGGGTCAGGAAATGAGGTGTTGTGAATTGGTCGCCCTTAATGAATGAGCAGGCTGTTTGGCGAGTTGAGCAACTATTCGGTTTCATCGTATTATACAGGGTGAGTCAGAAGTATGTTTACAAACTTCGTGTGCGTGTTCCAGGATAAGAAATTAGAAAAAATGTTCCTATAAACACGGAGTTTTAAATGTTCCATTTTCGAAATAATAGCCAAAAATAACATTCAATGAATTGACTTTATGTCAAAGTGAATCCAGCTTCCAGCAAAGATTTTCAATTAAAATTTGTGCAGGAATTGCTTCGATCGCGTCTAAGAGGACCTTCATATCGGCGATCCTTAAGAAGACACTTGCCACGCCCCCTTGAAGACGTACCACTGAATACAAGAAAACAAATGTCGTTTATGCACTTCTCCCATCGAGTTAGAGATCATCTCAATGAACAGTGCCCTCAGCGAGGGATTGGGCGTGGTGGCCACCGAGGTCTCCGGACCTCACTCCATTGGACTTTTATCTGTGGGGTCACTTGAAGTCCGTCGTTTATGCAACCCACAAACAATGAAGACGACCTGTGGGAACGCGTGCAGATGATTCGAAGAAACTCTGGTGTGTACGAGCGAATTCGTCAGTCGTGTGTACGTCGTGCTCGTGCATGTGTGGAGAATGGAGGAGTAACCTTTGAGCATTTGTTACAAAGAAACATCCCTGTCCTTAAACTTGGCAATAAAGACGGATATTGAAAATTATTTTTGGCTATTATTTTGGAAAAAGGAAGCATTTGTGACCACATAGGAACATTTATTATTATTTTTGAACCAGGAACACGCACACGAAGTTTGTAAACACACTTGTGACTCACTCTGTATACATCATTCGATGTCATACAATCTCAGCAGTTGATGCGGCGTCTGACTTCGAACTGGCGTGCAACAAGTAAGTCGCGGGAAGGAGAAGTTTCGAAGTGCCTTGCATTGCGGTTCGTGACGTCCTCTCGCACGCGACGCTCTCTCTCTCTCTCTCTCCAGCTGAGCGTAACTTCGCGTCGGAACGCGAAGGATTCCATCGGAGCCTCAAGGGTTGCCGATTGTTCGCTCTGTTCGCGGAAGTCGACAGCAAATTCTACGAAGTGCGGCTTGGAATGAACGCGGGGGGCAAAGAACGGGTGTGTAAGTGGGGGGGGGGGGATTGTGAAAGGGAAGGGCAGAGGTCAGAATCGATAAGGCTCATTCTGGAACCGCGTTCCTCCCACCCCCGTTTTATAAAGAAATATATTCAGCGCCATCGTCGTACGTCAGGGCCCCTCCCCAAATTCAACGCCAGTTTTGAGATGAGAATTAAATTTTTTATTGAACTTTATAAACTTTTTGGACGCGAAAACTTCAGAGGTTCGAATTGCACTCTCACCCTGAAAAGAGAATTTTAGCTCACGTCTGAGAAATCTAAATACGTACAAAACAAAAATTCTGCCTGTTGTTTTGTATGGGTGCGAAACATGGTCTCTCACTTTGACGAAAGAACGTAGATTGCAGGTGTTGAGGAGGATATTTGGGCCTAAGAGGGAAGACGATGGGGCGTGGAGAAAACTTAAAAATCTGTACTCCTCTCCCAATATTGTCAGGGCGATTAAGTCGATAAGAATGAGATGGGCTGGGCATGTAGCTTGCATGAATAGGACAAGAGGTGTGCACCTGAGGGGAAGAGACCACTGGAGAGACCTAGACGTAGATGGGAGGATAATCTCAGGCGGGATCTATGGGAGATAGGAGTTGAAGGAGACTGGATTTTGTTGGCCCAGGACAGGGTCCGGTGGAGGGCTTTGGTTAGTTCGGTGATGAACCTTCGGGTTCCGTAAGCCATCTGTTTGGTTGGGTCCACTATTTGGAAAGCCTGAGGGGAAGAGACCGCTGGGGAGACCTAGACGTAGATGGGAGGATAATCTCAGGCGGGATCTATGGGAGATAGGAGTTGAAGGAGACTGGATTTTGTTGGCCCAGGACAGGGTCCGGTGGAGGGCTTTGGTTAATTCGGTGATGAACCTTCGGGTTCTGTAAGCCATCTGGTTGGTTGGGTCCACTATTTGGGAAGCCTGCGGGGAAGAGACCCCTGCGGAGACCTAGACGTAGATGGGAGGATAATCTCAGGCGGGATCTATGGGAGATAGGAGTTGAAGGAGACTGGATTTTGTTGGCCCAGGACAGGGTCCGGTGGAGGGCTTTGGTTAGTTCGGTGATGAACCTTTGGGTTCCGTAAGCCATCTGGTTGGTTAGTTTAATGTGTGTTATATCTAGTCCTTAGATTTTCTCGGCTGGAGTTCTCGTCGGCTTATCAACGTCGTGCCGTTTGGCATTCTGAGGTTGTCTTATTCCAAATATGGCGTAAACATGCGCAAACGGCATCGCGACGCTCGGCGTCGGTTTGCAACTTCGTGTTCAACTTCATCCCGATGCTCATGAATACGAAATATCATCTCTTTTCGCGACGACGCTATGATTCGCGTCTCGACGCTCGACGTCGTTTTTTCAGAGTGTCTTCTGATGGTATCCTGAATCTTGCCTGGTTTAATTTTGACGTCTTGTAGAGGCGTCGGGATGGAAAGCGCGCGACGCTAGGCGTCGGTTTTCCAGAGTCGTTTGAAGTGGCATCCTGACGTTCGTCTGTCTGCGTCGTCTCCTGATTTCAGAATTCACGTCTCATGCATTAGTATTTATTTCCGTGTGCAGTCGAAGTGATTAATACCTGAAGTTATGGCAGGACAGTTTTATTATTGTCGAAATGAAAGATTAACAGACAAAATAAGTACGGCTTTCAGATCTACATATATCGTTCGTAACACGGAAAGTGTTAATGGAAGCTCTGTGTATTTCAATACACTCTGATGGAGTCTCATGTAATCATCTGTCAACTGAGCTTCCCCGCGCCTCCCCCCTGAGCCCCCTCACTCAGAAACCTTTGGATGAAACGCAGCTGGAATCCACAACAAGCAACAGGGACTCCAACTTCCTGAACTTCTAACCAGACATTCAGTTGAATCAGTACAAATACGCGGTAGCTTCAGGTGGAACGTTAGAAACAAATCATACAAAGGTTTTGTGTCAGCTTCGTTCCCCTTTCCGTGTTACGGGCGAGATATGTCGATATTAAACTGGAACTCTTGGCTCAGAGCCTTGTAAAAGAACGAAAACGAGAGAATCTGTAAATATGTGGTCGTGGCCTATTTTTACGTATTATTTTAGCTTATTTCTGCAGCGACTGAGGAAAATCTCTACGTGTACACAGTCGCTGGGGCTAGTTTCGAAGTAGTGACCACCCGTCTGCAAAGCAGGTATGCCAACCAATTCTTCTTTGTCACTGTTCGCTGAGATTTGTCTTAAATTTGTTCACGTCACGTTCTTTAACTTTGCCCAAATTCATATTAACGGATTGATTGTAGTAATGACCATATATTCTAAGTTTTGTATAAATACCTCAAGCATGTCAAAGATTAGAATCAAAAATTCGACTTCTCGTCCCCTTTTTTGAGTCAATAAACAAGCATCTTTGATTCCATATGCGCAGTCGCTCTGCGCACGATTCTACTCGGAGACAACGCTGGCCACGAGCGGTGTGACGTCACAGAAAAGTTCCAGGAACGAGCACGGAGCAATTACCGAATGAATAAGCAACCACAGTCGTGGTTAAAATGTTTCCTCTATAGTAGAAATGTGCTTTTGATGGAACCTGAAATGAGAGTTTTCACCCAATAAGAGAAAATCTAGGAAATAGTGAATGCGAGCGAAGAACCAATCACGACAAAGTTGGACGTAATCATTAAAGATGGCGACACTGAAATCGGGCGTTCGCGTGAAACATCAGACGATCGCCCTGGTGGAATCTTCGTGCCGTAAACGTTTCTGTGACTCTTGCAAAGAACACGTGGAAAGTACGTGTGTGTGTGTGTGTGTGTGTGTGTGTGTCCTGGCAAGGATTACGCGCTTCAAATCCTGTACACAACACTTAAAATTTGTTGGTGTAAAATCTTATCTAAGTTATGCAAAGTGTAATTGTCCTGTATGTACGTCATTAAAGTTGCAACGTCTCTGATAACGCTGTATGTTCGTAACAACAAAGTAATGCAAACGACTAGTAGAATTCACATCTAGATGAAAATTCTCTTCACGTGAAATGCCATTAATCATTCAAGACGCATTTGTAGCTGAGTGTTCCACCATCTTCAATAATCAGTAACTCTGATTTTCAGCGTTAAACAGCGTCAATCAGTTTAACTTTGTAATGGTGAGGAGTTGTGTTTTCTTCGCGGTACGGACTGGAGTATTAAATTACGTGCTTGGGCTGCGATCTTACCTAACCTAACCTAACCTAACCTAACTTAACCTAACCTAACCTAACCTAAACTAACCTAACCTAAACTAACCTAACCTAATCTAAACTAACCAAACCTAACCTAACCTAAACTAACCTAACCTAACCTAAACTAACCTAACCTAACCTAATCTAACCTAACCTAAACTAACCAAACCTAACCTAAACTAACCTAAACTAACCTAACCTAACCTAAACTAATCTAACCTAAACTAACCAAACCTAACCTAAACTAACCTAAACTAACCTAACCTAAACTAACCTAAACTAACCTAATCTAACCTAATCTAACCTAAACTAAACTAACCTAAACTAACCTAACCTAACCTAAACTAACCTAACCTAACCTAAACTAACCTAAACTAACCTAACCTAACCTAAACTAACCTAACCTAAACTAACCTAAACTAACCTAATCTAATCTAAACTAAACTAACCTAACCTAAACTAACCTAACCTAACCTAAACTAACCTAACCTAAACTAACCTAACCTAACCTAACCTAACCTAAACTAACCTAACCTAACCTTGCTGTAAAAATTTAAATTGTTAGTTTGTGTGTTTGTTTGCTAGTAGCTCGAGAACGGTTATACCGATGTTCACCAAACTTGGCGTGTTTATTTCTTGAGACCAGAGAGAGAATACGAGGCTGTGGTAACTCCGGAAAAGTACCCTGAGTTCGATTCCAGCCGAGGGCATTTCCTCTAACTCGGGTTCTAAAATCGATAGAAGCACGGATACGAAGTCAGAGCTCTTTGATTCGAAGAGGGCATTATAAAGAGAAAGGTCACAATGCCGAGAAATGTCCTGGGTTCTAGTCCTGACGAGGAAGTTTTATGTATCTCCAAAACTAAGCACATGGCAAAGTCCGTTCATTCTGAAGAGGAGGTTTCGTGAACTTAGGTCTCAAACCCAAAAGCTGTCTTGGGATTGAGACTCGGTGAAGACTTTGGATTCTGTGACACGTGACCATCGGGACGACGTACGACATGGCCCACGTCGTGACTCCCCCAACGACAGGCGTTGGGACGCCGACACAAGGCGTCGTCTCTTGCGTAGATAAGCCTAAGACACGACGCTGGAAATTAAAGTAAATATTTTTACTCGTGTGCAGTCGTCGAATTGTGTTCTATCTGAAGTTACGTCTCTGTCACAGAACGAAGAATAATTATAATTAAATTTGAAACCCGTTAATTATTTGGGTGAGTTCCCTGATATTTCTCTCAGTTCCCTTCAGTAATTCACGAAATTAATAATTACAAGCTAAATTGTAGCCAGTGTAACACGTGTCTTATTCATTGTCTACCGGAATTTGAAGTTTCGTGGTGGCTGCGGTTCGATCCTCGACATGCGGACCTGTAGCCAAGATTAGAAATTTAACGAAAATGTCAGTGACTGAAAAGAAAATTACATTATAGGAAGTTGCAGAATTTGAATCCTAACCATCGCAACCAGTTATTATTTATTTATGTTCATCACGTGACATGAGGAAGATGACTGACCTTTTTACCTCGCCGTAAATTGGAGTATAACGTTATAATAAGGGAAGTTTACCGACGTTTAGAGGTCCTTCCTGCTTGCATAATCAGAGCGATGAGAGGCAACAGGGACCTCTGAAACGTCGGTAAACTTCCACCAGACCACACGGCGCTGTAATCCAGAAGACGGCCATCTTCGGACTCTCCGACGTGTGAGAACCTCAGATCCTACTTATTTTAATGTACGAGGGTCGCTCATTAAGTAATGCCCCACATTTTTTTCCTCAGAACATATTTATTCAAGATGGCTCAAATTTAGTGACAATATAAATCAATGTTTCCTTTACACATACTATTTTTCCACATAGTCCCCATCAACTTGTACGGTTTTACGCCAGCGTGGAACAAGTGCATGCATGCCTTGCCGGTACCAGCTCTTGTCCTGTGCACGCAGCCATGTCCTCACTGCTTGAATCACGCTCTCGTCATCTTCAAACCTTGTTCCGCGGATAGCATCTTTAAGTGGCCCAAAGAGATGGAGTCGGAGGGTGGATGGGGCAGCACCGTTCAACCAAATTTGGTGATTTCTTCCCGGGTTCTCGGACTTGTGTGAGGGCGTGCATTGTCATGCAGGAGCAAAATTTCTGCTGGATGCTTGTGAGGCCGAACTCGTCGGAAACGCTTCTTGAGGGTTTCCAGGGTCATAATGTACGCGTCTGAATTGATGGTCGCACATCTTGGCATCACATCCACAAGAATGACCCCATCACTGTCCCAAAAGACAGTCATCATGACTTTTCCGGCGGAGGGAGTTGACTTGAATTTCTTCTTTCTCGGTGATAGAGGATGATGCCACTCCATTGACTGCCTTTTTGTCTCCGGCTCAAAGTGGTGTATCCAGGTTTCGTCACCTGTAATGATCCGGGACAGAAAGATCTCTCCCTCAGCATCAAAACGCTCCAACAATTCAGAAGAAATCGTTTTCCTTTGAATCCTGTGGTCTGCTGTGAGACTTCGTGGAACCCATCTTGCGCACACCTTCGAATATGCAAGAGCCCGGATAATTGCAATTACACTTCCATTGCTGACTGAAAGCTGTTGGGCCAATTGTCGAGTTGTGATGCGCCGATCCTCACGAATAATGGCATCCGCGCGGTTCAACATGTCTGGAGTGGTGGCTGTGGCAGGACGCCCAGAGCGCAGCAGATGACGGAGCTCGGTTTCTTCACTTCCTGAAGCTTTAACTCTCTTAGCCCAGCGACCAACGGTGCTCCTATCGACTGCACAGCTTCCATACACAGCACACAAACGTTTATGAATGTTCACCACCGTTTCTTTTTCAGCAACAAAGAATTCAATTACAGCTCGTTGTTTGTAACGAGAGTCGTTCACAGACGCCATTTTAACAGTTCACTACAGCTCCGCTATCGGTTGGAATCATTTGAAACTCCGTACACGAACGCGGGAAACATCAAATCTCAAGCATGTAAAAGTGCACTTTTCTATCTTCATTATTGGCTGAGAAAAAAAATGTGGGGCATTACTTAATGAGCGACCCTCGTATCTTAAATAAATCGCGTATTAAAATATGGACTCGATTCATCGTGGTCTGGATAGGATTCAACTGTAGGCTATTGTGAACACGGTCATGAACTTTGTAATTAAATTAAATGCAGGAAGTTTCTAGACTAGCTGAGGGACTTTGTTTCTGTGTGAAGACAAGGCCCATGGACTTATTTGCAGATGAAGAATTGCATGAATGTACGAGGTGCGATCGGAAAGTTCCAGACTGTGTCAATAGAGGGCGACCGGATGTAGTACAAGCTTCTGCCGCTAGGGGGTGCGGCCTACATTCATAGTGAATCAGTGTGCCAGCCGGCATCATCGAATTAGCATTTGTTTCTTAGTTACGGGCGTTTTGGTAGTGCATTACACCGACCCTCCTGCGATTTCGGAATGGCGTGTGTATCAAATTTTGCCAAAGACTCGCCAAAACGGCTACGGAAACCTATAAAATGCTAAAGCAAGCATTTGGGGAGTCCGCAAACTTTTGTGTGGCATTCACGTTTTAAAAATGGCCGGCCGAACCTCTGTCGATGATGACGAGCGTTCTGGACGACCATCTTCGAGCACAACGCCCGAAAATGTTACGAAGATCGACGTCGTACCATCAACGACTTGTGCGACATTGTTGGGATAGGCTATGGGACCTGTCAGCTGATTCTAAAGGAAGAACTCCACATGCGACGCATCCTGTCTGAGGACCAGAAGCAGAATCGACTTCTCGTTTGTCAGGAGCTCAAAGATCTTGCAAGAATCGACCCCAACTTCCTTTCTAAGCTCCGTGTGACTTCTTCCTCTTCCCAAAGATGAAAATTCAGCTAAAGGGAAGGAGATTTGAGACGATAGAAGAGATTCAGGCAGAATCGCAGATGGTGCTTGACAGGCTGACAAAGAAAGATTTCCAGGGATGCTTCCAGGCTTGGCAGCGGCGCTGGGATCGTTGTGTTCACTCCCAGGGGAACTACTTCGAGGGTGATGGATGAATTTAATACCTGAGATAAGTGTACGGGTTTTTATAGGCGCAGTCTTGAAACTTTCCGATCGCACCTCGTATGTTTTATTAAATTTTCTTTTCCCCGGTGAAGTAATGTAGCGACTGATTCTCTCTCTGTCATATTAGGCCCGGAATATCCATCCGCGTTCCTCACAACCCACATCCTGAATACACCTGTACTTGTCGTTGGTGCCGGGACTCGAAATTCGCGTGACTACGCCTGACGCCTCTGCGGGTTGAAACCTTCAATTCATGAGTCGCACAAGCGCCATTTTTTGTAGGATGCTGGATCGTCTGTGTGAAGGAAAATTCCAAAAACGAAATTTGTAAATACGTAGTACGGGTGTTGTGGATTGGATTCATCTGGCTCAGGATTCGCTCTAGTGATTGGCTTTTGTGAACACGGTAATGAACCATCGGCATGTATAAAGAGACGGGACATTTATTTTCTTCCTGAGCACGTGTTAGCTCCTTAAATGTCGAAACAATTACGTAATTCCCTTGTTTCTTAACCAATACAAACAATATTAATTATTTCAAGAACATTATATTGAAATTCCTGTATTAGTCATATTTCTGTAATTTTAAGAAATTTTCTGAATAGATTTTATGGTGTAATATTTTGTTGGCGAAAGCAAATTTCACTTGTTATTTTATACATTCCCCCCCCCCCAAAAAAAAAATATTAAAAATTTAAACTTTCAAGATTCTTCCCTCGGAGGCTTGCCAAAATTCTTTTTCGTTAGTCTCTGTTTCTGCTTCAAAATAACTTAAAATTTTCGTCAAATGCGTTTTAGTGGCTCGCAGATCCCGCGTTTTTGGCCAGCCCTGCGCATGTGCGCGCGCAGCGAATTCTGTTCAATACGTGGCGGATGTTCCGTTGAGGGATCTGAGTATAATTGAGACTTCCGTGGATTTGCCATTGAGATTTCAGGCAACATGTATTTCATTTTAACACATCCCTTCACACAGACACAGCTAAAAAATATCGACGTTGGAAGAACGAACGACGATCACAATGGATGCGGTCTTCCGGGTGACACCCGCTTTTTCAGCTCCGGTTCATATCGGAGTCTCTTAGTCTCGTTAAGTCGGTATCGTCTGAAAATTGTTCGTTGTAACAAAATGGCGCGTTTATAAAATGGCTGTCTTCTGGGTTGTTGTAAGTGGAAGACTTTTCCGACGTTTCGGATGTACTTGCCGCCTTTATCAACAGGATGCCTTGGTGATGGAGGCAAGACACACCTCTGAAACGTCGGAAAAGTCTTCCACAACAAATCAGAAGGCAGCCATTTTCGTTATAAGCTGAAATCTCGACTAACATGTTACGTGTCCAATTTTTGAACTTGTTCCTGTCACAGAGGAGAAGTGAGATATTTTATTGGTCTGTTAAAGAATTTTCTTTTTGGAAAGATCGCTAGTTCACGTCTTTATTTTACGGTGGGTCACAAGACACTTTCTAAAAATTGCATGCCCTGGGAAATTTCACCCCCACAGGACGACGTGCCACGATCCCCAGGGGGCTGTCTGTCAGCCCAAGTGTCCTTTAATTCGTCGCACTTACGACAAAGGCCGAGATACATCGCAGCTTCGAATGGCTTCTTGTCGTCATTTGTCAAGTATTAATGTGTGACCGTTTCAAAGGCCTTTAGCTCAAGAGCGAGCTATGTCACGAGCTGTCAGTAACAGTTACAGGCTCCGAAATGAAATTTCAACTGACCACTCAGAGAGGTTTGTCTTCGACATTGCCCAGCCAGTGACATATAAAGAATTTCACGTTTTCTAATCCGAAGGGAGGACTCACGAGACGCCATTTTCCACATTTTCTCCTTCAGTTTTCGTTGTGTTAAATTCACTGCTAGTCGCCGGTAATTCTGTTAACAAATATAAATTAAGTTTATAGGGTTCAAAAGCCCGGCGTATGAATTATTTTCAAAACACTAAATTCAGCTCGGTCAGTAATTGTACCAGCGAAAGTAATTAACATACTTTGATTAATTTGTATGTTCATCGCTGCAGCTCGTTGTTATTCAAGTGTAGCGTTGCGTAGTGCATGAACTCGGCACCTGTGTAAATACCCCGTTCTGGAACATTAACCGGAGACCAGCAGCGCAGAATCCAGTGAATCAGACCAATTCACGGTCAGCAGTGTGCCTCTTATCCTTTGCAGCTTCATTACTCCCCGGCAAACGACATCATTTCTCGATCTGCCACCCCTCGTTGTAAAGTGCGCCTGTAGTCTCTTGTCTATTTCAGTGGTATTCAACCTTTTTTGTTCGCGTACCCCCAGATATAATTTCTCTTCAACTTTGTACCCTCAAAGTTGTTGGTGTATAATTCGAGTTATACATAGTATATAATCTACATCTAAAATAAATTAAACAAATTACATTACTGATTATTCAGTGTTTATCATAAAATAATATATTTTTTTTAAATTTCACGTACCCCCTAAGATGTCTTCGCGTACCCCCGGTTGAATACCACTGCTCTAGACCAGTGGTATTCAACCTTTTTTGTTCGCGTACCCCCAGATATAATTTCTCTTCAACTTTGTACCCCCAAAGTTGTTGGTGTATAATTCAAGTTATACATAGTATATAATCTACATCTAAAATAAATTAAACAAATTACATTACTGATTATTCAGTGTTTATCATAATATATTATTTTTAAATTTCATGTACCCCCGGGGGTACGCGTACCCCAGGTTGAATACCACTGGTCTATTTGACCGCAGAGCAACCAACCTTTGATCTACATCAGCTGGCGCCAAACAGAGTTCGCTCTCTGCGGTCGAAGATCGTCTAAATATTATTTAAGAATTCAGTCCGTACCGCGAAGAAAACACCACACTTCACCATTAAACCGATCAACTGGTTAACGCTATTTGAGTTTATTCTGCATTTGATCGATACATAGTTTCCTTCTCACTCCTGCTTTGTTTTGAGTTTGTCTTCGCCTCGATTCTTTCATTTTCACTAAATGATACGGATTTTCCGTGGACAGTCCTGCGATGTTGGACACGCAATCGATATAAATGAAACGCCCACTTACTTCACTAATTTAAAAATCTATATAACGGCCTTTGACAGCTGCCGGTTGTGCAGCGCTGAGCAAATAGTCGGTGTTGCAGGGGCAATTACGATCAACTGAATCTCGAACAAGTTCCTGCCTCCGTCTACAGTCGACAGTCGGTTATAAACCTTTAAGATTTCAAAAATAATTTATTACGGGTAACCTCGAGAAAACTTATTTCAGAAATATTCTTTAAGCTTTAACGCAAGCGAATAACATCTTATGAGTCCGACTTTCAGCGTCTCTGGTGCTGCTATCTATCTGCGGTCGTAGAAAGTAATATAATAACTCGAGTACGGTCTGTTAGATTTTCATGAAATTTAGTATGGGAATTATGCCACGAGAGGCTAGTCCAGATTCATACTCATTTTTACACAACATTCGATACTGTCAGTGTGATGAATGCTCAAAGTCCTGAGGTGGGAGGATTAGGACGCCATTAGCCATGATCGTCTGTACTATGACGTCATCGCGTTACTACTATAGTAACCAAATATACCGCTGTGACCTTGTGCGCTGTTGTCACAAGTTAACTTCGATTATTTTTATCGCTTTTGTTTTTGCAGATTAGTAAAAATGTTTGTGTAATTTATCGTTCAAACGAGAAAGGAATTTAGCCACCATGTTCCGGTCTCATTCCTCTGCGTGGTTTTAGTTCAACTTAATCACAATTCGCTGTTCTTTATCGGGACCGAGGTTTACTTCAATACAAATATTGTTGATATGCGATGTTTTGCAATGGACCAGCATTGTAACATCTGAATTCATGATCTTGAATGTCCCTGTTGCTACTTGGCCAATGTGTTCAGATGTATAAACTTTTTTCCCCGTGATATATATTCTTTTTACGATTTAAAATAGCTCTACGATTACCAAGCCGTGTTTTGAATTATAATTGAATAGTTTTAAAATGTTATAACACGTTCGTCTTGATAATACATATACGGGAATCTCTCGGTTTACGAACGAGTTCCGTTCCAAGACGTTCGTTATGTGTATCTTGCATTCCTGAGCTTTTACGATACGTTGGCAGCCATTTTAAAGCATTAAAACCATGCACTTAACATCGAATGGTCTTTACGTTTTATTATAATGTATGTATGTGTTGTGCGGGAAAGCATTCTACGCGGCGTGGTATGTGAACCAACGTATTTTTACGGGATAGATTAGTTTTATTAACCAAGAACAGTTCAGTATAATTATCATATAATACTTTCCTGATAATTATTATAATAAATACATTTTTATTAGTTTATTTATTTAAATCTTACAATTTGACATTTCTTTTTATAAGGAACTCTATCTGTTGGCGAGTTTAAGAAATTTTGAATGAATTGTGACTTTCGTAAATCGAACTTCCGTAAACCGAGAGTTTCTTGTAATAAAATTATACGTTGTAAAAATGTGTGTCAGGGAAATTTTTGGAGTAGATTAGATTTTTGAAAGTAGGGGTATGTGGAGAGGAGGTAAATCTTGTGTGGCATGTGTTGGAACAGGACAACGGAGAGAAATTACATCCGGAGAAGAAATATGGTATTTGGATCACATTATATGCAAGCTATGAAATCCGGCAATGTATAGGGATTGTATGTAATGCCTAGGCATTTTATAAAATGCCTAGAACTTTTAGGCAATATATGAAACAAACAGTTTATTTTATACTTTGCCTAGATATTCTATAGAATACCTAGAAATTTTATAAAATGCCTCAAATTCTTTAAGCAAATTACTCGTATATAAGAAAGAAGTTCCTATAATACGATTTATACATTTTTATTTTATCTTTTATATTTGCAAAAATTTAATATAAAACAATTTTTTAATTCTCAAAATTTTTGTTACGTTCAAATTCAGTAGCTTGGTGTTTTCGAGACTATTTTGACAGCTTACCCAATCGACTTTGATTAATTTTAATTAACGCAACCAAACAATATTAACATTACAATTTATTTCATACTTTGCCTACTGACATTACGTATTCTGTACATTGCCGGTAACATATATATTAGGAAATTCAAGAGAAAATGGGAGATTGAGCTTGAAAATCATATTTCTTTCTTTAATCAACTACCGATTATCACTTGCATTCGCCATGCACCGTCAAATGGATGTGGTCGTGGCATGTTTCAGAATATTATGTCAGTAGTTTTCTGGAGGTAAACGACGATCTTCCTCAGGAACCCAGGATTCGAACTGGCGACTCCAGCACACGATAGACAACCGCGAACCACTTTCGTTCTGACGGAGCTGAAAACAAAATGTCACGAGTGACAGCCTGGTATGTGTAAGTGAGGATGATGGAAGCTGGTGAACTCTGACCTTTGAGCAGTTCTGTAGAGCGACGCTATAATCAGGGACGCTCAAATCCGAAATTGTTTGGTTCGTGTGCAAACAACGGAAACAAAACGCTCCTTTGTGTGTAATGGCAGTGGCGGGCTCTCGCGGCATCGCTGATGAACCTTCGAGTGCATCAGCTGTGATCATCTTCGTCTTGATGAGACCCCCGGACCGACAAGACGTGGTATTGGAGGTTGTCACAACAAAATTAATTAATGTCAGCGGTATAATTTAAATTATATTATCAGTCGACCAATTCCAGGGGCAGAGTTCTCCATGAGAATCTGCTAGTCAGTCAGCTGGTCAAAGAATCATCTGCCCTGCATGGAATCTAACCACAGTTCACAAGACAAATCCATTTCATGCCCTTCCATCATAATCCGTAACATCCGTTTTAATATAAATTTTCCATCGACGCCTAGGTCTAGAAAGTGATGTTTTCTTTAGGTTTTGATTACAGTCTCCTTTCTTCGATTTGATTGCGTTCATAACGTTTATTATTAATTATATTTAAGAACCTCGTCAATGAACATATTTTCAATGTGCTGTTATTTCCCCATAGGTTAGGTTGAGCGAGGTTGGGTTAGGTTAGGTTAGGTAAGGTTAGGTTAGGTTAGGTTAGGTTAGTTTAGGTTAGGTTAGGTTAGGTTAGGTTAGTTTAGGTTAGGTTAGGTAAGGTTAGGTTAGGTTAGGTTAGGTACGGTTAGGTTAGGTTAGGCGGGTTTATGATAGTTGAGTAGAGGTTCTTCAGGAAACAAAAACACAAAGCCCGTAGTTTTAATATGTTAGAAACTATTTTCTTTACGACTGAAATACAGATTACGTTGTTTTGACTGGAATAAAGTGCTTCAAGAGTAAATTTTATATTAATTACGTTAGAACATCTTTGTATTATTCATGGGTAGAAGTATAAAGTGTAAGAAAATGTTTTTACGTCTTCTCAATATTGTTAACGTTCTTGGAAAGGTTATGTTCAAGATTTGGGCGTCTATAAATGAAACTGCAAACGGCGCACTCCAATACATGTCACTTTAGTTAAATTTTCGCCGTGGGGAGCAGCGGGGGCAGCAGCAACCAAAGCTAGTATGCTGCCATCTAGCGTAAGAATAATTTAAACCCGCTTCTAGACGCGATCGATCGTGGGGCCACGAGATACCAGGGACAACGCGTTCATACGGGCTGGCACAAAGCAGGTGCTGAACCGTGTTTAATGTGCTGCTGCCGCTGAGCTAGACTACAGCAAAGAACTTCACACAAAGCGTGGAAACTCATGTGACAACCAGGGAGTGTGCTGTTTTCTCAAATAATAGTTCTGTCAGACTGAACCACATTACAGCTGTTGACAGATGAAACGACTGCTACGTGTTTCTGTGCGAGTTCTACTTAGGAGTGTTATTGAAATACAGGACTCTCTAAAACTCCCATTGTTTGTTTTTTAAAAGAAATATATTTTTAAAATCAAAACCAGTGTTTGTCTCTGACAGCTTTCCTGTTGAAATGCTAGCTACATATTACTCTTATTTGCAACAATGACGTATCACTTATGAAATTCAATTTTAACACGAATCGTTCCATGTCACATGTCGATTTGTTCGCGGAAAGGAAAATGGCGTTCCATTTTATAAGGCAGTGTCGAGTTATTGAATTTGAGCCATGATTAAAGCATCAGGGAAGCTGACAGTTGCTCGAGTGCCTATCCACCGGCCCTGACTGTTGAAAATGAGTCTTATGATATATTTCGCTACAACGCGACGCTGTTTGCAAGTAATTAATGGTTTTGAATCGTGATGACATTTGGGTACTTGAAGAAATCTGTTTGAAGCCGAGCTCAGATTATACAGTTTTTAAATAAGTACCTGATCTTTTATTTAACAGCCTTTATCCTTTGAAGCCGAGGCTCGTCTGAATAATATTTAAGAACCCAGCCCGTACCGCGAAGAAAACACCACACTTCACCATTAAAAAGATCAACTGGTTAACGCTGAGTCCGTACCGCGAAGTAAACACCACATTTAACCATTAAAAAGATCAACTGGTTAACGCTGTTTAAGGAAATAATCGCTGTTTGCACTGAGAATCATACGTAACACATAAATACAAAATGAAAAGTTAACTGATTCTTGAAAGAGGTGGGGGTACACTAACTTAAGATCTTTAAAGGTTAAATTGTGTTTTTTTCGTAATGTGAGAGACCAGACCCATACAAACAACAAGTAAAATTATATTTTATGATTTATAATGAGTTCTGATGATTTTATCATGAACTTTGCGGTGCTTAGTTACGTATGTTTTTATGCGCACAGAACGTAGCGCCTAAGTAAGAGAACGGATTGCGACTTATGTATAATTGCCCTGATGATGGAGGCGGTAAAGACCTCCGAAACGTCTTAAACTTCTAAGAATTAGAAGACGGCCATCTTTGGATTACTACCACCCGGAAGTGTGCAGCAGAAACATCGATAAATCTGTGTAATATTTTGAAAGTAGGACACAAAACGATGCTCGTGGAGTCTGGGATCTTCAGTGATCTTAGATTATTGTCAGTTTCCCGAACGACACGGACACCAACGTCCCGTGGGAACACGTCTGTTAGTATCCTGTCAGTCCCAAGGGAAACCGGCTTCTGAAAGTCGGCCACGTGTCCTGGAGCTTCTTTATCCTGACGGATCTCCCTCGTGCAGTTTTGGGAGGACGAAGCTTGGGTTTTGGGGGTGGACGCAGATTACCAGGGGCTCAGGGTCATCCAAGTGTCGTCGATACACCAAAAACGCTTTGAGTCTGTTCCGATGTTTTAACTAAGTACTCCGTGTAGATCGAATGAGCTTTAATCACACACATCGACGGCAAATCTTGCAAAGGAATTACCGAGACATAAAAAACTCGCGTTAAACCTCAGTAGAACGGGTCGTGTAGTCTGGTAGAAGTTTGCCTGGCGTTTCGGATGTTTTTCCTGCCCCCATCTTCAGAAACAGAAACCGAGAAATAGATCTGCGACGTAGGAACTAATCGCACAAGGTAAAATTAACTGAAACCCGTACATTTATCTCGTGTTAGCTCAGGTGGTTAAGTAATTCAAGGGTTCACAATAATTTTGACACGAATCCGCCACTGAACAGTGACTGAATATGAGCCAGTTGAATCCAGTCCCACACTCTCACTACTTATTTATTTAATATCCATTTTAATATTATCCCCATTTACACCTACGTCTTCCTACTGGTGCTTTCCTTTCATGTTTTCCGATGTATTTCCCCATCTTTCCCCTCCCCTCCCCCCTCTCCCCTCCCCCGCCGTTCCTCCTCACCTCACAACAAACATCTCTTAAAATTACAATTTGTATTTACTCTCGAAAGATTCTACGCTTTAAGTAACTGGAGAAGAGAACTTTAAAGTGCGAGTTGACAGAAATTGTTCCCTTTTTGCTCGCTTCCAAGAGCGCCGATTACTTGTACTGCTCTGTTCCGTGGAGTCAGTCGGTAAAGTTGCACGCCACAATCGATCTTATTAGCATTGGACTTCCGTAACAAATGGGTGTCAGTGTAGTTGGCTGATGATTACAAAGACCTGCTAATGCGATCACATGAGCGACGACTACAAATGTGGGTGTATACCTTGACGTCAGCTGTGACGTCACGTGACCAGTCATGCGCACTAGGACTTGCTGAGGGGAGTCCGACAAGGCCGTGTTCAGTGGCACAGCGTAAGAGTGGCCGCGTTTCATTTCCCAGGAAATAAAAAAAATTTGCAGTTTCCCTGAATTTATGTCAGTGGATCGTGAAGATTTAGGTTCGTTTTGTTCCGTCAAGGATTAGCAGAAATTTCGAAACTGGGAATTCTCATATTCTCCAGGCTTCGATGTGTATAATGTACAGGGTGTTTACGCAAAGACGTTTTCAATTCGTAATTGCATATAATTACTTAACTACACAGCAGACGTCGCTGTAGTTGGAGTATCTGAATTCAGTTGTCATGGCGGATTAACAATCACGTAAAATTATTCTCAATGTGGGCCCAGTTACCATCTGCTGTAGCCGACGGCGAAAATTTCAAACGTCTGCAGCGAAAAGCTGATCACTTTCATCGAAAATTTCTTCTAGCAGTTCTTCGATTGTATGCGGGTATTTTTTAATCTGCTTCAGAAAGATTCGTGAGATATAATCGCGTGAACTCTTCAGGGAACACTCGATCGTCAAAATTCTCGGCTCGGCACGAACTTTGAAGACTGTTCAACAAAATAGAGTAATATTTGCTGTGCAGTTAGTTATTTATAAGCAGATAAAACGAGCGGCTTTTTATGAACACCCTGTATTTTGTATATTGATTTTTTTTCAACATCATACCCCTTCTTATGTTTCGCTTTAAAATTGAACCAGTTTTGTTTCACATTGTGACCTATTTTATAATCCCGTCTTGGTAGTCAGAATTAGGTACAAAGCCCAGAAGGGTGGGCAGATCGACGCGTTCTGTTCTCAGTATTCTGTTGTCTAGCGCAAGAGCGACATAAGTACGCAGTCATGACGTACGCGCTTAGTGGTTTATTAAAATGACGCAGAGACACTTCGACTGAAACCCGTAGAAGACAAAGCTTCTTGTGTCGGTAGTTGGTCCGTTAGTGGGTTATTTAACGACGCTGTATCACCCGCACAGGTTATTCACGGACGCACAAAGGAAGCGAAACCTTCCATTAAATAAAACATCCAAACCAACTGCAATGAACGGATGAGAATTTGGAAAGGACAGGGAAGGAGACGCCGTCTCTTTATATCAGCGTTCTGTCGCGTTTGAGGAATACTAAAGAAAATATCTTATTATTAGATATTCCTGGCGAGTTCCGAACTGCGTTCTTAGATGTCAGTTTGCGGGTTAGAGTTGGTTTAAGACGGGCCGAGTAGGTGGCAGCACCTGTAGCTGATGGGCGTTGTTCGACGTTTTAGAGCGGAAGTGATTAGTCATTACATCTGATGAGGGGGGGGGGTCAGAATTCGTGTTATAAAACTCTCGACTCGGTGTGAACTGTGCTTTTTGCTTGTAGAGCACACTCTTGCACACACCGGACGTTCCTCTAGAGACTCAGCATCGCGTAAAGTCCAGTTCCCTAGGGAACTCTCAGCCAGAGGTGTTACAGAAGCCACAAAACCTGAACTTTTGAAAGATGAGAATTTTTCCAGATTCTAGTACCTTCAATATCGATGACTGGTCGTGACAATATGAACCTCCGAAACGTCAGAAGACAGCCATGTTCATGCTCGACGCCTTGAGAACGTGACATCTCACCATCGCCTTCGTTTTCCTCTGCCTTGCGTCGTAATGCGAAAATTTAGTTGCCTGATCACGTTTACGGCGGGCGATCTGTCTGCCATCTGGCGACAGTTAATTGCGGTTCGCCAATTTCCGTTTGGGACTGCAAGTCTGACGGATTCTTCGCCTTTTTTTTCGTCTCGTGTTTCTCGACTGTTCGGTACAGTCCACACAGCTGACGAGGTGTTGTCAACCGACCGCGATTTCCAAAGGCTGCCTCTTCAGTCCTGGTCCCTGGAAGTGTTCGTGTGGGTCCGGAGACTCCTCATCTTCAGGCGGTACGATTGTCAAAACGCGCACAGTCACCGGGTGGGGGGGCCGACGTAAAACAACCTCGTGCGCACATCTTGCCTTTGAAGTGTTTCACGTACTGTCGGATAGATGGAGTTACTGCTCGAACCGATTTCGGCACACAGTCGACAATACAGACGGATTTATGGCCGCGGCCTGCACTTACTTGTCTCGGACACTGAACAAGCTGCAACTCCGAAACGTCATTTCATTGTAGTGACCAGTCCACAGCAATCTTCAATCTGTGCACTTTCGGGTGTGAAAAGAAAAGCTTTTGTTTTCCTAAAACGAAACACTAAATCGTATAATTATGATTACAAAGGTTGTGCACTCATGCACGCCTCCACGTGGTGGAAATCACAAGCAGTTGTATCTCACATTTATCAGGCACTGAAAATCTTCGTGAGACAATATTTTGCAACAAGATGGCGCATCAGTTTGTCAATTTATTAATTTAGTGTTTTCTCCGTTCACTGCTCTACGCTTGTGAATTTCATAAATTCCTTCCAAAAATTTCGTTTCTGTACGATATCAGTGTGTGAAATGTAAGCACATACCCAATGCAAATTACGCCAATAATCCAGTTCTCTTATATCCAGTTTTAACTGTAGCTTACCCCTCCCTCCGGTTCATTTAGCACATCAGTCGACCGCGCTCCGTACGCCATTATCTCTGGTGTCCTCTGACCTTTATCACGTGTCAGTTGAGGTAACAGAGCAGGAGATTTTTCCTTGTGGATGATCGACTCGCGGCTTTGGTGGCTTTCGGCCTAAGCTTCCACGGTTGGTACGCCTGCCGTAACTAGGATGTTGGTATCCTGCTCGCATTCCGTGATTCTGGTTCCGGTTAAGAAGCCATGTCAGGTGTGAGTAAGAAGATGGCTGTGTTCTGTAGTCAGGTAGAAATTTACCGAAGTTTCAGAGGGCCTTGCTGCCTTTATCATCTGCTGATGGAGACAGAAAGAATCTCTGAAACGTTGATAAACTTCTGTGAGACTACATGGCATATTCAGACAGTACCTGACAGGTTTGGACACGTTCTGACAGGTTTGAACATATTTTGAAAATCTATTACAGGTTTAAACAAGTCATGACGGGTTTTAGACAGTTTCTGACAGGTGTTGGCGTGTTATGACAAGTTTGGACAACATTTTTCGCCATGAGTTTCATTTTATAAAAAATAATTGCACAGAATCACTTAAATTTCTTATTTATTACGACAGTCTTAATCAACTTTATACAGTGGCTCCTCATGGCGATCGCTTTATTAAGTAAACAGATGAAATAACGAAATATCGTTGATTGTAAACCGCTTTAACACGTTTAAACCGGTTAACACTCGGCCAGCACACAGATCAGAGACGGGGCGAAGCGGTTGACAACTTACAATAGTGCGCGTGCGTCTTGTCATATTTAAAGCCTAACCTTGACTAGTACACGTGAACTCCTTATGACGAAACCAGTGACAGTTCGGCCATAAACTGGGCGTTTTCGTCGCTTGAAGAGTGCAGACAAACACCTGCCGTCTACTTCGGAGTTTCCTTGTCAGGACACGCATTGCAACAAATGATCTGGGCGCCAGAAAAATCACGTTCTGGTACTGAACAGACAACGCTGTCACCCGCACAGATTCTGCGCAAGTTGCGAGACATCGGCCTAGCAACCAGGACGACCTGTTTTTGCATTCGTTCGATTTGATAGCAGATCCAATGGAATGTATCCAGAGAACAGATGTGGGATAGAAGCGGCCTTCTTTTCCGCATTGAGGCCGGACACACAAATAATTTTACATCCAGAGTTCTATGGAAGCTCCTCTTTGACTCTTACCCTATGGGTAGCATTTTTATGATTCTTATTACAATAATCAAGTTCAACGTATATCTTTTGTCGTTCCGTTCTGCATGTTTCGGCTCGTTTCAGACAATCTTCAGGGGTCATAAAAATTACCTAAATTATTGTATGGTTTAAATGTTTGTTAAAGCTTAAATGTATTATATTTTGAATTATGCATTAATCGCTTAGTCCATATTACATGTCACGTCCGTTTACAAAATTATTAACCATCAACATTTACAGACCACATTGGCATTTTTAGCTATTCATAGTGTCAGTGGTTTAAATAGGGGAGATAATGATTTATTTTATTTATTTGTAGTGTTCTGTCTGACGACAGGTCCATATGAACAGGATCCTTCCATCCTTTTCTCTTCTCGGACTGGGACCTGTTCATATACGTTCTTGGCAGATGATCCAGAAGTGGTTTGCCATTGCCTTCTTCTGTGTGTGAATGGAGTAATTGTTGGGATGCCACGGAGGAAAACTCCGTGTTGCCTAGACCACGGCCTTGCCCAACACAAGTTATAAATTCGGGCACCGCCGGGAATCGAACCCGAGACCCCACCCAAGGATTACAAGGCCAGCGTTCTAACCGCTAGACCACCGTGGCGACAGAAATTTAAATATGAATGAATGCATGTAGGAATAACAGCGGCGTAAATATAGACTAGGACTGTGTGCTCTTGGCGATCAGTATTGCCACTTGCTTGTGTGTACTTCGATGTGTGGCGGTTTCGGTTTCAGATGTTGCCTCTACTGATTCTCGCGTCTTCAGTTGAATCGCCGTTAACGAAGACCGGTGGATTGGTCGTCGATGTGGTACATGTAGCACGCATGGCTTGACTTGAACTGAAGATAAGAGCTGGAAAATCAAGGATTCGATTGGGGGCGTGGATAATATTAAATAATGGTCTTGTAGAACTCGGGGTGTGGATTTTGTTGGTTTGCGGGTCTTGTGACCTCGGTGACGAGCTTTCGTTTTACAAACATAACACGAAATCCGTTGACGAGTTGGGTAATTGTAGTAGATGACTGTGGACAGTGAATCAGTTGCTGTCAGCGAGGGGAGGGGAGGGGGGGACTGTCATGAAAACCGCCCCTTAATTCGAGCTGTGACTGCGATGTCGCCTGAAACGCAGACTACACGTCTCGTGAACGTGACGGAGAAGTTGCCGTCAGCGCTAGGCGCTATGTGATTTCTTACGTTCAACGAAGACAATTCTCTTGAAGGCGGACCTTAATATGGTTATAAATTTCAGTCAGTCTGTTTATTAGCATCTTCATGTGATTTTAACTCGGATTATCGTCACCGTTATCATGGAATCTCATTCCCGTTTGCTGTCCTGGCCCAGTTCCATCCAATCAGAGTCTGCATCACGGACTTTCATAAGTCATCACCCGTCCAAATGTGCCCCTGACTCGCGAGTGGCCATTTCATCAGATTTGCAGTCACTCTATTAATTTATCTTGTGCTCGGAGTCGGACCAACCCCCACCGTTCAGTGATTCGAATCCTAATACACAGCAAGGTTTTCTTCAGTGCCTCCGGCTAAATACAGGGGCATTACTCTATCTCATGTCGCGGCGATTTCCTTCAAATTTCTCTCAAGTTCGCAAATTGTAAATAACCTCTCGTGTTCACCGTGTTATTTATTAATGGAGTGCTATTAGATAAAATGAGAAACTTTTGAACACCTACACAGAAATAATAATTACAAAGGCTTTTTTTTAGGATGTCATGACATGTCGAGTAGTCTCTGTACATCGCCCTAATGACACACGCAGTTCGTTCTTCTGAAAGGTCTGTCAGTATCAAACTGATTACAGGGTGCAGCGTCTCAAGAGATTTTTCACCGCACTCTCGCCAAGATGGTAATTACGTTCTATTTTCTCTCTCTCTCTCTCTCTGCAGATCATAAACAAGATGGAGGCTCGCGACGGAAGAAAACTTTTACGTACAATGTCCTTCATATCCTCGAGAGCCAAAGCCCTTCGCCAGCGGTTCGTTCCCACCCAGAGATCCATGTCGGACACCTGGCAGAATCACCGCGCGGAGGGATACATCGAAGACGATCCTCGTCTACCATCGCCAGACCTCGGAGGTTCGATGCTGTCGCTGTTAAACGAGCAGATGCTGTCGTGGGACAACGGCGCGGAGATCGACAACACCGCCTCGGTGTTTCGTGCCCAGCGCTCAAGGTCACTGGACTCTCTGGGGTCGGCTCCTGTGTTGGGTTCATCCGCGATCAGTCCTCCAGCGCTCCAGTTCCAGAGAAGAATGTCGTCCAGCACGCAGGACACGATCAACTTGAAGATACCGCGTCCGACTGTGTCCGGACTGCTCATCGCCGACCTGGTGTCGCCGTCGTTCTCCACATCGCCGATTCCAAAAATCCCCGGACCTCCGCCGTCTCCGCTTAGGAAGTCGGCCCCCACGACTCCGAGACCAATTGACATGTGTTCACCTCACGCCCCCACGTTTTTCATTCCGAAGATACCCGGTCCCCCAGCGTCGCCCAAACCATCCCGTCCCTCGTCCCCACTCGCTGCAAGACTTGCAGACCTGAGCGCAGCGAACACGAAGGTCGCGGCGCACCGCGTCTCTCCCAATCTCGTGTGTTCACCAGCGCCAAAATTCGGCGATTCCTATTACTCCGATTCGTCGCCTCGCACTGCCCACTCCCTCCCGGTATCGCCAAAATACTCCTGTCCTACTCCCAAGTTCCTGGACGCATCTTTCTTTGATTCGCAGATAATACCGAGAATCCCTGCGCCCCCGCCTTCCCCGAAGGTCTTCAGACCTCCGGGGCCGTTCTCCCCTGCCACGCGGCCAAGTTCTCCGAAGCCACAGGATCAGGTTCGTCTCCTGGACAATTGCTCAACGGGTTCCTCCAAAGAAGCCACTTCAGCAGTGTCAGCTGAACTGTCTCCTCGATCGACGACTCCGTCTACAACCACGACAACCAGCAAACCTCGAGCTGATTCCGCGGCGGGCGACTCCGAATCCTTCGACCAGGAGGAAAATCGCGATACCATAGTCGAAGGTTCCTTGCCCACCCGACCAACGCAGTTCGAGCTTCGACCTCGTCCGAAACTGAAGCATCAGTGGTCGATGGACGAAACGAGATCTGCTTGCAGGCCTACCAGACAAAGCACCGAGGTCCTCGGCTCCAACTCCTGTGCCCTTAAACCTTCTGAGAAGAGACGTCGGTTCTTCATGAGGAAGCAGACTAACTCAGCGCCGGACTCCTTCGACGGCGTGTGTCCGGTGCCGCCTCCGAAGCACAAGGAACACCATTCAGTGGGCTTCTGCCTCGGAAACGTGCGACGATGTCGCGGTTCGGAGAGCTCCATCCAGCCTCCGGCCCTCCCCGCCATAAGTAAGTACACTCGGCCGCTCCTTTCAAGTTCACGTTTGAGTCGACGTCTCACGTCGCCTCGGGATCTTTGAACCCGAAGACACAAATCAACAACAATGGCTGTCTTTTGGGCCCTGATGATGGAAGCATCGAGGACTTCCGAAACGTCTGTAAACTACTAGCAGACTACACGGCGCAAACACCCAGAAGACAGACAACTTCAAACTGTCCTGACTTGGCTAAGAAAGGAATTACGGAGTCTGCTAGAAGTTTACAGACGTTTCGGAAGTCCTCGATGCTTCCATCATCAGGGCCCAAAATACAGCCATCTTGAAGACTCCAATTCCTACTTAGGACACGTTTCTTAAAATAAGTTCCCAGTTGCTAAGTTGCTCATGAATTTTGATTTTTTTTTTCTCGTAATGTCGATTGGGTTCATTATATTCACTCAGCGGGCACGCCGACTATAAAATTACTATTAAAAGTAAAGCCGTCCCGCTACACGCCATGTGGGCGCTTGGGGGGGAGAGGACGTATAGCTCCTACTCATTTTTGACCTCGGCACTAGATGGGGGTCAGAGTCACGCCCCGGCCATGCTTTACCCTCGGGAAAGGACCCCGGTACCCATTGGACACGAGGCTGGGTGTGTCCCAGAGCCGGTCTTAACGCAGAAGCTAGGTCGAACCCCGGCCGTTCGGTCCGTAGTCTGTACTGACTGAGCTACCCTGAGGATGTTAAACATCTAAATGTTGTTTTTGCTTCAAAGGTTCATTTGTTGATATTTTATAATGAAATATAATTAATTTTTAACCCTTAATTAGGTTTGAAAACATTTTAAAAATACTAATACAGCGTTTTATTTCATGAAATGTACAGGCGTGAGAAACATCTTTAAAAAAAAGGTGTATTTTTATGATTTTTAAATTTATTGTTAAATGTGCGGTGAAGATATTTGGAAGCTTACAATTCCGTTCTTACAAATAAAAGCATTATTAATTATTATTGTAATATTTTAATATTTAATAAGAATTATTGTGATTAGACGGACAAGATTTAATATATATAATTATTAATTTTATAAATTGGCCTCGGCCTTTTTTAATGTCGACTTTGTGGTCAGTTCTATTTTCGAATTTCGTGTTTCGACCAACGGCGACCGAGTTTCTCGGCTCGCGGGAAAGAAACGTCAGAGGAATGTGACTCCCAGATTACCTTTGTCCTTACGAGGGAAACTTTCCGGTAAGGGCCGCTTAGAAACACGTGACCACCTGAGGCCCGTCACGTGGGTGGAGTAAAATCATGGCCGCCAACTTGCTGAGCGCTAATTCCAGACTTAAACGCGGGGGAGAAAAGAATTTCCCTCAAGCAAGGAGAATTTTTAATTCCGATTTATTTAATTCAAATACGGAACGGATTACGCAGACAGAATTTCAAAACTTGGTTTATTAGAACTGCTCATCGTGAATTCTGGATAAACGATTCTGGGCGTGTAAAATATTTGACAGAGCCTGTCTTAAGGCCTAAGACGTATTTTTTTTCTTTAATATCGTCCATAATTTGATTCTGTAAGTAAAGTTAAACCTCATGGAGTCTTCTGCTGTCATAATATCGCAATTTAAATTCAATTGAATTATAGCGTCATTCAGCGCTCGATGTTAGGAGTAAGGGATCTGAAAGGTTGAGGTGAGAGCGAGCAGTGGATCAGCTGGGAAGCCGACGCCACAGCCCCGCCTCGCGGGCGACCCCCCCCCCCCCCCCCCAGTGGATTTATCGATTAAGCTCGTTGGCCATTCGCGGTGGTTCCTAACGTTTTCAAATGCAAAATTGTGACGAGCTGGTGCCTCAGAGGGCTGATGGAGCGACGGCCATCTCTTGTGAACTAGGTTTTGAGCCTCCCCGCCATTCCTTGATCGCCTGAGCTGTTTCCAGATCCTCAGCGAGAATTCTTCTCCGGGCAGTTACTTCCGGTCTGTAGCTCGTTGCACGTGACCGCTCCAACTGCAGGTATTTTAACGACTAGAGCACGTTTTGTCCTCTAGAAGTAAACGCCTCTGAGTGAGATACGTTTGATGTCCTTCGTTATCGCCTTGAAACTTGTCCTTCGAGTCGTTTAATATCATAGGAAAAAAAAAGTGTTATTGCCAGGACTCGAACCCGGCTCCGTTCTACCTTCTTGTGTTCTTGTCGTCGATGTTCTGTCCTTCTTAGTTTCCAAGCCGCAGGACTAAGGCCATTATCGGAGTTTTGACCTCACTGAAATCTCTTCCTTGTTTCAAAGCACGTGACTGCCAAGTTTGGTATAGATTCGTCTAACCGTTCTCGAGCTATACGCCGACATAATTTACATTTACGTACCCACAATGTATCCCGATGATGGTCTTTACGTGGAGTTCTGTGTCGGCTCGTCGTCTTCCCGCAATGTGATCTCTCTCCATCAGATTGCCCTGAATAAAAATCCTCTGCTGCCATATTAACCTCCTTCAATTTGTCATTAGTATAATTATTCTGCGTTGTTAATAATTTTTTGACAGTTGGTAATTTCGGTACGAACCTCACGCTGAATTAATTCATCAGTTGGATTGGCCACGACCGAATGTCGCGGTCGAGTGGTTAGCATTCCAGCTTCATATTCGGAATGTTTCCGGTTTAAATCTCGGCCCGGAAACACGACAGACACTTTCGAATTTTTCGTAAGTTCCTTCAGGTAAAAAAATCCGTGCAAAATATTTAACCAGGTCATGGCCCCATTACTTCAAATCGACGCTATAAATCAGAGGTTAAATAAATAAGGTCATGTGAACTGAAACGTGAAATTTAAAAAAAATTATAAAGTGCGTGAATTTTACCGCTAAATGAATTTATTAGCAGTGAAGTGAAGTCTCGCTTGAAAGTGGAAACACCTGTCCCCTGTCAAACGCAATTGTGTTGCGAAATACAAACACTGAACTCGTGGCGAACTGTGTAAAACGGGAATGTGTTACAGGGGACAAATGCAGCATTGCGCATGCGCGCTTAAAAACCCCACTAGCTGTGCTCTACCCGGTTCTCTGTTCCGATGGACGTGAACTAGAGACCCAGCTTGGTTCAGATGAATTGCACACTTCAGTCGCGTCCTTGAAAAGGAGAGAGAGAGAGGTTTGCGTCGGGCTGCAATGGAAAGGGGGGGGAGAACTCGGAAGAAGACAGTTCGTACGTAGCAGCGAAGGATGTGAAGAAGACGCCGATGAAAGCTGTGATTTTCGATTTTTACCTCGCACGGGGATATAAATATTAAAATGTGTGATGTGCAGACATTGCGGGTGGAATCAGCATATATGAAGTGTTAGTGACATGGCTAATCGGGAGTTATTGGAGCAGTTGGATGCACTGCAGTTTCATATATATCCGATTCCTGTGTCACCTGAATTTCTGATCGTGCCAGCGTGTCCTCAGCAGAATGCGGGTAAGTCGTGCGTGTAGCAGTTTTGTGCTGTGAGGCGCATGAAAGCGATTCTCGCTTGTTTGCGCTCGTCTGACAACATGAGATGATTGTACGTAGTGCTGGAAAGCTCTCGGAAGGAAAGGGGTGGACAGACACTCGCCTGAAGCAACTGAGGAAAACCACAGAATCCAGGTATTCGATTACTATGGGACACATTGTTAGTGTACAGTAAAACCTCTCTAACTTGGACACCAGCGGTTCCACGATAATGTGTCCAACTTACAGGGGTGTCCAGGATAGAGGGAAAGGGGGAAAATCATCCTTTCAAATTGTGGTGTAATAACAATGTGGTAATTGTAAAGTATTATGGAGCCCTTCACAAAAAGGAAATTATTGATAAGAAAAATCAAAAGGGTAAATTAAATTTTTACAAATTTTGTTTTCACTAAATTAAACTTGCATGGATAAGCTCAAAGGGAAGGGCACCAATACTTTACGTTTACCGACAATGCAATCAAACGATTTACTTACATAATCTTCTAACTACTGTAGGCTTGCTTGAATTAAGAATAATTTAATTATTAATTATAATAATCTTTTGAAACCCACTCTCGTGGTTGCACATTACACCCCAGCCTCAATGAAATTTTAAATGTTCAGAACGTATTCTTTTTAATTGTACTTAAGGCATTAGCTCAACATATGATGTCACTTATTTCTTGTAAAAACGTCCGTCACAAGACACTGCTTTTTTGTTTTTATCTTTGAATTTGTCCATCCTCTTTCTAATTTTCGCCGCAATCAGAATAAAGTTTCAACCATTCCTTGTTGGCTATGAGCGAAAGCATACCGTTCCAATTTCTGTTAACACTGTTTAACTCAGTTGCAAGCTCAGTACTGACAAAGTTAAAATTGTACCAGCAATACGTACTGTAGTCCAGTGAAGGGTTCAACAAAATAATTCCATTGATGTGTTCAGAGTCTCACACCTTCAAACATAAGGTAATCCTCAGGTAGAAGGCATTCATAAGTCATAAATTCAAAGCAACAAAATACTAACTGTAAATGTTTCCCATAAAAGCATTGAAGCTAAGTGCATGAACCTGTCCAACTTACAACACAAGGGGTGTTCAAGTTCCAGGATAAAGGGGTGTCCAAGATATAGAGTATTGTGGCAATGTAAAATTATAGGATATTCGCCGGTTCCAATTAAAAGTGTCCAATATAGAGGGGTGTCCAGGATATAGGGGTGTCCAACTAGAGAGGTTTTACTGTACTTCTGTTTGATAACTACGAATGGTCGGAACGTGTAGCATGCATAGAGGAAACGTGAAATGCCTCGGAGAAAATGTTACTTGGAAGACCTAGGTATAGATGGGATGATAATATTAAAATGTATACTAGAGGCCTGGAGTGGATTGAACTGAATCACGATAGTGTCTTGGTGTGGGGCTTTTTTGAAAACGGTCATGGAATTGCAGGAAAGTTCTTGACGAGCTAAGCTACGATCCTTTTCAGCGAAGACACAGTCCGTAGATATTTGTTAGTCATTGTTGTGGCACTAAAGAACAGTTAGCAATGCGTGAATTGTTGTTACTTTGGCAGAAATGTTGTCGCTTTGACAGAATTTTTAGTGTTTTGGCAGAATTTTTGTCGCTTTGACAGAATTGTTGTCGCTTTGACAGAATTTTTAGTGTTTTGGCAGAATTGTTGTCACTTTGACAGAATTTTTAGTGTTTTGGCAGAATTTTTGTCGCTTTGACAGAATTGTTGTCGCTTTGACAGAATTTTTAGTGTTTTGGCAGAATTGTTGTCGCTTTGACAGAATTTTTAGTGCTTTGGCAGAATTGTTGGTGCAAAAGTAACAGGTAGTTAAAACACAGTCAGACGAATCATTGCAAGTTTTCTGGTTTCGATTCCAGTATTAGGGCTGCATCCCGCGTGCAGTGGCTGCTTTGTCATTCTTCCGGACTTTTCCGTTCTTAAATAAATCTCGTCGGTCATTATCTTAAACTGCGTGCGGCCCGGAGGCAAATGTCGATGGTTGTCATGACCTGGTGTCGGACTAGCTTTCAGTTCATGCACAAAACTCAAACACAGATTTAACAGCAAGTACAGTAGTCGGGACGAAACTACGCGTTTCGCCTACGTCACTAACTTGTGTGTAATAGGAAAACAGACGCATTTGCCATTTCATGTTTTAGAGCGTTAGTCACAGAGTTTACTTAAGTACGCCACTTGTTCCCATGCTGAGCCAGTTAAATCCAATCTACCTAAGATTTACTTGTTCCCCGTGCTTAAACGACGTCAGACGCCCAGACGCTCAAACGAAGTTCCTTGCTGTCTGCGACCAGGTCCATGGGCTTTGCTCCCCAGGAAATATCACGCCCCGTATAGGACCGCTGAGCTACACTGCCCCGAAACTTGACATCACTAAAATATTTTTCATTTAATCTCGATAATTAATGAACCGTTGTCTGTACGCTTGGAGTGTTACGCTGTGGACTAATCAGCCTTTAGTCATGTGTAGAGACGCGAGTCGTGCGTCTTTTGTTCGGCTTGGATGTGGGAAAATGGAAAAGCTGATGTAAGTCAGGCCGGGTCCGCATTTCACGCGTTCTTTAAGGCTTTGACCGGGACGTTCTTTTGTTAAATCTTATGTGGTACCGCCTGATTCGACTTCTAATGGTTAAGTGAAGTGTTTTCTTCGCGGTACGGTCTGGATTCGTAAATATTATGAAGACGAGCTTCGGCTTCAAACCAGCTGATTTTCGTAATGGTGAGGTGTAGTGTTTTCTTCGCGGTACGGTCTGGATTCGTAAATATTATGAAGACTATCTTCGGCTTCAAAGGGTTAACCAGCTGATTTTCGTAATGGTGAGGTGTAGTGTTTTCTTCGCGGTACGGTCTGGATTCGTAAATAATATTCAGACGATCTTCGGCTTCAAAGGGTTAAGCCTTCGGAATTAAACTCCTTCCTTCGATACCTGCGAACGATAAGCAATTTGCTAAAAAAAATGCGTTCATTTACAATCCTGTAAAGCAGGAGCTTTACAGAAATGTTCCTGATGAAAGCGTTTCGCAGAAATTTTCGTAACGCCACGAAGCTTAGGAGAATCTGGAGGCTTCTTAAGTTAATATTCAAAAGATGAGATAATAATGTTGCGTCATATTGTGTTGAATATATACTTGTTCAATTTTATCAGTCTAATCACAATAAAATATTATTATTAAATATTAAAATATTATTACAATTAACATTTAAATATTTAAAATATATTAAAATGATGCTCTCTATCGAAATGTTCGATTTACATCAGAGCAGTGTAAAAGATGATGCTCTGATGTAAATCGAACATTTCGATTCAGAGCAACATTTTAATATATTTTAAATATTTAAATGTTAATTGTAGTAATATTTTAATATTTAATAATAATATTTTATTGTGATTAGACTGATAAAATTGAACAAGTAATATTCAAAAGCAAAATTTTAATCAAAATTTCTGCAGCATTTTCAAATTTACAAGTAAACGTTACAGAACGTGAGGACTGGGCATGTAGCACGTAGGGAACCGCGAGGAAAGCGTCCATTTGTAGGACGAAGAAATAAATGGAAGAATAATATTAAAATGGATCTTAAGGAAAACTTCCTTCGCTTGGCTGAGGACTGTGTTTAATGGCGACCGCACGTCTTAACGATGGTGAAGTTAAGGAGAGATGGTTAACTTGAAGCAAATTTAAAACTTGTTATGTTTTAATAAATGGTCTATGTCTGGTCGATGTCAGTCTAATCGATATCGCTGCTCTGTGTTATGCTGGACAGAGAGAGAATGAGTTTTGTCTGTTGGCTGCTGTGACTGCATGTGGGGAAATTTTTTTCCCAGCAGTTTCTGCGTGTGCATTGCGCCCAACTGCCCTTCACTGCAGTATACAGAGCCCAGAACAATGAGTCCTGGTTTAAAAATGTACATTGATTTAGCAACTGAATTCGGTTTAGTTCCCGATTTAATTAACACACATTGTTCACATAATTGGCTACTGGTTTCGCGTGAGTGCAGCTGCACTGACAGCGAGCTGGGGAAAAGATGGCGGGCCTTGACAATGCACTGCGCGTTCCTCATCTCCTTGTCGTCAGACTTACTTGGTTAAGAAATACGTCTGTCGTGGTAATAATAGTTTATTGGAATTATACTTCACGTCATGAACTCTCAGATTCCGTGTAAAGTACGAAAATGTGACTTGTAGTAATTAAACAAAATTTACCAAACGTTTAATTGAGAACCGTATTTTGTGTTTAAATCTGTTTTTCAGGCCTATGAAAAATTAATAATGTCGTCGACACTGAGCGAAACGGTGTTTATCCATGCATCTAACCCTACTTTTACGTTAGTTTAGGTTAGGTTAGGTTAGTTTAGTTTAAGTTAGGTTTCAAACGGGCTTCATTCTAAATCATTGTTAATTTTATAAACCTTCAGTTGTTATTAAGACAGTAAAAAGTAAAGTAAAGTTTGTCCCACTATACGCCATGTAGGCGTTTGGGGTGAGAGGAGGTATAGCTCCTCTCTTCCTTGACCTCGGCACTAGATGGGGGTGAGTGGTCAGCATCACGCCCCGGCCGGCTTTACCCCCGGGAAAGGACCCCGGTACCCATTGTAGAGGAGGCTGGGAGGGCCCCAGAGCCGGTCTGGACGCAGAGGCTAGAGGAAAAATCCTCTGCCCCCGTCGGGGATCGAACCCCGGTCGTCCAGCCCGTAGCTAGTCACTATACTGACTGAGCTATCCCGGCTCTTATTAAGACAGTAATTGTATTAATTTTGTTTTCTAAATTCCATATGGTCTCAATTACGAGGAAAAAAACAGTATATTTGCGCCGTAAAGCTGTTTTAATTTTATAGGCCTACATGTGCAAAATTTGTATTTGTTTCATTGGACTATTTTTTGCAAATGCGCTTAGATAATATATTCATTTATTTATATACTATTCGGCAGTAGAAAAATTTGTCCTTCTGAAATCAGCTAATTCCCAAATTACGTGACTGGCCTCTAAAAAAAAAAGATTTGCGAGCGCTACACGCGGCCCACGGACAGTAGGTTGGTCATCCCAGAATTCAACAGCCATCAGTGACTTAGGCGCTGTTGGTATTCTCTCTGTTCACTCCGTGTGGAAGACAAACGTGGACACGTTCTCGCAGTCGTGAGAACCTTCTTGTCCATCGGTTTTCACGGCTGAAGTTCGACGTATAACCCGGGCTTTGAGATGTGATCAGCTTCGGATCTTGAAGATGGCAACTGTAATGTTTGCCGAAACGTTAGTTAATACTGAATATTCGACGCTAATCACAACCGAAAGCTCAAGTTACACAGAACGAGTCACTTAATCTGGTTCACGCGTTTCGGTAACCTAACATAACTTAACTTAATTGAACCTAACCCAACCTTACCTAACCTAAACTAACATAACCTAACTTAACTTAACCCAACCCAACCTAACTTATCCTAACCTAACCCAACCCAACCTAACTTAACCTAACCCAACCTAAACTAACATAACCTAACTTAACTTAACCCAACCCAACCTAACTTATCCTAACCCAACCCAACCCAACCTAACAACCTAACTTAACCTAGCCCAACCTAAACTAACATAACCTAACTTAACTTAACCCAACCCAACCTAACTTATCCTAACCCAACCCAACCCAACCTAACTTAACCTAACCCAACCTAAACTAACATAACCTAACTTAACTTAACCCAACCCAACCTAACTTATCCTAACCTAACCTAAACTAACATAACTTAACTTAATTGAACCTAACCCAACCTAACCCAACCCTATCTAACCTAACCCAACTTAACCTAACCTAACCTAACTTAACCTAGCCTAATCTAACCTAACCTAATCTAACCTAACCTAATCTAACCTAACCTAACCTAACCCAACCTAACCCAACCCTATCTAACCTAACCAAACTTAACCTAACCTAACCTAACCCAACCGAACCCAACTTAACCTAACCTAACCTAACCTAAACGTTTTGCAGCTTGAAGGTTAGTAGTAAATATCTGTCCCACCAGGTTTCTTCCTGTAGCAGAGACTCTTTCTTGGGAATATACAAGTCGGAATTGAACGAAAATGCACCACAGGATTTACATAGGCTTTTGACATTTCGCACAATAGCGTCATGACGCTATGCGTCTTGAAATTGACGCCAAATTCCGCTCTGTTTAGGAGAATTGCAAGGATTCTTCTTTGCAAAATCTACAGATGAAGCTTTTAAGTGCTGCTCTCTAGTGGCGGAGGATTCGTTCATCCATTGAGGATCTGAATCGCATTATTTTAATTAAATGATACAGAAACTGATAAGACTGTGCGACTATCAGGCAGCCGTTCTCGGGAAGTAGGACTTATTTCTGGCGTCATTCTGTTTCACATATGTCATTGAACCAGTGACCTTTCTTTACGACGAAAGGACGGCTGTAATTCCTAACAGCAGACACGCAAATAATGACGTATACGCTTCGCCGTCCTGGCAATTAGTCCGACTATTTCTACATTGTGAGGTTACGTCAGCTGAAGACTCGAAAATCTTAGAAGTTGCGTGACGTTCAGTCTTCGGCATACCGGCGAGATATAAGAACGAGTATGAATTTAGCTGTTTGAAAGATTTTACCGGAGGTTGAACACTCCTCCGAAACGTCGGTCAGTATCTACAAAGACGTCACAATGCTTCATCCCAGAAGACATCAATGCTGGAACCTCTGCCTTAACGCCTACTAGGGGTCACTACGTCATATTATTGTGAGGAAAATACGTACGAGGTGCCATCGGAAAGTTTCAAGACTGTGTCAATAGAGGGCGAACCGGATGTAGTACGAGCTTCTGCCGCTAGGGGGTGCGGCCTACATTCATAGTGAATCAGTGTGCCAGCCGGCATCATCGAATTAGCATTTGTTTCTTAGTTACGGGCGTTTTGGTAGTGCATTACACCGACCCTCCTGCGATTTCGGAATGGCGTGTGCATCAAATTTTGCCAAAGACTCGCCAAAACGGCTACGGAAACCTATGAAATGCTAAAGCAAGCATTTGGGGAGTCCGCAAACTTTTGTGTGGCATTCACGTTTTAAAAATGGCCGGCCGAACCTCTGTCGATGATGACGAGCGTTCTGGACGACCATCTTCGAGCACAACGCCCGAAAATGTTACGAAGATCGACGTCGTACCATCAACGACTTGTGCGACATTGTTGGGATAGGCTATGGGACCTGTCAGCTGATTTATTCTAAAGGCAGAACTCCACATGCGACGCATCCTGTCTGAGGACCAGAAGCAGAATCGACTTGACTTCTCGTTTGTCAGCAGCTCAAAGATCTTGCAAGAACCGACCCCAACTTCCTTTCTAAGCTCCGGGTGACTTCTTCCTCTTCCCAAAGATGAAAATTCAGCTAAAGGGAAGGAGATTTGAGACGATAGAAGAGATTCAGGCAGAATCGCAGATGGTGCTTGACAGGCTGACAAAGAAAGATTTCCAGGGATGCTTCCAGGCTTGGCAGCGGCGCTGGGATCGTTGTGTTCACTCCCAGGGGAACTACTTCGAGGGTGATAGATCAATTTAATATCTGAGATAAGTGTACGGGTTTTTATAGGCGCAGTCTAGAAACTTTCCGATCGCACCTCGTATTGCGTGACCCAGGAAATCGTTCGAAGACTGTGTGAATTAGTATTACCGTTTGTATAAAAGAGATCAAACGTGCAGAAATGCAGTGCAAATGTTTCTCACAGTTTGAGCCAATCTCTTTTGTCGTGAAGTTTTTCAAGCTGGATGACAAGTCATTTCGACGATTTGGGCGAACTCTTCCGACACGAAGTCAACACGCGTTTGTTACACAGCGACTCTAATATTGCCAACATTTTTTACCCAAATGTGGGAAATTTTCTTACGAGACGTCCGCATTTATTCTCCAAAGTGATTAATTAATGCCACAGAACACAAAATAAATATGAATGTGTTAGAAACTTAATTTTAAAATAAAATTACCTTACAAGGACACATTTTTATAGGATCCTTTTGGTTCCCACAACAAATTTCAGTACGCTAATAAAATTTCTCAGATTTCTGTCCACCCTCAAAAGTTTACGGGATTAGAACTATTAAACTAGGAAAAATGACCAGCAGTGACGTAATTTTCATACTCAATATTATGAAAATTTCAAATATTTACATTTATTACAGGCACACAATAATAAATTATCTTAAGGTGTTTCCGTAAGGAATTTCTTATATTAATGTATATAATAACTGTAAAATTGTATAGTAAATTTTATGTTAGTGGTTAATTTTATCTGTTACAGAATTAGAACCAGAGCTGGGAGTCGAACACCTGTCTGACTTACGATATCCAGACGGAGATCCACCTTGCCACTTCTGTTGTCAACAAACCAGCACATCCATTCACGATGAAAACAGACTCAAGATTGTCAGTGGAGGTGAGGTTATGTTTCATTTCGTATTAGTACTCATTCTGTAAGGTATGGGGCAGTATCGCATCTCATATTAACTTCAAGACGAACGTGACGTGAGTTTATTTCTCTCTCTCTTTCTGCCTCTGTCTCTCTCTAAGCCTTATATTGACGTAATTACCAACAATGTGGGATATTGGAAGCCAACATGAGCTACGTTACGCTGTGAGATGTGTAATTCCGAATTATAAATGTGGCTCTGTTAATACGATGCTAGCAATCATTCATATCACAGGGGACATAACATTTTCAGTGGTCATTGTTAAGATTATAAAGTTTAAATTGTGTTCCAAGAAAGAAACGCCTGTCTAAAGTAAACTATAAAACACTGTAATTTTCTTAAATCGGCCCGTATTTGTTTCACGTGATGTGATTGGCTCATTGCCGGACTAATTCGATGTGTGGTTGTTTTAAGAATTTGCGCATGCGTGTTTGCAGGTTTGGTTCGGAGTCGGGATGGTAGTCGTGACGACACGGGAACTCACTTCATGAACCTGCCTTCACCCAACGTCCAAAGTGATGTAAGTACGAGATCTCGTCGCGTGTCACAGCGCATAGCTCGTAAGTGATTGATCAGCTTGTCAACTTTAGTAAAAAAAAATTTCTCCCAACTTCTGTTGTTAGCGTCTCTAGTCATTGCTTCAAATCTCGTACTCAATCGATTTAAAGTCGATCTGAACTTACGTTTTATTTTGATAAGGAAAGATGCCATAAAAGGGAAAGTATGCAACAACAATTAAGTTGCAAAGTTTGGTACGCCTGTCATTTTTCAAGATGTCATTCCCTTGTCTAAGCAGGTTAACTTCCTTTGTTGTGTGCCGTGGATGTGTTCATGCAGATTTTTGACTCCCTAAACATTTCTTGACAAATTAATCTGTTTTCATTGCATTTAGTGTTAATTTCTTGTTGCGTAAGAACACGCCATGTTAATTTTCTGCCATTAGGAATACCAACATGACGGCATTTATTGCAGAACACTGAGTTTTCATTTGTTATTAAAACATAAAAAACAGATGTGACGATGACTCGAAACTCAAGAGCATGGGACTGATTTATGAGAACGGACTTCCCTTAATCGTCGGGGTATTTCCTGATCGGGAATTATCTTCCGCGTTGGGGTTGTATTGTGGTCATAGTTCTGCTTTCCTCCGGCATGTAGGTTTCAGGGCGTTGTGGTTGGTAGTGATTTTGTTTTGGGCAAGTGTCTTCTTTTTATCATCGAGTTCTTTTGGATACGGGATTATTACAGGCCATGATATTTTTATTTAGGCATTTAGTAAACTGGGTAAGATGGCTTGATTAGGCATGCGTTAAATTTTATTTATTATTATAGTGAAGTATAGTTTATTGGAAATGTTTAAACTCTTATGGGTATTCAGATATTATTAGTGTTGTTCTGGGAATAATTTCAGTTCGTAGTTTTTAGATCGTGTTAAAACTTCTTATGTTTAACCTGATATCTCGTCTCGTAAAATAGTTTTGAAAGAAATGTTTACCCCGAAAAAGAATTGTATTAGAATTGATGTTTTCTGATCTTTAGTTCATTTGTCGTCAAAGAGTAATTTTAAATGTTCAAGGAAAGAAGAATTTTAATCAGAATTCGAATGCAAGCCGCGTTTTTGAGGGTTATAACTTTATTCCTGTAATATCCTAGTTTAAACAAACAATTTTGTGCAAAATGCTTTCTTCTGTCTTGATTAATTTCTAAACTACAGAAATCACTCCGAGTGGAACTCAAACCTAGGAATATTTTTTTTAATTTTGATATTTGTGAAACCTCTTCCTGGTTTCAAGGCGTAAGCACGCCAATTTTGGGTCAAATTGGTATATCCCTTCTCGAGGTATAAGCAAATGTACATAGCACAAACAATTTAAACTTTATTCAGACTCGTAAGATCTGTTATAGAATTTGAGTCAAAGAACAAAGGAAATTGCTTTTGTGTGGTTTCTGGAATACTTTAACGTGCAGAAATCAATACAACATTCCTAAAAATATAATACGAGGTGACGAAACGTGGGTCCATGGTTATAACCACGAAATTAAGTATTAATGAAATTCCTTTCGTGCTACAACTTAGAGAAGCCAAGATCTCAACAGAACGCGACTTGGGCAGAATTGTTTAATTAAATATTATTATTTCATAAGGTAAACATCCTCTCTGCTCGCCACATGTGGCTGTCTGATGCCTGTCCTTGTCTGTAAACTTGTAATTAAAATTGTGAAAAGCAAAGGATTTTATGGTCACAAATTTGAGAGTAATCCCAGCTTATTTTGAAAGGGATTTATCTGACATTCCTGGAAGTGGAGTGTCGTTCCTACACACAACTCCTCATACTTTTTATGAGCCCTCGCGTGATCAAATTCTGGAGGAAACTCCTGCCTTCTTCAGGGATTCGCTCTTGCAGTTGTGTAGAAAGATCATACGTCGTATGCAGCAACATATCTTGTGGTGCGAGGTTCATCCAGGGTGGCAGACCGGGTCTTGAACGTGCAGCAGAAAGTAGCTGGGGGATTGGGGAGTATTGCCCCAAACCACTTGATGAGAAAGTTTAGAAGCACCTTGCAGAATTTCCCAACTTCTTCTCACACTGTGAGACAGACACACGTATCCTAACTAACCAGATGGCTTACGGAACCCGAAGGTTCATCACCGAATTAACCAAAGCCCTCCACCGGACCCTGTCCTGGGCCAACAAAATCCAGTCTCCTTCAACTCCTATCTCCCATAGATCCCGCCTGAGATTATCCTCCCATCTACGTCTAGGTCTCCCCAGCGGTCTCTTCCCCTCAGGCTTCCCAAATAGTGGACCCAACCAACCAGATGGCTTACAGAACCCGAAGGTTCATCACCGAATTAACCAAAGCCCTCCACTGGTCCCTGTCCTGGGCCAACAAAATCCAGTCTCCTTCAACTCCTATCTCCCATAGATCCCGCCTGAGATTATCCTCCCATCTACGTCTAGGTCTCCCCAGCGGTCTCTTCCCCTCAGGCTTCCCAAATAGTGGACCCAACCAACCAGATGGCTTACAGAACCCGAAGGTTCATCACCGAATTAACCAAAGCCCTCCACTGGTCCCTGTCCTGGGCCAACAAAATCCAGTCTCCTTCAACTCCCATCTCCCATAGATCCCGCCTGAGATTATCCTCCCATCTACGTCTAGGTCTCCCCAGCGGTCTCTTCCCCTCAGGCTTCCCAAATAGTGGACCCAACCAACCAGATGGCTTACGGAACCCGAAGGTTCATCACCGAATTAACCAACGCCCTCCACCGGACCCTGTCCTGGGCCAACAAAATCCAGTCTCCTTCAACTCCCATCTCCCATAGATCCCGCCTGAGATTATCCTCCCATCTACGTTTAGGTCTCCCCAGCGGTCTCTTCCCCTCAGGCTTCCCAAATAGTGGACCCAACCAACCAGATGGCTTACGGAACCCGAAGGTTCATCACCGAATTAACCAAAGCCCTCCACCGGACCCTGTCCTGGGCCAACAAAATCCAGTCTCCTTCAACTCCCATCTCCCATAGATCCCGCCTGAGATTATCCTCCCATCTACGTTTAGGTCTCCCCAGCGGTCTCTTCCCCTCAGGCTTCCCAAATAGTGGACCCAACCAACCAGATGGCTTACGGAACCCGAAGGTTCATCACCGAATTAACCAAAGCCCTCCACCGGTCCCTGTCCTGGGCCAACAAAATCCAGTCTCTTTCAACTCCCATCTCCCATAGATCCCGCCTGAGATTATCCTCCCATCTACGTCTAGGTCTCCCCAGCGGTCTCTTCCCCTCAGGCTTCCCAAATAGTGGACCCAACCAACCAGATGGCTTACAGAACCCCGAAGGTTCATCACCGAATTAACCAAAGCCCTCCACTGGTCCCTGTCCTGGGCCAACAAAATCCAGTCTCCTTCAACTCCCATCTCCCATAGATCCCGCCTGAGATTATCCTCCCATCTACGTCTAGGTCTCTCCAGCGGTCTCTTCCCCTCAGGCTTCCCAAATAGTGGACCCAACCAACCAGATGGCTTACAGAACCCGAAGGTTCATCACCGAATTAACCAAAGCCCTCCACCGGACCCTGTCCTGGGCCAACAAAATCCAGTCTCCTTCAACTCCCATCTCCCATAGATCCCGCCTGAGATTATCCTCCCATCTACGTTTAGGTCTCCCCAGCGGTCTCTTCCCCTCAGGCTTCCCAAATAGTGGACCCAACCAACCAGATGGCTTACGGAACCCGAAGGTTCATCACCGAATTAACCAAAGCCCTCCACCGGTCCCTGTCCTGGGCCAACAAAATCCAGTCTCCTTCAACTCCCATCTCCCATAGATCCCGCCTGAGATTATCCTCCCATCTACGTCTAGGTCTCCCCAGCGGTCTCTTCCCCTCAGGCTTCCCAAATAGTGGACCCAACCAACCAGATGGCTTACAGAACCCGAAGGTTCATCACCGAATTAACCAAAGCCCTCCACTGGTCCCTGTCCTGGGCCAACAAAATCCAGTCTCCTTCAACTCCCATCTCCCATAGATCCCGCCTGAGATTATCCTCCCATCTACGTCTAGGTCTCCCCAGCGGTCTCTTCCCCTCAGGCTTCCCAAATAGTGGACCCAACCAACCAGATGGCTTACGGAACCCGAAGGTTCATCACCGAATTAACCAAAGCCCTCCACTGGTCCCTGTCCTGGGCCAACAAAATCCAGTCTCCTTCAACTCCCATCTCCCATAGATCCCGCCTGAGATTATCCTCCCATCTACGTCTAGGTCTCCCCAGCGGTCTCTTCCCCTCAGGCTTCCCAAATAGTGGACCCAACCAACCAGATGGCTTACAGAACCCGAAGGTTCATCACCGAATTAACCAAAGCCCTCCACTGGTCCCTGTCCTGGGCCAACAAAATCCAGTCTCCTTCAACTCCCGTCTCCCATAGATCCCGCCTGAGATTATCCTCCCATCTACGTCTAGGTCTCCCCAGCGGTCTCTTCCCCTCAGGCTTCCCAAATAGTGGACCCAACCAACCAAATGGCTTACGGAACCCGAAGGTTCATCACCGAATTAACCAAAGCCCTCCACCGGACCCTGTCCTGGGCCAACAAAATCCAGTCTCCTTCAACTCCCATCTCCCATAGATCCCGCCTGAGATTATCCTCCCATCTACGTTTAGGTCTCCCCAGCGGTCTCTTCCCCTCAGGCTTCCCAAATAGTGGACCCAACCAACCAGATGGCTTACAGAACCCGAAGGTTCATCACCGAATTAACCAAAGCCCTCCACCGGACCCTGTCCTGGGCCAACAAAATCCAGTCTCCTTCAACTCCCATCTCCCATAGATCCCGCCTGAGATTATCCTCCCATCTACGTTTAGGTCTCCCCAGCGGTCTCTTCCCCTCAGGCTTCCCAAATAGTGGACCCAACCAACCAGATGGCTTACGGAACCCGAAGGTTCATCACCGAATTAACCAAAGCCCTCCACCGGACCCTGTCCTGGGCCAACAAAATCCAGTCTCCTTCAACTCCCATCTCCCATAGATCCCGCCTGAGATTATCCTCCCATCTACGTCTAGGTCTCCCCAGCGGTCTCTTCCCCTCAGGCTTCCCAAATAGTGGACCCAACCAACTAAATGGCTTACCGAACCCGAAGGTTCATCACCGAATTAACCAAAGCCCTCCACCGGACCCTGTCCTGGGCCAACAAAATCCAGTCTCCTTCAACTCCCATCTCCCATAGATCCCGCCTGAGATTATCCTCCCATCTACGTTTAGGTCTCCCCAGCGGTCTCTTCCCCTCAGGCTTCCCAAATAGTGGACCCAACCAACCAGATGGCTTACAGAACCCGAAGGTTCATCACCGAATTAACCAAAGCCCTCCACTGGTCCCTGTCCTGGGCCAACAAAATCCAGTCTCCTTCAACTCCCATCTCCCATAGATCCCGCCTGAGATTATCCTCCCATCTACGTTTAGGTCTCCCCAGCGGTCTCTTCCCCTCAGGCTTCCCAAATAGTGGACCCAACCAACCAGATGGCTTACAGAACCCGAAGGTTCATCACCGAATTAACCAAAGCCCTCCACTGGTCCCTGTCCTGGGCCAACAAAATCCAGTCTCCTTCAACTCCCATCTCCCATAGATCCCGCCTGAGATTATCCTCCCATCTACGTCTAGGTCTCCCCAGCGGTCTCTTCCCCTCAGGCTTCCCAAATAGTGGACCCAACCAACCAGATGGCTTACGGAACCCGAAGGTTCATCACCGAATTAACCAAAGCCCTCCACCGGACCCTGTCCTGGGCCAACAAAATCCAGTCTCCTTCAACTCCCATCTCCCATAGATCCCGCCTGAGATTATCCTCCCATCTACGTTTAGGTCTCCCCAGCGGTCTCTTCCCCTCAGGCTTCCCAAATAGTGGACCCAACCAACCAGATGGCTTACAGAACCCGAAGGTTCATCACCGAATTAACCAAAGCCCTCCACCGGACCCTGTCCTGGGCCAACAAAATCCAGTCTCCTTCAACTCCCATCTCCCATAGATCCCGCCTGAGATTATCCTCCCATCTACGTTTAGGTCTCCCCAGCGGTCTCTTCCCCTCAGGCTTCCCAAATAGTGGACCCATCCAACCAGATGGCTTACGGAACCCGAAGGTTCATCACCGAATTAACCAAAGCCCTCCACCGGACCCTGTCCTGGGCCAACAAAATCCAGTCTCCTTCAACTCCCATCTCCCATAGATCCCGCCTGAGATTATCCTCCCATCTACGTCTAGGTCTCCCCAGCGGTCTCTTCCCCTCAGGCTTCCCAAATAGTGGACCCAACCAACTAAATGGCTTACCGAACCCGAAGGTTCATCACCGAATTAACCAAAGCCCTCCACCGGACCCTGTCCTGGGCCAACAAAATCCAGTCTCCTTCAACTCCCATCTCCCATAGATCCCGCCTGAGATTATCCTCCCATCTACGTTTAGGTCTCCCCAGCGGTCTCTTCCCCTCAGGCTTCCCAAATAGTGGACCCAACCAACCAGATGGCTTACAGAACCCGAAGGTTCATCACCGAATTAACCAAAGCCCTCCACTGGTCCCTGTCCTGGGCCAACAAAATCCAGTCTCCTTCAACTCCCATCTCCCATAGATCCCGCCTGAGATTATCCTCCCATCTACGTCTAGGTCTCCCCAGAGGTATCTTCCCCTCAGGCTTCCCAACCAATACCCGGTGCACACCTCTTGTCCCATCCATGCGCGCTGCATGCCCATCACAATCTTCTCGACTTAATCACCCTGACAATACTGGGGGAGGAGGAGATGAAGATTCTTGAAGTTACTGGACAATTTTACTTTCTTGAAGGAAATTTGTTCATTTTACTGATAAACTTGCCAGTCTTGATAAGAGCTGTAAAAAAATATGGTATGTTGTTTTGTATTTATGCAATTAACTTCGTGATATTTGACGAGTTTCTTTTCGTGAAATGTTTTTGTTCAGGGCGATCAAGAGACGGTGTTCCACAGGCATTCCGAAGACGACTCGGATTTGCCTCAGCAGAGAGCGAAGGAGGAAGGAGATCTCGAAGAACAGGCCCCACCAGCATCGGCTCTCACCAGACGCCGAGCTCTGGTGCCTCCTAAATTAATGACAGAATGTGCAGATGACAGGAAACTGTCGGGGTAAGTTGTGGACGTTCACTCGACGTGTAGCTAGAGCCACGGTGGTCTAGCGGTTAGAACGCTGGCCTTGTAATCCTGGGGTCTCGGGTTAGATTCGAAAACTTGTGTTGGGCAAGGCCGTGGTCTAGGCAACACGGAGTTTTCCTCCGTGGCATCCCAACAATTACTCCATTCACACACAGAAGAAGGCAATGGCAAACCACTTCTGGATCATCTGCCAAGAACGTATATGAACAGGTCCCAGTCCGAGAAAAGGATGGAAGGATCCTGTTCATATGGACCTGTCGTCACACAGAACACTAAATAATAATAAGATGAGGTGGTCTAGCGGTTAGAACGCTGGCCTTGTAATCCTGGGGTCTCGGGTTAGATTCGAAAACTTGTGTTGGGCAAGGCCGTGGTCTAGGCAACACGGAGTTTTCCTCCGTGGCATCCCAACAATTACTCCATTCACACACAGAAGAAGGCAATGGCAAACCACTTCTGAATCATCTGCCAAGAACGTATATGAACAGGTCCCAGTCCGAGAAAAGGATGGAAGGATCCTGTTCATATGGACCTGTCGTCAGACAGAACACTAAATAATAATAATAAAAATACAATTAGCTGGAAATGGGGGGGGGGGGGGCTTAAAACCAGAAACAGTTTTCAGACTCCATATTTTTAATGAGTTATTTTACAATTAATCTGACGTTTGAAAGTGTTGCTTCGTGTATTTTCCAGGAGCTCTGATAGCATCTCCTCCCGTGCACGCCGCAGTTCAATTGTGGTGATCCCACCGATGCAGATCTGTCCTGGTGACCTCCTCGTTTACAGCAAAGTACTGACCCATCGCAACAATCTCCTAGGTAAGTCCAAGAACTCTGCAGTACGTCTGTCTGTCATGTCCGACGCTGGCTCTGTTGCCACGTGTAAGCACGAACCAAACACCAAAGTGACGTCCACCCAACGTCATCACAAAAGTATGTTGGATAAAATGAAATTTCTCTGCTCTGTCTAAGATTTTGGTTAACCAGTCAGCCATTTTGTTCAAAAAAGCACTTATCATTATCCACGTCAGACCCTCATATAGGCACAAATTTTGTCAGTCAAGGTGAGTTTTGATATAATTTCGGAGGAACACACTGCCTCCATGTCAGTACTGAAGGTGGAGGCATTGTGTTCCTCCAAAACGTTTGTATCTGCCCACAAGTTCATGCAGCATTCCGACCCGCAGGACCAACATCGACGTCTTCACCACCTCGAGAACTTGAGAAAGATGAAATGATTATACTTGGAATTATAAGTTTTTCTCGTTGACTGTAAACATTTTATTGTAGTGGGAGTTGTTTTATAATTCAAGATGTATGAATATTTTTCTTCTCATAATTGAGTTCATTTTCCAATGTCTCTGTTTGCGTGCGAAAAATGTGGAATAAAGTTTTTAGGTTAGGGAAGGAGGCACAGGAGTTCACTAGAAAGAAACAAACAAAAAGAAACCTTGTCCATAAAAAAAAATTTTGAACTTACGAAGCAAAAGCAAACTTGTGTACATGTATGGATATTTCGAATTATATTTCCACAGTTTTACGGTCTAGCAATAAAGTTTTACCGAGCGTCGGTGAATGTGCTAAAATGTGGCAGCACTGTACGCGGCAGTTGCTGCAGAGGTGTTGGAGTGTTGCTTTGGTCCCGACTCAGGCAGCATTCTTTGAACATTTATTCTATTCAAGTTGAGTTCTTTTGCTGTGCGCCACTTGCTTTTTCATGGCTGACTGCAAAACTTCGTCCAGCACTACACTCGTGTGCGCGTCATCTGTGGTGGTTCGTTTCCTCACGTAGTGATATTTGTGTTGTGACGAGATGGATCCAGTCTCTCTCTGGACTTCTTCAGTTGTAGTAACGCTGGGATTTATATTTGTGCATCTTTATGGAACATCTGTTGAAAAATTTTCTCAAGGCATTTGCATACTCGGCCATCTCCACGTGAACCGAGATAATGCTTAGTGATGAAACTTTCCGCAAATGTTTGTAGCTTCTGTGACTGAGTTGGCGTCACATTCGCCCTCTTCATGCCAGATGGAATGCTACAGCAAGCTGCTGTGTGAAATTTAATGACTTTAACATGTGACTTAATGGAAAATACAAGTTAGGATAACCCCAAAAGGTCATTCACTCTACTCTATGTGCTACTAATTTAGACATTCAGATGCACTAGAAACATTTCCTGCAAGTAGCATATATTTCTTCACATTACTTTAGTGTAGAAGCCCTCGGTGGACACTAGACCCAAGGTTTGCGGGTTCAAATCTGGCCAAGATCAACGGATTTTTAAATGTGATAAAATTCTGTAGCAAAACTTCCTTCGGACGGATGTAAAGTTGTTGGTCCCATGTAGATTTACGACACGTAAAGGAAACTTACGAGCACGAATGAGATTGTTTAAGCAAAATTCATTGGTCATTTTTCACCCAAGTCTCTCCTGATTCACTACTAGATGGCTCTAGCAGACAAAATCAGGCTTGAGTAGAAATTGTGCAGAGGCAGTGGGCTGGTCACTCGCTACTCAAAAGTACACTCTTCAAGACTTATCAGAACAAGTAACCTGATTAAATGTCCTGGAACAGGTCAATAGGTCCATTCCTTGTAGTATTTGATGATGATGTTGTTGACTTTGGTGTAATTAATTTTATTTTCCCTTTTAACTTTATTCTTTAACATTTATGTTCCATTGTTTTCTTTATAGTATAAATATATTTTTGCCCTTTAACAGTCAACATTAAGATTTAAGATTTATATCTTCTCGGTTGTTGCGCTGTGTAGTCTGGTAAACCTCGACCAGACTACACAGCGCAACAACCCAGAAGACAGAAATCTTCATACTCGCCGCTGTGAAAACCTCTAATATTTTGTATGGTCCAGGGCAGCACCCAAGTGCTTTCTTGATTACCAGGACACCGCCCTGGCACTTTTTACAAGGGATGTGATCAAACTCTTAAGGGATGTGTAGTTTTGAGCCCACCGCACTTAAAATAAGACAGAAGAGAGACACTCCTCTAGAAACTTTTATGTATTATGTAGTATGATATTTGGAAATTGTACAAAATGTCTTCCTTCATTGTGAGCTGTTATTACTTAATTCTGCATTGAAATGTGTAAAGCTATCTTAAAGTGACAATGATAGAGACCTCATCACGATTCATGCTTGTCACTTTCAACCTGTGACCGCATGCTAGGCCATCGCAACACTTTTATTTTTAAGACTGCACCCGTGCTTCTTCGTAATTATTTCAGGCATAATCTCTATTTTTCCACTGTTTATCAAGATTATATTAATCTATTCGAATTGACACATAAACAGTGTCGGATGGGGCCAGTAGTTACGTAAGTTAATTCTGTCTGGTACATTCTGAAGTCAGTTAGATTCACCTCTTAATTAATCACACCCACTAAGTAAGTATAAATAAACTGGACAGTATTTGTCATTAGAATTGTTAATTTCCTTTCAAATCCATATTTGTCTTGTCAGAAGTAACTACGAGGCTCGTCCACAAAGTAAGTTTCCCTGGGGCCGTTTACAGAAACAAAACACAATTTTATGGAAATATTTATTGCAACAGATACAGCAAGTGTCCAGCTATTTTTCAACATATTCGCCACCGGAATTGAGACATTTGTCATACCGTGGGACCAACTTTTGAATACCTGTGTCGTAGAAGTCTGCCGCCTGGCATTGGAACCACTGTGTGACAACCATCTCCGCCTCTCTGTCATTCTCAAAACGCTGACGCTGACCGGACAGGAATTTCTTGAGGTGTAGGAAAAGATGGAAATCACTGGGAGCGAGGTCCGGGCTGTAGGGTGAATGATTAAACACCTCCCAGCTGAACTCCTGCAGGAGACTTGCTGTCCGTCGAGCCGTGTGCGGCCTAGCGTTATCACTGACCGCACTTCACAGTCGGCGGGAGCTGGAATAAGAACCTCCATCTTCAACAGCTGCAACGATGCTACTGTGAGAACGCGGGAAGTGCCGTTAGTGCATGCGCCATGCTACGTCATTGCTCTATCACGTACGCACAGTCGCTTCGCGCAATATAAGGTTTGCTAGCTGTGGGACGAGTGGGAAACTTACTTTGAGGACGCGCCTCGTAATTTCTCTGGTGGTGACATAATGTTCATCGTTGACTGTACCGAGAATGATAGCGAATGAACCCGACACAGCGTAGGTCCATTACCCAAGAACAACAAGGTTGTAAAATGGCATGTTAATGCTTTCTGTTGTGTAACAGAACTCATTTTAATTGTGTGCACATTCCTGGGTATTGGAGACCTCTAAATGGATGTCTTGAAGCTGATATTCTGAAAATATTTAAAAATCAAGTGACATATTCAGCTGTATAGGATCTCGCTAGAAGATTAAAGTTGTTACTCGTACTTATGAGCTGAAAAGAAAATCTTTCGGAACTTTAATTCCCACGGATAGAAATGAGTGTTTAATAAACTGAGATAATAGGTAGCAATCCGTATTGTCAGAAATCTGAGATCTGTTACATATTTAAACATATTTTTTATAACCTGATGTATTTTTGAATGATCGTGGTTTCCATTACTTGCTGTAAAATCACAGTTATTTCGCTAATGGAGATGCTTAATCAGTTACAACGTACACAGAAGTTGAAAGTCTCATAAACAGAAGATTCTGTTGAAATGCACAGAAACATACTGAATACATTGAGCTCCCTTTCTGTACCCATTTCGATTTATATTATGTTAATAATCCTAACGCATATAACAGTCCTTAATACTGTATTTTCGCCTCACTGCAAATATGGATAATCTACCCTTAAAGTAGATTTTGAGAGTTTACTGATCAAACTATGACCTCTCAAGTTAAATAATAAAATTTCTTTCTTTTCTTTTCCTTTCTATGGGGCAACAGCCCAAAGTCGAGCCTTGGTCTCCTCCCATGTGGGAGGTTTCTTTGTCTTTTGAAGCGTGCATTTATGAGTAGTAAGCGACAAGCCCACTGTCTCTGCACAATTTCTACTCAATCCTGATTTGTCTTCTAGAGCCGTCTAGTAGTGAATCAGGAGACACTCATTTCATGCTCGCAAGTTTCTTCTACATGCTGTAAATCTGTGACATGGGACCACCAGCTTTACTTACCCTCTGAAGGAAGTTGTGCTACAGATTTTTATCACCCTTAAAAATCTATCGACCTCCCCGGGTCTGAACCCACGAACCTTGGGTCCAGTGGCTAGCCACTAGTCCACTGAGTGTGACAAATAATAACATTTAATAAAGTAAAAGGAAATATTAGTAAGGGAACCGACTCTTATAAGAATTGGAATCAAAATAAATCTGTATTTAAACAAATTTCTCATTTCAGATTTGGATGGTTCCACAACAAGTCTAGCAGTATCAGATACAGGTAAATAGCAGTATTTCGTAGAGTCTATTTCTGCACTCTATACTCCACATTTCACTTATAGAAGCGACATATAAACGCATATCGCAGTCGAGTTCTTAACATTCCCGCGTCGTGTCTTGAAAATTGCAAGTTCAGATCTTTGGGCCCAGAGGCCAGCCATCCTCACTGAGGTGTTCATGATTGTTCTCAGTCCTTCCAGGGATGTTAGTGGGCAATTACCTTGAAACAGGTCATGAACAATTCCTTCCCCGACCTTTCCAATTCGTAATTTAAAGTGACCCATTGACCCAACATAACCTGGACAGATGAAACTATTGTTAAATAATCGTAGGATTCTATCAGAGATGGTAGGAATTAATTGTGTTTACTTGCGGTAAATATTTCAAGGCAATGGTTATTTTAAGTTGAACCTTGATCATTGTAGGCCCTTGCATACGAGGTGCGATCAGAAAGTTTCAAGACTGCGCGTATAAAAACCCGTACACTTATCTCAGGTATTAAATTCATCCATCACCCTCGAAGTAGTTCCCCTGGGAGTGAACACAACGATCCCAGCGCCGCTGCCAAGCCTGGAAGCATCCCTGGAAATCTTTCTTTGTCAGCCTGTCAAGCACCATCTGCGATTCTGCCTGAATCTCTTCTATCGTCTCAAATCTCCTTCCCTTTAGCTGAATTTTCATCTTTGGGAAGAGGAAGAAGTCACACGGCGATTAAGGAGGGTGCGGGATGACGGCCATGGTGTTTGAGGCCAAAAACTGCCGAACTTTGAGGGCGGTGTGCGCTGGCGCGTTGTCATGATGCGTCGCATGTGGAGTTCTTCCTTCCTTTAGAATCAGCTGACAGGTCCCATAGCCTATCCCAACAATGTCGCACAAGTCGTTGATGGTACGACGTCGATCTTCGTAACATTTTCGGGCGTTGTGCTCGAAGATGGTCGTCCAGAACGCTCGTCATCATCGACAGAGGTTCGGCCGGCCATTTTTAAAACGTGAATGCCACACAAAAGTTTGCGGACTCCCGAAATGCTTGCTTTAGCATTTCATAGGTTTCCGTAGCCGTTTTGGCGAGTCTTTGGCAAAATTTGATGCACACGCCATTCCGAAATCGCAGGAGGGTCGGTGTAATGCACTACCAAAACGCCCGTAACTAAGAAACAAATGCTAATTCGATGATGCCGGCTGGCACACTGATTCACTATGAATGTAGGCCGCACCCCCTAGCGGCAGAAGCTCGTACTACATCCGGTTCGCCCTCTATTGACACAGTCTTGAAACTTTCCGATCGCACCTCGTATTATGAAGTTGAATCCAGATTCAGTAGGTAAACTCCCTCCAAAATTACATTTGCCTTGATGACAGAATCCACAGTAACATGATTATATACTGAATGTATTGATTATTTTTATGCATGGACATGAATTAAGCCCTGGGTTAATTTATTTCATGCGTATTAAAAATTACACCGAACTTAAATAAGATTCGATGTTCTCACAGCAATGAAGACGTTGATGTTGATCTTCTGTGTAGTAACGCCTTGTGGACTTGTAGGTAGAACTAGCATTTCAGAGTAACGTACTGTCTCCATCTTCAGTGCTGAAATGAAGTACTCGAACCAACCAGAAAGCTAATGAAGATAAAGATGTAAGATTTTGGGTTTCTACGGCAGTGAGTCTGAAGATTGCTGCCTCCATCATCGCCCTGATGATGGAGGCAGCATGACCTCTGAAACGTTGGTAAACTTTTATCAGACTACACGGTGCAACAACCCAGAAGACGGAAATCTTTGAAGATAAAGATCTTGTGAAAAGTTACCCTTTATTTGTTAAACCATTTCTGTTCTTGAAGTGCGATCTGGCAATTTGTTCCTTGTGAAAAGAACATTGGATTGACGGATGTCTGTGGGTTGAGCCCAGAAAGGTTACATCTTTTAAATTGTACCCTGGTATTTGCCATTTTACAAATAAGTAAAATCATGGAAATCCTCAGTCAATGTTGCCAAATAATGTCGCTAATCATTGTGTTGACTTGGCCGCGTTATTACGGCCATGCTGAACTGTGGTCACTCTTAGTTAACTGTGGGTGACTTCACACAGCCCTTGGTAGGAAAAAGTACCTTCAAAGTTGTTGAACTAAGGGGTTTCCCACATCAGACAATTTTCATTTGGACCTCTCAGTTACTGCCCTGATATGGTAGGAAAAAAATATGACCTTGAAAACCAATGGAATTTTTCTCTTACCACTGTTGAGTGAGCCACGGTGGTCTAGCGGTTAGAACGCTGGCCTTGTAATCCTGGGGTCTCGGGTTCGATTCCCGGCGGTGCCCGAATTTATAACTTGTGTTGGGCAAGGCCGTGGTCTAGGCAACACGGAGTTTTCCTCCGTGGCATCCCAACAATTACTCCATTCACACACAGAAGAAGGCAATGGCAAACCACTTCTGGATCATCTGCCAAGAACGTATATGAACAGGTCCCAGTCCGAGGATGGAAGGATCCTGTTCATATGGACCTGTCGTCAGACAGAACACTAAATAAATAAATACCACTGTTGAAAGGTGCGTTAATTGTAATTCAGACACCTTCTGGATATGGGCATGATACGTGGACCTCCAGATGCGGCATACATAATCCATTATAGGATTGTGTTATAGCGTTAACTTTGTGGTTGGTACTACCTCACTGCAGCCCCCAAGTTGGACACAGTATGATTCTCTGAAATTTTCGTATCTGGCAACAAAACCAAAGAACATTACAACCCAAAGGACCAACATCTGCACCAAATTTAACTTTACAAAATTCTTCTTCAGTAATTAAATTATATGAAATATGGTTATAATGTTACTACCTCTGTCTACACAGCGTGTTTTTATTTTTTAATATTATATGTTCTTATAAAAAGATCTGGGCAACTGTAGTACACAGACATTAATTTTCAAGACTCCTCCTGTATACAGTGAAAACTCACAACCAAAAATATTACGAATGTACAGATACGTATAACTTTTCATCATGAACTGGAAACGAAAATAAAGTAAATGTTCTGCAGGACATAAGATTTTATTTACTGTTTTACGTTTTCGTCTTTGAGTCCATGATCTTACGTGCACAGCTGATAAAAAGTCATAGGGATATGAAATAAAAGTATCAGTAAGAGCAATACATTTTTAAGAAAACTCTTTCTCAAATGATTGAAAGTATAAAAATTATACTTTTAAATTTACCAATTATTAATATAGAGATTACTGAATTTATAAATATATGACACGACACACACTTTGCATTTGAACTCTGGAGCTTGTTACATAAAATTGTAATTTCTTTGAAGTATGTTTCTGTCTCTTTCCAGATGGGGTCAATTCCAGAAAAGGAAAGAACACGTGGTCATTATTAAGACTCGTAAGTAGCACATTTTACTATTTACAAGGCTTAAATTTAATTTTATTCTCGGGAATTACACAGGAGTGCTTTATTAATGTGTGTGCGCACGTGCATGTGCTTGTCGCGTCCTCAAAGTAAGTTTCCCACTCGTCCCACAGCTAGCAAACCTTATATTGCGCGAAGCGACTGTGCGTACGTGATAGAGCAATGACGTAGCATGGCGCATGCACTAACGGCACCTCCCGCGTTCTCACAGTAGCATCGTTGCAGCTGTTGAAGATGGAGGTTCTTATTCCAGCTCCCGCCGACTGTGAAGTGCGGTCAGTGATAACGCTAGGCCGCACACGGCTCGACGGACAGCAAGTCTCCTGCAGGAGTTCAGCTGGGAGGTGTTTAATCATTCACCCTACAGCCCGGACCTCGCTCCCAGTGATTTCCATCTTTTCCTACACCTCAAGAAATTCCTGTCCGGTCAGCGTCAGCGTTTTGAGAATGACAGAGAGGCGGAGATGGTTGTCACACAGTGGTTCCAATGCCAGGCGGCAGACTTCTACGACACAGGTATTCAAAAGTTGGTCCCACGGTATGACAAATGTCTCAATTCCGGTGGCGAATATGTTGAAAAATAGCTGGACACTTGCTGTATCTGTTGCAATAAATATTTCCATGAAATTGTGTTTTGTTTCTGTAAACGGCCCCAGGGAAACTTACTTTGAGGACGCGCCTCGTACATACACTCAGAAAACAAAAATACAAAGAGAATACAGATAATATAGAGTAAAAAGAGTTTTAATGACAATTAATGGCTAATGACAAGTGTAATTTTAATGCAGAACAGATACCAATGTGAAAAGTGTAATAAATACAGGAGCGTCACTTGAAATGGATCAGAATTGTTATCAAAACATGCCAGAAGTTCTTGTCAATTGGTTTTCACAGCTGTTTTAATATATAACTTTGGTTTTCAGGTATAAGCTACATTAAATATTGAATGGTAACTGTAATGTTTGACGGAACATTTGAAAACTTTCAACATTTGATGTGGCTTATCCCCGAAAGACGAAGTAATATATTCCGAGGGCTTATAAGATATAAATGTATAAATCTGAATAAAGAGTTGAGAGCTAAAAGTAATATGTATAATAAAAATAGTTTCATAAATGCCATGAAAGATTGTAATTGAAGGCAGAAACTTGACTGATAAACTTTTCTCACAACCGCTCATTGCAGTTCTGACTCGTCACAACTTTATATTATATCCATTTGACTTCAGTCAACATAAGTTTGATTTATTGAGCAAAATCATAACTTACCTGAACACATGAATAGTAAAAGCACCAGGAAATCTGGACTGACTGTTTTACATGTGCACGTGCGCACGCACGTGTAGCATACCAACAACACCTTGTGCAGGATTGAATTCCTTTGCTAATTCTGTATAACGTGGCAAACAATATATAATTCAAGGACAGGGAGTATTAGTAACTCACAACATTAAAAATAAAACTTGTGGTTTCGTTCTTCCGCCGCCAGTCTTCATTCCAGAAATGTTCCAGTTACGTCTTTTAGTGTCCCAAAGCTGCGTTAAAGGCTGAACCAGTTGGCATGACCACACCTCAGCTGCTGTGTGTTGCAGCTTAGTTTTGATTTGTAGTTTTCATGGCAGTGGACATTTGCATTATGGTCTTGCAGTTTTATATGAAGCCATTACCTCTGTATTCACCGTAGAATACTGCATGTCGTAATAACCAAGAAGACCACGATCTACTTTAAAATCTTTTGCCCTCAAACGAGAACTTACGAGGCTCGTCCACAAAGTAAGTTTCCCTGGGGCCGTTTACAGAAACAAAACACAATTTCATGGAAATATTTATTGCAACAGATAGAGCAAGTGTCCAGCTATTTTTCAACATATTCGCCACCGGAATTGAGACATTGGTCATACCGTGGGACCAACTTTTGAATACCTGTGTCGTAGAAGTCTGCCGCCTGGCATTGGAACCACTGTGTGACAACCATCTCCGCCTCTCTGTCATTCTCAAAACGCTGACGCTGACGCTGACCGGACAGGAATTTCTTGAGGTGTAGGAAAAGATGGAAATCACTGGGAGCGAGGTCCGGGCTGTAGGGTGAATGATTAAACACCTCCCAGCTGAACTCCTGCAGGAGACTTGCTGTCCGTCGAGCCGTGTGCGGCCTAGCGTTATCACTGACCGCACTTCACAGTCGGCGGGAGCTGGAATAAGAACCTCCATCTTCAACAGCTGCAACGATGCTACTGTGAGAACGCGGGAAGTGCCTTTAGTGCATGCGCCATGCTACGTCATTGCTCTATCACGTACGCATAGTCGCTTCGCGCAATATAAGGTTTGCTAGCTGTGGGACGAGTGGGAAACTTACTTTGAGGACGCGCCTCGTACTTCTGAAATGGCACTTGACTAGAATTTTTGAATATAAAAATTTTAGGAGCACTTTTAAGTTTACTTTGTGTATAAGTTCGTGTCTTTCGACGGCTTTAGTCTTTGTCTTTATTTCACCCAGACTTGTTTTACGTTTGTCAGTCACTGAGAAATTTCGGTTTAGTAAACCTGTAGATCTTTGTCCCTTGATTCTCTCTTGAAGGACCTTAATTATACACTTTTTTATCTTGCCTGTGTGTATAAACCCGTAGCATAATGATATCCTCCTTCCTGCCAAATCTATTAGCCATATTTAAAATATACGTTTTGAAACTAAACAAAAAGATTTATTTGTGTTTTCATTTACATTTATCCTCAGGGCTGATGCAAAGATATTTTGTGTCTTACTGAATGTATGCGTTCTACACTTTGCCTAAAATATATTTTAAAACAAATACGCATTATGATTTACAGTTTTATTTTGACAGACCGAGTAACAGTAACTTACCGACTGAATAAAGTATTCATTTTTTTTTATATTTTGTTGCTGTAACTGTTGAACTGTTTCAGATAGGTATTCAAAATTTGGTGTCCTGATGACTGAAATCAATTCTGATTAATAATTCTAGCATGACTTGCCAGACTACATAGGCACAAAAGTCTACAATTTACATTTGTCATTTGATGTACAAATACATGTCTGTGGAAAAAAGAAGGTAAAATTGGCTCCACACCAATACATGACACCGTAAAGGCTTTCTACGCCATAGTCTCAAGTTCCCAGTGTCTTTAATATAAATACTGTTCATCATGGTCTTCTCGTAAAGCTCAGTCAGTGTAGTGACTGGCTACAGATTAGACGACCAGGGTTCGATCCCCGACGGGGACAGAGAATTTTTCCTCTATCCTCTGCATCCAGACAGATTCTGGGGCCCACCCAGTCCCCTATCCGATGGGAACCGGAATCCTTTCCCGGGAGTAAAGCATGGCCGGGGCGTGATGCTGACCATTCACCCCCATCTAGTGCCAAGGTCAAGAATGAGTAGGAGCTATACCTCCTCTCCCCCCAAGCGCCTACATGGACAGCTTTACTCTACTGTGGTCTTTGGGTTATGATGCAGAGCAATCTTGTAGGTGGTTAGCGATATATTTTGGATAACATATAGCCTCCATCTACATGGTAACCTGAAGAAGGAAGCAAGACATTGGTACCATCTGCAAGAATGCTGATCATCATAACCCAGAAGCCTGAATTGACACTTTCGCTGTAGTTAATTCGTCAAATCTAATACGAATCAATTTTAAAGGATTCAGATAATGGCATATTACAGTTGGTACCAGTGGGTTAGAGTCATTTGTATTCTGTCCAGTGTTCTATTACTTGTACAGTTTGAGAGATCGAGCCGCGGGAAGGCAGGAAGTCTGTGCGGATTAGAAGAAGTCCTCAGCTGCATGCAGCGCATTGACTTTGACGACGAACAGTTATCGCGATATCGCGGGATGTGCTGGACCGAATTTGTCGCCCATGTTGAAAAAAAGAATAGTGGTGCTGGCAGTAGTAGCAGCAACAGCAGCAGTAATTCAAGTTTGGTGTCAAGCCCAGAACCACCCCCTCGACCAGTGTCTCCACCCCCTGTCGCGACATCCCCTCGTCGGCGTCTAAGAGGTGCTCTGGTACGGGCTCAGAGTGAACGCTGCTTCGAGCGACGCTTGACGGGAGCGAGGGCCATGTGGCGGGGTCTAGAAAAGACGCCTATAAAACCTAGTCCTCTGGTGACAACCCTCAGTGAGAAGGACCTTCTGGTATCACCAGGTTCAACGACCAGCAGGGCAGAGAGCAAAAGGAGAGAGGCAGTGTGGGATCTTTTCCAGAGTGAATGTGCATTTTTGTATGAGCACCTGATGGTACTAAAAAATGTAAGTACATTTTCTGTATGTGCTGCAAACAGCTGTAAGTTCCAAGTGAAGACTTTTTTTTCCCCTATCAGGACATTTATTTTTCACACAAATATGTATTGCTTTCTTAATTTAAAAAAAAATGTATTTGTTTTCCTACTTTAATATTAATATATTATTTCTTAAAATGGAGTCCAGTGATGATGAAAGTATTCCATTCATGTTATTTTCATCTTCATCCTTCCAGTTTGTGTCTGAATCCAAATCAAATATTCTGCGATTTATTACAATATCCTCAAGAATCTAGTCCATCACGTGCACGTTCGCACGTACTCGTCTGCTTCTTTCCACCGTGACAATGCAGAAAAAACGAAGTACCTGAATGTGTTCATATCTTGTCAGCAGACAGCAGGACAGTATCAAAACTTAAACATAACTAATAAATCAATGACGAATTTCATATACTTGAAAATGACAGTAAGAAACCATAATTGCCTTCACCAGAAGATCAAAGCAAATGAAATTTGATGAAAACTTTTTACTTTAGAATTCAGAATCTGTTGTCTTCCCGTCTCCTATCCAAAATGAAAAGATGAAAATATACAAAACTGTAGTTTTATTTGTTGTCATAATAGCTACAAAACTTCATCTCTGATATTAAAGTAAGAACGCAAACTGAGCGCGTTTGAGGGAGTGGTGCTTGGGCGATTGATGGACCTCAGAGGGAGGAGGTTACGTGGTGAGGAGTTTCATGGTTTGAAGCCTTCAGCAGGTGATCAGATCAAGTAGGATGAAACGGCAGGACATGTAGTGCCAGAATTACGTACAGAATGTAAACTGGTAACCTGAAGAGAAGAAACGACTTTAGATTTGAAGATGTGAACCGGAGGGCAATATTATGATTGACTTAGTGGAAGTAAATCGTGATGATTCCAATGCCATTCATGTGCCTTGTAGCAGACACTGTAATGGGATTTCATGAACACAGGATTTCATAATCAGCTGTAAAGACAGTCAATTAGTGTATCAGTCAGATGATTAATTATTTAACTTTAATCTAGCTCTCCGTACCTCACATGCTGTGTCCGTTCAGACCAGAACATTCATTAATGCTAGTCTGATAGTTACGAAAGACGAACAACAGTTGGTATGGTGACCTGCACTGGCTGATGATGAAGTTTCTTGTTGTACTAGGATTAATTTTTATATTTCGTACATAATCTTCAATAATACATGCTTCTTCTTTTTAATTTATTTCAGGTATTCATGGAACCTCTCAAGAAGATTCAGGTAGAAGGATTTGCAATGTTCGCCGAACCAGAACTGCTTTTCGGAAATTTGGATGAACTCTGCTGTGTGAGTGAATATGATGTTAATATACCAAATGGTAGGAGTTTTCTGCCCACAGATTGTCATTTTGGGACCACATATATTCTGTGTGGATAGTTGAGCCTAGGGATGGCCTAGAAATCTGTTTTGTTGATGTTTGCGAAAATTCATAGATGGCAAACTCATTTCCATCACACAATCTTATTCATCATGTCTCTTTCACTAGAGAAGTCGATGCCGCGACAAAGACAATAGCTGGCAATAGCCATCCCAGCCTGGTGCAACACAGGTCTCTGTCCTGGGTCACAGTTGGTGTCCAGACTTATGATCCACGACAAACACCCGCCCTTACATCAGATTTTCAACCACTTTTGAGCACCTGCTACAAGTCCGCACATGCAGAACCAAATTCCCAGCCCTGGTCCTATTCAAGGAATGTCAGAATTCATGAATATACCCAAACCTAATGAGTCTTGCTCCAAGACATCCGACTTGGAAGTGGATCAGCCCAACGCTTGAGTAGAAAAGAGTTGAACTAATTTACATACTTCAGGTTAAATTCTTCAGAATGGAAAAAAAAAACATTTAATTGTAACGCCTGTACATTTCACCAAGGTTGTACATCCTCAGGGGCTCCTAGGGCTAAGCCCCATTTCATTTTCAATGTAATGCGAAGAATGGCACTGAAATGACTTATAGTAAGAACATCACAGTAGTTACGTGATAGTGGCAGTACTGTCATTGGACAGGTTTAGAGCTCCTCGTAGCATATTTCACTAAAATGGAGTGCTACTGTGAGTTTTCTTGTGTTTTGATAAGTAGCTTTTATGCTCGTGTAAAAAATTTTCCAAGATTCTTTCCTGGGATAGCTCATCTGCTGTGTCACCTTCAGCTTCCAGCTCCATTGTACATTTAACTCATGAGCTGTCACCGCAGTTTAGCTCACAGCCATTACTCAGTAGGACATTCGGGTTCTGGACTTGGAACATGACAGCGAGATCGTGTTATCTCTGTTGTGAATTTTGCCGCAGTTGTAAATATGCTGAGGAATGCGTGCGGTTGCAGTCACGTTCCTTGTGGTGTCTGCGTTTAAATGCTGAGAGTGCTGAGGTTTTAGTTGAGAAGTGCGCTGTGTAAATGTCTGCTACTGTTCCAGAAGAAAAATGTTCTCATTTTCAGGTGACATACGCATTCTGTAAGGAATTTATCAGTCTTCTACTCGAGAATGTCGGCGCAGGCGGAGAACTACCAACTATTGACGTTTTAGTCAAGTTGTTTCGAAAGGTATGTTGTCTCTGGAAGCAAACTTCTGAACTGTGAGCAAGATATTTGTTCAAAATTGTTGTGTGAAATAATAAATGCATGCAACATTTTATTTGTAAAACCTGAAGAAGACCTTGACATACATGAAAGAACAATATTAATTTTTTTTTTTAAGAAGTAGAATATCAGGATGCAGCCCGGACATCCATCTCAGGATGACGTCCAGTGACGAGCTCCTCTGAACCTGGTAATGAGCCTTTTGAGTTCCACAACAGATGGGGAATTTTATGACTAGCTGAGAAACTGTTAGCTTATCACTAATGACATTCTTCCATAGAATGAGTTAATTTTATGAATGGAACTCAAAATGTGAGGGCAGTTTCTGTCATGAAGTGTTTTTGTAGACGTCACTTATACTTCACACTGAGCGAAGTCCAGGCACGTTGTGGGGTAGCCATTAAGGAGTCGATACACGATGCCAGCCTGCTTGTGCAAATAAGTGATTACACAAATTAGCCTCGCCTACTACACAAGCTGCTTGTGCAATATTCATTTGCTAAATGGATTACAAAAAGTTATTTTCAACTGGTAACCGGGGAAACTCCGTAAAGATTAAAGAATTCTGCTGATTTTCGTGCCACGCCAATTGCCACTGCATGTCCTGGAACTGCACGAGTATCAGCACACACTATACAAGAACAAGCGCGCGTATGATCTGAAGCTTTAACGGCGACCAAGTACAACGAATCCTTTCGGGCTGCCAGCCGTGTAAGGTGGTTGAATGGGGAAAAAAACACCAGCGTTCTGAGAACCATTTTCATCCCCAACTTCAGCTTGAGAAGGATTCATTATAACAACCACAAGGAAATATCAGAACCTTTTGAATTAGCACAAGCTTTTTGCACAGTCGGTCACCAACACAGCACAACTGCTTACACAATCACCTGTTTGTGCAGGCTGGTGTCGTACATCCAGTGGAGCTCCTGACGTCACAGCATAAAGATGTCAGCTTTGCTTTTTCATTGCATCACTGTTGAGCAGCGTTCAGGAATTTGATTTTCGTGATCAGAGGAGGTAAGACTCTCCGAGATTCACAGAAGAATGTTAGAAAACTGCATTACTTCAAGGAAGGTGTACCAGTTCGTGGAAAGGTTCCAGAAAGGCAGAATAAGCGTCGTTGAGGAAGAATGCAGTGGCCATCTGACCACTGTGGTTCGACAGAACAGATGGATTACTGCCACTGATAACAGCTAATTTACAAATGATAAAGGAGTCAAGGATGTAGTGCATACATAACCAAAAATATTCCTTCCAGATAGCATCAGGAAGTTATATATGGAGAAGCTGGTGATTACATTGAAGAATGACAGTCACTTTCCTCTTGTGTACTTTTGGTAGAATAAAAAGAAAGAAAAAAGTAAATTGCCCTCACTTTTTATGTCAGAGTCTGACGGCCGAATAATATCAGGTGGTTCTTTGAGTTTCAATATAAGGTGTATATGTGGCAGGACCTAACATGGTGAGTCATCTGTTTGGTTTCAGTAAATAAATTTTAATGTTATTACAGAATTCAGTTCATTGGATCGTGTTTGGACCGAGAAATGTGTTTCCCTCGTTGATGTTGCTCTTACGGGTTGTGGAACCATGTGGATGCACACAGATAACCAGAATATTTTACTGAGACCACAAGGCATCACAACCCAGCGGAGCAGCGTCAACATCTTCACTGCCTTAAGAACTTGAGTATGTCTTACTTTTGATAATTCAGAATGAGACAGAAACTTTATTTCAAGCTCTTGTAATTCTGTTGGGATACAATGAACTGAGAAAACAAATTATGTCCTGCGGGTAATTGTTTTTTGACTTCCGTGCCATTGTTTTGTTACGATTAGACTGTTTTTTTTAAGGAATACTGACAGAAATTTTTTTTTCAGAGTGCAGAAGCTGACTCTGTGTCTCATGCATACCACTGCTATGCCCTCAATTACATCAACGCACTGAATTACCTAGAAACGCTGAGAAGGCACGTAGAATTCTGTGAATTTGAGAAGGTCAGTAACTTATTTCTATTCCATTTTGTATGTATTCAACATTGTCAAATTTATCTTTTGGATTGTGAAGTAGTCATTGTACAAAGCAGTAATTTTTTCAATTAAATAAAGTATTTGTACATTCCAAATACACACAGAGATACGCCTGTAGTGCCATGAGGAAAAAAGTGTTTAGATATACCTCGTTCTTTGTGTCAGGGAGTTTTGCTGTCATACTGATTCACTTCATAGATTCTGACAATGAAATTTAATATTGCTAGGTTTTTTGGAATTGTTCCATTGTTTGCTATTTTAAAACAGACCACAATGTTCTGAGAACTGGCTCTGCTCCCGTCTTCAGACAGAAAAACTAATAAAAATAAATAAACTGGATTAAGATTGAAGAAAGAATGTGTGTGGTCATAAAGCCGAGTGTCAGGTTTTACTGCTATATTTATAAAATGTATTAATAAGTAATTACGTCAGTTATATTTCATTCGTACAGAGTAGGTTGACGAGCAAAAGTTAGTATTTTACATTGCCAGTAATTTTTTTCCAAATTGAAACCAAAATTTTATGATAAATGGCTTGTAAAATCCTAAACTGCTTCATTCTTGTCATAGTGGTGCAGCAGAGACCCGCGTTGCAAGAAACTTCAACTTACAGATTTGCTTGTCGCTCCAGTACAACACATCATGAAAGTTCCACTCATCCTCAAAGAAGTGGAAACACGAACTGAGGACAGTGCAGAAAGAGAACAGATAACACAAATTCTAGAAATTGAAGAGAATTCAATAAGTAAGTAATTAGTTACCAGTGAATACTAATCTGACTAGATTGTGTGTGCCCAGTTAATTCTTTCTGCACATTGTGCAATTCTTGAGGTTTTTAATATCCAAGTTACAAGCACAAGGGTTCTGTCGTCAAATTTAATTTCAACTGCATAACACAGAGGCAACTCGTATAAAAAATTTATTACTGTCTACAAATATTACAAGTATGTGGTCCTTCATGTTTGTTGTATGTTGTTAAGTTGCTTATAAACTTTTAAAGATTGCCCTTATCAATAATTGCCACCCTCGGTAACTAGCGGTTAGTGTGCTCGCCACTGGAACCAAGGTTCGCGAGTTCAAACCTGACTGAGGTCGATGGATTTTTAAGGATGATAAAAATCTGTAACACGACTTCCTTCGGAGGTCCCATGTCATAGATTTACGGCATGTAAAAGAACATTACGAGCATGATACGAGATGTTTCATAAGCAAAATTCAGAGGCCATTTCTCACTCAAGTCTCTCCTGATTCGCTACTAGATGGCTCTAGCAGACAAATCAGGATTCAGTAGAAATTGTACAGAGACAGCGGGCTGGGCACTCACTGCTCACAAATGAAAGCTTTAAAAGACCAAGGAAACCCCCCACATGGGAAGAGGCCAAGGCTCAGCTTCAGGCCGCTGTGCCATATAGTCAGGGTCTTTCCAATATTTATGTAAATATTTTTCATTCTGTAATTTAATCTCATAACTATATGTTGTGACTGTCATGGGCAATTATTAAAGCTGTCAAGTTTGATATCATTTATTATTTATGATAATGCCCTCTGTCTGTGATTAAATATTGCTTAATTCATGTATAGCTGTTTAGAAATAATATACATAAAACATATTCTCATAATTGATTAGGCCCTGTATATAGTCTAGTACGAAGTGGTAATAATAGATAGATTAATAGATGTTTTCTCCTTTTATGTTTTGCATAATATTGTAATTCTAAAATCACTTACAGTAATTTTATTTAATTTTACAGGGGAGCTAGATGACAAAATGAAATGGCTCAAGAATTTTGAACGTCTTTTGGAAATACAGAGGAACATCGTCTGGCCTTCCGTGTTTGAGTTGGATCCTAAGATTTATATCCCCGAGTTTCTGAAGCAAGCACTGACTAGGCAACCGTGTGATAGGATAATAGTGAGTCCGAGAAGACAGATAATAATAGAAGGTCCACTGCAGATCTGGGACACAGGAAAGCCACAAGAGATGTATGTCGTATTGTTCGATGACATGCTTCTAATTACGCGAAGGAAGAAAGGGCTATCGAAGAAGGTACAGTTATTTTTCTTGTATTAAATGTAAATATGAGTCATTACTATGAGAACGTGTATTTGAGGTTTTTCGCGGAAGTGAGTCCGAAGATTGCCGTCTTCTGGGCTGTTGCGCTGTGTAGTCTGGTAGAAGGTTGCCGAAGTTTCAGAGGTCCTTGCTGCCTCCATTATCAGGGTGGTGATGGATGCAGCAAGAACCTCTGAAACGTTGGTAAACTTCTGCTAGACTTCGCAGGTCAACAACTCAGAAGACGGCCAGCCATCGTTAGATAATACTTTGTCTGCAGAAGTCACATATACTTTTATTTTTGGCTTGAAGTGACTCAGTAGCACATTTCTACCAGTGTTAATTTTAAATTATAGTAGCCAGAATTTATCAGGGATTAAATATAACCGGTTCATTCCCCTTTGCAACGCCAACTCCAACATTTCCACATGTATTGCTTCACAAAGTGAGGTAACAAACTAGATACAAAGAACCTAAAGGAATGAGAATTTCAGTAAAACATTTGAAAACAAAAGAGATTATGTTCAGCTCAAAATGCAGTATAAAATAATTCACATAAGTATCACTCACAATTTGAACAAGTTCGCATCTTCATAAGATTCCAGCATAGTCTTTATGATAAAAATACAGGACATGCAAACGAAATTATTATTTCTTTCTTAGAAATCCTCACTGTCAGAGAACTGGGCCAGTTCCTGCAGTCGCGGCTCATCGGCATCAAGCGAGTCTTCCATGCGATACGTTGTATACAAGCAACCTCTCTCCTTAGACCGCTTCTTTATCCACGACGTCACCATTCCTGAAAGTGCATCATGTCGCCTTGAAGCAGCTTTTGTTCTCGTCAGTCTCAACCGGTTCCAGCAAGTAGTAACAATCCACACCTTCCAAGCGCCTTCAGATCAGTCAAAGGTATCTTGAGACAGTTTAATTCTGGATATTGAAGGGGGGATATTATATCTTCATACCCACGCTACCTCAGCATTTGTCATGAGTTCAAGAATGTTTGACCACAAATGTTTCATACTACAAAATATACTTTTCGTTACTGACACATCCATCTTCGTGCATACAACAAACTCACCATTTTGGAAAAGGAATGATTTCTATGGAACGGAATGCGCTCTGATTCGAGTCTCGGGGGAGAAGAAATTTTCTCGTGAGCTTTCGACCGGTGTATGGGACCGGTGCCAACCCAGCATCGTGGGGAAATTTGGGAGCTACAATGAGTAGCGTAATCCGGTCAGGAAAGCTAGCAATGGCTGGGGGTTCGTCGTGCTGACAACACGTCACCCTGCATCTGGTTGGATGATCGTTCACCTCTGCTTAGGCATGTGAACGTGCAGCAGTCAAGCTAGTCGGCTTTGGCTCTCTGGAGCTGTAACGCCATGGATTTAATTTAATTTTTTAAATGATTTCTATGGAAGCCATTTAAGAGTAATTTTGTTAAATGAAAATTAATTTAAAAACTGCTTAAAGAGATATATTCAGCTGAAATAATAAATATGTAAGCAATATTGAAAGATGGTACATGTTCAGAACATATTTTTGTATTTATTTATATTATCATAATAAACAGTTGGTTTAAAATTGTTATGCATGCACTTGCCTAAACAGAATTAAATATGTAGTTTTGTGATTCTGCGCCCTCTTCAGTTGAAACAGTCATCTTTCAATAACCAATTATGATATGGCAAAGCAGCCAAAAGCAGTGTGAAGGTTTATAAACACGTTAGTTTTTGTACAAATCATATTGTGCATGTTGTGCTGTTTTTAAATTTAAGATGAATTAGAGCTGTAATAATTATGAAAAATTTACCAGAAAGGAGGTTGCATGCAACAGGAAATGTGTTTCAGCTAATGACGCTTCAAACTTGCAACGCAACATGATTGCGGTAATGTACGGTCTGTGGTATGTTTGCAGTTTGTCACCTCCTAGTTTCAGTGCTTACAACATTTATTTTAGTTGTGGGTTGGTTTCCTATTTCGTGCGTAGTCTAAGCACCAATACCACACATGACAACTTCCAGTAACTGAAAGGAAGTCAGTAACTTTAATGTTTGAATTCACGCTGATGAATGCAAGGTTATTCTCTGATTGGCCATACATGAGTTTGAGGCCTTGGCTTAATATTCATTTCCTGGAATAAACTAATAAAGACTGTAAAAGTATTTGTCAGAATAGCCAGCCTCTGGGTTGAATTTTTTAACCCAAGACCTCAGTAACCTAAAACAAAAGCGCTGACTACTTAATTACCATATTTGGTAAATTTGAACCTAAAAATAAGTTTAACGCTATGAAATGACAGAGAAACTGCAGTGATGTGCTGGACTGGGATCAAGAAACGTGCACTTTAGCGCTGTCTTCAATTATGTTACAGGGAACACTTAATTTCGTTTCAAAGTATGCAGTGGTAAGTCATGTGTGAATTTAGTATAGTCATTTGACATAAATTTTTCTTCAAAATCAGATTAAATATACAGGTGGATGGTTGGACGTGGCCTTCCCATTATGCGTTCACTTTGTACACTATATATATATATATACACACATAAAAATACATAAAGCGATAAAAGTATCACAAACACGTCAACTGTAATAAACTTAAAAATATCACAGGCCTTAATATTCGCTAGAATTAAACATTTTAATTCTTATTATCTTTGCCAGCAAACATGGCTCCTTAAATTACGAGACACTCAGGACAAGTGGAAGAGAACGCTGCAGCACACGGTATTCCGGTCGCCACGACCTTCGACGTGTAGCATCGGCCACAAGTCAACCACTTGACCGGAAAAAAGAAACGGCGAGTCTAGAGGAAAGACATGGAGTGCCTCCAGCCAAGAATCAGGACGAGATGCATAGGATCGACACACGAATCTCATTCAGGTTGTACAAATCTTGGCAAACGTCTAAGTGTATATTTTTAATGTATTTGTGTGAACACTTGTCACTTATATGTCTTAAGAAAAATGTTACTAAAGAGAATTGTGGTATATTGTTAAAATCTTTATAAATTTGTGTTGCACTTTCTATGTGAAAAGACAAGATGTTGAAAACAAATGAATTAAAGCACCATATTTTTCAAATGCTACATGAAGATAGTTTTAAAGTGAATTTTTTGTGTGTGTGAAAATTTAAGCAGATAACAAATGTACAAAATTTCTTGATGTAAGAGGAACCCCTAAATAATTTGGTTCATTATTATTGAACTAAGAGTCTTCATGAAAATTATGTCATATTGAAGTTTAGCATTTAATGCATTTAAGAATATAAACTAATAATTTCCACTTTTTTCTTCAGAAACTGAGAGAGTGTTCACTTTTTATTTAAATTTAAATATAGTGATTATTTATACATGAATTACATAAAGTATTAGTGTGAACAAGTTTACAAATGTAATATAGATTCAGATCTTAATGTATTTATGTGTTGTATTTTGTTGTAATTATATCTGTTTTTATTGTATTCTGTAAGCTCAGGTCAAAATTGGATACATTAATATTAACCTTTATTGGCCATGCATCATGGCTTATGTGGGGTCCAGCTCCCTGGCTGTGCATCAAAGTACCATACTGCTAAAGCATTACAACACTGGATTTAAAATCTGGCGATCGTCATGTGAGTAGAAGAGTTTAAATCCGCCATTCCCATATGAAGAATATTAACATATAGTTATTGTTTATTTAAAGTAGTTTACATGGAAATGTCTTACATTGGAAAGTGTGAAAAATTGTGACCATGAAATTCTGAAATGGTCAAAGTCTTTCAGAAATTTTTGTATGCCTGAAAGTAATTACTTTTGAACTGAGTGCGGTTTATACGACTTTGAAAATTATAGTGACGTATTCCTCTATAAGAGACTGCCAATACAAGTTCCTTTGTTTCCGGCTGTTCACATTACCATTATCCATAAGTTTTATTGATTGGATTTCTCGTGTTTATAATCTCAGAAGTCTACTGCCGTATGATTTTTATTTTAAATGAAAGAAAATTTGCTTTTACCTATACATAATGTAAATTTAACCCAAAAATGTAATTTCTTCTTGTAAATAATAATGTGAATTGGTTCATTTTTACACAGTCATTTCATGGGATGCTTAATGTGTAACAGATAAGACAAGCTGTGATCAAAATTCCAGACTGCTGTCTTCTGGGTTGTTGCGCTGTGTAGTCTGGTAGATTTCCGCCACAGCGCAACAACCCAGAAGACTGCAATCTTCGGACTCACCACTGTGAAAACCTCAAATCCTACAAGTGTTAACTTCCTACATTTCCCCAAGATTTTAATCTCAACCTGTCCCGTCCCTGACCGACCATCCAACCTTAGCAGTGACATTTTTGTAACAAGTAGCTCCTTATCCTTCCTCCAGGTGGACTTACAGTTTTCTGGGTTCTTGGCTTGTCGCCAGGCTGCATTTAGTTGGAAAAATTAGCTCTTTCTTGAGAGCACACTAGCAGGTGGTTGGTAGCACTGGGATATAAATTAAATCTGCGGATAAAGGGACTAGGTGACTATGTTCAGTAATAGTTGTGAATTGTTTATGGACGGGGAAGTGTATCTCCCTTATATTGTGCTATAAATTTAAGAAATGTTGGGAGGTCACCACTTGTTCAGATACAACAGTAACTTTGTTTTGGGTATGAGAGTTAACCATCTGCAATTTCTATTTCTTCTTGCCCACTGTATGACTACGTCAGATGATGTTTCTGGTTCATAATTCATTAAAAATCTAAAACGTTGGCTCTCCGAATAGGAGGTAGGGATATCTGCTATTGTGGTATTATATCTGATTCATATGTGTAAAGTACACGTGACCAATTGTCGTGACAGTCTTCCGTAATCCCTCTCGATGAATTCCTTGGTAGTGCCTTAAATCAGACAACATTCACATCTTACCCCGTGTATCTCATAGCAGCCGACTGTACTCACGTAATCTGTAAAGCTGAACCATTTCATGAAACGACCAAAGGAGAGAATGGCAATACAAAAATCTCTGACAGCGCTAGCAGCATTAGGTGATATAAGCCAGTTGACAGTAATTTCCACAGCGGACTTTGATGCAAAGAGAAATTAGGCCGGTGCACTACACCCAGCTGTGGTCAGAAGCTTAAATACTGCTTGGTGCTGGGACGTCCCATTACAAGAACCCATAGCTTTAAAGTGACAGGTGTTAAAAATCTTAAATAGATACCATGCAAAATACTAAAATTGAGTGTGTATATTATAAAACTGCCTTGCAGTACATTTCAGTATAACCTGTTGTTCTCAGGCTCTGTCATGTAACAAGTTAAGCGTTTATATTGGCATATTTTGTAACTTTATATGTATTTTATATACATATTGGTAATTGTTTTGATGTCAGTCACTTCAATTTGTAATGGATTTCTGTGACACTTTTTTTTAAAATTTGCTCAGAACTGTGTACACACTTTTGTCTCTGTCATATTCATGTGCACAGTGAACGGTGGTGTGTTGCCGCGGGTCACTTCGCGTTCTGCCGCTGCCTCGTACCGTGTGCTGTTCAGAGCGCCGTGTTTCGATTTGTGTCGTCATCTACCGAGTATCACCAGTTATGTATTTCCAGTATGTTGTTTTTTGAGCAATGTTTTTGTTTTGTACACGCACGCACGTACAGTATACATTTTCATTGTCATTATGGTTACTGTTCCAAATTTCATTTGACCATATGTAACCACCTCAAACAACTTGCATTACAATGGTTATTGACCCTACCTTTCATACTTACCTGTTTTAGGCTTATTATTACTTACGTCAACTATTTTTTCCATTTGATAGGAAATATGATTAATATATGTGACAAATGTGATTGTATTACATTTCTGTCAGTTTGCTGAACCATCTACTCACTGTCCTGGGGAACCAAACCACCAGTAGGTTAATATGTAAGACTTTCAGATGTCAGTAATTACAGTTTTAAAGTATGAGAGTTGAAATTGCTGTTTGGAATTTCCATACCTATTGGCTTTGAATTTTATTACTCATTTATATAAATCTCTTATCGCAGATACACGCCCTTCTTTACAAAGTAAGTACAATATGTGTATCATACTGCGTTGTGTGAGATATTATTGTTTCTTGTATTTCATTAAAGACCTGCCAGTAAAAGAAGTAGATTTCAGTAATATTTATGTGTTACACTAATACGCCGCTTTTCATAAAACTGGTAGTTTTATTTTAACTTAGTGTAAATTTATCTGTTACAAATGAAAACTTAAATGTGCCTGAGATCTCTTAGTGTAGAATCCAACACCAAATTTTATCGAGATCATTTCAGTATTTTGGGGGATATAATTTATATCATAATAGCAAAAATTATTTTCCCTATGGGCATTCACTTTATGCAGTTCTCAATCCTCAAAACCAATGATAGATTTCATATGAAGTGTAAGGGGTGTTCCTGTCAAATGAGGATGTATGTTTCCAAAAATGTATTGTCAGAAGACAAAAGCATTCAGAACAAAACATGAATGGAAAAACAAATGTTAAACTATTTAACCTTCGTGGTATGTATGAGGCATAACCACTCCACACTCCACAGTTCACCATTTCTCTTACTGAAGTGTTACCCAGCAGTCTGACCAGTTTCCCATGTTAGTGCATTTTGTCATGGGTGTTGGCGATTAATACACTGAAAAAATTATTAATTTTGTTGTTCATAAACCTATGTGACTCTTTACAGTTTCATATTTTTTCACTGTCCACATGCATTTATCATCTTCACGCTTAAATACGTAATCAGTGCTGAAAGAATGTACTTTCCTGATCGTACGGGCGTTATCTGTGTAACCTCCATATGTGTTCATGACGTAATACTTGGAAGCAGCAATAGCTTTGTACTTACCTTTGAGGTCAAAAATAAGGGTTCTGAATAATAATTTAAATGGTAATTATAAGAAATTAAATATTGTTATAATTATAGTAAAATGTGGTATTTGCTTTTGTATTACAAACTGATTATAATTTTCAGTTTTAATAATTTCATGTCATATTTCTGCATGAAATCCCACGGCAAGGTGGTTATTTAAAACAGAATGCAGTATTGCGTGCGTGCCCAGCAAGATGATGAAATCTTTCCGATTCTGGCGTCGGATAAGAGCCAGACTTCCACGCAAAATCATCAGTGTGTATGTTTCATGTTTTGCTGCATTGTAATTAGGATGGTAATGTCTTGGATCAGACAGCACATCAGAACCCTAAATTTATGTGGCAAGAACCCATCTGAGAGCCGCAGTGAATCACAAGAAGTGTGGAGACGATACGGTGGATTACAGCACGATGTCTCGTTCGCATCGCACTTCTGTGATAGGTGCATAAGCACCACAAATGACCCAAAGAGCAGCAGACCATCACCAGCCTTTTGGAAAAGTTTATTGCATGATGTGATGAAATTTCTCATGAAGCCTATATTTCAACAGCTTCCATTTCACAATTCTGAGTGAATACATATATTTATTTTTCCAGTCTATACACAAAACTTGTTTTAAAATAATGTTGTTTAAAATTATTTATAACATTTACAATATAAATTGCATTATGTTATATTTTATGGCGCTTTTCTGTGTCGTATAATATTACATCTATCACAGCGCTTTTGATTTCGACGACATGTTTCGATGTTTACCACATCATCATAAGGCTTATCAATTCATATATTTTTAAAAACTATTGTACATTTGTGCATTGCGTTTATTGATTTTTAATTTTCAGTCTTCATCTTAATTTGGAGTATGCATTTTGATGTTCATTATCTGTGAAATTAATTTTTTTCAAGTCGTGATTATGGATTTTGACATAGGAAATATAATAACAATTCAAAGAGTGAAGTACAGCAGAGTATAATATGAGAGAGATGTGAAATGCTAAAACAGTTTTAGTCAGAAACCCTGAAGGGGAGAGACACTGCGGACTCAAAAGTATGGATGCAAGGACGTCATCTTTGCTTCGGGGACTAGAAGTATTGTCCTGCATTGACTTTGGCCTCCCGTCGCTTCTGTGGTTGAACCAGGTCTTTTCTATCTTTAAATCCGTCTATTTGTTTCTGAAGTTTGTTCATAAAAGTAATTTTCCCTAGAGTAGATTAAGACCCTTTCCCTTGGTAAGTCTGATGATGGGGCTGCCATCTTACTGCTTACAGGCCCTTGTTTGAGTTTTCTACCATAGGCAGACTGGCTTCTGAATGCCTAAGCAGTTCTACTTGCCTGATTATTCTGCCTGAAAAACAGTCACTGTGGGTCTTTATTAGCTTCCCTCACCTCTTACCAGCCATCGATCCATCAGTCTTCCCCAGAACAGTAATTTTTGTCATTGGTCCTGAGCTTTCCAGCATCAATTTTCTAACCCCAAGGAGGTAGGACGTATTAAACTGTGTATTACAGAAGTAGTATATGAGGGTTTGGACTGAAATTGACTCGACCAGATTAATGAAAAAGGCAGGCTTTTTTGAACGTGGAAAGGAGCTTCGAGTTCATTGTAAAGTGGGGGAGTTTGTGATGAACTGCACTCTATCAACTTCTCAAGGAAGACCACACATCACTGAAATAGACGAGTAGTGAAGTGTTCAGCTAGGGTCCAAGAACAGAAAAGATTCTATAGTAATAAGTACTTTTCACATTTAATCAAGTCTTTTATTTTGCATCATGAACATAATTTTTATATGTGTCATTCGAAAGTAGGTGAGTTTTCAGGTTCTCGCAGTAATGTGTATGCAAATGGCTGTCGTCTTTTAAAACTATTTTAGCCTTGCTACAATTTCCAGTGGTTCAATTAGTTATTATTATGTAACAACTTTAGACTTCTTTCTGCTAACAAGAGATATATGATTTGAAGTTTATCGTGGCGACTAAGTATAATGAATTTTTCTCGGGTTACCAGCCGTGTAAGGTGGCTTAATGAAAAAAATGCCAACATTTTGAGAGCCATCTTCGTCCTCGTCTTCAGGGTACTGTAGCATTGTACCCTGAGGATGAGAACAAAGATTGTGGTTTAATAAAGAAAATGCCTACATTTTGAGAACTGCCTTCGTCCTCATCCTCAGGGTACTGTGAGGGTGCCCTGAGGACAAAGACAAAGATTTTTTTCAAAACTTTTTTTTTCATTAAACCAACGTGTATGGCTGGTAGCGTGAGAATAATTAATTAAACAACAGATTTACTTTCTCTGCATTTTGTTACTAGACAGTCCTTCCCTCCTTGCTTCATGATATTTTATTCTTGCTCTGTTAATTACTGTTGACAAAAGTCAGAAGCTAATTTTCTCCACTAAACTCCAGTCCTTCCTTACTGTCATGGACTTTTCTTGTGGCATCTTCTAAAATGAACTTGATAAGCAGTATTAAGTATCTCTTGTTTGAGACCATTCTAAATAGAGTAATGTATGGCACGGGCTTCAAAAAGACCATGTGTAGCTACTTTACTGTTACGTTGTACTCGGCCAGTCCCTAAACAGAAACAACGTCTTCTTCAGTTTCTACTCTCTTTGCTATTGTAAGTTCACACACACATTTTATTCATTAAAGGAGTTTATCCAAACCTGATAATTCATGTTACAGATTATATACTCAGCACTGTAAACAAATTCACATGAGTATTATATATTAAGCAAAATGCTTTTAATTCCTATGTAACTCTTTTGTCTGTACCTCGATTTCATGAGATTGGCTGGCTATTAGTTGATATGGATGGTGCTGGACATCCCGAGAGATGTAGAATTAATATTTTGTATATATTATGCTAAGTGAATATTATTTATCACAGTTTTGTACCTGGGCTTGCTTATTGTCTGTCTGTCTGTCAAACAAATGTGATAGAATCAAATGAATGGTATGAATAAATTAGTATCTGCTGTGTCTTACAGAACTGGGAATACTGTTTGCATTAAACAGGTATATTTATTATTTCATACTGGATATTAAAACATGTGTAAAAAATACGTATTTAAATAAATGTTGATCATGAGTATGTGATATATATATATATATATATAGAATAAGTTATAACACTTTTTACTACCATCTAATGGAGATGGAACTTTTGAATGCTGAGAACAATCTATTTCCCTTTCAAAATGTCAGTGCCATATTTCAAAGACAATTGTATAAAGGATAATTTTTATAAACCTGATATATATATACACTATGTTGTATGTTTCCAGACATTTATTAAAGAAGCAATTGGGGGGGGGGGGGGCACAGTTTCAAGGAATACAGAAAATTTTAATCTTAATATCATACCATAACTTTGGATAAATACTTCATATTCTTCATGTCATTATTGTCCCAAGACCTCAATTTTTACTGTTCCCATAGCAATTTTTCATTGAAGAACAAACATCGTAGCCAGCTTCACATATGTCTGATGCACAGACCAGGTATTTATTTTTAATGTTGAAGTAATAATGTTTGAGATATAAATAAAATATAATTATTGTACATAATACAGCTGTAACTTATTTTTCATATATGTATTAAAATGTCATGTGTGAACTCCCACTATACAATTATGTGATAACAAATGTGTATTATCATTCCTGCTGAGAAACTGTTGGCTGTTTGTTACGGAAATGAAAATCTGTGGCGTGTATAGTACATTTTTAATAAGCCATTTTATAATAAAGAAATAAGAGACAAATTATGGGAAGGAAAGTGTAATATAAATCAAACTGTTGTTGAAGTTAAATTGATGAAAATAAGCGATAATTATTTCTGATACCTCTACCCTGCAAACTAATTAATTTTCTACTATATATATACTTTTATTGTTAATGGCATGTATGAACCTCATTCTAGCATTAAAGTGCAGGGCAGAAATAAAAAGTATTTAATTTTCATCAAATATTGTAGTCCCACAAAAACTTTAAATGTGTCTGATATTTGGTAATTTTTGTATTTCAGTATAAGAGACTCAATTAGTGCAGACTGTCCTTTGTTATTTTATGTTAGTGGTTATCATGAATGTCTGATGTAATATTAATCCTCTTAAAATTGTTAGCAGTCTTCTAAGTTAAAATTATCTTACAATAAATTAACTTTTTAAATATAATCTGTTGAATGCTTACAGAAACTTGTATCATATAAACAATTTCCTAGTACGGTGTCTTCTGACGTGGTTAATTTGATCAGCAAGAGAGCTACGTCACTATGCATATTCAAATAACGTGACTACTGCATTCATGCTACTTATAATTAGCAAAAAAACTTGAAAAATGTGTTTAAAATAACACTTTTCAAGTTTATGATGCATTGTATTACCTTCATTTTGTGTATACCCCTCATTTCAGATAACTTAAAAACTTGCCTAGTCTGATAGGCAAATAAAATGTGATATTTCCAATTCTGTAATATAAAATATATATTGGCTTTAATTAGCGCATTAAAAACTTTTGATATGTCAAAAAATTCAAATTATACAACTAAGAATTTAATGAAAGACAGTTTTTATTAATCAGCTATTATTATATGTTGATCATCATTATTGTTTTTATTATACTGATCATGTTCATCATCAGTCACCATCATCATTCTTAATGAAGAAACCTTACTAAGATACACTTAAAATTGGACATCTGAAAAAAAACATGCTCCACTCTGAGCCATTTAATTTTTTTAACAGAATGCAATGACAATTTTAACAAAACCATCAGGATTCATTGAACATAATATCTGTCTGTGTAAAACTTTTTAGTTTGAAGCATAATCAAAATGGTGTGGTGCTGACATCTCGCATGTCAGTGAGTGTGCTCATAACCATAAATGCAACTGATCCCACAAATCGAAAACAAATGCATTACACTTTACCATTAATTTACACTATACTCTTCTCAGATCAGAAACAAGCTGTGTCTCAAGGGATAGACTTTATAATTTTATATTAAAATTTGCATTACTCTTAAATGAAGCCCTGAAAAAAGCTTTAGTCCATTCATGAAGCACTGAAAAAGAGCTTTAGACCATTCAGCCTTCCTTCATATTTTAAATTCTGACATACAAATTCTGTATGTCTACAAAGACATATCTATAAATGTAATCTAATAAATAAAAATATTCTATTTGTGAAATTAAATGGCCACCAGTCTAAATGATACAGTTGTGGCTAACAAACTTCAAGGAAATAAATAACTATCATGTTACTATTATCATTACTGTGTTATAATTAGCAACAGGGTTTGATAATGCAGTGTCTACATAAACTAATTTATCTGACCTTGACATACGAGGAGTATTTCCGTGAGGAAAGTATTTTGGCTTACTGGTGTGAATTGTTAGTGGGTTAAATTTTCAGAATTGGCTACTTCTGCATGCAATGATGACATGCACTTTCTCTGGGAACAACAATAACGAATAGAAATGAGGTCCATGATGAAATTAAGAGTAGAATTCATTCGAGGAAAACTTTTTATTCAATTCAAATCTGTTATCGTCTCATTTACTGCCCAAAACACTGAAGATCAGGATATATAAAAGAATAATTTTGCCGGTTGTCAATGGTATCTTACTTTGAAGGAACTACATAGATTGTGTTTGAAAACAGGGTGCCCAAGAGGATATATGGACCAAGAAGGGATGAAATACGGGGAATTTAGGATATTGCATGACGAGGAGCTGGGTGAATTGTACGGGTCACCTGGCATAGTGAGAATCGTGAAATCTAAGAGGCTCCGATGGGCTCTACGTAGAGCACGCATGGGGGTCCAAACAGAACTTTGGTGGGAAATCCTTCTGGAAAACGCAACTGTGCAGACGAAGAGGGGGATGGGAGGATAATATCAAGATGGATCTTAGGGAGGTGAGCTGTGAAGATGACAAATGGATGGAGTTGGCTCAGGATCATGGCAGGTGGCGGGCACATGGTACCTTTACAAGTCTATGGAACTTAAAATTAATAATACTGTCGGAGTGGGGAAATTTGAATACTCAAAGCAAGAAGTGACATTAGTAACTGTTGGTTATACTGGTTTCCAATCGGTAAGATGGCAGCAAAGAAGGCAAGATGCATGTGCTTTTGAAAGGAAGTCAATATCGTGACACGAAGAAATGAACAAGAAAACACGAAATGCTTCCGTGGAACTTGGCTTTTTTGAAGGTGTTCGTGGAATAAGGTAAGCTTTTGAATTGTCATTTACTTTTCTGTTCACAAACTTGCTGGACTAACGCTCAGGTTATGGAGTGTAAGTTAGGTTATGTTTGTTTTCTAGTTTCCCGTATACTGCTGTCTGAGAAGACACAGTGCAAAAACGAAAGTGCATATTATAGATATGTCGAGTTTAAGAACCCATAAGCTATGTTAAGTTTAAGAGGCTCCAAAAATTCCAAAGTCAAAATATAATTTTATTGTTTTGATTGAAGGAGGCAGTAAAACAGAAAACATGGAAGTGGCATGAATGAAAGCATCATACTAGCATTTGTATAGAAAGATGACTGTGTAAGGCCTGTCATATAATGAGGCCCTAACCTATAGTTTAGTTGGTTTATTTGAAAGTCCAGTACTCACTAAAAAGACTTCAGAAGTGCTTTAATCCAGGCCAAACAGAATCAGAGGCAAAATTTATGATGGTGTCATGCAAGGAGTTGTATCTCAATTGCAAATAAAAGTTCTGATGATTTAGAGATGCACGCACAGTTAATAAATCATAATAATGTCCAAGGTGATAATTCCTCAGGAAAATGAACAAATTATCAAATACAAAACATGATAACATAAGTACTGCAGAGGGCACCTTCACTTTTCATACATTAATGTATGGTAGCAGAGTGGACAGTTTAGAAGAGAAAACTGTGGGAACCGGGAGACAAGGAGAATCGAGGGTTTTTAAATAGAAGTTGTGAAACTGTGAAGTGGATGGAGCTGTCAGATTCTTGTCCAGTGGTGTGTGTTGGTACTGATCATGTTGAAGCTTTAGCATCTGTCACCAGAGTGTCAGTAAATGTCAGTTGCAAAGGTAATTTAGCTTTGAATTAGGTAAGAACATGAAAAGTTTGGTGAAAAAATAGTGGGAGGAAGGTGTGAACTCACAGCAGCCCTGAGGATGAGAACAGAGATTGTTCTCGAAACGTTGGCAGAATATATGGTTCATTCACCTTGCAGCCACATGATGTAGCTTGTAACCCGAGAGCCTTTCATCAACTTCAGTCGCCGCGAAAGCTTCACTTTACACTCTCCTGATGTTTGTGAGCAGGATAGGGTGTTATTTTAAATAATTCCCTCACAGAGAACTATTATTAACAATTTTTTTATTCCCCTTAACTTCACTGCACAGGGCATAAGTTTTACAGTAAGAATTTGTAGCATGTACTGAGTTTAATTATGAACCAACTAATGATACACTTGATGTCAGCTGTTGTGTATCGAGCATCACTCGACCGAGGTCTCCATTTCGAAACGCCTTGATGAAATAGTGGGCAGCAGCTGAGAGATCTGGTCTCCACACATATTCACTACCTGCAGACACAAACACGTACACAAGAAAACTGAATTCATTATACAGTCACTTGGTCAGCATTTACTGATGTTCCATTCCATTTAAAAAAAACAGTTGTTTGACGCAAGTAGGCCAAATTTGTTCAGGTTCTTTTAATTAAAAATGCTAGAAAACAGACATACAAAGTATTGCATGGCGTTTCAAGATGGCACTGTTCAAACATGTTCAGTGTAGAATTGCTATAAAACAGTTTCTCAAGCTAATTAACACTATGAAACTAAAGCTTGTCTAAAAAATATTTAATAATTCTGTCCATACTGTAAAAGCTTCTGTAATTTTTGAGATCCATGGAGCTGGAAGATAAAATTCAGGACTTTGGGTATCAGGTGCACAGGATCACCAACGCACATAAATCCAAACTGGTGGTAATCATCATCATATTTACATTCCTTTCGTAATTTTTCTTACATACCTGAAGTACTTGTGTCATTTATGATACAAGGATGCCCAGTGGTCATTTTGTAAATAAACCTGGTGGCACCCAAATCAAGAAACAGAGGCAGAAGACATCCTATAATTAAAACAACTCTTCCTAAGAATAAAGTTCTCTTTTTCCACAGGCTGGCCCCCCAAACTAGTCGCTGATATGGTAGTTCTACCTATTTGTCTGTTTCATAACCTGAATATAATTCATGTAAGGGAAGAAAGTAGGAGTTCCTGCATCATTAAGTCATAAGAGGTCTTAACCTTACTTATAAATGATTGTGTCTTCCTCATTTTTGTCACAGAGTGTAAGATCACGACCACTCAAAACATTCTTCATCCACTCTATGAAGACTGTAGATATCAAGGCAAGCCAATTCGAAATCACAGTTACCTCGTTTCAGTGATGAACCATGTGTATATAGCCAGTCAGGGATCATCAATATGTAAGGTTCATGACAAAACATCCTGTCAATGACGTTTAGAGAGGTGAACTGAATTTCTTTACTTAATATAAAAAACAAGATGTTTATGCAGAAGTCCATAAGGGAACAAAAAATACTTTATAAAATATAGTTTAATTGAATAAGCATTTCATTAACATTTCCGTATACCCACGACACAAACATATTAAACATTAATCTAATGAAAGTATCACACAGTGCCAACTTCAAACTGAAAATGTTTTACTCCAGTTCAATGCCATATAGTCTGAGCTACTGATAGCGTCATTAAATAAACCATAAATAAATAAAATAAATTTCGGCAGAAAGTGATATTGCGTTCGTAAAGAAAGCATGTTGACGTGAAGACTCTTACCGACCACATCACGCCGCCGCTGAGCCTTCCCCAGCTTCACAGCACATTTGGTAAGCACAGTTCCGATATCATCTGTTGGTTCATCCAGACCCATGATTTCCAGGTATCTGTACAAGTTACAAAACAACACAAAAGCTGTAGGATAATAAGTGAAGGCTGCGATATTGCATTTAACTCGCTTTCAGAATATTATATGGTCAGCTCTATACCCAGCACAATGTAGACATTACATTACAGCAAAGGACCAAATTCATGAAGCTCCGTCAGCCTTGCATAAGCTCTTAACTTTAAGAATATGCCGGTAAACAAAGTAATGACAGCCCAAATGTTCACCATCACCTGGCCTAAAAACACTGACCTATGTGTAATATTTTGTTACATTATCCTTGGTCTTTTGAGTGCCTGGATTAGAAAAGAATAAAATGATTACTTTACCTGAATTTATTGTTTTTATTCAACCAGTACAAAAGGTAATCTGCAATGATTTCAACACCAACCAAATGATCCTGGAGGCAAGCTGTGGATCAGACAGGTTAGGTTAGGCATTTTACAGACAGATGGATCTAATGTTTGATGACCAGTTACCACTACATAAAACTTCCCAACGAATCTTATTTATCACTTCACCAAAATACAAAACAGAACGACCTAATACGTCTTATATTCTGGTGTCAGCAATTTGACCAACAGTGTTATGTCATTAAAATCTTCATGTGACATTTGAGGAGGTGACTGAGTAAACACTTCAGCTCCTCATGGAAACTGTCCTTTGCATCATCACTTTTATCCTCAGTTGGTGCAGGGCATTCAGAACAATATCACACCAACCACTTCTTAGTATAATACATCCTATGACCAGAAGATGGCTGTCTTCTGGGTTGTTGCGCTGTGTAGTCTGGTAGAAGTTTGCCAACGTTTCAGAGGTCCTTGCTGCCTCCATCATCAGGGTGATCGCCTCTTGAAACATTGTTACCAGACCGCACGATACAACATCCCAGAAGACAGCCATCTTCAAACTCTCCACTGTGAAAACCTCAAATCCTACATCTTATGATTGTCGTATCACTAAGAGACTTTGCCCTCTTAATTGCTGATATGAGTCCCTGATGTATGGAAAGACCAATTCCTAAGTGCTATCCTTTCCCTGCATGACCTCTTATAATCCCACTAAATCTAACTTATATTTAAACCTATAGAGACTCCTGATATACCAAGTTTCAAATCTCATATCCATTTTCTGTTGCTTAGATTATTCCAAAAAAAATCCAAGTCTGAGTTTTTTATGGAGAACCACCACTTGTTGCAATCTGCAACTGCTTATTCAATATTTACAGATCCCTTCCACATCTGCAGGCCTTCTCCTCTGTCTGAAAACTTGGGACGCATCATACCATGACTAAAACGGGCCCACATAACGAGCTACATAATTTATACTCCTCACCAAATAATACTGTGATGATCAAATCACGAAGGTGCATGTGGAACACATGGGGGGGCTTTGAAATGCATACTAAATTTTGGTTGGGAACTCTGAAGGGAAAATACCACCACCTTGAAGACCCAAGCATATATGGGAGGATAATATTAAAATGGATCTTAAGGCGACAGTGTTAGTGTGGACTGGATTCATCAGGCTCAGGAGAAGAACCATTGGTGGGCTCTTGTGAACATGGTAAAAAAACCTTCAGGTTCTATGAATGGCAGGGAATTTGACTACCTGAGCGATTGTACGCTTCTTAGCTCCATGCAATTAGTTTGTCATGACATTATGAGTTAACATGTTGACACAGCGTTTGTGAGCTGTATTAGTGAGGATCAGGATCAAGTATAAGCCAGCACAGGAGTAAAGTCTTCCATGGGTTTCCTCTAGTCCCTACAGTACCTTCAAGTAGGCATTGTCCCTTCTAATTTAATGTATGTAATCCTCCGTTCATCTAAGTTGATGGTATTATCTGCAGTTGATGCAGTAACATTCAGTAATGTACAAATGAAGCAAGCAGCTTCAAAATGAGTGGCCTTAACATAACTAACTAACTAACTAACTAGATGGCTTACCGAACCCGAAGGTTCATCACCGAATTAACCAAAGCCCTCCACCGGACCCTGTCCTGGGCCAACAAAATCCAGTTTCCTTCAACTCCTATCTCGGATAGATCCCGCCTGAGATTATCCTCCCATCTACGTCTAGGTCTCCCCAGCGGTCTCTTCCCTTCAGGTTTCCCAACCAGTACCCGGTGCACACCTCTTGTCCCATCCATGCGCGCTACATGTCCCGCCCATCTCACTCTTCTCGACTTAATCACCCTCACAATACTGGGGGAGCAGTACAGATTTTTAAGCTCGTCATTGTGCAGTTTTCTCCACGCCCCATCGTCTTCCCTCTTAGGCCCAAATATCCTCCTCAACACCCGATTCTCAAACACCTGCAATCTGTGTTCCTCCCTCTGAGTGAGAGACCATGTTTCGCACCCATACAAAACAACAGGCAAGATTATTGTTTTGTATACTTTAATTTTCAGGTTCTTAGAAATCAGACGGGAAGACAAAATATTTTGGACTGAGAAGTAGCAAGCATTTCCGGAATTTAGTCTCCTCCTAACTTCCTCACAAGTATCATTTTGATTTGTTATTGTTGTTCCCAAATATTTGAACTTTGTAACCCTTTCAAAGGATTTATTAGCTACCCTAAGATAATTTTGCCCGCCTGTCTTCTGATGACGAGATACTAACATGTACTTAGTTTTTTCTGAATTTACTTCCAGCCCCACTTGTCTACCAGCCTCTAGTAAAACTTCTGCGTTCCTCTTTATTGTATTTATATCGTCCCCCAATAAATTAACATCATCAGCATATGCCAATAGCTGATGTGTCCCGTTCAATTGCAAACCCTCCTGCCTACCTTGGACCTTCCTGATGGCGTATTCTAGCGCAAAGTTAAAGAGCAAGGGAGACAAAGCATCTCCTTGTTTTAGACCGTTCTTGATGAGGAATGTCTCAGATACATATTTACCTACTCGAATTTTGCTGCAGGTTTCATTTAAGCACATTTTTATTAGACCCACTAGCTTCTTTGGTATACCAAATTCAATAAGAATATTATATAGCACTTCTCTCTTCACAGAGTCATAGGCTTTTTTGAAATCTATAAATAACTGATGTACAGTCCCACCGAACTCCCATTTTTTCTCTAGTATCTGACGAATGCAAAAGATCTGATCAATCGTTGATCTGTTTCGTCTGAACCCACACTGATGATCCCCAATAGTTTCATTCGCATATGGGGTTAATCTTGCCAAAAGAATGTTGGATAGAATTTTGTATGAGGTTGATAGCAGCGATATTCCTCGGTAATTACCACACTCAGTCTTGTCCCCCTTCTTATAAATAGGAATAATTATGGATTCCTTCCATTGATGTGGCATCTCTTCCTTATCCCAAATTAACTGAATAAGCTTATGGATCCTCATATGCAACCCTTTGCCACCTGCTTTAATTAATTCGGCCGGAATCTGATCAATTCCTGGAGATTTATAACTTTTCAACTTCCCAATGGCTAGTTCCACTTCATCTAAGCTAGGTTCTGGCACCAACAGTTCAGCTGTATGCATTTTAATCTGTCTAATATCACCAGTATTATGAACATTTAAGAGCTCGCTAAAGAAATTTTTCCACCTATTCACAATTTTTATTGGATCTGCAAGCAAATTGCCACTATCATCCTTTACCAAATTAGTCTGGGGTTGATATCCTTTCTTAAAGTTATTAATGCCTCTGTACAGGTCTCTGATGTTTTTTTCCTTATTATTTGTCTCAAGTTCAGCAATTTTGCCCTTCAGGTATTCCCTTTTCTTAGTCCTAAAGGTTCTACTAGCCTCACGTCTCACGTTACATAGATTATCCGCATTTGTTTTGTTTGGGTTCTGCAACCATTGAAATTTTGTTTGCTTCCTTCGATCTATTAATTTTGAACATTCTTCATCAAACCACGGTTTATTTTGCTTTCTCCTGTAGTATCCTAGTTTCTCTTTTGCTGAAATTTTGATGCAGTTTCTGACATTTTCCCACTCCCTGTTGATGTCCACACTTTCATTATCCTCATTTGTCTCTAAAATTTGAAACCTATTCGAAATTTCAACTTGATATTGTTCCTTTGCCTCTCCCTCACTTAATTTTTTCAAATCAAATCTTTCTGTGTCAAAATTTTGTTTAGTTCGTCTACTTACTGAAAGCCGCTCCCTCACTTTTGCTACCACCAGATAATGATCAGTGTCGCAATCTGCTCCTCTGAATGATCTCACATCAATTACATTTGTCTGCCTTCTCTTATCTACTAAAACATGATCTATTTGATTGTGTGTTCTGCCATCTGGGGAAGTCCAAGTGTATTTATGAACATCACGGTGTGGAAATTTTGTACTTTTTACAATTAAATCTTTTGACGTAGCGAAGGTCACTGCTCTGACGCCATTATCATTACTAAGTGCATGGAGACTCTCGCTGCCTATTGTGGGTTTGAAGACATCCTCCCTCCCAATTTTTGCATTGAAATCTCCTAGCAGAATTTTCATGTGATACTTGCCAAATGTATCAAATACTGATTCCAATTCTTCATAAAAGCTATCCTTGATATCATCGCTTTTGTCTTCAGTTGGGGCATGAACATTAAGGACAATGATGTCGCACCAACGTCCTTCCAAAATTACGTAAGACAACCTGTCACTAACAAATTCTACTCTCTTAACTGCTGCCCTAATTCTGCTATGAACAAAAAAACCCGTCCCTAGCTGATGATTGTCATTCCCCTTTCCATAGAAAAATGTAAAATTGTCCACTGGGATCGTGCCCTCCCCCTCCCATCGCACTTCCTGCACTGCCACTAAGTCTAACTTATAATTCCCTAATTCCCTACACACTGATTTCAGTGCCCCAGCCCTATAGAGGCTCCTAATGTTCCAGGTACCAAATCTCATGTCCTTTTTCAATTGCCGTGGTCGTGCCAAAGAGTCCGTCCTGATCCGAGGCTTGGTTGATTTTTTCGTAACACATATTTTTTTTAAAGGTGAAAGGTTGTTAGCCCTACACCCAACCCCCAACCTGGAGGACCAGGGTATCACTCTTAGTCTAGCGCATCTCCTTAGACCTGTCCGGCTTGGGTGACCCTACCATGAGCCGAAGCTCAGGCCGGCATAGCCCTAAGGGTCATTTGAGCACGCAAGCCTCCTCACCCGGCAGATTGCCTTCGACAAGGTGGTGATACCTTCGAGAAGGGGCCTTAACATAAGACATATTAAATCATAAAAGAAGGTCACTGTATTCCAAAGAATGGAAGCGGCTTACCACATAAAGCCAGTCGAAGTCCCATCTCAGTGTCTGAAATATTCGGAGTTAGAATACCTGGTGTATCTAACAAATAAACCAGAGGATTATCAGACACTTTAATGCGATTCTGAACACTGCGTGTTATGCCAGCAACTGCACCAACTGGAGCTGCTTTTCCTGTAAAATAACATACGTTGTCATAGTACTAATGAATCCGTGACATAAAAATAAATAAAAAAACACCCCAACTGTGACTAGTCATGTCAATAAAAGGTAAAGTTTTCCCTCTGTATATGAAGGTTTGGTGGTAGAGTTCCATGCATTTTCGACCTTGTCTCTAGAAGCAGTTTGTAACATCCATCGCTGATTGTACTTGGGAATTATACGTCAAATGAATGATTTCATAAGTCTTGTTTTGTTAACATTCTTAGCTGGCTCTTGTATTAATATGCACTGAAACCAAGACGGTGTGTCATATCAGGATGGCGCAGGAGAATTTATAACCTGTGTTGGGCAAGGCCGTGGTCTAGGCAACACGGAGTTTTCCTCCGTGGCATCCCAACAATTACTCCATTCACACACAGAAGAAGGCAATGGCAAACCACTTCTGGATCATCTGCCAAGAACGTATATGAACAGGTCCCAGTCCGAGAAAAGGATGGAAGGATCCTGTTCATATGGACCTGTCGTCAGACAGAACACTAAATAAATAATAAGATGAGGTGGTCTAGCGGTCAGAACGCTGGCCTTGTAATCCTGGGGTCTCGGGTTCGATTCCCGGCGGTGCCCGAATTTATAACTTGTGTTGGGCAAGGCCGTGGTCTAGGCAACACGGAGTTTTCCTCCGTGGCATCCCAACAATTACTCCATTCACACACAGAAGAAGGCAATGGCAAACCACTTCTGGATCATCTGCCAAGAACGTATATGAACAGGTCCCAGTCCGAGAAGAGAAAAGGATGGAAGGATCCTGTTCATATGGACCTGTCGTCAGACAGAACACTAAATAAAAAAAAATAACTGAGGATGAAACCTTCAATCACTACACATTCCAGCATGTTTGTCAAGTGAATATGTATGTGTCATCTGACTAGAGGACATCTTGTTATTAGCACTTTACTAACCGACAAAGAACATACAATCAGGTTTGTATTTAGAAACTCTTAATTTGCTGGTGCCAGGATAAAGAGATGTAAGTCCAAAAGTTGCAATTGAAATATGACTTATTTTACAGGCCACATCTCATATTACCTGTAAATTATCACAAATATGTAGGAAATTGTATAATCATATTTGTGTAAATTGGCGGAAAGTTCAGTAAACCTCATTTGTTGGAACTTTACAAAAATTGTTTTGCTTTTTTTATTTTGTGAGCTTTAAGACTGTACCCTAGCACCAGTAAATTACAAAGATCCAATTCTTTGTCTTATATTATGAAAATTTGTTTTTCTGTACAATTGTCTTGTCTTACTTAGAAAGAAAAAACAAAAGGAATCGATTCATAATATCGGTATAGAGCGGGGAGAGTTGTGGTTCCACAATTGCAACAAGATGGAAAATGAAGATGGCTGTCTTCTGGGTTGTTGCGCCATGTAGTCTGATAGAAGTTTACCGATGTTTCAGAGGTCCTTGCTGCCTCAATCATCAGGGCGATGATGGAGGCAGCAAGGACCTCTGAAATGTTGGTAAACTTCTACCAGACTACACAGCGCAACAACCCAGAAGACAGCCATCTTCAGACTCACCGCTGTGAAAACCTCAAATCCTACAAGATGGAAAACAATTTTATATATACTTTCTCATAACTGTTGATTGTTATGGTGAAGTTTCAGGCTTTATTACAGATGATAAAAGCAAGGAAAACACAATCTACCAAAGATAATGATGAAGGTATTTTTGAACAGTCTGTAATGAGAAGATCTGATGCCAAAAACACTAAATATTCCACAGGAAAACTCACCGCCAGAACAAAATGCACCATTACCACATATATTAATTGGTGATGAACTTTTCCCTTTAAAATATTACTGGATGTAACCTTATCCTTATCGAAAAGCGAAGGGAAAATAAAGTAAAGATTATGTTGTGTAAGGCGTGTGCATTATAGACCACTGGAAATGAATGCAGATACTGTGAAGATAATTTTTTAAGGCCCGCATGTGTCCTGCATAACTATTTATGCAGTTGCAGTCCTAATTATTACAAATTCCTGGAATGTTCACAATCTGTTGTGGGCACTTTCACTAATACAGAAAATGATCCAAGATGAGGGGCGAAAGTGGCTTTCCTCGTACAGCAACTTTACAGTTTTTTTAATAAGTGAGACATGGCACTATGTGATTCAAAACCTCATTGTAAACAATGCAATAAAATGTTCTTAGATGAACCACGAATGCTGAGAGTTACTTGCCTACTCACCTCCTCCACCATCCCGTGTTCTCTTAAGAACCAAAAGGAATCGAGGAGATTTGCCACTGTTTTGAGAAACATGCCACAACAGTTCCTCAATCCAATGTCACAAAACCCACCATTTGAAACTTAAGGCAAAGTATACCTCATACTGCATTAGCCTTAATGCAGTTTTATGTTGCCTCATTTGATAAATGTGACAAAATAAAAACAAAGAGAATGATGTGACTAATATTTCTGTATGTGAATGTATTAATTAACACCACCAATACAAATATTATTTTCATGCTACTAACTTTTCGAAGATGGTTCAAAATTGAGAACAAACTTGCCATACCTTTACCAAGATACTTAGATCGAAGCGCATTTATAAGTGATGATTTTCCAACATTAGGCACACCAATAACCATAACAGAGAAATCCTTTTCTTCACTTCGATTATACCGTTCAGAGGAAGAGACTAATTTCACTACAGCGGGAATGATCTGGAAAATAAGAGAGCCGCGTAAGTTTACCAAACATGAGGGCGCATAACTTTGTTTTAGGAGGTATTATTACGGCAGGATTTCTGTCACAGATAAGTGCTATGATCTTTCCATACACCGTATTTGCTAAGCTGTAATATGCACCAAGATATAAAAGGCCTATGAGGCAAATCTTCAGGCCAAGTTCTGACAAGCTTTTCAGTTAATACTCAATGCTGACATTTCAGTTTCCTGTCTGTTAACGTGTTAAATGTCGTTTTATTGACAAGATTCTTTGTACTGTTTACAATGCTCAGAGCTCTGAGATAAACTTATCAATGATTTATGCGGAACTCTTGCACAAACTGAGTTAATAAAAAATTTTGCAAGGTAGACCATTTCTCTTATCGCCACTGCTAACTCATCCGGGTAACCTGCACTTTCTGTCACAGCTGACTGTGAGCTCAGCATAGCTCAGAGTTCACAGTATTATGGCTCACCCAGTACTTCAACCATCTGTATGCACTGTCACCCTCCCCTACTTATCCAACCCAGACGCTATCCTTTCTCCCTCCCCCTCAGTTGACGCTGTTCACCTGTTTGTTCACGTGAAGCTGGACTGTCATTCTGAGTTTCATCTTGACCATAGCAGCATCAGACCAGCAAGGAGAACCTCGCTGGACTTTGAGTTTGTATGCCCTAAAGGTGGTGGTGCATTCTAATTTACATTAGGTTCGTGTATTTCAAGTTAGCTTTGGATTTAACATCGAGTCCACCTCTGCAAAAGCACTTGATTAGTGAACTGGTTCTACTTATTAGAAATTTATTGTCATTTCTTGTTCATTTGTATGTGTTTCTCTTTCTTGACTGCTGTCCAGAGGTTGTAAATACTTTACTACTTTGAACCACAGAATTCCAGTCATTGTGGTTCTGGCTGTGTGGGGAAAAGTGCATAAATTGTGGCCACAGCGTGGCTCGTTATATTATGCTTGTTTATTCTGTGGAGGTGATTACCCCTTCACAATTACACTGTATGAGAAAACTAGCTTGGAGGTGTGGCCAAATGGGTTGTTTCATATGGGCTTTGTAGGTGCAGGAAACAGAATGTATCCTTACAAATAAAAAATGGTAGCGCATCATAGTTTCCTTTTAACCAACTACGAAGTGAGGCAAATAATGCAGTGAGCAGAAAGACCGTGCCCTGGCACAGCTGACAAATAATTTCTCTGCAGTTAGATGTGATAGTCTCGATCTATTTCAAAATTATATGGCAGTACTTTCATGGTGAGATTTCAGATTCTCATGTTGGCAAGTATGATCGCAGCTGTCTTCTTGGATGTTGTGCCATGCAGTCTGGTGGATATCGCCTGACATTTTATAGGAGCTCACTGCCTCCACCCAGATTGAAAAGGCATGTTGGTCAATATCCCAGAAGACAGCCATCTTAAAATACTTTCAAGTCCAAAAATTATTTTTTCCATCACCCTCGGTACCAACCTGTTTCATTCCTGGGCATTTACTATCCTTACAATTGGAATAAAATATGTGGTTAAAGCCATCTTTCCTCAAGACAGCTTCCACTTCTGATTTCATCTGCAGGTCTGAGAGATCTTTCTTATTTAGAACAAGTATGTGAGGTTTCACTCCACTCACAGTGTGACGGAAATTAGGATTACGTCCAGATAGAGGTATCTGCCCTGAGTTAAGGAAAGTTACATACATTTTACAGTGTTTAGGGCAGGGACAAGTAGTTACTGTGCCTAAACACAACGGAATGATGGCGCACAGGGATACAGAGGTTATGCTCCATTCATTCAAGATGTCAGCACTAGATGCAGATGGTGGTCAGTTTCACAATTGGGTCCTTTTACCCCAGTAGCCATTGAATTGTAAGATGGGTAAGCCTAATTTACTCTTCACAAGACCAAGCACTTCTCAATATTATTTTCTTCTAAGAAAATAGTTCACATTTCATTGCCCAAACCAGCTGGTTTAAAGATTAGGGAAATAATTACTGTTTTGTATGAGAATCAAATGCAACGCACAAATAAACTTTGTAGGGGATAGCTCAGTCAGTATAGTGACTAGCTACGGGCTGGACGACCGGGGTTCGATCCCCGACGGGGGCAGAGGATTTTTCCTCTAGACTCTGCGTCCAGACCGGCTCTGGGGCCCACCCAGCCTCCTCTACAATGGGTACCGGGGTCCTTTCCCGGGGGTAAATCCGGCCGGGGCGTGATGCTGACCACTCACCCCCATCTAGTGCCGAGGTCAAGGAAGAGAGGAGCTATACCTCCACTCACCCCAAACGCCTACATGGCGTATAGTGGGACAAACTTTACTTTACTTAGGTGAAATACTAGGGTACTGACTGTTATGACAGGTGGTATACATACTTACCACTTTCCATAATCTTTACATAATAGGAACATTAATTTCATACATTTCTTGGTGATGAAAACTGCGTGATATAATGAACAGTGCCATTAGGTAATTCAAAGCCTGCATACTGTGTGGCTGCTTATGACATGAACCATATTAGATAAGCAGAAGGTTAAGACAACTCACGCATACAAAGAGCAGTGGCACTGTATTGAGGTATAAAATGTACAATAGGGCTTCGTCATTTTTCCTCCATATAACTGGAAATGTGAAAAGCAATGGGGCTGACAAGAACAGTATTACTTCGTTGTTGTTGCGGAGAGCCCCCGTTTCTACAAAGCATGAAGCAGATGCACGTATAGCAGAAGCGTACATTTGTGCTTGCCTCCTAAGTCAATAACATAAACAAACTTGTATACTGATTTCCCATCACAACGCAATCAAAGACATGGTCATCATAGGTCTAAAGATGTTAACATCGTTAATATAAAAGGATACACGAGCATCGTGGACTTCTATTACACAGTCTACCAGCTTCAGTCTTTGTTGCATCTGTCGTAAACCTGAACAAACATATTAATGTATAATACTGGCTGAAGGACATACACCGATGAAAATGTTACAATATTATGAGCAACATCTTCCAGGTTAAAGATCTAACAGTTGATTTTATTACTGACATTTACACTGAACCATACTTTGTGAACAGAAGCGTAACTTTAATCAAAAACATCAACAAAATGGATGAACTCCATGGAGTAGAACTTTTCTTGGGACGTGAGCAACTGCTTTTTTATCAAGAAATTCCCTGCCCTGTATGGAACCATAAGGTTCATGACCACAATCATAAAACCCCACCAACACTAGAGGTCACTTCACCATTATAAGTACTTTCTGCATAAAGAAAAATAAAATGGCAACTCTTTGAATTATATACATAGTTGTTAACTGACAAGGACTCTTGTGAACACAGTTATGAACCTATGGGTTCCTTAAAATGGAAGGAATTTCTTCACTAGCCAAGCATACTTTTTGCTTCTCAAGAAGGACTTGACTACATGGCTAGTAATAACTGATGAACCACTGTGACAAGCAAAATTCATTATGGCAAAAGACCACGCCTACAGATTCAGTAGTAACATTTTTTATGATACACTGAGCGTATAACAGACAAATCATTCATTCTATATATCTATGCTAAGAGAAACTGGAACAAATATATTTCAAGTGACAGGATTACTAATGAATTGCAAAGGATATGAATGGAAACAGTCATGGTCTTGTTGCAAGGTACTATCCTGACACTTGCCTGGAGGGACTGAGGAAAACCTTAAGCATAGACCATCTGAACACTAAGAATCAGGGCCTTCTGAAATGAAGTACAGGTTCTAACCACTTAGCCATGATGCTCAGTATCATGTCACCTATAACTGTATAGAATTATAACATTCCTTATTTAAAGATTCTCTTCATCTGAACTAACTACATCAATATTCAGTATTAAGTTCTTGTAGTCAGGCCCTGCAGCCTGTTTAATAAAACAACACGGAAACGCTAACAGACTAACATCTATGTCTTTAGCATGATTCGAACCCGCGAATCCAGTATCCGGGCCGCAAATGAAATCGGCAAAACATGTAATCGAATATATGTATAATTACTTGACAATTCTGTGTCAAGTAAGATGAAATACGATCAACAAACACGTGACGTATTTCGATTTGAAGGTAACCTGTCAAGACCCTACCTTTACCCATATGACCTGGGAACCATCGTAGAACATCTTTGTTTACTACACGAAAAGTTTCTCGAAAATTGTACAGTGAGTTAGCCACCCTTTGTGCCATATCACACCAAACATAGATGTAACTCAAAGGTATATACTAGCACTTCTTGTAAATTATGTAGTCATGTTTTTTAAGTGTAACAGAGGTGGCTGGTTAGGTTATGGTTGACATATAAACAAATAACCACGAGTTATTACTACATACAGTGGATACCAACATAGTACACAATATACTAACAGAAATTGAAAAGTTACAGCTTTCAACCACAAGATGGCAGAAGAATATCATGTTTAGCAGATAGCAGAAGACACAACATATTTCTTTTGTTCCTTTGCATGTTATTTCGGACTATTCTGTGTAAATATTGCCTGTGGTCGTATGTTGTCTGCGGATATAGCATTGATTTATTGATTTTCACGTTGGTACTGTCTGTGGTGTTGGGGTTTTGCATAGTAAAAGGTTGGCGCCGTACACTTGCACGTTTTCAAATTGTTATCAAAGTTGTAACTTAGAACTTCAGGTGAGTTTCGCGTTCAGTCAAAAATATTACACTGGTAGAATAGGATTTATTTACATTCCATATATCCTTCATAGGCCATGCTATGAAACATGTCATAGCAAAAATACAATACTTGCTTCTAATACAAATATAAATTGCATGACAGGAATTTGGGCCCATTACCTATCCCCTATATGATACATAAGTGAATTAGTTATCCAGTATATTTTGTTTTAGCAGTATTACAGGCCTGTGTGGCATCTACTAAATGCTAGAGTAAATATTTACAGTAAAGAAGGCAGGCACAAACTGGTAAGCAAACCCCCCCTATGTGACACTGACATGTTTCTAGTGAACCTTGATTTTTCATAGCTTAGAAGATGCTGGGTCTCAACAAAATACAGTTAAAGCTTCGGGAGTTCCAGATGTAGTGTATTTTGAGGACAGAAGTTGTATACATCAGAGACTGAGCCCAGCAGACATCCACTTAAAATGCATGTATCAGAGGCTTCATATTTTGAATGTGGTCCATCAGGAATAAATGAAAAAACATCTGGTTGTACTGAAACTGACACTGTTCATAGTGGCTCTAATGATATTGCCAGCATAGGTGAATGCATTGTGAAAAGGGTCCAGAAATCTAATCAGTCAGAGCATGAAACTTCCTCAGGAAAAGCCAGAGATTTTAACATATCTTCCGAGATCTTGGATAAGGAGGAACTGAGATGGGATGAACAACGTAAAGATACATCAGGTGTTGACAGGAAATGCCAAAAGGTTGAAATTGATGAGCCTATTGAACCCCATGAAGATACTGAACAAAGACATGGAGCTGATGAGCAGGAAAGCAATTTGACAGTTGCATCAAGTAAATTCAAAGGACTAGAACTTCAAACTGCAGATAGCACTGAACCATCATCTTCAACCCAGTCATCCCTGAGTGACGCTGCATTAACGTCTTTTGGAGTGGCAGTAGTTGAGACTTCATTGTGTGATGTGCAGGGTTCTTCATCACCCTCAGATGTACAGCCTAAGAAACGTACGTATGTTTGTGTTTTATATATATGTCAATTCATGATTTGTTACCTGAGATGTGCTACTCCAATTCATGCCTTGCTCTCTGTACCCTGAGTTATCCTCTTTCTTTAAACAACCACTTAACCTCTCTTCCTGACCATGTGGTTGACAGAAATAAATCCATCATCTGTTTTCCTAATGATGTGGTTGGAAAAAACAATAACATCAGGGCGTGTCCTCAGTAAATCATTCGTGTGATAACATTTTTTATTAGGTGTTAAGCATGTGCTGTCCTGTTGTTTGTGTAATGAACTCAGTATAATAAATTCTTCTCGGAATATCGGCTGTGTAAGGTCCTGAGGGTACAGTCACAGTACCCTGAGGATGAAGATGATTCTCAAAACGTCAGTGTTTTATTCATTAAGCCACCTTAGACATCTGGTAGCCTGAGAAGAATTTATTATACTTAATCGCTATGAAAGCTTCAGATCATACATGAACTCAGTAATTTGTAATTTCTTAGTACTCCAGTTGCAACTTGAGTTTTATTTTGGTTTGAAGAGATTGGTTTTGTAGTTATTTAGTGTATTGCATTGGTAAATACAAACATAATGATTTAGTTCATTTTTTAATCTGCAAGAGCCCATGTATGATGATCCAAGGCTCCCCAGGGGATGGACAAGAAAAGTTACTCAGAGAAAGAAGGGTGCAACAACTGGAAAATTTGATGTCTATATTTTAAGGTAAGAAGCTGAAGACTGTTTTACAGTGTGAATTATCCCTTGTCGTCTTCTGATGCCTTCATTCCTCATTTCACCACACAACATGTCATACTATGAATTCCATATTTTTTTAGTATCTGTAAATGGACATTCATTTCTTGATATCTGAAATTCATTTCTAATAAGTGCTGTCTTTGTCCTAATCTGGGCTAACAAATTTGCCAAATTCTGTTTGTGCTGTTTGCCTCAAAAGTTGGAAGTCATGTTGCTTGTCTTCTTATCAGGTAGCCGTTATCTAAAGAAAGACATGACAAAACATGTCATAGGATTAAATAAAGTTAAATCTCAGATAGAAACTGTGAAATGATGCAACATTCTGTCAGAGAAACCCAGGAAACGAACATTTTATTTTGGGAACGAAGGGGAAGGATGTGGTGACACGAAATGCCAACATTTGATTCCTCTGTCATTTACCAGATATTTTCTTTTCAGTCCCGAAGGAAAGAAATTCCGCTCAAAAAGGGAGTTGGAACGTTTTCTGCTTGCAACTGGTTCAGGTCTGAGTGCTAATGACATTGATTTTTCTGTGAATGGAAAATGTATCAAAGTAGAAGGTAAAAGTACATTTCCTGCTATTAAAATTTATTATGTAATGTTACTATTGAAAAATATTTCATTAGGTGGAGTTCATTTATTGACACATATGACTGAATACTTGAGGTCCAATTTTTTCTGTCTTACAAAATTTTCTGTGTGGTTTTACTATGCAGGAAAACCAGGAATTCTTGACAGTGCAGTTCAGGGTTTGGATGTAATTGATGGAAGAGTCGTACACGTTGAAATGCCTTCAGAATTATCCACACACCTTAGCTGCAAGACTGTCCCAGATATCAGTGTGCAGGAACGTTCTAAGACTGAGGAGGCAGATAAATTGATACAGAATTTCTCGCCTTCCAGTTTGATAACAAGCGAACCTTTGGGTATATCTCGAAGAGTAACGAGTTCTTATTTCACTGCTCATGGAGTTTCTAAAAGACTTTTAAGAACAGTTCGTGATTCTGATATAAGCAGCAAGAAGATCAATAAAGTTTACAATTCCAGTTTTCTAGAAAGTGAGCCAACGTTGCTGTATGAAAGAATTTGCAAAGAAGTGACTGAAGACAGGGTTCCTCCACAATTTGATGATAAGAAGATCCGGGCTAGTGTTAATCACTTGATTTACAAAGCTTCTCCCTGTAATAAAAGTACATTCAAGATGAACTTAATGACAAAGTGGACACCACCTCGCTCTCCTTTCAATCTGGTGCAAGAACACCTGTACCATGATCCGTGGCAGCTGCTTGTCGCTACAATCTTTCTCAATCGGACTCAGGGTAAGATCTCGTACATTTTATATTCTGTACACAGTTTTAGAGGTAGGTATTTGAGTTTTGTAGTGCAGTCATTGGTACACATGTTAGTGTTAGTTAAGAGACCAGAGTTTCTCAAATTCTGATTCATGGATCAGAACCAGTTTTCAGTCCAGCCATATTTGTCTGTGTGTGACTTCCCTGACTGATACTGCTACTACCATCTCCTCACAAGTTGTCCGTTTCTGTTGTAGTGTGCCCTTCATTTCATGTCCTGTCAATTGTTTGGGCTTGTTTTCCTACCAAAATAAGATTCCTAATATTAAGTTTAATATAGCTGGCTTGTCCCTTACTGTCAGTGTCATGCAAGTCATTTTAGAATATTTTCATTCGTGTTGGTATGCCCACATCCATAGTTAAAAAATCTGTCTGTAGTTCATTCTAGGTCAGCTCGAAGAAAATGAAAGCTGCAGTAGAAGCAATGGAATATATCTTACTGGATTATGAACAGTGTTATTAATTTTCAGGTGAAGTCGCCCTTCCTGCACTGTTCAAATTTTTTACCACCTGGCCAACACCTGAATCAGTTATAGATGCAAATCAGTTCGACATTGCTCAGTTCTTGCGTCCACTGGGTCTACAAGACACTCGTGCTTATGCTATCAAGCGAATGTCCCGTAAGTACAGACACCCATTAAGTTCGTGAATAAGATTTCCAGTGAACTTTTAAATTATGTCACGAATTTGCACTTCACAATGTTTTCTTATTTCAGGAGATTATGTGACAAAGAACTGGAAGACTGCAAAAGAGCTGTTTGGAATTGGGAAGTATGGTAATGACTCGTACAAGATTTTTTGCATCAATCAGTGGAAGTCAGTAAGGCCAACAGATGTGAAACTCAAGAGCTATGTGGACTGGCTATGGATCAATCACAAATCTCTTGGTTTATCGTGAACGTCATGTCTTACGAGTTAAGGTGCTTTGGCTAAACATTGGCCAGATAGGAATTAGAGTTGCCAACATAGATTAATCATCTTGCCTCATACTTTTAAATATGTGTCAACCAAAAGACAGCACCGCTGTGAATACCTCAAATCCTACATGCGTCAACCAGTGTGCCTCATCCTTCGTTGCCTGCCTCTGTCTTCTAAGTCTTCGTGTTCAAACAATTTTCCAAGTCTTCAGGAGACATTACGTGTCTTCCTCCATCGACAACCATTCAACATTCTCAAGAAGAAATTACAACAAGAATTCTCATTTACTTATTATCTTTACCAAAACTATCGGACATGGGCCATCAAGAGTAAGAAGTAGTCTTCATGGAGAAATCCTCACTGTTTCAAAGAACACTGAGAAGAAGAAACAGAAAACCAGAACCATGAAGAATAATTTCAAGAAAATAATTCTGATTCCAAATTCAAGTTCTCATCAAGATGATGATGACTGCTGTAAAGAATGTAAGAATATTATTAGTAATGAAAGAAAAATGCAGCTGTATTATTTATGCTTGGTTACATATGGAGCACCGTTCATCACATAAGTGCCAAGGGTGTCATTCATTTTTATTAAGACAACCATACATATAACAAACTTGATGATAAGTCCTGCTGCTTTCTGTTTGTAAAAATATATAATAACAAAAGGTGGGGCAACATTGCCTATTTTACCGTGTATGATGCCTTTTTTAAGAAATTAAAGCTTGTGGATAAAATTCATATTATGATGAAGTTATGTGAAAAAGTTGCTAGCACCAAACTAGCTCTACGGATTGGGCACAGCAAAGTAGTTTTTACCAGAGGATGGAGACAGACTCGTCTCTGAAACATCATAAAAAGTAAGAAAAGAATAAACTAATAAAAGAAAAGGTAAGAGACTGATAAATACAAATAAAAGCTTGAAATATATTTATTATTTTGTAAGCTTATGTAAATTAGAATCAGGACCCACCAGATAGGTATGATGGCTCTTTATGTTGCCGACTTACTGTTTTTTTAATTCCTGACCCAAGTCTGATGATTTATCTTTGTTAGTAGTAACCAGTTACATCTTAGATGGAATGCCTGACAGTTGCATTTGGCAATATGAAATTTAACTCTATGCAGTTTTGCATTAGACATACATTTTGTTGTCTAGGTGCCCCACCATAAGGCACAAACCTGCAGTATTCTTATTTAAATAATATACAGTTAACCCTCGATTTAACAACCCAGCCGAAGCCCAAATTTAACCTCAAATATGTTGCTCGTATCCCAAGTAAGCCAGCTTCCGTTTATTCCAGCCCGATCTTCTACAATCTGCCCTAGTACATGCTTATTTTAATGCATAAATGCTAGTATTCCTTGAATTATCCAACGACGTTCTGAATTATTTCAGGTTATTTTTACATTTGAGGAGCAATATAAATATATCGGATGCGATGTTTGTGTTTTATAGAACTATTTCTGAAAGGGGCCTGCTACAAAACTCCCACATAAAATGAGCGCCACTACATAAACATTCTTTGCGTAAAAAGAGTGGCCCCGAGATAGCTCAAAATTTTCTACATAACATTAAATTGCTATCATTTAAACCAGGCCGAAACTCCTGCCCGGCACTAAATATTATTTGTGCTCCCCGGCTGTCTAAAACTGATTCCATAGAGGCCCAAGGAAATTAAAGTTACGACTTCTCTGTTCTGTCTGCTCTGTGGTGAATATATTGATCGGCTATTAATGAGTGTGAATTTCTGAATACTGTGTACAGCACTTCTCAGAAAAGGAAGAATGACACGAGCGAATACAAATATGTAAAGGAGAATTTTATAATAGCATACTAACCAAAGTAATTTTGGTTATCCGTGCTGAAAACTGGGCTGCATGATGGAGTTTTGTGCGTAGTGTTTTAAGGAGGTTATGAAGTAACAAATAAGGTGAGTACTGTAGGTAAGTATAATATATGTATGAAGTATAAGAAGTTTCTGTTATTGTGTTCAGTAATCAAGTTAAATTGTTTCGACGTATTTTAAGCACATCCGTGGAACATCGTTTGACACTATTTTAAATTTCTTGTAGCTCTAATAGAAATGTGTCAGTATTTTAAGTTGAATTCCTTGATCAGTTTATGCTGTGGAAAAATGTAAGTGATGGGTCTCTTATGAACGATAATCGTTTACTCTGACAGTACCGATATTCGTATTGATTGAGTCGTAGTTTATTTAAGAACATTATTAAAATGATAGTGTTTTTGGTTTATCACCGTGAGGACTGGTAGGTAGATGCCAGCGTTTCTCAGAAAGTTTACTATCTTCAGAACTGAAGTAATGATGCAACCAACCAAAAAGCTAACTGAGGGAGGAGTCTTGCACATTGTAGTCTTGTCCACTCTAGTCAGGCTGTATTCTCCTCCCTGATTCACAGGATCAAGGCGGTCTGTGATTAATTGAAAAGGGCATGAAGGACGCATTGAAGATGTAATATAAGATGCTGTCTGTGCAGACACTGATGAAAACCATGATGAACAGCTGAGGTAACTGGATTGAGATTTGAACCCAGGACGTCTCAAATATCAAGTTGAATCCCAATCCACTCTGCCATACATTTTAGTGATTCAGCATGTTTCCTAATTTCTGTCACAAAATTCAGATCTTCGTAGAGACTGTAGAGTTTACTGTTAGTTCTTATCTGCCACTGTCCATTTTCATTGGCCACACTGTATATTTTTCTCAGAATTTTCCTCTCCCAGAGCTATAGCATATTTTAATCTGTTTTGGTCAGTGTTCATGTCTCTGCACCTTATAGCACTATTGGTCTAATGATTGTTTTGTATGTGGCCTGCTTCAGCTGTCTCAAGAAGTTTGAGGAACTTAGAAGATTCTGGTAGACAAAATGCCTGCCGCTATTTGGCATTGATTTGCACACTGACTTTGTTGTCGTCTCTTACCATGTTTCCCAAGTACTTGAACTGCTGTTTGCGTTCAAAACTGCGTCCCTCTTCCATCTCGAGACTCGTGACATTCTCGAGCCTACTTTTATCTCTCTCATCTATCTCATCCTGTGGTGGCTCTCGTAAGGGCTGGTGTCTTCTCTCCTACCCTCCTCCCTCCATCTGCCTCCACTCCTTTGACATTTGGAGGCTCCCCACTGGCTTGACTCATTCTCTACCCCTTTCCATCCTTGTTGGCCCATTCCTTTGGACTTCTCTTCCTGCTATCTTATATATTACCTGTGATTCCCAGCATTGTCACTTCAGCCCTGAAGTTGGAGATGGTAGGATTCTCCGAAACGTCAGCGTCTATCGACCAGCCCACATGGCACCAGAAGCCAGAGGAACGGCATGATCATTGTTGTCGCCGTGAAAATTTCAGATCTCTTTAAAAATATTTTGTTTCCCATCTGCTGTCCATGAACATAAAGTTTAAATTGTATGAAAGTTGCTATATAGTACTTGTTCCTTCAGATTAATTGAAGAACATTGATTGAGGGTATTTGGGAACATTGCGCTGAGGAGTGAGTAATAAGGGGCTGGAGATGGTTGGCTGAAAGTTACCATGCAATTGGTGCCTTTCATCAGATATTATTAAAATAAAGGATGATAAGTGGGGCGTGCATGGGAGACTAGAGAAATGCATACAAAATGTTATTCGGAAAATAAGAAGGGAAGTGAGGTTGATGGGACGTAACATGTCATCACTGCGTAAGACCTCTTTGCATTTTATGGTGTTTATAATGCTGTTCATGTAACGTTTTGTCTGTTCTGCCACATAATTAATTAAATATCAGAAAATTATTATTATTAATCACCTTGATTAACTCATAGTCACAAAACCATGTTACTTATAAAAAGTATGAAATATATTTTAAATTTAAGTGGCCATGTTTTTGTTCCCCCCCCCCCCCTTTTTAAAGAATTTCAGGTTAGTAACTAAATGTTTGCTGTTTCTTCCTTTACAGACTAACTGCCAGTATTAGCTGATAGGAGAATGGAAAAGACTGGGAAGTTTTTGGTAAACTTTTATCATAATTTATTTTACATTATGTTAAAGTTGTGAGGGAAATAGAATTTGTATATAGACCATAGTATTTTTTAAGTTAGGTTAGGTTATTTAATTGGAATTTTATTAGAAATGTGACAACAAAAGCATTGCAGGTGTTTATGGTATTTAAATTAGATTATGGTAATATGTACTAATTTCTTCTTAATATTATTGATGATTAAATGAGTCTTTGAATTTAGAAACTTTTAAGCCCACTGACTCATATTGTTATGTACATAATTTTGTCTCTGCTTCAGCCACAGCGATCCCCAAAAAATGAAGCAGTACAAGTAGTGGTAAGGTGCAGGCCTATGAATGACAAAGAAATTGCCGCTGGATATTCATGGTAAGGATTCGTATTTATTAACTTGTTTTATTTGTGCATACCACAAGAAGAACCTCATTATTTTGTAAGAATAATAATCACAATTCAATTGATTTTAATTGAACAATAATTCCCATCGGTGAACACACTACATATGACCAGATATCATTTAGGAGAACCACACTGTCTCCATCTTCATCCCTGACACCAATGTTTCTACAAAACATTGGTGTTTACCATCAGTCTGCACAGAATTACAATCCAGAAGCACATGATCATCATATTCACTTGCTTATGCTACATTGCTGTTGATCTTCCACTTGGTCGTCTGTGTTCAGGGCTGCCCAAGGTACTGTGTATTTCTCTGTCTATGGCAAAACCAGTGTCCTGATTTCTCGGAGATAGGGATTAGCTCAGTTGATTGGGCCCAACAGAGTAGGCTTTACCAGAAGATGGAGATAGACTCCCATCTTCGAAACATCATGGTTTTTTATTAATTTCATTTAGTCGGCCGTCACAGTGGCTGCATGGTCTGAGGCGTGGGCCTTGTGCCACTAAGACACTGACCGTGGGTTCGAATCCAGCTCAAGGCATGGATGTTTGTCTGCGTCTTTCTACGTTGTGTACGGGTAGAGGTCTTTCGACAGGCTGATCACTCGTCCAAGGAGTCCTACCAACTGTCTAGATCAAAGCCAATGGACCCGCAGATGCTCAGGCACTGAAGAATGGGTTGCCTTTTTTTTAAAAAAAAAGAGAGATTCTTGGACAATGGATAATATCCAGAAAACAGTTTACTTCATCCTAATTTCTATTATTTAATTTCTCTTGCAGCTTATTGTCTCATTCCTTCTCTTAGTCTCTTAAATGTTTCCAATCAGAATTTTGCAAAGTCCAAACAAAAGTACACAGGAAGGGTAAGAAATTAGCATTAAATTTGTGTTGGTTGTTAAGTGGTGATGTATTGTGATTATTATTGATGATTTTCTTTACAGTGTGATTGACTGCTTTCCCAGCAGGGGTGCCATCGAAATTACAAATCCAAATGCAAAAGATAGCAAGGAAGACAAAAGGTTGTTCACTTACGATGCAGTCTACGATTGGAAGTAAGTTTTATTATGACATGTTTAAAATACTTGGTTGGAAGGAGAACAAGGAACTCGAAATTCCATAGTCATCTTATTTATTTATTTTTTAAAGTGTGCGGACTTTTCATCATCACTCTTCAGTCCACGGTTCTTGTGAGGACCTTCCTTGATGTTGTCCACCAATTCTTGTTCTAAAAGCTGGCCTTTTCTAGGGTTTCATGTTCCTGTTGTCCCAACATCCTAAGCATTGGTGACTTTCCTTTGCTTCTTCCTTTTATCATCCAGTTTCCCCACCCTTTTTTGTCAACGATCCATCCATACGCTGTACACTGGCCATCGTATTATACTGACTGCTGTCCTCTGCTGCTCACTGCCCTGTCTTGCCTGGCTCTGTACTCCATTTCCAACCTCCAGTTGGCCCTAAAAGAACTTGATTTTCATTTTTCTCTCACTCTTAACCCAGACTCCCCCCCCCCCCCCCCCAATTTGTTTCCCTGCTTGAGACTCGCTATTGGCGGAGACCATTTCCTCATTCCTAAACTTTGGTTGACCCATTTCCCCCAAGCCTGCCCTTCCTCTGACCCAACTTGGCTTCCCAGCACTGCCACTTCTACCCTGAAGATGGAGATTGTACGTTCCCCTGGTGTCTGCCTACATATAAGTCTACACAGTGTCACATCTTCATAATACGCATGCGTCGTCTTCAGTGTCGAGCTGTAGCACTCTTCTATAGCCGGATGTTATAAGTCAGTTAATGCTTTAACATCGTAGAGAAAGTAAAGTCAACAGACGCTGCAGTATAAAGAGTACAGTAGGGCCCCGCTTTTCGGGAGATCCGCTAATACGGCGCTCAACAGCTGAGTCAGAGAAGTGCGTCCGGCGCCATTTTCTCGTCGCTGATTCAGTCTGTTTACAGATTTTGTGCGCTCTGCGTCTCTCTGTATTTCTGGCAATTTTTCAGTTATTACAAACTGTATATTTATATAATATTTTTGTGTTACTACAGTGTAATTACAATGGCGTCTAAGGGTAGTAGCGATAAAAAGAGGAGTCGTAAGCCTCTTACTTTAAATGCCAAGTTAGAGATGATTAAACTTCGTGAACAAGGCATGTCTATGGCTTCCTAACCATCACCAAAACGAATAAGATTCGTTGAAGAGTCAGATGATGAAGATGCGCCATCTCCTTCATCCTTCCTACTATAAGCATATCAATTTTCAAATTTATATTCACCAATCACTATAAGCTGAGGACAATGTGTGTACTACTGATATTCATTTTAATTTCATATCGTTTTCTTAAGCCTAGCGCTATTGTGCACTTACTATGTGATAGTGTAACATCTTATTAGGCTTTGATATGCATTTGCAAGTGAAATAAGGCAAAGATCCGCTTTTTGGCGATTTTCGCTTTACGGCGGGGGTCTGGTCCCTAACCCGCCATATAAGCAGTGCCCTACTGTATACAGCTGGGTAGAACATGTTCACAGTTAAACTAAAAATGAATTTTGAATAAATTATTAGGTGTGTATTCCTGTATACATGATCAGTGGTAAAGAAAATTAAGTCACTGTTAAATTTTTTTGTTAAATATCATTCCTCATTGCATGATATTATAGCAGATAAAACAGTTGCTGAAATTGTTATGTGTGTCTTTCTGCTTTTTCAGTTCTAATCAAGATGACATCTACGAAGAAACAGTCAGGTCTCTGGTTGCGTCGGTGCTCGACGGTTTCAACGGAACAATCTTTGCATACGGGCAGACTGGAACAGGAAAAACATACACGATGGAAGGTTAGTTATATCAAGTCACTCTTAACCCATTCAGGTCTTATGTCGGACTGAGTCTGCCACTGAAAAATCCGTCTTCCGGTCTTGTATCGGACTGAGTCTACCAGAATTTTTATGATTTTTGTACACGATCCGGAGTCGAGCTGAGGCATGCATACAGCGTCAGTGTATCATTCAAGCCTTCATCTTTGCGGTGGTGTCAACGAAGTATTCGTTATAATATATTTGCGAACCTTCTTCATATTTTCCAATTCACTGTTCATTGATCACCATATCATTAACGAATATATAATCTTAGCAATTCAGATCATTGATAAATGAACTGAGAATAAGGAAACAAAATCATGTATGTAATTTTGTAGGATTTGAGGTTTTCCCGGCGGCGAGCCTGAAGATGGCTGTCTTCTGGGTTGTTGCACCGAGTAGTCTGGTAGAAGTTCACCGACATTTCAGAGGTCCTTTCTGCCTCCATCATGATGGAGGCAGCAAGCCATCTTCAAGCAAATATTGTGTTACGAAATGCGGTGTTCTTCATGTACCACTGGAAGTCATTATGCCATGAAAGAGCATTGTGATGATGCTCGGATTATGTCATGGTAGGATAAGCTCCAAGGACAATGATCAATGTCCTTCATAGCTTGTTTACCAACAGTATATAATAAATACTTGTTTGTTCATCATTGGATAATTCAAAATATTGTACAGTTTATATCTTAATTGCATCATGCTTGTGTTCCTCAATACAATACTTTTATTTTCCGTCGTTACACAAGCTTGTTGTTAAAAATCATATAAAATTTCACATAAAATTGTTACATTTTAAAATTGACGACATGTTTCGATATACAATTCTATCATCGTCAGGTCTATCAAAATTAAAATTAAAATCTGGTGTATCTGTTGCTCTGCTTATATTGTTTTTGTTTTTACTCGTTTTTACTACATCTCCAGGCTTCTTCGATTTTATTTTTGGAGACGCGCCTGGGTGCCTATATCTGCAAAATCAATTTTAATTTTCATATCGTGATAAGGCTACCGAAATAGGAAATGGAATAATATTACTCTAATTTATAATATTTTAAGGAATTATTCAAATATATCGTATTACAAGCAAAATGAATGCAATCACAAAATATAAAGTATTATAACATACCGGGTTGTGTATGAGGTGCGTGTCCGTTGTTATTGAATGGCAGTCTGTCTGCCATTCAATAACAACGGACACGCACCTCACACACAACCCGATATAGGCACCCAGGCGCGTCTCCAAAATTAAATGGAAGAAGCCTGAGATGTAATAAAAACGGATAAAAACAAAAGCAATATAAGCAGAGCAACAGATACACCAGATTTTAATTTTAATTTTGATAGACCTGACGATGATAGAATTGTATATCGAAACATGTCGTCAATTTTAAAATGTAACAATTTTATGTGAAATTTTATATGATTTTTAACAACAAGCTTGTGTAACGACGGAAAATAAAAGTATTGTATTCAAAATATTGTATTGGAAGTCAAACACCATCTGAGAAGATACTGAGGAAAACATGCTAGAAGGGTGTTTCAGCATGTGTTTGCATAATTGGGGATGTTCGCTTCAACAACATAAAATAGATGGATGTACGTCATCCCGCATGACACTGCTCTCTCATTCATATTTTGTCTTTGTAGGCTGTAAGAATGATCCGACTGAGAAAGGGATAATTCCAAAATCTTTTGAACAAATTTTCAATCATATCTCTCGAAGTTCAAACGTCCAGTACCTCGTACACAGTTCGTATTTGGAGATATACCGAGAGGAAATCAGGTGAGCAAATGTCAGGTACTTATTAATATTATTACTTTTGCCTCAAGTTTCTATTTGCATTGTGATTTATGTACGACTCCTTGTGTTACAGTGTCCAAAGCACATCTTATTTGAAGTTTACATTTCATGGCCAACTTCTATAACATATTTCACGCTGCTTTATTTATCTACAATCCACACACCCTTGAATAAGATTTCTAGCCCATTTTCTAAAAGCACTTTTAAAGAAATTTTATTATTTCAGTGAAAGTAATACTGAAGGCCAAAACTGATAAATTATATAAATGTGGGTATTTCCACTCTAGAAATATACATGGACATGCATGATGGCTTATAAAATTTCAGTAGCATGAATAATTATTAACATATAGCACCTCTTAGGCCCTCGTGTCATTCCCTTCTGCCCGGCTATTTGATTACATGTGTCAGTAGGTGTCTGTGCTCACAGTTTGTGCGTTGAACAATTTCGCTGTAGTAGATGTACTTGGTATTCTTTGTTCTACTGAAACTGGTTGATTTATTTGGATCATTTATTTGGCATTTCCATGTACCTTTGAATATAAATTTTAAACTGACAATAAATATTTTATGTTTTCCAGGGACCTTCTAAATAAAGATCCAACCAAGAAGTATGAATTGCGTGAGAACATGGATGTCGGTGTCTATGTTAAGGATCTGTCTTCATTTGTCTGCAAAAACGTGAAAGAAATTGAGCAAGTGATGTGTATCGGGAACCAAAACAGAAAAATCGGGTGTGTACGTATGTAATATGAGCATTGAAGTCACTATAGGTACAGTGACCTTGAGATAATGGGCAACATTTTTAAGAAATTTCTGCCCACATTTCTCTTGTGATGTGAATTATTTTAGAGAAAGTATTAAAGTCCTACCATTCTGCTTTTAAGCAGGCCATTCGAGACGATGCTTTCAGACATACTGTAAAGCTATTTACCTGACTTCGTGAAGTCTGCGATTACGTCTTGCGCTTCAATAGCTGTTGTGTTTACTTTTCACATAGCTGCCTAATCAAAACCATGCCCCGTTAGTGAAAAGCCCAAAATGTCTTGCATTCACATTTTAACTCTTACATTTTCAGTATAAGCTGCATGTTCTGACCCGCCACATTCAGAACCCAAATATAATTTTTTTTTTTAAAGTTTTCTAATTTAACGCCAGTGTTTTCAGCTTCCTCTCTGATAAATTAATTTTCGTGCGATTGTTTAATGAGCACCGAACCTGTTAGACAGAACTTTTGTACTAATGTTTTTACTTTAGAGATTCGCATAGCATGGAGATGTCTTAGGAAGACAAAGAAATGTTTTACATCACACTGTAATACTTGGATTTTTTTAAGACACTTTTCTTCCATGACACTTGCTTTACAGATATATCATGCAGAAAAATTTCTTGTAGAACAATGTGCTCAATTCATTTCTGTACTTCCGCCTGGAAGAGAATTGAATCCTGTTACCTTCTGGGCTATAAATTATAATAATCTGACTTATTTTGGAGGGCAGCAAACACTCGAGTAGTAGAAGTAGCTAGCCGTAGTTTAGTAGTGACACGGGGCTTTACGTGCCTAAATGTATTCAGTACTGCAATTATAGTGAAGTGGTGGAAATGTGTCTGTGCAAAATGATTGAAATTATGTACACTAATTACCAGTACTTAGACATTTACAGTCCTGAAAGTGAAATTGTCTGATGACTCTCTGTATTCGTAAACTTTGCGTGAACTATCGATCCCATCAAGTGATACAAATTCTCTTGCTCTTAGCAGCATTACCTGCACACACTGTCTTTGAAAGTGTGGTGCACATTGACGTCGATATTCTTACGTGTTTTTATGCGCAGTTGAAGTTTTTCATATCTGCCTTCCACATTTTTAAGAAGTATGTCAAAATAGCAAAGATACTCGGAGTTGATGATACTACTTTGTGTTTATCTGCTGATTTCAAAAGTCTTTTTTTGCTAAATGTATATTGAATTTTAAAACCTTGTAAAAGATTATATTTGTACATGTCAGTGAAGCTGCTTTTATCTTAATATTAATAGTAAACATTTCCTCATGTTAAAATAGAAGAGAACAGTATGTTTAAATTTTGTTGTAATTTTGAGCATCAGAAACAAGTATATTCTGCAAGCATGCATTTTCCACTTCTGTACTCACCCCTTAAATATTGTATGTAATGGTGAAATAAATCGAGGTACTGTATTTTTGATGTATTACAAATTGAGACATAAGTGTGGTTCCGTAAAATAATCTTGCGTTATTAATTTCCAGCTCCACAAACATGAATGATCACAGTTCACGTTCTCATGCAATCTTTATGATTACAATTGAAATGAGTGGTGTTGGAGGAAACAAGGCAATTCGTGTTGGAAAGTTAAATCTCGTTGACTTGGCAGGGAGTGAAAAACAATCCAAAACTGGAGCTATGGTACGTAGAGATAACACTTGACACAGTTCACAGTTCAGTAATGTGAGCCGCCATGCGTTGGCTTAATTTCTCTTAGCAGTATATCAGGACTGTTCTGCAGCCCACTCGTGCGTGAGCGTGGGTGTCCGAGCGGTAAAAGCAGCTGCAGTGAAAGCTGTACAGCCACATTAGTCAAGTGTCAAAGTTAATAATACTTTGAGCTTTGTCATGATGCTGCATGTTTTTTCAACAGAAGTACAGAAGTTTTCCAAACTATCCATCCGTGGAAGTATAAGATGTTTATTACCTCTTGGAAACAATATGAGGTGTGTGGTTCATAGTGCTGAAAATTGTACTGCAGTCACCAGAACAGTAGCACCTATTGATGAAAGATTCTCGGGCTACAAGCTGTGGCGGGTGGCTGAACGGTGAACAAACAATATCTTCTGCTAATGTTTAAGAAGAAGATAAGGTTTGTTCACCGTGGCTTGTAGCCTGAGCATCTTTCATCATCTTCGCTCGCCATGAAAGCTTCACCTCATACAGTAGCATGTATAATCATACAGAGTTTTAATGTTGGATTTTATTAAGTTAATTGTAATATTACTTTTAGATTTGTCTGGCTCAGAATATGAACGAATGGCAGACTCTTGCAACCGCAGTAAACAACCTTCGGTTTGATACAAGGGGGAGTGGGGAATTTTTGACTAGCTGAGCGACCATAAGCTTTTCAAGAAAGAGACTGCTTCGTGGAGTTAATTAGTTTATTACAATGTCACTTTTATGTCTAAAACTATTTAAAATGTCATCATCATCATCATCCTTTCCCGTATTAGGCCACGAGGCCTGTTACGGTCTTGTATTTTCCGTCCGTCTCTTCCGAGGTCAGCCGAGAGATCTTTTCCCAACAGGGCAGTATTTCAAAATTGCCTTTGGGAATCTACTGTTGGTCATTCTATCCACATGATGTTTCCAATTTTATTGATATTGCCAAATGTAGTTCATAATGTATTTAATCTGTGAATTGCGCATATGGCATGGAAGGTTTCTCATTGTAGTAATTGTGTAATGAGTAGTAGGTTATTATTTAGCTTGCTGATGGAACATGAATAAGTTTGTTGCAGGGTGAAAGGCTTAAGGAAGCCTCAAAAATCAACTTCTCCTTGTCTGCTCTCGGCAATGTAATTTCAGCCTTGGTTGTTTCGTCGGGCAAGGCTGCGCATATTCCATATCGTGACTCAAAACTCACTAGAATTCTGCAAGGTGAGATTAGTTTACTTTACAGTCATATTAAAGACGTCCAGTTGCCCATTGAATTGATTACTGGTGACTATATACAGCAGTTGGTAGTTCGGTAAGTAGAAAACTTGAGAATCTCAGGATCCTGACCGGAAGTCGTAGTGATGAAAATATGTTAATTATGTCGTAAAGAGTTTACATTTATGACAGAGCTACATTACTGTGTTCTACATGAAAAACATAAGTAGTCACTAAATACGTTTAATTGTGTGCTGGAACATTGACACAGTAGTAGATTTCTATTCCATAGTTTTAAGAAAAAAAACGTCATGTGAAAAACTGATGACCCAGACTGATGTAACACAAAACTGCCAAAATTCACAAGTCGCTGAAAGTGGAAAGGTGTATTCATCATATTGAAGTGTTCTTCATGCATGCAAGTATCTGAAAAAAATTGTGGCGTAGAATGTTTGCATCAGCAACAGAACAAATCAGTGTAATTGGAGATGAACAAACACGTGATACAAAGAATGAAGGTGCTTGTTTCTGATAATTTTGATCTTATAAAGTAAATGTGTCAGCTTGCCAAGAAAAGAAAATGCTTTGCATCAGAATTTGGGAATTTGTTCATAAGCAGGAATCTCGACTCTAAGGGCAGGTCTGCCTTTTTTTATGCAATTTTTTTTATGAGCAGAACTGGATTCATTTCTTCTTCATAAACACCTTTCACAGATGCTGAACCTTTAACATGAACTTTGATTTGGTAGGCCTGCAAGGAACACAGGTGTTTTATCAGCATTTGAATGTAGTAATGTTTCTGGTTACTTTTTGCATCATCTTTACAGAGGTATTGGTGCTATATCACTGAACATTCGTATTTGATTTACAGACTCACTGGGTGGAAACTCAAAGACAATAATGGTCGCCAATATTGGTCCTGCCAGTTACAATTATGACGAAAGCCTAACGACATTGAGGTATGCAAACAGAGCTAAAAACATAAAAAATAAACCCAGAATTAATGAAGATCCTAAGGACGCTCTGTTGCGGGAATACCAAGTGGAAATTGCGAGATTGAAGGTAGGTTTGAAATGTGATCTCTTGACGTCCGTTGAAGAAATAAAAGTAGGATTAACCCTTTGAAGCTAAGGCTTGTGTAAATAATAATTAAGGATTTTGTCTGTACAGCAAAGATAACATCGCTCCCCACCATTACAAACATTAATTTATTAGTGCTGTTTAAGGAAATAGTTGTTTATACTGAGAGTCATATTAAACCTACAAATACAAAATGAAGAGTTACTGATTTTTTTACCAAGTGGGACATATAGTTACTGCTAAGCTTTAAAGGGTTGTACAAGTTGTAGGTATCCTTACAGTTTAAGCAACTTACATAACATAAACCACATTAAACATAGTTCATTGTCATTGTACTAAAAAGAAAATGCAGAATTCCTGATCATCTTCAGGAGTGTAAATGACAGATGGGCTTATTGCTTCAGTTGCTTGAATCTATTTTCTAATGACTTTCATAAGATATTTCTGGCTTCAGCAGTGGAATGGCTGCGTGATATAATAGTGCCATGTTTATCTGAATAGAAAGAATCTTGATATGACATAATTTTAACCTCTGTATGAACTCTGCTGAGTTCTTGATGTGATATGATTTAATGGGAATAGCAGTGGGGTCACTGATTGCGGCAAATTACTTCATAGAAAATCTTGAAAAACAAGCATCGAGCATGGTCCACAAAAGGCTGTCGTGGTGCATGTGTGTTAGGATACGAAGACGGTTGTCTTCTGTGTTGTTACGCTATGTAGTCTGGTAGATGTTTACCAAAATTTCAAAGGTCCTTGCTGCCTCCATGATTGCACTGATGATTGAAGCAGCAAGGGCCTTTGAAACGTCAGTAAACTTCTACCAGACTACACGTTTCAACCACCAAGAAGACACATCTTCAGACTTACCAGCACGAAAACCTCAAATCCTGCATGTTAGGATACGTTTGTTATATGGCCATGTAAAAAAGAAGAATAGCAAGAGTTTTAATGACATCTTAATAGCATACATATGAATATCAAGTTGACTGCAGAAATGGAAAAAATGGCTCATTACCAATCCTGGATGTACTGACAAGCAAGAAGCCATATGGCGTACTAGGACATGTGTGTCTTGTAATCTTGCTCAAATTGAATTATTATTATCTTTGAATGTTTACTCTGGTTGAGGTAATTTCAAAAAATCTGCACTGATGCACTAGAAGCATAGACAGAATATGAGTTTAAGGCTGCAGATTGATTTAGACAATGGATTTTGTAGCCAGTGTCTGTACAAAACTGTAGAATGCTTGCTCTCTGTAGAATCTTCTTGCTTTACGAATGCAAGAGCGAGGGGCGACGCTGGAACAACAGAAACTCAAAGCTGTCCAACAAGAAAGGAAACGTGAAGAAGACTCTTCTGTTGATGAACAGCAAGATAACAGAAAGGACGCCGTAAGAATTAATAAAGCTACTGAAGAGGTAAGTGAAATTTGTGTGAATTATTTGTCATCAATGTTACTTGTCCCAATTGGTGTTTAGTGCCTTGCAAAGGGAATGCAGAAGTCAGTCGCAATCTCACGCTTAATTTAGCTCGTTGTTGTGGAGGCAAAGTCACATTCACAATTTTCGAGAGATCTGAGGTCACGTTTCAAGATTTTAGCAAAGTCGTTCAAACAAGAATAAGGAGATATGCTATTGGTATGCTTCTTATACGAAGTACAGATGCAGTGAATGAATTTTAAATAAAAATAATTTCTGTGTAAGATTCTAATGGAACAGAGGTAAATATACAAACATAATAGTTGTTTTTTATGGTAATCCATCAGATGTGCAGCTACTCTGCCACTATCTCTCCTCTACTGATGTCAGCGATCTTTGCTGTGCTGTGTTCCGCTGTTCTTATCTTTCTTCCCTTCTGGAACTGGCCACGGGCCATCATAAAGTAACATCTGAAAGGAGAGGAACAAGGACTGACACCAGAAATATTGGAAAACAGCGAACCACCCCCACACTATTCACAGCTGCGTACTTGCATCCTGGCTTCCTAAACAATATTGAAGGGGTGTTCAAACATTTGCAGTTTTTTTGTCTTTACCTCACGCTTCAAGCGAACATTTTTGTGATTTGTACACAGTTCTAATGTTTGTCAGATTGTATATGGAAGGCATTGACACTTGGGTCATCTTGCAGAAGATGATACCTCTTCCTTACATATATAGCCAGTGTGAATTATATTGGTCTTTCTGCTAGGTGTTTCAAATATGCTTTCATTATGTTTTAGATTTGTTTATTATTACCATGTTTTTAATGGGTTTTTATTCTCGTAGGAAAAACAGCGTCTTTACGATGAACTTGAATCAAAGAAACTGTTGGTGGCCCATGAAAAACTGGTTACTCAAAAGTTAGAGGGAAAGATACAGGCAATGGAGAGCAAGTTGCTGTGTGGTGGGAAGAACATCATCGATCATACAAATGAACAGCAGAGAGCGCTGGAACAGCGTAACCAGGAGATTGCTGAGCGCAAGGTAAGTTTCAGTGTTCGCCCTCATTATATTTTAATAACAAACTCATTAATCCTGTTCTTTAACTTTTAATGCCAAAAGTGATATGTCCCATGACATGTCTTTGTGAGTGGCCAGATAGTCATTCCATGCCAAATCATCACATGAAAACACAATTTTCAACCCGACCACCTCCAATTTTAATGAAAGCTGGTTTTATTCAGAAACCCAACTGATTGGTTGTTAAGTTTTAGCTGATGATGGAAACAGAGCCAGTTTATACAACATTGTGTGACTTAAAACTAACGGACCAAATCGACAAAAATGTCCAAGAATATGCATCAGTTTAAGGAGAAACAATAGCACAGATGACTGGCATCAACTTTGTGTCTATCTGCTATCTTAGTTTAAAAATGTGTTTTGGAAATTGCTTTTGTGCTTTGTGCCACTCTTCAATAAAAGTTTCATGGACTGCGGCAGTACAATCTTATAAATGGTTGTGAACATCTTTCAGATTAATTGCTTTGAAATAAAATTTAACCACGTTGGAGAACGTGATGATGCTTGTGATATATTCTGTTCCATGTTATGTCGAGACATGATATATTCAGGTTCTGTTATATGCTTACCATCATGAAATTTATAGAAAATGTTCATTTTTCTAATATCCTGCTTACATATCCCATTCTAAGTTGTGTTATCAACCAAGTGGATGAAGGTCATATGGAGATTCCTCAGATGCTGATGTGAGACCATAACGTGCCATTTGACCTAAAACAAGTGGTATGACTCCTGAGGATGTTGATCAGACAGGCATGAGCAACCCTTAAGTAATCTCAGGCCAGATATGGTTTCCTGATCACGGGCGTGGCCCATGTCAAGTAAATCCAAAATTGAGGCTAGTGAAGTGTTAAGAAACGTGTAAAACCTTACACAGGCTTGATAAAAAGTGATGTGCCCTTGCCAGTTCTAAAGTAACTGAAATCTGTGCCTTTCCAAGTTGGTTTCTCACCATAAAGGCTCGAGTTTGTGCTTAGCTCAGTCAGTCCATGTGGAATTTATGGTGGATAAAGTGACACTGGGAAAAGTCTTCTCTGAGTCCTTTGGTTTTCCGTCGGGTGTGAGTATCATTCCGCCGTTGCTCCTTGGACAGATGTTCTGTCAGAGGCCCAGTTCCACAGAGATATAGTCTTGCCCCACTGCACCAGAAACAGTAAAGTGACAGTGTTGCAACCCAGTGGTTAGCATTCCTTCATATTTGGGATGGCCTTTGTTCTAATTGTGGTCCAAAGAACAATTGTTCTGACAGGTTTTAAGTGTTTTACCTTTAATTAGTCCATAACCACTTTCTTCAATATCTTTTCTAATTATTTAATAATTTTGTAGGGCATTTGCCCTGTTTGTGGAATGAATTTCTTTTTGTAGAAGTGTTCCCAGTGAAAAGAAGAGTTCTGTACAATGTTAATTAAAGGCAAAAGTTTTTATTATTATGTCATTAGATATTTATGTGATATTACATACATGTCCATTTTTAGAAACTGGAAGTGGAAATGAGGCAGCAGATAGAATTGCAGGAGGAGTCGGCTATAGAAATTATGGAGACCTACACGACTCTGCAACAGGAAGTTGAAATAAAAACTAAGAAGCTGAAGAAACTGTTTACGAAATTGCAAGCCGTGAAACAGGAGATTCATGACGTCACTGATGAATTTAATAGAGATAGGCGAGAACTTGAACTCACGCAAAATGACCTAATGAGGTAAGGAAATCTGTAAGTGGTATGAGAGCTATGGTAACTCAGTAAAATAAAAGCTGATTCACTGGACAGCTAAAAATCAATTTCCTGCAGGGTAGTCTTATGTCCTGGTCCCTCGAAGAATATCGGACATGGTACGACATTTGTCACCTGTGAGTCACAAATGGATGACGGAACATTTACAGTTGAGAAGCATTTTTAAATAAACTAAGTAACATTATTTGAGTGTGCACCATTGAAGACTACTGAACTTCAGAAATGCCAGTAGACTGAAATTTGTGATTCTCGTGATAGTGAAGGCATTGATTTTGGTCTTCTGGGTTGTAATGCCGTGCAGACTTGTAGGTAGAGACGGACGTTCTGGAGGAACGTTGTGAGAACCCAGAAGGCCAATATTGGTGCCTGGCGGTTGGGTTGTAAGTCACATACATTGTATCAACTGCAGAGATGCTCTGATGTGTATGCTGAATGGAGATTCTGGGAATAAAGGTATTTTGATACTGATTCTTCAACTGGATTCCTCCTGCATGAAGAGGTTGCACTTGAACTCAGCTACATAAGTGGAAATGTAGCATGGAGTTTCTTACATGATGCAGCTCATAGATTGTATCTTAATATCATTTGTTGTGAAGGGCACTATGTATGTATGTTACCATCATGCGTAGGTCATGCACCTGTTTTGTGGTATATGAATTGTGGTATTGAATTTTCATTAGTGTATTAATTGTTATAATTTTGCTTCAACTTTTTTGTTTTTCACAGAGTGTCGTTGATTGTTCATCTCGTCGACACCATTTATTTGTGGAAAGCATCTCTTTCCGTCGTATCCCCCTCCCCAAATATACCTTTTTATTTTTTTATTAAAATATTTTGCACTGACCTCTCAGTTCCAGCAGTCTCCCCCCCCCCCCCCCCACATCATAACATGGTGATGCATTCTGAAAAAAGGCATGATTGAAACTTTTGGAAGAAAAACTGCAATCAGCTTTTGCATAAATATGAAAATGGCCTGAATTTTTAACTAATTTAGTGTACAGTGAAATTGTGAGGGAGTAAAAGAAGTTTATGTGTGTGTATAGTGCAGTATTTAATGTATATGTTTCAAATATTTCACAGAGATCTGAAGGTGAAGTATCTGATAATAGAAAATTTCATACCTGTCGATGAGAAGAATAAGCTGTTGGCTCGAATCCGTTATGACGAAGAAGAAGACACATTTTGTATATCTCCGTATGAAGAAGAAGCGCCAAATATGTCCAAGAGGCCCGTCTCCGCTAATGATGAAAGACGTCCTCTTTCTGACTATAGTCGGGTTGCAATCAAAGTTGGCAGACACCATCGTTATCACGTGAGTCATGTTAATTTACATTCTGTACTTTACAAAAATCTTTTTCAGTTTAATTTTTATGTCTCCAACTGATCATATGCTCGGTAGGCTGACTACTCAACTTGGGAAAGCACTGGGGGGGGGGTTTTGCTCAGACCATGGAACATAAGGACCAGACCAGTGTCATGTTTACCTGCTGATAGACATGAAGAGCTCTTCAGGTTTCTTGGTTAACTTTGACTGGCTTCAGTACAGAGTGAATTACAGTTGTACAATATATTTGTGCCCGGTACTTATGAAATTAATTATGTGAATCTGAAATACCTGTAATGAAAAGCTACATTTGCCTCTATTAAGTGTAGGTAAAATACCTAACAGTTATCTTTGATGAATATTGCATAATTTGAAGCCACTAACACTTCAAGCGTAATCAACTTCATCATATTTTCATGTAACTTGTCTTGAATGTTGTAACAGAAACTACAACGCTAAACAGTTTCAGTATTCATTTTAGTGGGTATTTATGCACTCATCAATTGTTAGATCGTGGAAACTGCTAACAGACGAGGAACTATATATTGTGGAGGAGTTATTCGTGTTAATGGGTGTAGTTCAGAAGCATATACTCCAACCATATTTCACCAGGTTCCATCAGAGCCACAGGTGGGTGGCAGTGTTACAAGAGGATGCCTGGAAGTGGTATCTCGACTCCGAAATTTTACGGTTCATGGAAGGAAAAATTTAATCCTGAACAATCAAAGTTTTTCAAGATTTTTTGTGTTATTTTTCATCTAAATAAGGAACTCGGTAATGTGAACCAAGACATATCTGTAAACAAAGAATGTCTAAGATAAATAGTACATTTTAATCATAACTGTGCATTTTAGGTTGTTAAAGTTTAAATATTCTCCATTCACATGAAATGGAAAGCCTTCTAATTGTCTGTCATCACTGAAGGGTCAATTTGAAGTTTGTACCCTTTGGCTCTGTGTACCGTGAATTAACAAAATTTTAGTATTGTGTTATTGACAGTGCCAGAAAATTGATTAGGAATCAGCAGTAGTAAAATTCAGACGTCATAAATTATTTGGTGTTAAATGGAACATTGTCATCTTTGTTGCCTGTAGGTTGTAGTGGGCATCTGCACTGCTTGGATTATGTAAGGTTACAACCCTGTCACATGATGGTGTGTATATGTTCTTTTAACATCGAGTGACTGGGAACATTGTGTTGCCGATTTCCTCAGATTCCAAAGCAGTGCTTGAGCAACATTGTCTTGTGTGTATGCTGACTCGTGCCTTCCCAACACATCTTTCTTGTTGTCGAGTACACTACAAGTTAATTCGGACTTATGTACCAAATTGCCGACCGCAGATCTTCTTGGTCCTGTGACATATTGAATATCCTCCGCTACTGTTTTAGAAAAATGTTTTAATAGTAAATACACGCCTCTCCGTGCTGAACACCATCGTGTACAGTGTGTGCTTGGCTGCAAGCTCCTGACATTCCCACATACAGTGGAACCAGCTTTTACTTTTCCAGCTAGTCACTTCATTGTGACACAGTCTTCAAATTTGTGTGTTTTTCTGAATGACCTGTATCTCACTAATACTGATATCGAAAAATATAATTTTGTATCATTTAAATCTATTAGTAGTATTTTGGCACATTTTAAATAAGTTGCCATTATTTTCAATAAATTGTCCTCTTCTGTAACTCAGTGACCCTCGAGTTGATTGGATAGTGAGAATGTGGCCCTGGTTCTTCAAAAGTTCAGAATCACTGCCTTAAACCTGTAAAGGCCAGTGGTAACTATATATACCACCTGATTTAACAGTCTGTAACTCTGCACTTTGTTTCCAGAGTGTATTTATGATTCTAAGTGTTGAGTGTGGTCAATGTAATGGAGGTGAATTGTGTTTTCTTTGTAGCATAGGCCGAATCTTTATAAATATTTTTAGGTGCACCTTGTCCTCATAGGGTTAAAGTACTCACGTTCTGCCCGTGCATGTAGTGAAGCGATGGGCTGGTTTGCCCATGATGCAGCTAATTTAATGGTCGCAGTCTTCATTTACAGGGTGTTGACACTAACAGCAGATTGACATTTATTTTCTTGTGTGTGAATTATCTTGGATGACGCAATAGTCAGCTTGACCAGCTCTTCTTTAGAAGTAGCACTTATTTTGTTTTGATACCGTACGGAAATCTTGAAACCATCTTTTCAGTAGTTGATAAATCTTGGCACAGCAACCACACATCAGAGGCTTTTAAGTAACATGAATTCTTTCCCTGTTTGTTGAGTACAAAATGCAAATGTTTATTAAGCACAGATGCTTAGATCGGAGTGCAATGTGTTAACAGGGGGAAAACATATTAAACTTGGAACTGGATCCTCATACACGCACCACTTCAGATTATCAAGGGCCGTTGATTGCACCCAAGATACAAGCTGTTTTGGATGAAGCGCTGAGAGACGATGGCGTGATAGATGTTGATGCAGCGCCATTAAGCATCAGTAGCACTACCAAAAGCAGGTCCATACGCAAAGAAAAGGATAAAGAGAAGCATTCCAAAACCAGTAAGACCAGGTGGGTTTTATTTTCTGCCCTTTCAGTGCTCGTAAGTATTATTGTACATTCAGATTTGAGGTTCCCACGCCAGCTAGAGTTATGATTCTGGTTGTCTGGATTGTGGCATCATGTCATCATCTTGTATTTTGTTAACCAGCATTTCATATGAACATACTGCCTCCATCATATTCAGGGTAGAAGTGACTTCTCCCTTCAAGAGGGAGCTGGTAAGTTCCCACAGGTTATGCAGCGAGTTAGTCAAGAAGACCAAAGTCTGAATATTACGCACTTCCAGTCTTTGTGCGTGTGTGTATGCAGGTCTGTCCAGATATTATTTTATATCTGAACTATAAATCAGGCTGCTTTGTTACAGATATGTCTTATTTTTTTTCTGTGCAAACTTGAAAAACATGAATAATTTAAAAGTTTATAATATTCATAAACAGCCTGCCTTCCGTCAAGTTAACAGGAAATCAAGCAGGGTGTAACCCACATTCCACAAACCAGGGTTGTATAATGATGATGTTCTTATGAGTTATGATGCTGTGTAGACTCTTATATTTATACCAGAATTTCAGAGAAACATCTCCATCTTCAGGGCTGAAATGGGGAGGTTTAACAGTGTGTGGAAAAAATGATGCATAATAATGATGAGAAGGGGTAGAAGACATTGAAACAAAACAAAAAATGTAAAGGGAAGAATTCTCTAGAACTGATTTTTATTTAATTGCCAAATGGGCAAGTACATTTATGTGCTGTAAGGGGACCATAGGTTATAGGACGTAACTCATGTATGAAGATGCTACCCTGTGATACCGCGGTCGACAGTGATCAACACTTACTGCACAGCAGTTTCTTTACTGTCATAAGTGTAGTTTACTCTTTGCAATAAAACTTAGCTATAAATCCTAACCTTTGGTCACTCCTTCATTTTTAAAATGTGCCATTTTCAAGTTGCGGAAAATTATACTGCACAGTGAATGCTATTGTTTCAGTTTCTAAAGCCTGTGTATATTTGAGTCTTGTCTTAGTATGGTAATGACTTTATTTTATTTACAGGGGGAAGAGGAATGCAAACCAATGTACAACTTCTTCAGGCCATTCCACTCAAGCTTCACCACCAGTGTTCCCAAAGGCACGCGGGTTGGTTCCAAAGTAGCCGCGCAGATGACTCGTAACTTTGCTTCTCGAGTTGAGGCTTTACTGTCAAGAGATCGGCTAAAGTCAGGAATGGGTTTGGGATTACAAATAAAGACAGAAAGAATCAGCTCCCCTGAGTTCAAAGGAACTGAATTCTCCCGGTCACTTTCAGATGATGGCAGCACCCGGCTTCTGAGAAGAAATGTAATTGCACAAAAGCCCCCAGTAAGTGTCGTTGAGGGAGGTTGCTCGCATGGTTGTTCTGCCCCCCAGCCCATTCTATCTTGTCCTCACTGTGGTCATACCATTCCTCCCATCAGTTGTGATTCTAGTCAAAGCCAAGAGTTTGGCAGTTTAGTGTACGCTGATCTGAAATTTCTCGCTGCTGTTTGTTGTATTATTTATTTATTTAGAATAATATACATTATGCAAACAGTTGTAATAGCTGTGATCTCACTTTTCTGCACCTAGATTGCAATATAAAGTTTAAAAATATAGCTGTTAATGTCTGTAGTGCTGAATTGAAATTACTTATTAAACGTTCTAATGCCTATATTCATTGAGAGGCTGTCAAATTTGTATTTAAAATAGGACTTCTCTTTGTTTTAATTATACAAATTAAAATTTCAATTGAAGGTTTACATGGAATATTTGCATTCTATTTGATATTTCATTTGAAGCCTCATACGTGAATTCACTTTTATTTACTTAACCTATTTATTTGTAAGTATTACAAGAATGTGCAATATTCATGGAGGCAGATTCAATCTCTTCAGTCAGATTTAAATATATTCATGGATTATACTGTAATAGGCTGTGGCTGACCATGTAAATGTGCTACATTAATTTTTACAGTTCAGCAGAATTTTGCCTTATAGTATTAATTTAACTGCGTCCTCTATTTTGACATATGATATTAATATCCTGGCATGTATTTATGTGTTAATGGAGGTATTTTAATGATTCTTACCAGTACATTAATGTGTTATTTATATTTATCGTTAAATTATTAAATGTATTATAGGCTGAGAAGTCGTCGCACATTCATTGAAACATAACACAGTTATGATATTTGTCATAGCTGTTCAGTGTTACTTCTAAGTGAAGCCTTCAGTTTTCAGTTTGTGATTAGAAATTTTGCAAAGTTGAAGTGAATTGCCTGTTAATGTGCATATTTACCCACACTTCATTTGTGTTGCTATGTTGTTATTTTAGCCTGCAACAGATTGTGCATTCGAGGTTTTATAGAATTGCATTAGTATTCTTTTTGAGGCAGTTTATCAACCTTACAAAATTTTAGTAATAATTAATAGGCAGTTCATAACATTGATATATGGGTGTGTTATTTGGCAACTTTGTGAATCATCCCGTAAATGGTGCATTCTGAGTGCCAAAAGAAACCATTTAGCCTGATGGGTTTAAATTTGAAATCCTTATTGTAATTGACTTTTGGTACAGCAACTTGAATTTATGTTTGGAATCAAAAAATTACAGCTTCCAAACTTATTTCCATTATATAATAAGACAAGGACTTACATATAGAAGACTTATATACCATTTGCTTTATAAAACTGTTTACTGATGTTAAAGTTGGTGTAAGGCAAAACTTCAATATGCTTTAAGACCACATTGACTTATATTTTATATTTTTGCAGTGTGGCTTTTCAAGTAATGCTAATGTGCAAATGTGACAAATTTTGTATTTAAATAAACATAACAGTTACAAATAGCTTTATTCATGTTTAATTCTGTCAAAGCCGAGCCTGTAAATTTGTATGATACGGATGTTCCCCGTTTGTTTATGCCTTAATTAAGTTCATATACTGGATTATATTTTAATATATGTAATAGTTTGCTTTACTCATAAGTTAGTAATTTAACTTCAACAGATCACTCAGAAACAGGAGAATGAATTCAGATTGTGTGGTTATTTATTTTTTCATATGACCGTTTAGTGTTACAGTATCATTGATGTGGCGAAGATAACCATATGCGTGATCTGAGCCATGCCTCATGGCTCGGAGTGGTTTATCTCCCCCATTTCTAAGGTCTTTGCAGTCTGCAGTCTTCGCTCCCACGGAGAAGCTGTGCAGAAGTTAGTCTGCGTGTGCCTTCAGTACAGGGTGAACATTCAGGTAGAGAGAGAGAGACTAAATTTCTGGCTGCTGTGGGGGCGGCCTGGAATTCTGTTTGGTCGTGGGATGGGAAATGATTGCTAGTCGGAACCCCGGCCGGGGCCTGAGAAATGTGAGTTTTGGTTTGTATTTTTTTAATTGTTTCTTGCCATCCTCTGTGTGTCTTCTCTTTTTTTATTTATTTCTGTACTCAATATAGTTTTGTAATTTTTGAACGTGCCTCTTTATTTTCTGGTTGCTTTACACCTCTGCGAACTCTGGGACAACAGCGTCTCTTTGGTTTTAGTATTCTCTGGAGGCTTGTAGCTGGCATTAAATTAGCCCCCCCCCCCTTTCTTTCTTAATTTGGAGAGCGCCAGTGGCACAGATTTCATTATCTCAATTGAAAAATATAAAGCTGCATTTATACCCATTACTGCATTTGAAGGACATTTTAGAGAGGGGTTGTTAACCCTATTAAAACAGTGTTTCAGCTATCCATTAAAGGATATTCGTATTCTGGCAAGTGATTTGTCTCCATATTCTTGTGGGATAAGCTTTAAGGGTTTTGTCACAAATATCCTGCCAGGAACGCTATGTTTGGCAATGTTGCAACAGAAATATTTCTCCCAGTATGGTTAGACATTTTCAGTCATGGAGTCAACCGAGAAACTACATCTAGAAAAAATTTAAACACTTCTAGGATGTGATAGTGATGCTTATTCAAGTGACAAGGATTGAAGGAGAGGAAGTGTAGGTGAACCAGAACCACAATCACCACCAGCCAGCACCACACTGGGGCTTGCCTTCTCACACTTTGAACAGCTTTGCTGTCCACAGATTTACAGTATGTCCTCGATTGAAAATCAGTGCAGAATCACACATAAACAGCACCTCAAATCCACAGATTTTCTGTTTTCAGACAAACTGGTGGTGGTGGAGACATGCCAGTATTATCACCATTATTTTAATTCGCTCATGGAAGAACCTTCTTCACTCTTTCATAAGAGTGAATCTGAATTTGCTTTTAATAGTACAGATGGAAGAGTGAATATGGAATTGACAGACTGTTGGGCGATGAATGAACAACTCTACATCCCCTGCTGTAAATACATGATGCAAGACATGTTCTTACATGTCCCCTCTTCCCTTACATTTCACATAACAGAAAGGAAACTGAAAAGAATGATGAAAATTATAACATTACAAAAACTCCAAGAATAATTTGAAATGCTGAATAACACATATACACAATTTTACAACTCTTTTAAACCTCTGGCAGAAATTTATTGACAACTGCCATCTATTTTCTGATGAGAGCAATTGAACAAGCCTTGCTGATGGCTAAATTATGGGCAGCACACTGAACATACACTGCAAGTGATGGATATTTCAGGTTGTCATGGTGGCAAGTATGAAGATGGTAGCCTTCTGGGATGTAGGGGTGTATAGTCTGGTAGAAGATGATCATTTCAGGTAAGTGAGACAGCAAGCATTTCTGAAACGTCACATTACACACTGCAATACCCCAGGTCATTATCTTCATGCAAGTGAGTGCTTTGGCCTGATGTACATTTGTATATCATCACCCTTGCCACTCAGCCAAAGCACCATTGTGCCTTTGTCTTTGTAGGAATCCCATTTCTAAGCCACTACTCTCAAGACATCTTAAAAGACCATCTGCCAAGCCTTGGCTTGTAACATTTCTTAAACAAGGAAATCTCCCCAGAAATTAAACATACCAAAATAGTGGCCTATCATTTTTTTTCATCAGCTACTATGTCTATTAAAAAACAAGGTGATGCATTTAAATCTTGGGTGACAAATACAGGTTATTTCTGGGTCCATTTTTTGTATGTAGCTTAATGGAACTTTTAATTCTATCACACAGCAAGGAACAATAATTAGTCATTGTCTCAAGATTCCTTCAGAACATTAACAGGTCCAGCATCTATGTAACATCTTTTGGTTATACCCAGAGGATTATATTCTAAATATTAGGTTTAATGATGTTTGTTGTGCCTCTCTTTTTGGGTAAATTTGGTTGTAACTTGATTAAAGTAGTCTGGTTACTAAAAATTTAAGCTGCTTCGTCTGACTCGTTTTGCTATTTCTGGGTGTACTCTTGATTTTAGAGTTGCACCGTTTTTTTTAAACCAACTAAATATATTGCGAAGATGGTCACACTGAAACCATTCACGCATGCGTTACTATCAACATGTATTACAATTTAGAGATGTTACTTTCTCCGTGCATTACACGCTGTGGCTTGCTATCACTGTGTTCATCAATTAATCAACGCAGGCAAACCTGTAATATCAAAAGCGCAGTTTATCTCATTGCTAGACCATGGCCTGTAGTTTGTAGCACCGTGAAGGAAAGATAATAAATAATCTGTTCCGTGTAGTGTTGGTAACAACATTTATACCGCAGTGAAGGCTTAAAATCTCAGTATTTGTTTTTGATTTTTCGAAATTCAATCTAGAGCGCCTTTTTTTTCTTCTTATAAAACTATTAGTTCCTTTCATTGAAGGGTTAGGTATAGTTTGGAAGTGTGCTATATTAGGATTGCGACACAAAGTCGAAAGTAAAACTTTCGGTGAGTAATTACAGATACATTATTTTTGTTGGGACATACAGGGCCCAATCATTCTGAAGCTATGCATATGAATATACGACACCAGTGATGCTTTGTTTATACTCGTATTTTAGAATTTCTTGCTATTTATGAATCTCACTTGCATTTATAGTTTTGGAAATTGTGTTGGCAATTTAGATAGCAGGAAACATCACCATAGCAACCACAGGGAACACCAATATAACAGCGTAAAAATCCCATTTAGAAGCACTCAGTCACCGGAGGGTATGAATTAACAAATGATAGTCATAATGATAATCCAGTTCCTAAAATCATGCAATTTTTTAAACTAATCATGTAGTTAATAGTCAGTTTAAGAAAAAGTATAAGCACAGACGATTTTGATTTTTGGTCAATCCATTTTTGTTCTGTTAAACTATGTTCACTGTTTTAAATTTGCAACAAGATGAATCGAGGCCACATCATCATGTACCTCACTTACATCAGTTTTAATATTATCTTTTTATCTATATCTGTTTTACCCAAGTGGGTCTTCCCTTCATTATTTGCAATAAGAACTTTGGATGCATTTTGTATCTTTCCCATATGTGCCTATCTCATCCTCCTTAAACTTACTGTCAAAATAATATGTAGTGAAAAGTACAAATTATGAAGTACCTCATGATGCAGAATTCTGTGGTGTCATGTTCCTTCCTGTCCCTGAGTTCTTGATATTCTTTCAGCATCTTGTTTCCAAACACACTCAGTGTATTTTATCTTCTATGTATGATAAACCAGGTTTCACACCCATGAAAAACAAAAGGCAGACTCTTCAGTCTTTACATTTTTAGATATGTGACAACACAGAGATACTGAATTGCATGGTAGCAAACATTTGTGAAATTCAGTCTACTCTTAGTTTTGTTTTGAGTGCAATTTTAACTTGTTATTTTTCCCAGGTATATAACCATTAAGATGGAGGAGGAACCTGAACCAAATTATATAAGAGACCTTATAGAAGGAAAAACAAAACTTCGAAAACTGCGACCCGCACCACCCATCGATCGGTTCAGGAATGATCCATTTAAAAATAATCCCCTGATGACCTATTGCCTTGAAGAATTAAAACGAAGAGAAACCATTGAAAGCCAGTAAGTGTCAGCTTGATGTTTGGTTACAGATTTCCAGAAAATATGAAATGATTATATAGTAATTATTCATGTCATATAAAATAACAATATGGTGACTGCATGAAAAAAATGTTGACTTTACCAGGATTCAATCCTGTGACATTTCACATATGAGTGCAGTATGCTACCACAGAGCTGGAGCACCTTATGATGTGTCGGTATTGATTCACATTACTTACAGAAGACATAAAGACTACATGACTTGTATAGTTGGAAACTAAGGTTGTCCAGGTAAGATAGATGATGTAACCTTTTATTAGTAATTAAAAATTTGCAAAGATTGCACATGTATGTTCTAGTACAAATTGTATTTGTCCAGTTTCATTCTGTCACCCTTAAACTTTGTGAGATATAAGTAACATGTAACTGTAGTGTAGTCCTTTGCTTTACAATAAATTATGAAATCCATTACTGGTGTTTCTTAGTATTAAAAACTAGGAACCCGTAAGTAGAGCACACAAAAATATAATTCCTTAATATGAATTAGGAATTATTGTATCTGTTGGCAAAAACTTACATCAGGATACTGGCTCATAGCATGACTCAGATTCTTGTGAGGTCCACACAGAAGGAGTTAATTTAATATCTGCAGGAAACTAAACAAACATGTTATCGTTATTTACGTATGTATGCTTTTATGCATTCCTTGGTTTCTTAGGTTATATTTGGCTGCAAAGAAGAAAATAAAAACAGCAAGGGATGCTCTTCCAGTAATTCCTCAACATGCACTAACACAATCTGAGGTTCATCAGCGCTTGAAACATGAAGCGTCTAAGAACCGTCCACCACCATTGACGGCTGAGTGGAAGGAGTGTATTTTGAACGTATGACATTTTTTATACTCTTTTTACATTTAATATGTATTTGTGACATAAATGATCTGATACTACAATAAACAGACAGGATAATGCAAATAACATGCCCCATTAACCCTTACTTACTGGCAACTAAGATTTTGTACACAAGTTTAAGCCTTTATTCTGGACAACAGTCTAAATATCCAGTTTTGAAGACTTTCAATCAACGTATACAAGTGGTTTTAGTGCGTGGAAACTGACTCCAAGTTTCATGTAAAATGCTGTATTATTTGTCTGGCTTAAAGCCTAGGATTGATGAGATAAAACTCATGTTTTGGATCCTATGAATTCTGGTTGAGTACATCTGAAAGTCAGTAGATTTGCTGCTAGTTTTATGGCAAAACTTTCTCATAATATCAGTACAAATGTGATTGAAGAGTTTGCTTGTAATTTTGACCCTGAAGAACATTATACCTGAGATGTCTCTGGCATAGAATGTGCACTTGATATTGGAATATAGTGACAATATTATCACAACAATTTAAGCATGGCATGATAGAGAAAGAGGAAATGTCAATTCAGTACAGTAGTTCTGATCCTGCACAGAATTACATTGTACACCTCATCATGTCTGATCATGTCATGTTCTTCATCATTTGACTGTTATTCAGCTATGTTTTACAGGTAGACTTCTGAAGGATATTTTATTGATTTTGTGGTAGCAGGTTAGCTAACACTCCTGGTTTGAATTATGGAGTTCTCAATTTAAATTCTGGACCAAAAAGACCGCTATCTTTACCGATAGGTTTTGTTGTGTTTCTTAGTCATCCCAGTGCCTTCAAGTGCTTCCTGCCATGTCCTTTCCACCACATCAACCTTTGGGTTACATAAAAGATGGGCATTTCAGGTGACTACTAGCTTTTGAAGAAAGATTCTGCGTCATGTAGTTTGTTCACAGAATATTTGCTGTTTTAGGCAGTACCTATTCAACTTAGGAATAAATTTCCCACAATAACTGCAGCATTGCTGGCAGAAGTAGAGGAATTATATGAACGAGACCTGAAACATCTTTGGATTAAGAGGACTTTAAAGCATCTTCCAGCAGAAGAATTGTCTGTGGTTACAATGCATCCATACAGGTAATGCACAAGAAAGAATGAATATCTCAGATTGATTTCATACAGCATGCTGTTTTTTAATGAACCTGTAGTAAACTTGTGTTATGAGAATTGAAGCCGTCTTCTACAAACATAAACCTGCCACCTGCCATGATCCTGAGCCAACTCCATCCATTTACCATCTTCACAGTCCACCTCCCTAAGATCAATCTTAGTACCTCTTCTTACTTTTATTTATGCCTCTATACAACTCTATGATGTTTTTATTTTTGCTATTAGTTTCCAACTCCCTTGTCTGATCTGTTAGACACTCCCTCTTCTTATGCCTCACAGTCCTGCGCCTTACGCTGACTTATCTTAATCTGCTTATTCGCGTACGGACCTGCAGCCATTGCAATCTAACCTGCTTCCTCTGTCCTGCCAAGATAGAGCATTCTTCATCAAACCATACTCTAGGGACTTTGTTTGTTAAAATGAAACTTCCTGTGTACTGAACAACAAATAGTAAATCTCCTCAATGTAGTTAAAATGTTTTGATGACATGGGTGAACTGTCTCTTTTGCATGACACGGAGTCATGCAGAATCAATTTCTTACGTGTCTAACACCATTATCGTCCCTTTTTAAGTGAAATGTAAATACCTACAAATACTGCCAAAGATTTGAATGACTCTTTTTTAAAGGGTGAATTAAAAATGTAGCCAGAACACGAAGCTTACATGAGTTGAGAAATGCATACAAAACTTTAGTTGCCAAACCTGAAGGGAAATGTCCATGTGGGAGATGTCGTCATAGGTGGAAAGATTATATTAAAATGGATCTTAGAGAAATATCATTTAAAAATGTGAGTTGTATTTATCAGGCTCAGAACAGGGTACATGGTGTGTTTTTTGTTTTGACAAGGCAGTGAACCTTCAGATTCCGTAAACTTAGACACTCTCTCAGCTACATGAGTGACCATCAGATTTTCAAGAAAGACTGCTTCAAGGAGTTATGGAATTATCTCTGTATGTCTTCATGTGTGCCTTCATCGCACGATGTTCGTCCCAGGAATGCTTTTAATCTGTGTTGTAAATTCCTTTATACATACAGCAATAGATATATGACTTGTTCTTGACATTGAATTGTTTATCTTAGGGAGGGAAGGACAGAGAATTACAAAAAGTTTCTGCGGACGGTGCAGTACATGGACAAGAGACTGTTGTTAACACATAACCTAATGAGAAGACTTGTAGACAGGGCAGCAACATGTGTACCGGAACTGATCGTTGATTTCACCAAATACAGGTAAATTATTGTCAGAGAGTCTTGTATATTTTGCCATAAAATTGCTTATTAATTCAACACAGATGCATGACAGTGGCTGTCTTCAGGAATGTTGCACCATCTGGTCTGGTAGTTATTGACCAACTTTTCAGAGGACCATACTACGTCCATCATCAGGGTGATGACAGCCATCTTCATACTCGTTACCGTGAGAACCTTAAATCTGATCAGCCACGATTGTAAGTCGTCTGACATGTGTTTGGGATGTACAAAGTTTGATTATGAGTAGAAGTACTCACTAGTTTACTGTGGATTGTTTTTGTTTTCCTCGGTCCGTACAGACAAATGTTGCAGAATACAGTGAGATTTTTACCAAGCACCTCAGATGAGCACTAAAAGACTATCATAAATTGCTCACTGAAAAAGAATTGGACGAAATTGGCGTTAGGCTTAAACATTCTCCCAGGAATTTATTGTTGGTATCCTGGGCTGTAATGCCATGGGATTTGTACGTAGATGCCAGTATTTCAGGGGAACGAATTTCCACAAGTTCTTCAAATCTCATACTCGTAGGAAATTAGTCAGACCCCTTGTACGAGATAGCAGGCTTTCGGAATCATCAGTTGAAATGACACTAAGCTCGGGAAACTGGAACCTTTTAAGGCAATTGCATTGCGCAAAGTTTAACCGTGCTGCTGTTACCAGAATGCTCGCCTGGTCTGATTTTTTGTATTGTTTCTGGGAACTGTAAAGAGATCAAACCCTAACAAAGTTTAACACCCAAAGGAATAATCTGAGTGGGCCTTTTTTCCCCCCCAGGAAGTACATCAGCATGTGAATGTAAACTTTTTGCTGAAGTCCCAGGATTGCATGAGGAACAATAGATCATTTACAGCATACTAGCAATTAGTTTTATGTTTAATATGTTCAGCTTGTAGGTTTTTGGTTCTGCTAGCAGTCCAGAGCTCTGCAATCAGCTTGATGGGAGGAACATCTGATTCTTCTTTCTGTGAGGTCTGTGATTAGGTGGATGCTTGAAAGTAATGTTGCTGTGTCTTGAAAAAGGCCAAGACAGCCCTTCTCTGATGCTTCCAAAACACACTTAACTGTATTTTCGTCTTACTTGCCATCATTCAAGATTTAAAGTTGAAAACTGTTGTAATTAATCTGCAAAACAACACACTTGGGTCAAATTTATGAATTCTAAGAGCTAATCCCTCACTTGTGTTGTTGTTGGTGTTGGTGTTGGTTATGTGATGTTAAAGCATTGAACTGTGTTGTCAGTCTAGTACTTTGTGTAAGAGTGTTGCCATTAGTGCAGAAACTTAGATCAACTGTCCAGCTTTAAATTTCTTGGCTGTGTACTCCCTCCCTCTCTCCACCTTGGCAACTGCTAGAAGCAGAAGGGCCTCAGTGTTTTTAACCCTTTCTTAATAACTGTGGATCCCCTTCCTAACTGAACTGTAGTAGATGTAACTTATTCACTTATTAAAAATGACTTTTGTGTCTTGATTATTCATGTGATCAAAATTGTAGGTCTGGGCTCCAAGTTTCATATCGTTCAGTTTGCTTGCCTGCTTAGGGTTGTAAATGTGAGCTGAAGCATTTTTGTTCTCACTTGTTATCAGTCAGTACAGTCACTGGCTACGGGCTGTACGACGGGTTTGATCCCCGACGGGCAGAGTATTTTTCCTTTAGCCTCTGCATCCAGACTGGTTCTGTGTCCCACCCAGTCTCCTATCCAATAGGTACTGGGGTCCTTTCCTGGGGGTAAAGCCGGCCGGGGCATGCTGCTGACTACTCACCCCCATCTAGTGCCGAGGTTAAGAATGAGTAGGAGCTATGCTGCCTCTCCCTCAAAGCGCATACATGGCGTTTAGTGGGACAGCTTTACTTTAATTTTTACTTGTTATGAAGATACAAATTGCAAGCTTATCTTCATGTGGTGCTGTTTTACTTTGTTTATTATGTGGTGAAACTGTTTGTTTTAAAATAAATGCTACGAAGTGTCCTTTTCCTTATATGTGCCTGCTTTTTATGATTATATTTCAGGGATGTTGGACCAATAGAGTTAGTGAAATGGAAAGAATTAATGGCTGCAGATTTGAAGAAAGCGGACGATGTAATGGGTAGAGACATGTTTACCAGAATAGTGAACTTGTTTCGACAGAAGAATTGCATGAAAGGTGTGCGATGTAATTTCCAACCACAGTTTCTGAAATGCGCCACTTTCATTGTTTCAAATGAGGTAATTTATTGTTAAATTTCATGTATGTTGGTATTTTAGATGTGTGCTAAATTATATTATTCAGATTTAAAACAAATCACATACAGCCACAGACACTGATATGTCTCTAAACTAACGTGTATTGGCGACTTGCATACTTATTTCTCTGTTGGTTGTTTGTGTGTGGCAAAATGTTTCTCTTTCAAACTGAGGGTTGACATTGTTGTTGAATTCTTGCACCCAGAATGTATGGGGCATGGTACTCATCATGGTATGTAGTACTCCTCAATCAAGCAAAGCAAATCTATCTGAAATCTAGGTAGGTAAATTCTTTTCCTGAATTCAGATCTGTACAGGTAGTTTGTTATGTCCAGCATGAATAAGAAGAATTTTTGTACCACTTTATGGACTTTTCATTTTTGCATATTGTTGTGTAACCTGGTCAACAAAATAAATAGGGGACAAGGAAGGAGACTCCACAAAGAATGCGAGTAAAAGGGGAATGTTTTACTCAGAGCAATTGGGCGTCTCCTGGTAACGACAGAAGTCGGCTAATCCTTCCAACACTGGAACGGGACGTAGAAATGAAATGAACAAAATAAATACTCTCTTCCTCCCCCTCACCCCATGTACTGGTGGAAGTGAAGAATTGAGGGAAATTGATTACATTCTGTTGCATTTATACTTTTGTAAAATTTTAAACTGAGATGCGTCGTGCTTGTTCATGCCGGCCAAGAGCAACATGTGAGCATGTGGTCTCATAATTTTATTCAGTCTGTGGAGTGTTTTTCATATGGTATATTCTCCAACCTTGATTGAATGGTTATACCACCATCATATGTCGTGGCATCTAAATTGTAAGGCAGGACTTGTCATGATGATGATGGTATGAGGGAGTTTGTGTTACCATGCTACTGCCAGATGTTGACAGTGTTTGAAGTTTAACATATGACAGATTCAATTTCCTTCTCATTTGCATTTCAGATAGCAGCTTGCATGCTGAGAACCATTAAGAATGTAGTTGACGTTACTGCTGACATGTATAAAATCCCATATCTGAAAATTGATTTGGTGTATGAAGAAGAGACCGGGATACAGATTGTTCCAACAGTGCCAGACATAATCGCCGCCTATCACAAAATTATTGATGATGTAAGTACAATTATAGTGGAGCAGGGGAAGACTGAAACATTTCTGATGTTTTTCTAGGGCTTATACGTATACTCATACAGATATAGAGCATTTCAGGCACTTTGAATTGTCTATTATGAACACAGTAATTTTTATAAAATTCCATTATATTTAGAATAAAATAAAATAATTTGTCATGCAATTGCACTCTCCTATCCACTACACAGGGCCAACATACTAATTTATATTTTGTGTAAGCAACTGTCTTCCTTCGCTAAACAAAAATGCTTCAGAAATATGTGTTTTTGTATGTCTGCAGTCGCATTTTAACATGGAACCTTTCAATCAGAATGTCAGTGAACAGCAAATCATTGAAAAACAAAAGAAGGTCTTGCTACCGTCACACTTCTAACCTCCCCAGTGCAACAAAAATAGTGAAGTGATAATGTGAATGATAATACTGACGATTACTTTTTGGTCATTGAAAAAAATTACTCGACTCTTTACGCTTTACAAACAATGATTACATTCTCTTTCAAATATCACGGTCTGCATATTTCAGTTTTCATTTCAAATTGCATTTTATATGAAGTTCATATGGAAATTTTGAAACATAGTTGAATTATATGCAGTTGCACAGTTTAAAATAAGTATTTGCTTGAATACAAGATATGCACTAGAAAGAAAGAAATGTGCGTAGACTAGAAATTGCTTAAGGTCTCCACAATTATTACAGTTCTTGTCTGGAAAACTGTGAAACACCTTAGTCAGGCCATATTTGAGTCAGACCCCAAATTAACAAAGGTTATGTGAGAAATAAAAGGTGTGTGTTTGTGTCGCAAAATGTAAAAGAGAAGGCATTTATAGATACTGTTCATTTTGGAAAACATTTGCTTACAGCACAGCTCTGCCTTACCTTAACTGACTTATCTAATCTAATAAAACAATCCAACTTGATGAAATTTGTTGTAACCTAATCAGACCTAATTTTAACATGACCACCTAACAGACATCCTCACCCAAGATAGCTAGGCTAATAACATTCTAAAACTCGCTCATTTTCTTGGCATTGCTAATGGAACCCGGTCTGTTCCATATTCAGTAATCCATCATGATCCGTCATATGCCAAAATACTGTGCAGTGATCCATACTATGCTGACCTTATCAACTGTAAAAGTAAAAAACTAAAGCAGTCCCGCTATCTGCCATGTAGGTCCCTTGGGGGGTGGAGGTCTGTATAGCTCCTACTCATCGTTGACCTTGGCACTAGATGGGGGTGAGTGGTCAACATCAAACCCTGGCTGCATATTACCCCCGGGGAAGGGCCCCGATACCCATTGGACAGGAGGCTGAATGAGCCCCAGAGCCAGTCTAGACGCAGAGGCTAGAGGAAAAATACTGTGCCCCCATTGGGGATCGAACCCACTATATGACTGAGCTATCCAGGCTCATCTTATCAACTGTAACCAGTGCAAATGAAACTGAATCTCATCTAATGGATAAAGAATCACTTTTGAAGTTTTGTGTACTCCTTAAGTGAGTGGAGTAATTGATATATACACATTTATTTGGCTGCAATCAGACTAATAAAGTGCCTTAAGTATGTCATAACACTGGCCTTTGTTTATGACAGATCACAGGTGTTGCTCAGCAGTTGGTTCCATTAGAATCTTGGACTGATGTGGACATACCACCAGGGTACATTACCGTTAAAGTCCTTCCGGAACATACTGATAGGGCACGACGGATCATACAGGAAAATGTTGAGAAGCTGTACGCACCAGTTGAGGTTTACAGACAATGCCTTGGTGAGTTTTGTCAGTAACGTACTTATGGACATATAAGGATTTGATTTTTAGTTGTAAGACTTGAGGTTCTCACAGCGGTGAGTATGAAGATATCCGTCTTCTGGGTTATTGCGCTGTGTAGTCTGGTCGATGTTAACCAACGTTTCAGAGGTCATACTGCCTCCGTCATCAGGCCCTGAAGACGGAGGCAGTATGACCTCTGAAACGTTGGTAAACATCGACCAGACTACACAGCGCAACAACCCAGAAGACAGAAATCTTCATACTCTGATGACGGAGGCAGTATGACCTCTGAAACGTTGGTTAACATCGACCAGACTACACAGCGCAACAACCCAGAAGACAGAAATCTTCATACTCTGATGACAGAGGCAGCATGACCTCTGAAACGTTGGTTAACATCGACCAGACTACACAGCGCAACAACCCAGAAGACGGATATCTGATTTTTAGTTGTCATTGGCTGCACTTCTCGTAACACATTTGCATGTATATGTTGTGACATCATTAGTAATTACACCTTGAATTCTTAACTGAAGATGGATTTACTTTGCACTTTTACTATTGATCCTTCCGTGGGTTAATATCTGATGCTGGTACATCATTCTCAGCTGCGTTTCCTACTTCCTTCACCCTTCTTTATCATGCTGTCACTTATCACGTGCTACTTCAACACTGGTCCACTCAGTTTTGTAATGCTGCAGTTGGTTCTGGAACCATCAACCAGTTTCTCTGACTTCATAGAAACTATGTTTTCTGGTGACACAATTTTCAAGCTAAATGGAAGAAATGAGAACATGTGAGCTCGTGTGTTGCCGGCTTCTCGTAGGCTGGTGGAAGAGGGGAATGCCAGTGTGACACCAGGCTGCAGCATCGTAGCAGGGGAGGGGGACTTGATACTGTATTTATTCAGACTGTGTTTGTATGTATCTCACATAATTTAAATTTGTTTTGTTGTTCTTCCTGTCTGTGAGGATACGTTCGGTCTTGTCCACCCTTGTAACTTGGGTTTTTAGTGTGTTATTTACTGTGGGACAGATTTGTTACTCTCTGTATGACAACAGGAGTAAATCAGAAGCATAAAACCACTTTATTCTGGCATTGATAGGATTATATCTGGTCTGTATTATTCCACACACATTAGTTAGTGACTGGCTTTACTGCTATTTGGTTTCCCTGAAGTATCTTTTACCATTTCGATTCCTGAGGTTTATGAATACACTAACTAAAGTTTTCTTAATTTAATAATTTAAATACTTTTTCTTTCAGTGGAGAGGTATAAGCCACTCTATGGAACAGAAGTATCCCACGAAATAGAGACTGTCTTAAAATTAAGACACAAAGCATTTAGAGATGGGTGCCAGAGAGTAAAATTCTTCTGTGAATATTGTGTTGAAATTACAGGACTTGTCAACAATGAGTATTTTAATATTGTAAAGTAAGTATTTACGTTTGTACTTTGCAAGACTTAATACGTAATGTTTTAACGGACCACGGTAAATAAATGTGAAATCAGTGGTTAAGTAGTGACACGTGAGGTCATGAGTGTTCGTTGAAGATGGCTGTCCCTTATAAGGGTTGCTCTCTTGGACCTCTCTCTCTTTCCTACTCTCCGCCTCTCTCTCGCGTGCTGCGACACGGCCCCACACTTCTATTGATTCCCATGTCCTTGCCTGATTCTGACACCAGTCCCAACTGGTTATGGTTAAGCTATTTCTAAATTGTCTGGTTCTTATAACTCTAGTGTTTTTCACTTGCGTGGCTTACTCATTGCCCCGATGATGGAGGAAGCAAGGGCCTCTGAAACGTCGGTAAACTTCTACCAGACTATACGGAGCAACAACCCAGCAGACAGCCATCTTCAGACTCACCACCATGAAAACCTCAAATCCTACATGAGTTTTAGTTGTTGAAGTAACCATGCAGGCAGTGTAAGAACATTGAACTGTGTTAAAGTGATTAGTAGCGGGCAGTATTTGTAGTCTGTGTGGCGGTTGTGACTCCAGTATAGAGAGGAAAGACCACAATGAAAATTAATTAAGGACAAACATCCCCAGTTTTAGGATTTCTCAACACAGCAACAAGGATAATTGATGGTAACTGTATTTGTGATTATATCTACACTATTGCAAATAAATTCATCTTGAGTGAACCCACTATTTAAACACTGATCCACATGAATAAAATATTTATAGAATTGTAAATAAATTAAGACTGGTTTGTTACTGGACTAACTAACTAACTAGATGGCTTAGGTAACCTGAAAGTTCGTCACCGAATTAACCAAAGCCCTATCCTGGGCCAGCAAAATCCAATCACCTTCAAGTCCTATCTACCACTAGATTCTGGCTGTTTATATTTTAATCTGTCTAACAACATCAGTCCCATGAATTTAAGAGCTGGTTAAATAAATTTTTCCACCCATTCAAAAATTTAATTGGATCTGCAAGCAAATTGCCATTATCATCCTTTACCAAATTAGTAGTTGTTTTTGGCCAACATGCTCTTCTGCCATCAGCTCATGTGAATTTACTGGTCAGTCCCTTACACAAGTGAAGAATATCTGCAAGGAAGTGTTTTCTTATTTCCTAAGAACTTCAGCACGCAATGGTAAAAATTTTATGGAGGTATGAGGAATGCGTGCAGAGCAGTGGAGCGTATTTCTGACATCTGCGTAATCTGGATGGTTTTTATTTTTAATGTGCCGCAGTTACGGGTTTGTTCATGCCACTGGCAATCCAAATCTCAGTGGGCCAAATGTCAAGGAATGAGTATCTGACCTTCTGAATAAGAAGTTTTGAAATTCATGGCTCTGTTTGATAAAATTCACTTTTGTATGAAACTTCCCACATTTTTGTATATATATATATATATATATATATATATGTTGAGTATTTTGGGCATTTAATCTTACAGTTATGTATTACTTGTTTAATTGTACTTATCATACAACTGAATGATCTACTTCTGTTTTATTTTAGGTTGTCTCAGTGCAAGTTGAAAACGTCATTGAAGAAAGTTGCCACGAGATATATAGAATGGATAACCACAGAATTGGTTCAGAAACATGAAGATCTGTGCAAAAGGTCAGTTGTAAGTACTTTATATGTTGGTGTGTGAATGCTAGTGAGATTTTCTGTCTAGTGAGAAGGATCGTGATAAAATATATTTATTTTAAATTCATGCTGGTTGCTAGGGAATATTTTTTAGTGGTAGTGCTACTGTTATTTGGCCCTCATTCTTCATCTTTTATGGCTTAGATGCAGTTCACTTGTTCCTGCATCACACTGGCACACCGCTAAACCATTAACTGCGAAACTAAAGTCCAGCCGGCAGCCCCATAATATGAGGGGTTAAATCACCTATTTCTGTATGATGCAAATTAAACAGACTTGTATGGCTAAAACTGTTCCTAGGAGTGTTTCAGCTCCTTCCTGAAATGCATTCAAGGAAACGTAGGTGTTTATTCTGAATTTATTGAGGGCCGTTGTGTTTTTATTGCATGAACCTTTTCATATTACATGATCCTGAATTTAATTTTTACTACATTTTAGCTCATATTTTATACAAGTACCTTAAGCTATTTGAACTGATTAAAGAATCTTGTTTAATTTTACATCAAGGATATTACATTAAGTCAAGAAGAATGAGATGGGCGGGGCATGTGGCATGCTTGGATGGGGTGAGAGGTATGCCCCGAGTATTGGTCAGGAAGCCTGAGGGGAAGAGACTGCTGAGGAGACCTAGATGTAGATGGGAGGATAATATCAAGTGCAATCTGTGTGATATAGGAATTGAAGGAGATTGGATTTTGTTGACCAAGGAGAGGGACCGGTGGAGGGCTGTGGTTAATTTGGTGATGAACCTTTGGGTTCCCTAAGCCAGCTAGTTAGTTAATTATTACATCAAGATGTGTAAACATGTACAAGTGTCTCCTGAAATGATAAACATAGCATGAATTAAAGACGGCTGTCTTCTCGATTGCTACGCCGTGTACTCTGGTAGAAGTTTACTAGTATTTTGGAGGCCCTTGCTGCCTGCATACCAGAATACACAGCGCAGCAACCCAGAAGACATCCGTCTTCATACCTGAAATCTCACATAGCATGAAATATCTAGATTTCCTCTTTGTTCCCAGTATTTGTAAAGAATTTGAAGACGTTGTTGTCAAAGCATTATCAGTGCCCCGAAGTACAGAGGAATTGGTAGAAATGGGTCGACACATGTTGTGTGCCAACACCACAGACATGGAGAAGAAAAAGGCGGACATAGCAATAATGATACATGAGATGGTGCGGTTGATGGATGTGACGTCTCTCACCCAAGGACATATTGGTCTCATTGCAGAAACTATTTCATGGGTACAAAATATTAAGCCAGTGTTCAGGAAGAACTCTTTGGTAAGTTCCTTTCCACGTATGTGTGACAGTTCCATTGGCATTACTGAATTTCTGTACTTTGCCTAACATCTTGTTTAACATAGTAACACTGATTGCAATACACCATTGCAAGAACTGTTTAGAATTGAGTGTCGCGTTTGTCATTGTCTGTTTTAATACTCCACTTAGAGCAGAATTTAACAGAATAATAAGTCATGTGGCTGGCATATTCCGTATACTTCCCGCATGCTTCATCGCCTTGGAAGGAGGAGTAGTAGAATGCTGTTGCTGATTTCAGTCTGTTTTTAAAAGGTGTGTAGCTGACCAGCTCATTACCCCCTGAAATATACCAGATTACCCCTCAAGGGTAATTACTCCCATGTTGAGAACCGCTGTTCTAAAGTACCTTTGGAAACAAGTGGATGTGTGAAATATGTCGTATGACCTCTGCTTTCTGTTATTTGTCGTCGTTTCAGCTGTACGAACAATACAAATCTGAATTTGAGGAGAATCTGGCTAAGAAAACTGAGAGTCTGATGAAGGAAATAGAAGATGTTTTTCCACGTCTGGCACTTCTTAACATGATGGATCACACAGAAAATATCAGAGAATATCTTAATGTAAGTTACAGTGAACTTATTTATTAAATTGTGGTTAAAATTTATGATAAATAAGTGGAAGGATCCAGGAATGAAAGTCACTAACTATGATGAGTGTGGTTATGTTAACACCACTCACTTTCTGCCTTCATGTCTGTCTGTCTGTGCCATGCCTTACATTGCTGGAGGTGAGCGCTTTTAGTGTTAGATTGTGTTATATTGCATTATAAAAATTCAGCAAAGATTTGAGGAGCGTAAAGATGGTATAACTGACTAAAAACATAATATGTCAACAATGCAGCCTTCTTCTGCATTGAAAATCATCTTACATCATTACTTATTTTACAATGAAAAGTATATCTCGTAAGAAAAGTTTGTTTTTGTGCTGATTCGCTAATATTCTGATGGTTATTTTATGCAGCATATCAGATTGGTTATTTATGATCTTCAGAAACTTGATGAAACAATTGAATGGATAAACAAGGAAGAAGGTCTTTTCCAGTTCCCAGTTTCAACCTACCCAGAACTGGATGAGTTGAAGGTATGCATTGTGTTTCTTTTTCTGTAAGCAGGGGTTTAAAAATTACTCTACTTGCGTAGTTATCTGACATGTCAATGTTGTGTGCGTCTCGTATGGTATGTCACAATAGGCTAATTAAATCGTGAATGAAACACTACATTGGTATTTGCACACTTCAACTTACGTGAATCACAAGTGTGTAGAAGTATCTCGTATCCAACTGATTGTGTGATGGACGCAGAAGTGTTTATGTCAGTTTCCTATAACAGAAAGAAGACTTTGTTTTATTTATGAGATGGCAATGTATGATTATGTTTGATTTCTAATAACTCAGGACAAATTTGTTGTAAAAATACAAGACTTTGGCTGACATCATCAGAAAATCAAGCTCTGTTCATTGGTATCACTCCCAACTCATTATCATACTTATACTTTGTGAGCACAAGTGATACATAAGTAAGGTCTGGTGCATGTGTAGCACCTGTAACCTGTACTGTTCATTGGTGGAGGGCAGGGTAGCGCAGTGATTTGCCTGCGACTCTGCTGCAAGTCTTCCTCACACGCCTTTAAATTTTCTATCCCATATAGAACATACTCTAAAATTTATGTACGTTTTAATGCGACTCTTGAAGATGGTTGAAATCAAAACTCACAGTGTCTTCGCACATAAATGAAGCCTCCTCAGATGCCAGTACAGCCGCTCACTGCAAAGGGGTGTTGTTGTGTTGACTGCTGTACTCATCGTTATTTAAGTCATTTGTTCAGTTGTATAAAAGTGATGGCATTATAAAATTAAAACTACAATTCTAAGCAAGAGTATTGTTTCTCAGCTTTATTAGGCAAGGAGAAATTAAAAGTTAAACCTTATCTTTAAGTTTGAAACAACTGGTAAGGCAAGGCCAGATTCATAAAAGTTTGTGTTTCTGTGTTTTTTTAAGGTATTCAGTAATTCTGGAATAATCAAAATAGTTCCTTAAATGTATTTAATTCCAGAGTATTATCTGTCCATTTGGAGAGCTGATTTTCCTTGTCTATAAGTGGCAAAGAACACAGAAATTATGGCTGGATGGGAATTTTTATGATCTTGTAGCCAGAGATGTTGAAGAAAAAACAGATGAGTTTTACAAGTATGTGAATGCTTTAATAACTTATCTTTCCTGTTATTATATCTGACACTTTTGTATTCTTGGTTTTTAATTTTGTGAATTTTTTTGGTTTGTTTATAAGGAAAATCTGATAAGATGAGAAATATCAAAACTGGACATTACTTTATCCTTTCCTCACTGTCCAGTTTCTAATGTCTGTACATGAAATGTTTTGGTGTTAGGTTAGGTTTTACTTGTGATATTCTCAGGGCTCACACTCAAACTAACTTAACCTAAAGTTTGTTATATTTGTTTGTTGTATATTCTAAATTAGGGAAGCTGAGAATGCTAAGCCCTAAGTCTTCTTCTTCTTTCTTTTTTGAACCCTTTTCACTCCTATGTGGAACACAGCAGCCTCCTTTTAGAGGTTTCTTGATCTATTAAACATTTGGTAGGACACCTTGGATGAATGCTCAGCCCATTGCAAGGCCTCTACCTGTACACTGTACAGCACAAGACAGAAAGAGGCGGACAAACATCCATGGCTTGAGTGGGTTTCGAACCCATGGTCCCAGTGTCCAAGCACACGAGGTCCACGCCTCAGACTGCGTGGCCACTGTGACTGGGAAGCCTAAAATTATGATTTAAAAATTATTATTTTTTGTAAGGAATTTTTAATGTCTTGGAAGTTCACCTTAATGATGTATTGTTGAGAATTATCAGTGAATTTGTTGTGGTTGAGTTGGATTTTCATGAGTGCTGTAACACTGTAAAATTAATTATAATCCTAACCTTTTATAATTAAAATGGTTACGAAGGTTTCTTGAACATAGGACAGTAGATGTTCATGTAAACACAGAACTCTGTAAATTTAAATTTTCATCACTTTATTGCCCGTTTATTTAAGTGCACCAACTGTAATGCTTTAAAGAATGAATAACACTTTTACATTTCATTTATACTGACTGTCACATTTTGCATATTCCTCACAGTCAATAGAACATTTTAGGTCCTTACTAATATTACTAGCTTGTGTGAAGATTTGTAGTAGCAGCGTGTGGTTGAGGAATGGATAGTTAACTTGCCTATATTTTTGGTATATTTTTATATGGTAATACTGCTTTTTTTGTGTATTTGGAACTGTCACATATAATATAGACTGATATTTTGAACACTGCAATTTTAAGTTTGTCTGTGAATGATGTATTATGAAATAAATGGGCATCGGCAAGAGCATGCTGTGACTGTCAACAAACGTGTATTACTTACAGAGATGTAATAAAGGCTCAGGAAAAGCATCGCTCAAGACTGAGACAGCAAGTAGCAGAGAACTATCCACATAGGTTCAAAGGTAATGTAGAAGATCCAGACTTCTCTAATTTGCCTGCCCCATTGAAGCTCTGCATAAAGACAATTGAAAGTATTAAGGACTTCAGGGTAAGTATTGTAGTTGCTTTAAAATAATTTTCACGTGTCTTTGAAAATACACAGAATATTCCAAAAAATTGTGGACGTATGTATTAATCTTTATTGCGTGAGAGTAGGGGATTCAGATCTCCATATTCTGGGGCTGTCGGCAAACTGAACTGTGTGTAAACTGTCTCACATAGGCAATAAAGGTTAAGAACGTTTAGCATTTTTAAAATGACAACAGTTTCGGGTTATGTTTGATGCTTTGAGGCTTAGTAGTTGAACATTGGCACTAGTTGGCACTTTGAAAATGGTAACATTTAAACAAGATTATTTCTTATATGCTGTCATGCAGTAGTGAGTAATTGTCACACAGGTCCGTAGCGAGTGCATGGAAGAAACCTGCTTTTATAGAGACCAATGTATGCTGAAAGGTCTTGTCAGGTTTATGCAAATGTGTAATTTATATATGATGTGGAAGGTGTAATCGTAGTCAAGTCAAGTTGAAAGTCTGATTTGTAACTAAATCTTGCTCTCTTCCATAGCAATATTTTCCGGTAGTTGGAATATTCAGCAATCCAGCTTTATGTGAGCGACACTGGAACGAGATGTCAAAGATAGTAGGTTTTGATCTCACTCCAAATGCTGGAACTACTGCAAACAAAATAATTAATATGCATCTTGAGAAATACCTGGACAGGTATGTTTCAGTGTGTCGATGTTGTTTTGTTCTGTTTCATTTATGTAAAACACAGAAATATAATTTGAACTGTATTGCAGTCAACTTTTAAATATCCACAGTAACAAAGGCAACAAAATATTACAGAATGTAAATTTAACTTCAGTATGAATTTTTCCACAAAAATCAGAATTTATATCTTCAAAATTTATAAAAGTTCTGTTTAGGAAAGCTGCAGAATTATGTTTGGCTTCCCTATTGTTCTGCCTGTTTACTCAACTCGTAAAGCTGGTATATAACTGCTGCATTGTCTCTTATCCAATATGAAGTAATCTGAAGTTCAAACATGGCCTGCCATTACTGTCGCTATACTCTGCTGAAATTGGAGATACTGAAGCTCACAGGTAGAAAGAAGGAGGTAGAGGAGACAACATTTCTGAATGCTTGTTAATTCAGTCCACAGCCTCAGCCTATTTTGTAACCCTTTAAAGAATGGAGCCCATCTAAACAGTATTTAAAAATTTAGCTCCTATCTCAAATAAAACAAAGTATGTCTCTATTTAAAAGTTCAGCCAAATAAATAATTGCTGTTTATTTTGATAATTATACAAAACATATGCACACACACTAGCAGCAAAATTCAGAGTTCTTTTAATGTTATGTCGGGTGGAACATATAGGTGCCATTGTACTCTAAAAGGGCTAAGATCCATTTCAGTGTTCTCCATTTACACCAAGGTCTTCCAAAGGGCTTTCTCTCTTCTGATTTGTGACTGATATTTTATGTGCTTATGGAATTTATACAGCTTTCTCCAGCTTCATGATAACTAACTAGATGGCTTATGGAACCCGAAGGTTTACCACCGAATTAACCAAAGCCCTCCACCGGACCCTGTCCTGGGCCAACAAAATCCAGTCTCCTTCAACTCCTATCTCCCATATATCCCGCCTGAGATTATCCTCCCATCTACGTCTAGGTCTCCCCAGAGGTCTCTTCCCCTCAGGCTTCCCAAATAGTGGACCCAATCAACCAGATGGCTTACGGAACCCGAAGGTTCATCACCGAATTAACAAAAGCCCTCCACCGGACCCTGTCCTGGGCCAACAAAATCCAGTCTCCTTCAACTCCTATCTCCCATATATCCCGCCTGAGATTATCCTCCCATCTACGTCTACATGTCCGGCCCATCTCATTCTTCTCGACTTAATCACCCTGACAGTACTGGGGGAGGAGAACAAATTTTTAAGTTCGTCATTATGCAGTTTTCTCCACGCCCCATCGTCTTCCCTCTTAGGCCCAAATATCCTCCTCAACACCCGATTTTCAAACACCTGCAATCTGTGTTCCTCCCTCTGAGTGAGAGACCATGTTTCGCACCCGTACAAAACAACAGGCAAGATTATTGTTTTGTATATTTTAATTTTCAGGTTCTTAGAAATCAGACGGGAAGACAAAATATTTTGAACTGAGAAGTAGCAAGCATTTCCGGAATTTAGTCTCCTCCTAACTTCGTCATGAGTGTCATTTTGATTTGTTATTGTTGTTCCCAAATATTTAAACTTTGTCACACAGCTTCATGATTATTACTCGTTTTTTGTCAAGACACTCTCTTCACCACCCTGCTCTCAGATACCCTCAATGTTTGTATTTCCCTTGGTGGAAAATAGGCTGAGTAAGTTTTGTGTATTTTAATATTTGTGTTTTAGGTTAGGTTAGGGCAAAATTTGCTGAATTGAATAGCAGGAAGCTCTCCCTGAATTTTATTTGCAAACTTCTAAATTAACTGTGTAATTTGTAATGGTTGATAATTAATAGCTGGCCATATTTTAAATGAATATGAAACTGGACTCTTCAGTATATAGATGATTTTATTTTGTTCATTTCAGGTTTGAGACAGTGAGCATTAGTGCAAGCAAAGAAAAGCAGCTACAGGATAATTTATCGCAAATTTTAACGGAATGGTCCGATGTTGCATTCACAGTCAACAAATGGAAGTAAGTAGAACCAATGTTATGAAAGCCTAAGTGAGCCAAAATTCGGTGTGCAAATATAATAAGTTTTGTATTTGAAGAGGATTTGAGGTTACCACAGCGGTGAGTCCGAAGATAGCTGTCGTCTGGGTTGTCGTGCCATGTAGTCTGGTTGATGTTTAGCAATGTTTTAAAGTTTCTTGCTGCCTGCATCATCAGGATGATCTGATGGAGGCAACAAGGACCTCTGAAACATTGGTAAACATCTACCAGTCTGCACAGTGCTACAAGTCAGAAGACAGCATTCGAACGAGAAATTCTATTTTAAATGTAAATTTAGTTTGAATGATTATAATTATAACAGGGATTTTCATAGTGATATTTAGATGATTTTATGTTGTGAAAAGTCCTAGAATTCAGAATATTTTAAGACTATTTAGAAGTTCTTTGATAATATCATTTAATCCCTGAGGAATATTTTTGTTCCACTACATATGGCCAGTTCTGATTAATTTTTAAATTGTTTAACTTTTGTGTTATTTTATGCTTACATTTGTATTGTAGGTATGTGGTTTCATTGATACTGAAATTAATGGCTTAAATAGTTCTTGTCTTAACTGTACCATTTTTGTGGAGTGTGATAAACATTCAGGTCTGTTTGAAAATATCAAATTCTGTAACTTGTTTGTAAACAGAACTCTCAAAATTTCATCTGTCAGGTGTCTGACCTTTGGAAGTGAGTGTGCTCTTAACCCGTTTGACAATAGAACATGAAGAGTTAATAGGACAGTTGTTTTTAAATACTTTGGCTTAAAATCCTGAGTGCTTTGTGGCATTAATTGAACTACAATTCAATTTCAGGGATACAGACATCCTAGTCCTGTCTCATTTAAGTGACATACAAGCCATCATGGATGACCATTATGTCAAAACACTTGCAATGAGAGGCTCTGCCTTTGTGAAGCCGTGTGAAGGTAATGGTAGATAATTTCATCTTGAGCTTTAACTCTGTATACTGTAGACGTGGGCTGCCAACATGTTCAGAACATTAATGAATTTTGTGTATATTTTTAATGAACTGTTTACATTTTCATATAATTTTAATGTGTCTAAATGTAATATAGAAATTGATCATAAATAGACAAATTAAAGCAGTTTATATCTCCTGAATATATCTTATATTTTCCTCAGAAACAGTCGTTGGACTTGTTGAAGTTTGGAACTTGTTTTACGTGGGTAGTTTGTCTACAAATGTATTCACATAGAAACTATGCCAGTTGCATGTTATGAGTGTGGTATATGAACTTAATCCATAGAGTTGTGGTATATGTATTTATTATAATTTATTTTATTCTGAAACGTGAAAAATATCTTCTAAAATTATTAGCTCTGCAGTGTGTCTGTCATATGTGGACAAAGCCTCTGTTTCTCCACATGACCACTAGAGTGATAAAGACCATTTGCTGCTGTGATTGCTCGCTGCATGTGTGAAATCAGGGCTTACTGTTTCCACCAGTTGGTGCCCCTTGGCTTTCACATTGTTATCACATCAAAAATATTTTCCTTTGGTGGTCCGAAGAGATGGGAGTTGTTAAGTACAAGTTTTGGATTGTGTGATGGATGGGCGAGTCATTTTCAGAGAGCTGCTTTAGCAGTTCAAACATAACATGAGCATTGTCATGAAGCAGCACCAGTTTCTCTTTCATCCTTCAGGTGCAGAAACTCTGGACGAGAATGTCCTGTGCGTAACGTGACATTTCCTTCACTGTCACCCTGTACCTTCCCTACTCTCCTTCATATCAACCTGTTGCCAGCCTTCATTATTTTCCCAACAGAGTGCACACTGGTCTTTTTTTGTTTTCTTAGGTCATACCAGGACCAGTGGTCGCACACTTCACGTCGCTTTAATTTATTTTGGACAAAATTTGGGTTTTCTTTCTTGATTAGAAACTGGGGGGGCAGAGAACTGGCAGAGGTCCCCAGTGCTGTATGGTGATTTGTCTGCATTTATCTATATACATGTATACTCTTGTTAAATTCATCGTTTGTGAAAAAACAGTTTTCATATGAAGGGTTCTGGGTCTTTGTCCGTATCGTTCATAACATCTTCCGTGCAGACTGGAAGGTCTTTGAACCTCTTTTTCTTTGGGATTGTTTTGTAATTGCAGTCTTATTGACGCTACTTTTGATGTCAGGTTGAAGTCACAAATTCATGTTTCATTACCACTTATAATACAACTAACTCTGGGCACAGAAGACGTTATTGACTGCACAGTGCATACTTTTCATTGAGGGATTAGACATCATGGTTTCAGAATGGAAGTGATCTTTTCCCATGACAGTGCCCCCCTATAACCTGTTGCAGTGGACCTTCTCAAACAGTTTCGCTGCACATTTCTTACCCAGCTAAGATATTGGACAGGTTATTTGTTGGGGTCACCCTGGAAATTGTGTAGAGAAATACAGAGCTTGTCCATTAATAATGACGAGTGTGACACCCTAAATTATTACTTATTGAACACCCCTCGTTTATTGCATGAGATAATAAGTTTTGTTTCTGTTTATCTCTTTAGCTGAAATACGAGAATGGTATGAAAAGCTGACAAGAATGATGAAAACATTTGAGGAGTGGGGAAGCGTTCAAGCAAAGTGGCTTCATTTGCTTCCTATATTTTCATCTCAAGATATTGTTAGTCAGTTGCCAGAAGAAGGGAAGCTGTTTCAGGTCATTGTCATTATTATTATTATTATTATTATTATTAAGTGTTCTGTCTTACGACAGGTCCATTGCTCTGCCCAAAAAGAGCTCTCCAGTTTTCCCTATTCTCGGCTTCTCGTTTTAATTCCTGGAACGTCATCTTCTTTCCTTGTTTAAGGTCGTCAGTTAGCTGTATCAATCTTCTTCCTAGTCCTCTCTTTCCTTCAACCAGGCCTTCGGTGATATCACTCAGTAACCCATTCCTTCTCATAATATGTCCCAGCCAGTTAGCTTTCCTTCGTGTAATCGCCTGCAGAATGTTTCTTTGCTCGTTGACTCTCCTTAATACTTCTTCGTTGGTCACTCGATCCGTCCACCTGATCTTCTCTATTCTTCTCCAACACCACATTTCAAAACTCTCCTTCCTTCTTCCTGAGTGTCCAAGTCTCTGCTCCATACGTAACACTTCACTAGTTTCTCCTTCATCTCCAAGCCCAACTTGCTAGTGAGAAGTATCCTCTTCTTGACGAAAGCTGCCTTGGCCATGGCTATCCTTGCTTTTACTTCCTTGGTGCATAGGGCGTCCGTCGTGACTATGCTTCCCAAGTACTTGAAATGCTCCACATTCTCCATCTGTTGGTTTCCAATTACAACGTTCAATGGTTCTGCTCTCGGTGCTATCCTCATTACCTTTGATTTTTCAATGTTGATTTCCATTCCATACTCTCTACCTGTTTCCACTAACTTGTCCATCATGTTCTGTAATTCCTCCTCTTCCTTCGCCAATACTACAGATTTTAAAATGTTTTGTCTTCTTTGTGCTGGTTTTCTTTACACATTGATTAAGTTATAGAAATTTATTTTGCAGAAGGTTTCATCTTGCATAGTTGTACGCCATAGGATCTTGAGTTTGTTAGCCGTGCTCAAGGCGGAATCCATTCATCTTACAAATTGCGATGTGATGGCTTTTATTGCAGAATGTGGATCAGAGTTACAGGAGGTTAATGAACTCGTTGCAGAAGGATTCAAGAGTGGTTGAGACAGCAGGTGCACTCAGTACATCTGTGATCCTACAGGAATGTATGGCTGATCTGGAGAAAGTCAGTGAGGGAGTGGCTGCTTACCTAGAAGAGAAGAGACTTGTGTTCCCAAGGTTGGATGATAATAATCCCGGCTATGAACAACTTTAAAAGGGAGAATTTATATTCTACTTCTTAATTTAGTCAGCTTTGGTGTTTCATTTAAATTCAAAAGTAATGATGCATTTGGAGTGAAAGTTAGCTTCTTGATTTTCTAACTGAACAGAAAGTTAATTGAAGCCTGGTTAGAAGCTCGAGAGCCAGAAATCCACAACCGCCAGCAGTGGCTTAAAGTTTTGGTGAATTGTGGATAAAGATTAACTCTTGTGTCATCTTTTTGACTTCTTCGTTCTGTCCTTTGTAAAGATTCATTACAAACCCACCTTCTGTAATCATTGAGCGGATGTTGTATTTCATTGCAACATTCAGAATGTCATCTCCTTTGCTGTGGAGTCTGTGTTCTAGGAACTCAGTGACAAGTGACTTAGTGGCATGAAGTTGTCTCATTATTATCTTAGCCTCAGCTTCATCATGCAGCTCCAGTCACTGTTTCAACGGAGAAACATTAAATAGGAGAAGACTTTCCATAAAGTTTTGACATATGATCCTAAATCACTCTGTGAGTTTTGTTGTCTTTCATGATAAATGTAATCACTTATCACTGTTCATGTTTTTCTGAGTCTCTGTTAGTGTTACAGTAAAGAGTGAAGAATGTATAGGAATACGGTTCGGCCACTCATATGATGTCTGAGAAAGAACTTCGGGATCTCAGTAGTAAATATTTATTTACTTCATTACCATAGAATGTTGCATGTGATGAAAATATTTTCTCAAAGTTCTCAGACAAAACTGGGGATGTGAAATTTGTACAGAGTCTTCCATTTAAAATACAACCCTAACCACTACACACAATTTTCTTCACCCAAAAACAATGAAACCAGTACATCACGTTCGTAACTGGCGTGAGCAGCGGCCTAGCTTGACTTGAGTGTCGTGGGGGTGGTTGGGAGAGTCTACTGCTTGTGGATGAGTCTGCTTCTGACTTCATATTTGTATAATAATACGTGATTGTTTTGGGGTTCTGTTTTAAATTGTACACTCTGTATTAATGTTAATAGTTTAGGGGGGTGGGGGGTGAACAGCTTCGCTGTAGCACCAGTAACCAGAATTTGCTACTGGTTTTGCAAACTGTGCATCTTCTATTTGTCTTTGGCGTTGACCAGTTACTGCTTATCACTAATTAATAATTTATTTCCATAGATTTTTCTTCCTTTCCAATGATGAATTGTTAGAAATTTTGTCTGAAACCAAAGACCCACTGAGAGTACAGCCACACATGAAGAAGTGTTTCGAAGGAATTGCTAAAGTAGGCTTTGATCCTGATCTCAACATCTGTGCCATGTTCAGTGGAGAAGGAGAGATAATAAACTTTTTGCAACTCATCTCTGTGGCTGAAGCTAGAGGAAGTGTTGAGAAGTGGCTTAATCAGGTGAAAACTTCAGTGAAATTTATCACTTACCTAGATGCCACCTGTCTACAATAAGACGCAACACCAGTTTTATAGTGTTTTAAGACATAAATTGTATTTGAAACTAATGCTAAAGACTAAGTGACAATATTATAGGTAGAGGAGCAGATGGTCGTGTCTCTAAGGAGTGAAATAGAGAAGAGTTACGAGGCATACCCTAGATGCAGCCGTGCCAGCTGGGTTTTGCAATGGGCAGGCCAGGTTATGCTGTGTGCTGCAATGATCCACTGGACAGAGGAAGTGGAAAAAATGCTCAGACTAGAACAAGCAGAGAAACTGAGAGAGTATCACAAACGTTTGCAGGTGAGGCTTATTTGGTTATTACTTAAATATGTATTTATAACTATACTGAAACTAAAGATTGATTGAAAGGCAGAAAAGAGTTTCTCTGCTTATGCACTTTCTTCTCATATAGCAGAGCTGGGCAAAGTATAACCCATAACCCAGATGTGAACCTCTATATCTGTGTGTGTGTGTGTATATATTATAATTTTAAATGTTCCCCCCCCCCCCCCCCCCCCCCCCCGACACTGGTGCTCGGGAACTATGTGGTATTTTTTAGGATATTGTCCATTTTCCATTATTTCAACACTAATATTGAGTGTGTATACTCAGTATGTAAGTAGATTAGCTACTTTATAATTCAGTAAATAACTAAGTGGCATGAGAATGTTGTATGTGTTGTGTACAATTTATAAATGGTAGAATGAAAACTGTAAAGAAGACGGCTGTCCACTGTGGAAACCTCAAATCCTACGTAGAAAACTGTGTACTTGGAAAAGATTTCAGATTGTAGGTTTACTGGTAAATGTTTATGGATTATAATGGAATTCATATACTAACTAACTAACTAACTAGATGGCTTACCGAACCCAAAGTTTCATCACCGAATTAACCAAAGCCCTCCACCAGCCCCTGTCCCGGAACAGCAAAATCCAGTCGCCTTCAACTCCTATCTCCTATAGATCCCGCTTGATATTATCTTCCCATCTACGTCTAGGTCTCCCCAGTGGTCTCTTCCCCTCAGGCTTCCCAAACAATACCCGGTGCACACCTCTTGTCCCATCCATGCGCGCTACATGCCCCACCCATCTCATTCTTCTCGACTTAATCACCTTGACAATAATGGGGGAGGAGTACAGATTTTTAAGCTCATCTTTATGCAGTTTTCTCCACGCCTCATCGTCTTCTCTCCTAGGCCCAAATATCCTCCTCAACACCCGATTCTCAAACACCTGCAATCTGTGTTCCTCCATCAGAGTGAGAGACCATGTTTCGCACCCATACAAAACAACAGGCAAAATTATTTCTTTTGTATTTTAATCTTTAGGTTCTTAGAAATGAGAAGTAGCAAGCATTTCCTTAATTTAATCTCCTCCTAACTTCCTCATGAGTTTCATTTTAATTTGTTATTGTTGTTCCCAGATATTTTAACTTTGTAACCCTTTCAAAGGACTTATTAGCCACCCTAAGATAATTCTGCCCGCCTGTCTTCTGCTGACGAGATACTAACATGTACTTAGTTTTTTCTGAATTTACTTCCAGCCCCACTTGTCCACTAGCCTCTAGTAAAACTTCTGCGTTCCTCTTTATTGTATTCATAATGTCCCCCAATAAATTAACATCATCAGCAAATGCCAACAGCTGATGAGTCCCGTTCAATTGCAAACCCTCCTGCCTATCTTGGACTTTCCTGATGGCATATTCTAGCGCAAAGTTAAGGAGCAAGGGAGACAAATCTTGGAACATACAAGGTTACTGTTTTATGTTTCGTATAATTTCATAATATCTTAATTTCTAACAAATTATGTAATGAAAGTAATACGATACGATACTCTATTGTTTTCATATGATGGGAACACTGACGATATTTATCTGACGTAGTTGCTAGTATGCCTAGCTGCTACCAGGAGCAATCAAGTTGCATTAGTAGGAAAATGAAATTGCAATTAGGAAGGCCAAGATTGTGCTCTGCTTTTAAGTATCTTGTGCTACAGCTGTGAAGAGAATATTTCAGAGACGGTTTTGTAGAGCACTGCCGACTCATCAGTCCATTTGTCAGTGGTATGATCTTTTTATGGAAGCAGGTTGTTTGTGCAATGGTAAAACCAATGGTTGTCTTTGGCTCAGTGATGATGCAGTGGAAAATATTAGGCAGTGCTTCCTTTGCAGTCCACAAAAATCAACCTCTTGTACCAATGGCGAGTTTCAGATGTCTTTGACCAGAACTTTATGAGTGGTCATATTGTATGAATGATGATAGAAAAGTAATTCATTGACATTTTGTGATTAACTGTGTATTATGTTACAGATTCAGTTGCAGGACCTTGTTGTACTTGTGCGTGGAAAAGTTTCCAAACAATCCCGTATTGTTTTGGGAGCATTGATCATGTCTGATGTCCATGCTAAAGATGTCATAGAGGACTTGGTTAAGAAGAAATTTCATTCTGAGTTAGCCTTCACATGGCTGGCTCAGTTACGGTAAGTCATTATATGCATAAAATAGCTGTTACTATTATGTTTCATTAATGTTTACACTTCAAGATGTGTGTGTGTGTGTTAATTGTAATAGTCTGATTTAAATTAATTTTCTGAAAATTCATTATCAGTTGCCAACTTGAAAATTTTATATCTTAATTGCATCATGCTTGTGTTTCAATACAATACTTTTATTTTCCGTCGTTTATAAAAATAATACAAAACAAACGACATAGAGACACCATAGAGAAATATCATATACAAAGAACACATAAACAAAACCTTGCATTAAACGACAGTAACATTTACACGAACAATCCGATATTTAACATTCTACAGTCCATTGACCCAACCCCCTAAACAACTTTCACCCAATATATATAGCCATACACGATACTCACAACTCAGTTACTGTCTGCCATTCAATAACAACGGACACGCACCTCATACACAACCCGGTATGTTATAATACTTTATATTTTGTGATTACATTTATTTTGTTTGTAATACGATATATTTGAATAATTCCTTAAAATATTATAAATTAGAGTAATATTATTCCATTTCCTATTTCGGTAGCCTTATCACGATATGAAAATTAAAATTGATTTTGCAGATATAGGCACCCAGGCGCGTCTCCAAAAATAAAATCGAAGAAGCCTGGAGATGTAATAAAAACGAGTAAAAACAAAAGCAATATAAGCAGAGCAACAGATACACCAGATTTTAATTTTAATTTTGATAGACCTGACGATGATAAGATTGTATATCGAAACATGTCGTCAATTTTAAAATGTAACAATTTTATGTGAAATTTTATATGATTTTAACAATAAGCTTGTGTAAACGACGGAAAATAAAAGTATTGTATTGAAAATTTTATCACCTAATTTATTAAATATGTCGCCCTCAGTGGACTAGTGGTTAGCGTGCTTGCCACTGGATCCAAGGTTCGCAGGTTCAAACCAGACCGAGGTCGATGGCTTTTAAAGGTGATAAAAATCTGTAACACAACTTCATTCGGAGAGGAAACAAGATGTTTCGTTAGCAAAATTCAGCGGCCATTTCTCACCCAAGTCTCCTGATTCACTGCTAGATGGCTCTGGCAGCCAAATCAGGATTTATTACAAATTGTGCATGGGCTGGTCACTCATTACTCACAAACGCACGCTTCAAAGATTAGGAAACCTCCGAATAGGAGGAAGTGAAACCCACAACTGGCTTGTAGAGCCAAGGAACAACAACAACAATTTATCAAATATAATCAGTGGCGGTCCGTCCATAAGAACTGCAGAGCTGCAGCACCCCCTATAATATTTCAAAAATTAAAAAAAAAAATTTTTGTGTTTATATAATTTGTAACACTTTGTTTCCTCTATATAATTATTTTAATATTGTGGGCAGTGGAGTGAGGGACAGTTCACTGGTACAGTGCGTATCTGGGCTGCAATGTTCGCAGCTCCATCTGCTTGTCACAAGTTGATAGCGCGGTGCGAGGTGGAGTGAGGGGGCAGTTCACTGGTACAGGGCACATCTGAGCTGCAGTCCCCGCAGCCGGCTTATAGAAAAAAGACCCTTGCCCAGTACCACGTTTTCTGTATCACAAACTGTTTCGTGGTTGTTGTTAATGAGTGTTCAATAATTCTATGTGCTGACTATTTGTTCTAATAATGATATTGAGCAAAGGAAGTGTATCATAGTTATGGCAAATTACTTTTTCTAAATTGTGTTTGAGTGAAAAAAGTGATGTAAAAAATCATGGCCGCCCTCTTCCGGACTTACAAATAGGTAAAACATTGTCGATGACGTATGGGTTTTCTCCTGATGTAAATTTACTTTTAATTTATTTATATTTTTACATGTTGAAATACTACTCTGATTTTTTCCCGTTGCGCAGCACCACCACTGCCCAGACTCACTAACAGCCACTGATTATAATGATCTTTGTCTTTACATTCACTTGAGTATTCTTCCAGGTATTATTGGGAACATGGTGTAAAGATTCGCAACATCAGTGCAACAATTAATTACGCATACGAATATTTGGGTAACACTCCTCGACTAGTCGTTACACCACTGACTGACCGCTGCTACCGTACACTAATTGGTGCATATCATCTGCATCTCAGTGGTGCTCCAGAAGGCCCGGCCGGCACAGGCAAGACTGAAACAGTCAAAGATTTGGCCAAAGTCATCGCAGTTCGGTGTGTGGTTTTCAATTGTTCAGATGGTCTGGATTATATTGCAATGGGAAAGGTACACAATTTGAGTTAATGTGCAAATAAATGCAAGAAGTGTGCAGTTTATTCTTGACTCACCAATCACTGCAGTCCTGTAGTCAGTATAACTAACTTTTGGATCCATGGAATATGTATACGTTTCTAAACAAAGCTGGAAATTTTTGATGCAGAGTGAAGTTAAGTCACAAACTGTTTGCCTGACAATGTGAGCATAATGAAGTGAAAGGTTTACAAGAAAAGAGGAGTATTTAAAAAAATACTGATTGATTCAGCAAACCGTACTAGATGTTCTGATACAGAAGTATTGGCAATGCACTTATTTATAGATTCTGTGAGAATAATTTTATATCATGACTTGAGTCATTTTTCTCTGCTTCTCACAAGTGATACTACACACTTTGAATTAAGTTTTGACAAGCTGAGGAATCTTGTGGCCATCAGTGTGGTAAAATTATCTTGCATGTTCTTCACTTTAGGTTTGTCATACTCTATGAGTTATTTCACACTTATGCATTTCTTAAAAGTGTTTTTTAATCATTTGCATCACAATGTGCTCTTGTTCTTTAGTTCTTCAAAGGTTTGGCGTCATCAGGAGCATGGGCCTGTTTTGATGAATTTAACCGGATTGAACTAGACGTGTTGTCAGTAATTGCCCAACAGATTCTGTGCATCATGCAAGCAGTTCAAGCAGGTGTTAAGAAATTCCTGTTTGAAGGTACTCAGCTCAATCTTAATCCTGCTTGCTACATATGTATCACCATGAACCCAGGATATGCTGGGTGCTCAGAGCTACCTGACAACCTGAAAGTAAGTTAACTGTTTTTCAGCTAATTTCAGTATTGTTCCTGTCATCAAATTAACAACAAAATAAAAATTGGAAATGCACATTTTCATCATTTTTTTTTTGTCGCCCTGGGTGGTCTGGTGGTAGCGTGCTTGCCACTGGACCCAAGGTTCGCAGGTTAAAACCTGCCCAAGGTCAATGAATTTTTAAAGGTGATAAAGATCTGTAGCATGACTTCCTTCAGAGGGGAAGTTAAGCCAGTGGTCCCATGTCGCAGATGTACGGCATTTGAATGAACCTTACGAGCATGATATGAGATGTTTCGTAAACAAAATTCAGCGGCCATGTTTCTCACCCATGTCTCTTCTGATTTGCTACTAGATGGCTTTAGCAGACAAATCTGGACTGAGTAGGAATTGTACGGAGGCAGCAGGTTTGCCACTTGCTACTCTGAGGCACTAAAAGGGGCCAACTTGACAAGTTACCTTGAACAACTGTCTGGAACGGGCTGAGGGACCCAGTCCTTAGAGATGATGATGATGAATTCTGAATTTTTTGTCCTCTTTTCTTCTGTAATATAATCTTCTCTCATTGTTGTTGTCATTGTCAGCATCATCATTATCATAATTATTTATTCCCTTATCACAAGTTTTTCCTTTTCCTGGTACTTCTCTTCTTGAAACAGTGGCGAACCTCACCACTCAGGCTTCAAGTTTCAGATTGTAGCTTTTTCTTATTATGTGTGATATTCCTAGTGTGGGTGTGTTATTTGTGTTGAATCTGTCGAGTGCTTTCCCGGTATTGTTTCCAGATATTTTTTAGTCTCTTGTTGCCATTGATTTCTGGTATGACGAGGCATTTCATGTTTCACATCTACTGAACTTTTATACTTAGATTTTTGTATTTTAATTTCTTGCCTGTCTCCTTGTATATTACATTCCCATTTTATAGTATTGCTACCTTATCAGTAAGAAATTCTTATCTTTCTTGTTTTTATTTATTATTTCCGAACTATTCGCTAGAACATTTCATCGCGAATCACCCCGATGATAGCAGTGACAATGATCTCTTAAACACTAGTAGACTTCTACCAGACTACACAGCGCTACAACCCAGAAGACGGCCATCTTCTTGATCTTAGTATTTTTAGTAACAGTATTACTGTAAGTATTAATAATAGTAGCACAGTTTAAGAATAAGAAACAGCAACATTGATGCTGTTACCATTTTTCATAAGAGCACAGTCATTATTTTTATCTTATTACTCTTAATTAAGTCATCATATGAATGTAAATATAATTAAGGTGTTTTCAATACAGGTCCTTTTCCGCACTGTTGCTATGATGGTACCAGACTTTGCTCTCATTGCGGAGGTTTCGTTGTATTCATATGGTTTTATGGAGGCTAGAAGCTTATCTGTGAAAATTGTAACTGTGTATCGCCTCTGCTCAGAACAGCTGTCATCTCAAGACCACTACGATTATGGTATGTGTAGTGTATGAACCAAAGCCGAAGATCTGAATCAGTAAAATACAGACTGAAGAGCAGTAATGGGTTATGTTGAACCTTCAGGTTCTGTTCTCAGAGACCTGGTTTGCTTTTAAATTAGTGCTGCCAGGGCATGACGCTGATCACTCACTCCCTATCTAGTACCGAGGTTAAGAATGAGTAGGAGCTGTACCTACTCTCCCCCTAAGCACCTACATGGCGTGCAGCGGGACAGCTTTACTTTTAATTTGCTTTTTACGAGCGGTGATAACAAATGACTGATGAGGAAAGTCGTGAGTTAGACGCTGAGGTGCCGAGATCTGGTGGCTAAGTGGGAACTATTGAACAAAGTGGATTTAATATCTAAAATGCACATTGCAAAGAATACATTAGGATATTATGTGTAGTTCGGTACGGAATACACTTTCTGAGATTATTTTATTTTACTTCTCTTAACTTCCAGGAATGAGAGCAGTAAAGACTGTGTTAACAACTGCTAGGAACTTGAAGTTGAAGTTCCCAGATGAGAAAGAAGAAATGTTGGTCCTTAGGTCAATTATTGATGTTAATCATCCCAAGTTTCTTCCTTGTGATGTTCCTCTGTTTGAGGGAATCGTATCTGACTTGTTTCCTGGTGTTGTCCTCCCTCAGCACAGTCATAATATATTTCTTAATGCTGCGAGAGAGGTGAGTCAGTTCCCAGATTAATTTGACATTTTCTTAATTATAACAATGCTCATAAAATTTACCACTCAGGTCAGCCTGACAGATATGATGTTGGGGAAGAACCACCAATTCATTGCTCAGTAAAATGATGTAACCTAACCTAACTTGAATCTTTACTGCACGAACAGTACCCAATAAATATACGGGTTATTTCATAACCAGTCTGTCATATATAATGTGAGGATGTTTCAGGAAGTAATTTTGAGTAGAAAATTTTCATACAGCATTAGTCCTATTTCTAACTGTTGCAGGAAGAGGAATGAGGACAAATGGAAGGTTCCTCTTATTATTAATTGCTATTCTTGTTTGAAGGATTTATGTGATGTAAATAAATTATTCTATTTTATGTTTAAAGGGATAATGTTAAATAGTTTGGTGTGTAAGAATGTGTTTATATACTTCAAAAGATTATACCTTTTTAATCTTGTTTAAAGTGGAACCTTCAGTTCATATTTGAAAGTAACAAGGAGGCTGAGACAGGATGAACTTTAGAGCTGTCATTTATGTAATCTGCTAATGGGATGTCGTTCTTCTGATAACAGGAGCCTGACAGGCTGTCTTTTTCAAGTCTGGCTAAATTTCAGTATTGAGAATAAAATCAGGTGATGTAACATGTTTTTTCAGGATCTTTTTTTTGATGTAAAATTGCAGAAAACATTCTTTCCTTTTGTTTTACTTTTAGAAAATAAAGTACTTTACTTAACAACATGAAATTAAAATAGATCATTAACATTATCAAATATGAGTAGAAAAATAATAAAATTTATGTAATTATTTTGGATAGTATTAACAACATTTGAAGAGTTGGTTAGGTTAGGTTAGGTTAGCATCTTTTCTCTTTGTTGCTCAGAATCGCAGGGAAGCGCAACCTCCACCATGTATTGAGTTCATTGAATGTGCCTTCTGTACTTTCTTTCATGAGGGCAAAGTTTTATATGCTTTTTAGGCTGAGAACTAATAGCACAGCTCACAAAAACACAGTATCTAACATTTTGACTTCACTTCAAACATTCTTGCAAGCAAATATTCATGCGTACAAAATTTTCTACAGTGCAGTCAGATCATTTATAACATCTGATTCATTACAAAGTTTTGATACAAAGTGATGGAAGTATCGTGAAAGACTGTTTTCATAACACGTGTCCATTTTGAATATACCTTTATTGAGTACATGGCAACAGGGCACATAGAACTACAGAGATGCAGCATAGGGAGAAGTGCTACATTGTTTATTCCTGTTGAATCAGTTGTTTTATTATGTGATTATTATGCATGCTGTGTTCTATAAGAACATACATATAACAGAATAGACTGTGCTGGTTGTTGTTATGATTCATAAAGTAGAAAAGTGACCAGCACTTCAATTCAGGGCAGGTCTTGAACGAGAACTTCATGCTTCTGATTAATTCTGTCATAGGTTTGCAAGTCAAAGGTTTTACAACCTGTTGATGCATTTCTGCAGAAAGTTGTCCAAACCTACGAGATGATGACCATACGTCATGGATTTATGTTGGTAGGGGAACCATTTGGAGGAAAGACCTGTGCACTGAAGGTAAGATTGTAATGCGATTATCATGTTAAAGGAATTGAATTTTATTTTTCCAGTCATATCCCCTTTCTATAGGCCAGGTCATTCAAAACAGTAGCAAGGGAAATAGTAATATGTAAGTTAAATTTATTAGGAGTATAGGTAGTCAGATGGGACAAGAGTGGCACTGAAAGAGCACATGATTATGCATTTTTGTATGGGAAATTTGATTTCTCACATCAAGGAAAGAACACAGGCTGATGGTAATTGTAGGTTTCTGATGAGAATATTTCAATGGTTGAGGTGACGAGCGTGGAGAAGTCTGAATAATCTATAATTTGTGCTGTTCACCGGTTATTATTAGGGTGATATGGGGAGGGAACGTAGCATGCGAGGGAGAGATGAGAAATAAGTATAACATTTTGGTTGGGAGGCCTGAAATAAAGAATCATCTTTCAAGTCCTAGGTATAGATGAGACAATGATATTAAAGTGGATCTTGTAGAAGTAGGTGGGACATTTTGGTCTAGATTCATCTGGCTGTGTGTAAGGACCAGTGGTAGTCTCCTCTGAATACAGTAATGAAGCTTCGCATTCCATGTAAGATAAAGACTTTCATGACTAGCTGTGTGAATATTAGTTTAAGAAGGACTCTGCTCCATTTAGTTAGATAGTTAGTTGCCTGTTTTCAGAGCAGGCCTTATTAGTTTTCACATTTCAGTATATTAAATTTTTCAGAGATGTTTACATTCCGAGTTCCATTTTCAGTTTATGGCTTCAATCATTAACCTGAAGTCAGTCATATTTTTCACCTGGTTAGGATATTTTACACATTTTCTGTAACACTAAACAAATCCTCTTTTAACTTATTTGTGAGTTTACTTAATGACATTATAGTATGAAGTGCACATTAGTGATAGGATCTCAATATTATCACATTTTTTTGCATAAAATTATACACAAAATACATGTGAAAGACCCAGGCTAGAGGACACTGTATGTACTTGGTCACGTGTGGGTCATAACGAGATACCAGTAAAGCTGGAAGATGGTTGTCTCGGCCGTGATGTTTATACTTCTGTCTGATAAGCGCTGTGACTGCGTGTATTAATTGTCATCCAGTTCTAATGCACAATTTCTTAACAGTTCAGGGAATGTAAGCAGAAATGAATTAATCATGTCTAGGAGCAGGATGCTTTCTTACTGATTTATCTCAATCTGTAGGAGAGAAAAGAGAGTTCAATACTAGTTCATGCACTGCATAATTCTTAATTGTATATAGTATAAATAACGATAGTTTAGGGTGAAGTTTTCCCACCTCCTTAATTTGCTTTTCATAAGGTCATGCTGTTGCGCTCTTCAAGAATATTTGCTGTGCACCATTATTTAATTATCTTCTTTAATCTTATCTTGGTCATGAACAGTGTCAGTACCAAAATAAGTGGAATTGTGAGAGCTAGGCTATCCATGCTGACAACCACTGCTGGTTGCTCATTCAACCAGCAAGCTGTTGGCTGGCGAGGCATTGCCAGTTGTTGCAATGAGTTGACGTAGGAGTTGCAAAGCTGCAGAGTGTGTACTTATGCACACGTGCATGTGCTCTTACACGCTCTGACAGTATCATAAGAGACACGTAATGAAAAAATAAATTTATGGCATCTAAATATTTTGAAGTATGTCAAAATTTTGGGATATTGTTTTTACAGAAATGACATTTCAAACAAAAACATAATGTAATTTTGTTTTTCTCACTGTCCTACTGTTATATAACAATTTGCATAAAATATGACTTTTTTTTAAGAGCGAAACTTTGCTGTACTCCTTAAAATATACAGAATTCAGCTTGTATTTGAAGGGAAATTTACAAATTTGAAGCCTGGGTAACCTGCTTTTATGTAAACTAATTAATCCAATAGAGGAAGATACTGATTTCTTGACTTATGAACATCAATACATAAAAATTAATTTATTATCTTGCTTAATATTTTAATAATATGTTCTTATGAATTGGTCATTCCTCTCTTTAACAGCAGAGAAGTCTCCCACCATTTCATTGCTTCCCTCTTGCAGTTAATCCTGTTTCTCCTTTCGTAGCAAGAAAAGACAGTGCCACCTTTTAAGCAAATAATAAACAATTGAATCCCTCTTCAAATTGTTTTGCTTCTTTAATGATATTAAACAGTATTGCTTTCAAATTTTATTCATTCCAAATACATTGTATTTCAACTTAATTATGGCTTAAATAAGTCTCTTGCATTCTGTCTTGGAACCCACAAGATTTTGTCTATGGGAAATCGCTTTCTAAACAGAAGGCTTATGAACAAACTACAATCTGCTTGTAAGTAGCAGACGTTGAAAGAATCTTGTTCATAATTTTTCTTCGAAGCAATTTTTGTCATATATTTGTACTTTCAGGTTTTGGCGGACACCTTGCGTGTCATGGAAGAGCAAGGACATAATGAAAACAAAGTTAAGATCAGATTCATTAACCCCAGAGCTGTTACAGTCAGCCAGTTATATGGGTGGTTCGACCCATTATCAAATGAATGGACTGATGGAATTGTTGCTACAACATTCAGGTATTGCTTGTGCTTTTACTAATTTCCCTGATGCTGCTGTTTTGCATTATATTACAATATTGATTCCTTATTTAAAGGCAGTTTCATGGATTTCTATAATCTCAATTTTTCTTGTACAATAGATATTTTAATTTTTAATTTTTGTGTACCAGTAAATACATTTCTGTTGCAAATTTCAGGAAATATTCAACTGATGAATCTCCTGACAGAAAGTGGTTGATCTTTGATGGGCCTGTGGATCCGGTTTGGGTAGAAAACATGAACACAGTCTTGGATGACAACAAGAAGCTTTGCCTTAATTGTGGAGAAGTTATTGTACAAACTGTGCAAATGTCAATGATATTCGAAGTAATGGATCTGTCTCATGTAAGACTCAGTCTCGTCATTTTTACCCCACAATTTTTAGTTCAATAGGTGCAGTGTTCCTCCAGAACATGGTAACCGCCTATAAGACTTGGCATCACACCACAGAGAACCAGCATTGGCAAGATTATTCACGGTTGTGCTTATCTCTGCTTCATTATGTTTGGTACACTTTGTTATGTGCTCTTACTGGAAGTATCATTAGTTAATAGTTAATTATGTTAAAATAGAGTTTTAGATGTAAAGCATGTTTAAATAAAAGGTTTTTGAAATTAAAATCCTTTAGTTTACTAGGTTGTTGACTGATCAGTTTATGGTTTAGTTTTTGTATGTTCACTAGGCGTCACCAGCAACCGTTTCGCGTTGTGGTATGATCTACATGGAGCCATCAGCTTTAGGCTGGAAGCCGTTGGCTCTCTCCTGGATTCAGCAAGGAAATCTTGAATGGGTAAAAGGAAATGAACAATTTATGGAAGCCTTCCTTGACTGGCTTGTTCCACCTTGTCTGCTGTTTGTAAAGAAACATGGAGTCCAATTGATTACTGGTGGAGTTACAAATCTAGTGGTGTAAGATACTAATTATTGACCAGATACTGATTTGAGATCTTATATTTTTTTCTATTGCCATGTCTGCCTTCTGCCTTCAAAATATAATTGCCACAAATTGAGATCATGCGCGAGATTTAAACAGTGACTAGCTAGAAGAAATAACTCGGTTTCCTGGAGTTTAGTACAGATATATCTTCTGTAAAAAGAAGTCTGTATCTCGGAAGTGGCCAGTTCATTTGGTTCTTCTTCACACTGTAGTATGAGCAAAGAACCTTATGGGCCCATTCATGCCTTTTGTCTGTCATGGTTCTCCTAGGAACTAGGCAACCCACATTATTACCTAATGTAATTCGAAAACACTGTTGCAAAAATTGGAATTGAGTTCACAGCAATGTCGTCAAATCACAACACTTATCTTGATACCATTGTTGTATTTGTTATTCCTTCTGGGTAAGAGAGACATGAGATTGCAATTTCTTTCAGCCGAAATTTTTGTTGAACGACCTGCTGACGTCACCATTTGTGATGTGGCGGTGAGAATGTGTCTGAAGTTTCAGTGAACTCCAAAAATACACCTTTATAATCTCATTTAAGGACAGTACAATGCCTGTTATATGGCAAGTGAGCAATGACCTTGAGACAAGATGTGTTCTGGTTCCAGGGTTAATCTCCTGTAACCTATGGTAGCCAGTAATTGTAATGTCATTACATTTTAACACGTAGACACATCACTACTACAGTTATTTCTGTAGTTGAAATGTTTAATGTGTCCCTAATATAATAGCCTGTGTCCGTCACACTTAACTGTACAAGTATACCATTTGTGCAATGCAGAAAAAGTGAATTTCAGTTCTGATGGTGGTGACTTTGGTAGCAACAAATGCAAACAAGGCCATGGTGTGGTCTGGCAGAGTCTGCGTTTTGCAGCAGTCTGATGTCAGGCGGTTGGTTTAGTGTTGGTATTGTGTGGCAGATGCCATGAAGGTGTTTTTGTATTTTAATTTAGACTTCAAATAAATGTTATAAATGTTTTACATTCAGTACAGTTTGCAAAACTAATTCTGCAGTAAATGCTGTCTGTTAACTTTGATGGGTCATACTACACTAATTAAATTTATGTTTCCGTATTCGATTTCTTGGTCTCTCTACATTTTTCTTTTCGTTTCTTTTTGGTTTTTTACGCATCCTTGCTTGCAATAATGAGCTTAAATTTTAATATCATAGTGACTTCTCAGCAAGGTCATGTGAACTAGAAACATTGCTTAAGTATATTGTTTAATTTAATACCTGAAAGGTAAACATAATTCATTGTAGAAATTCTTATAAAATTTAATTTCATATGTACACTTATTTTGTATGTTTTAACTATTACAGGTCTACTATGATATTAGTGAAAATGTTGCTGGAAGAAGCCGTACGTGCAAATGAAGATAAAAAATATCTTCGCATCTGGATTCAAGCAGCGTTTGTATTTGCTGGTGTATGGGGCATTGGAGGGAACCTGGATACTGACAGTCAGATTCAGTATGATGAATTCTATAAGACTTTATGGAAAGGTGAGTGGGAATGTTTTGTCACATGGAATGTGTCAGTTTCTTCATTGTGATTTTTTCAAACTTGGGACACAGTTTCTTTTCCACATTGAGATGAAAACATTGATCCTGTAGTTCATAATCTATTAAAATAATATCCCATTTATCCAAATACCATCCATATCATTTTTTATGAAAATGTGTGTTACAAAAATGGATATATGTCTGATTCAAGGATTTCATATGGATACCACAAGATACTGCAGAAGAACCTGTCAGAACAGCAAGTAAAATGTCATTTGTAACGTGAAGTAAATATTGAACATAAAAGAGGGAAATTACATAATGAAGAGCTTCATAGTGGTACTTCTCGTAATATATTATTATTCAATTCTGAAGGGTTCTGACGATGGTGGATTACACTTAAAATTATTCACTATCTGGACTTTTTTCCATCGTCCTTGTTTAAAAGACGAAGAAATCGTGACGTTTTGGAAACTAGCTCTATCTAATTGACCCAACTGAGTAGGTACCTCTTTCCTGAAGACGGAACGTCGTGGTTCTTCGTCTTTTAAACATGGGCAATTGAAAAAGTCCAGATAGTGAATAATTTTAAATATATTATTATGACGATCAAATCAAGGAAGATGAGATGGTGAAGTATATTTTGATTAGATTATGTTAGATCAGATAGCTTCATTAGATGAGTGACTTTCAACTTCTCAATAAGGACTGTACTCCATGGAGTGATTTACATAGTTTAGATGAAATTCAGTGTTACCATGGGTTAAATGCATGTATTTAGTGATAATTTGAGTTACTTTTAATATGGTGAAGTGCATGTTTGAAGATGTGATCTGAAGTGTTGGTGATGGGAGGGATTACACAGCTTGGCTGGGAAATGTCAGCACATCCTTCACACAGCCCAAGATATTTTCCCATGCCGCGTGACAGGACATTTGGACACCATGACAGAGTCGGAACAGAAATATGTGAGCAGTGAAGACAATTTCATTCAACCAGTTTAAGGCTGCTTTTGGGGCAGTAGAACGTGTCAGGTTATGTTGCGCTGTAGACAAAGTCTTACTGATATGCGGTGTGCAGTGTCTGATTATCTGTTTAACTCTTCACATATTGAAGGACCCCCATATAATATATATTGTTAAAAATATTTTCAGGTCTTAATCCAGACTACCCTATTCCAGAAAGTCTTGAGAAGGTGGATATTTCAATACCTGGGGAGGGCACCCTTTATGATTACACGTATAATTTTAAACAGAAAGGAAGCTGGAAGTATTGGCCAGAAATACTGAAGACTGTGACTGCTGTGGAGAAAATTAACATCTATCAGATGCTAATTCCAACTGTTGAATCAATGAGGTGAATTTGAGCACTGTGTGGGATACTTTATAAACTAAATGTGTCTGGGAAAATTTAATTGAACTTTGTACTGCTTTGTGGGTTTGCTTCTTTAAGAAATCTGAGATACTACATTACAGCTTGCCCTTGTATGTTATTAAATTATCTACTGCCTGACTCGGGCATTACTTCTTTGTACAAGGAAGTACCCTAGAGCTGTGAGAAGTGAATGTATGTATGAACAGACAGCGTTTTGCATTTATTAGCCATGAATTACATGTGTACTTGTTTTCATATGGTCCAGGTGGCTGTGGCACTAGAGTTCTGTAAAACTTTTGAACTATTTTATCTTTCTTACTAAGAAATCACTAAATGTTAGAGAATTTATTGTTCTTTTTTCCTTTTCTCTTTAGATATCAGTATCTGATGGAACTGCACATTCGTCATAATCATTCTATGCTGATGGTTGGTAACACAGGGACAGGGAAGAGTTTCTGTGTGCAGAACATGTTGATGCATCAGTTACCAGAGCAAAAATACATTCCAGCACTTATCACATTTACTGCACACACTACGGCAAATCAAACACAGGTGTGGAGTTATTATTAATTTCACTAAGAATGCTCCAGTTCCACATCTTCTTGTTTCTTTAAAAGTCAGTGTACAGAGAGTTTTCGTAGTGAAGTGAACCATTGCTTTACAGAGCCATTTTTTTTAGTCTTTCCAGTACTTTGCGTAATTACTGCTTGTATTTTTAGGAGCTTGTCCTCTCGAAGTTACATAAACGCAGGAAAGGTTTGTATGGACCCCCAGTGAACACTAAATGTGTTATATTTGTGGACGACCTGAACATGCCGGTAAAGGATAAATATGGAGCACAGCCGGCGGTTGAGCTGCTTAGACAGTTCTTTGATCATGGCCACTGGTAAGTATGTGCAGTGGTTTTGCATCCAGAATCCCAGGGTGTTGCACCGTTAAATGCTGTAACCACACAAGTCTTTCCTCATCCACTGGAAGCAACTCTTGCGCCACCAACACACAGAAGGGTACTGTTTTGCTTTCTTGACAGCTTTTGGGAAAGACTAGACAGTGATTTGGAAGGTTAAGTCAGAATTATTGGATGTATTTTCTTTGACAATGTTATGAATGAAGGTTTACCTCGCTGTTTTTCAGTACATTTGTAAACCAGATGACTGATAAGTGTCAGACTGCCAAGTAATTTTACCAAGATGTTGCACATCAAATTCTGTCTATCCTTTGTGCCCTGTACTATATTATCAGACACCTTCTTGCCTCTTGCATGTCAATCCGCAAAGTTTGTCATCTCTCTCATTAGTTTATGAATACAACATTATGGTGGCGTTAGTCTATCCCGTACTGGTTTTGAAATTTCCTGTATGACTCCTTGAATGACACTGTTCACTAGTGTATGTGACCAAGAAAGAGACAGTCGTTGATCGAGTGTATCTTTCCATCAACAGAATGAAATGCAGACTGGCTATCACACAGCACGCGATAAAACATTCCAAGAATGAGTAGAGCAGTCCACTAGAACTCTAAGCATGATGGGTCGCAGTTCTTTAAGAACTGCGGTTTGTACGCACAGTATTTGATTGCTGTTATTATATAGGTTTTGTTGCTGAAGGTCTATGACCTCTAGTAAGGGATCATTTTGTAATTTTTCTCCTCTTGCACTGTGTAAAATTTGGCCATTTCCAGGAGCAAACTGCCTGAGTCTCCAGTGGATGTAGGTGTTTAACATGTTACATGTATCATCACACTGGGTATGAGAACAATTTTACCCCCTTTAGAAATGTAGTCATAGGATATTCTTTTTATGTATCCACAAAGTCCATGTAGGAGGTGCATGAATAACCCCAAACTGATCCATATGAACTAGGATTCAATTTCATCACACCGCATTCGGAAAACAGTGAAACTCAAAGCATGTTATTATAGTTATTATATTTACTAAAGATAAATAAATACATATTTTCTTGTAGGTATGACTTAAAAGATGCAAGTAAGGTGCACCTGTATGATCTAATGGTGCTGGCTGCAATGGGACTTCCCGGCGGCAGTCGGCAAGATGTTTGCCAGCGTTTCTTGCGTCACTTCAGTATTTACGCCATCAACGAATTCACAGCAGAGAGCATGACTAAAATATTTACGAATGTTCTCAGCACTGGTCTCAGAGTATGTCACTTCAGTGAAATGTATGAAATATTTTAATTAAAATAAGTGATAGAACATGTAAATAGGATGGGTAGACAAGGAGTATACACAGAATTTTGGTGTGGAAATCCCTTGGAAAATAACCACTTTGAAGACCAAGAAGGAGAGGGAGGATACTATTAAAGTGTGTGTTAGGGAAATGTGAGGTAACACAGTTATTTCCAGAAATGCAGCCCTGGCAAACTAGAATCCATCTGTAAATAATTTCAACTTACACTGCAAAGTAAATTAAGTGGCAGAGTTATAGCAGCCTGCATGTGACTGAGTGATCACTTACTCGCTTTAACTCTTCTTACAGAGAAATGGATTTACAACAGATGTTGCATCTTCCGTATCATGCATGGTAAATGCCACACTGGATATGTACAAAGCGGCAATTCATAGTCTGCTCCCGACTCCAGCAAAGTCCCACTATCTCTTCAACTTGAGAGACTTTTCCAGAGTGATACAAGGATGTGCTCTTCTTAGGAAGGAAAGTGCTGACAGCAAGAAAGTGTTTGTCAAGTAAGTTTTCCAACATTATTTTGAATCACTGATAACTTTATCTGTACTTTTGTCATGCTCTTCAGAAAAATAAATTATACATTTTAGAATTTCTCTATAAGGTGTCCAATATAAGACACGCACGCACACGTATACACCAGTATGCATAAATACACGTGTGTGCGCACACATACAAAATGAACCAGTACAAACTGTGTCACAACGTACTTGCATCTGTCTTCGGCTGAAAATGACCCATGTGTCATGAACTCTGACAAGCCTCTGTTGTCATCATCATCACAGTTGTTGCTTTGTTGGCAACTTGATAAAATTTTCACATATATGTAACTTATCAAAACTACGTTCACTCCCGGATGTGTCGCTACGTACACTATCGTGCACTAGTTTACATAGTCCTCCACATACATTGTTTTACTACGCCCCCAACGCAATATTTGGTAGCAACGGCTCAAACTCAAGAGTGCTTTCAGTCACAGTCAGTACCTCATCTCAGAAACAGTGGGTTTAAGAAACACACTGTCATTGTCCTGTAATTTTCATTATTATCACAGTCTTTAGCACACTAATCAACATACGAGATACTCTTAAAACACTTACCTCTCTGAGTGTTTATACACTTTCAGATTTTTATCGTAGGAGTCAACACTGTTATGACATTTGTTCCTTTGTTCAATTTGAGATTCTCACCTCGGTGAGTATGAACCCGGCTGTCGTCTGGACTCTAGCACAATCTGGCAAGGACCCCTTATACATCTGTAAAATTCTACCAGACTGCAACCCAGAAGACATCCATCTTCACCTTCATCCCTTGTTCTGATCCATCGTCATTAACGCAATTTCAGAGGGCCGGTTGTAATATCTCCTGTTCTCCGTTTACAGACTCTGGGTCCATGAGGTGTTACGAGTGTTCTATGACCGCCTAACAGATGAGAGAGATAGGCAATGGTTTTATAGAAAACTGTGTGACTGTGTTCAAGAAAACTTCAAGGATAACTTTGATATATTATTAGAGACACTTCCCATGGAGAGTGGTGTGGTAAGTTAGCTACGGCATGCATGTAAGTAACGTTCTCATTTGAGGCGTAGAGTATGGGTTGAAATCCTTCCAAGTCAAAAAGACTACTGCCATTTTCCATTATGAATGCAGAACAGGACAGTGGATTTGTTCAGCAATGTTTGCTGTTTGAGCAGCGTACATTGACAGGATCAGACTTACATTTTTCTCCTGCTGTAAAATGAAGTTGAGTATAGTGAAAGGAAAGAGATCTCAACGATAATAGTTGTTTGTTTTGCTAACAGTTAACAGTGTAAGTAAGGGCACAGGAAATTCATAGACCATAATATTTTTTCTGTTGATTCTTGTACTTCAGGTAACTGAGGAGTCACTCAGATTTTTAATGTTTGGAAACTTCATGAATATGGATTCTACAGAAGACAACAAGAATAAATATGAAGAAATACCAAGCCTTGAAGCTTTCGTAACTGTTGCAGAGGCAGCTATGGTAGAATATAATTCAACCCATAAGGAAAAAATGGATGTTGTTCTGTTTAGGTAGTGGTAAAAGGCTTTTTGATTAATTTAAGTCAGTTTTTCTTTGGTTTTTCTTGCCAATTAAAATACCAGCTGAGTACTACTTACCATCACACAAGGATACTACACTGTCTCGTACAGATTCAGGATATAGTTCATCTATCAGATCTTATCCAGGAAGCAGCTGCCGCGTATATTACTTCTTGAGCAGTGATGCGGCGGTATTACCTTGAGATATATTATGACTGCTTCCTCCTGAAATTAATGATTCATGAACATTTTCATAATTCATTTGGTGCCATATAACCCCATATCACGTTAACATTAAACAACTTAAGAACTTAGTTCCAGAATTAATATTTAGATAACGCCTGTTATTCTTCTCATCTTTTGATCTAACGAACTGGAAATTGAGTCTGGCAGTCAGGTAGTTTTTCTCAAAATTTTTACTGACATAGAGCACATTTGGTGGTCAAAATATTTTCATGTAACTCTCAAACAACCTCATTTTTTTAAAAAAAATGTTTTTTTGAGCATAACACTACATACAAAATGTTCTCTCATGTTTCATTAAAGTTTGTATCATTCTTACGTAATGTAGTTTTCATATCATCAGTCGGTGCAGCTCTGCACTGTCCCCAGTAGATATCTGCATGTGTGTGTGTGTTACAGATATGCACTGGAACACCTCTCCCGCATTTGTCGCATTCTCACCATGCCGTGCGGTTCTGGCCTGCTTGTTGGAGTTGGTGGCTCAGGACGGCAGTCCCTTACGAAACTTGCTTCAGCTATTCAAGGAAACACTTTTTTCCAGCCAGAAGTATCCAGAAACTATTGTATGTATATAGTTGTAATAAAAATATTACGATAAATGTTATACCGTCTTTTAATTTCTGAAATTGTATTATCTTTATTGCTGATAGTTTACAGTACAGTGATGTATAAATTATGAATACTTGGACATTGAACATATCCACAACGTGTTAATCCTGTATTAGTAACATCATGCGTCTATCTGTAGAATTTTATATCGATACGTTATTAAAATAAAGTTGTGCTGTAAGTAGCATTACTGTGCAGAGTAATGTACGTCTCACATTTAATATTCAGATTTGTGCTAGGGCATGCATATTTATGTGTGCTTTTCATTGCTGTCAATCTTTTGACCATCGTCTGATCCCGACAGTTTGTATGTCTGCTACATTTGGGTGCCTATGGTTGCAAAATGCTTTTTATATGTCATTCTCAGAACTCGGATAACCACAGGAAATCCAGGACAGTTTTTGAGAGATCTCACTGTCCTTGCATGTCTCTGAAGTGCTTTTCTACTTCCAAAGTTTGAGGGAACTGAGCAATAAATTACATTGTATTTTTAATGAAAAATAATTTTTCTTTGAGTTGTAACCACCCTGTATTTATTATGCCCACTGATGGTCAAAAGGTGATTTTTACTTTTGTTTGTTAATTTACATTATACACTAATTGTGTACATGGTGTCGCAAGAGCATACTTGAGCTGTGATCAGAAAGGAAACCATCAGTACAGTGGCTCACCACGACACTGAAAGTTCTGGCGTGCATCCACTATCATAATTATGGTTGATGTCTTAACCCTAGAACACTAGATGGGAAAAGATACAAGCGAGTCTTAATTTGGATCCTCCTTGCTGAGTTCTGAAAGCAGAGAAGAGGAATTTGGAAAGTTTGTTTGCAGAAAAAATAGTACCTCTCGTCAGTAGCCTGTTCACGGACCCAGTCCTGAGCCACTTCAATCCATTCCATGTTCTTACAGGTGTTAATGAGTGGAGGGATGATCTGAAGACAGTACTCAAGCTGGCTGGTGGCCATGGGAAGGAAACAACTTTCTTGTTCACTGATGGTCAGATCGAGGAAGAAGTGTTCTTGCAAGACATAGATTCACTGCTGAATTCTGGTGAAGTGCCAAATTTATATGCTGTAGAGGAGCAGCAAGAGATTTTGGAAGTAAGTTGGCGTAATGTACAGCTGCACTGCGAGCTTGTTGCTTAGATGCTGAGATGTGACAGGATGAGTTGAGTGAGTGTTGTCTCCACAGTACCTTGAGCGTAGTCTGCTAGTTGTGCTGTGTGTGTTGTCTGTGACTTGTATTGCTTGAGAACACGGTGAAAACTGCAGGAAATTCCTGAACTGCTTCACTCTAAATGTCTTTGGAAAGAAGATAACTGAAAATTTATCCAGTTCTTAATGTTTTATTTGTATTGTCAGGAGATGAGGGATATCTAATCTATCTTATTTATCGATGTTATTCTCAGTAATTAACTTGGATAAGAAGAAACCAGTTTTCACTAACCACTTATGTTGTGCTTAATGAAATATGAATGCTCTTTTGGAATATGTGCGGCATGGCAGAACCTACGTATCATCTCGGAAGAGGTCAAAGTGTTGCAGCATTATTCAACTTAATGTTTTATGAAGTTTTTTTTCACCTTTGTGAGTCGTTGTCTAGCCTTTTGGCATTTCCATCATCAAATTACTTGCTCTTCAATAATTTTGCAATTTTGTTAAAAGTCTCTTTATTGTGATTCTTTGGTTTCTTAGTTTGCTGGACTTTGGTCAGTATTTTAATTGTCATATGCGCTAACATCTACATATGAATTATAATGTTTATGGAGAATGTTTCTCTTTCACGTCCCACGGATATATGCTGACCTGATCAGCTTATAACCTGGGACTTTCACTTTTGCCAAGTCTGGAGATAGGGATTAGATCTATCGATTGGGCCCAGCTGAGTAGGTCTACCTGAAGACATAGAGAGAGTCCCATCTCCGAAACGTCGTGTGATTTTATGATTTTATTTATTAGACGATGGAAAATATCCAGAAAACTCTTTACTTCTACATATTGTATGTCATCTGTAGGCTCACTTCATTATGTTCAGAGTCTTGTGTCGTGTTGGGGCGATATGCATCATGTTAAGTTGTGTTGGGTTTCGTTTGATCAGGTTAGGTAAGGATAAGTTAGTACATCTTCGGTTGATGTGTGCTTTCAACGACCTGCATTAAGTGAATGCATGTGTAGTTGATCATGTCTGTTCTTTTTTCTCAGACTTCAGAATTTGCAGTGAACTGGTATGTGTATTCTAGTATGGATTACACCTTTCCAGTCTTATAGTAATAAAAGTTGTCAGTGAATCCCAGCATTTAGAAAATAGCACTTCTTTTCTTTCAGCTTGTGAGGCTAGCTGCTCAAGGAGGCGACAGAAATTTGGACATCAGTGCACTAGCAGTTTTCTCTTTCTTTATCAGCCGTTGCAAACAAAAGTTGCACATCGTGTTGTGCTTCAGTCCTATCGGTGCATCATTTCGCAGTCGGTTACGGCTGTATCCATCGTTCATTAACTGCTGTACCATTGATTGGTTTTTGGTAAGTACTAGTTTAATTTTATGGTAGTAACATTTTAACAATCATAGAAATACTGTTAAATATTAAATGTTATCATATCAAAACGTCCTTTAACAGACTAACATGTAATGTGAAGGGCTGGGTTGTAAGATTTTGAAGTTAAGTAGAAATATGGAGGAAGAACATTGCCCTCCACTAGTCTTGGTTAGTGTCATGGAACAATCTCTGTTCAGTACTTTGATGGTCTAGTTGGTGTAGTTGCTTCAGTTGAATCTGATTTGTTAAAAGGCAAACTGTAATTATTTTATTTCCTTTATGTTCTGTTGCTATTTTTTATTAACAAATAAATTGCGAATAATGTTTAACAATGTTGAACATGTGAGATTTGAGGTTATGGTGGTGACTGTGTTGATGATCTCTTGGGTTCTAGCACCATGTGGACTGGCTAGTAGATGCCAACATTTCAGACAATCATACTCATTTAGCATAGTGCAGTCTTGACTGACGTTTCAGGAAATCTTACTGTCTCCACCCTCACGATTTAGACAGTAATCTCCTTTGAAACTTAGTGAGTAACTGCATGGTGCGTCATTCCAGAGAACAGCCATATTTATAGTTTATTCCATGATAACCTCAGATCTCACATTCATATAGTACTTTCCCCCCCCCCCCCCCCCCCCCACGTATTATAAAATATGATTCACTTAACATGTTAGGTCAGTGTTTATAATTTTGTGGGTTTAACTAGCAAGGGGGTTGATCACAATGGATGTCATGGAGCGTTGCCCACGTGATTTCAGTGGTTTTCTTTTGTTTTATTCTTTTTTCTATCCTCCTCTGAGGTGTTACACAGCACCATTGTGTCTTTTGGTAAAAGAGTGTTGCATACAGTTGCAAAATCCTGTTCGTCTGAGGAAGGGTGTTGACAGAGAAGAAATACTGAGAAACACTGTTTAATGTCTCCTTGAAATAAATGAAATAACTAAATTAGACATACAGTTAATTGTATATGCTTTTTCGTCACTTACAAGTAGCATATTCAAGTCATAATTTAGTTTTCCTAACATAGACATGTAAGGGAAATGAGAAAAATACAATGATTTTTATTACAAATTATTAGTACTGGAAAATTCTACATATACTTCTTTATATTTACAGACTTGGCCTGAAGAGGCTTTGGAGATGGTTGCGCTGAGGTACATGACTGACCTCAATGTCAGTGATGACGTTAAGAAAGCAGCTGTAATAGCCTGCAGATATTTGCACGTCAGCATGAGGTAACTGAAGTTCAGATACAGTGTTGTAAACAAAACTGTGCATGTGATTGTGTCAGCTGTGGTTAGTGGTTACTGTAACTCCATGCAACGGAGTCCTCCTTGAGAAGCTTTTGTTCAGACTTTCCAACCAAAATTCTTATGCATTTCTCATTGCCCCATGCCTGCTGCATGACCTACCAATCTTATCCTCCTTGATTTGATCGTTCTGGTAATATATGGGGAAGTGTACAGTTTATGGAGTTCTCATTGTGCATTTTTCTCCATTCTTCTGTCACTTTATTTCTCTTCAGTCCTAACTCTACTCTTCCTTTAATGTGAGAAACCAAGGTTTGAATTCATACTAAACAACAGGCAAAATTATATTACTTTTAACTTTACATTTTTATGTCACTATATTAAATACGTCTCTTGTCACAATGGTAAGGCTTGTACTCAGGCTCTGGATGGAGGAGAAGACTTTCATGTTTGGAGGGGTGTTTAAAATGAATTAAATAAGCAGTTTTGGACATCTGAAAAGGGATGGTCCTCCAGCTTAAGGGTTTGATGATGGCTAATGACACCCCACCATAAACAACCTCCATGTTAAAAAATGTTTCACAGGGCCTCCGACTTGAACTGATTGTTTTGAATGACGTATACAACAGAAAGGGAAAACTAGATATGAAACTTTAAATGTTGAGAGTCAGAAGGTTAGGTTTGTTGAACGAGGAAATCGCATGGGACAAGGGCGGAACTGAACCAGCAGTGGCAGTGTCGTGATGAAGCAGCCGGTGACCTGTGCCCCATTTTCCTGGATGTTTAAGCTTGACAGCCTCCTGTAGAAACTGTAAGACACTCTTATAGATGTGCTGAATAACAGTTTTACTCTGCGAGACAAATTCATGGTGAACAAACTTGTCAATATAAAGAGGAATCACCATGGTCAGCACATTTGAATGAACCTATAGTGTCATTATGTTTATTAGTATTTTGTGTAAATTTTGAATATGTGGCACAAGAATGTAATTTCTCACTTTCCTGTCTCCTTTTTGTGAACTGGGACAATGATTCTTCCTTTGGTGTTCTGTTTTCTGTCTAAATTTTCCTTAATACCCACTTGGTCCTGCTTCTTTAATTATACCGACAGAAATTTCTTCATATCCTTGTGATTTTTTTGTGTTACTGCTATTTCCAAACTTAACATTCCCGTCTTTGCCTTGTTTAATGTGTAGTCATTTTGTAGTTACTGCCACAGTGTGTGTCCATGAAAATATGTTTTAAATGTAATAATAAATTTTATTCAAATGTATTATCGTTGTGTTTATTTTTCTTGGTTTTCAAGGTCCGTGTCTGATACATTCTTCATGCAAGAAGGCAGAAAGACTTATATAACTTCAGCAGCATACATTGACCTGATCCGTTCATACACGGAATTGACCAATGCAAAACAAGATGAGATAATGGATGCAAAACTGAGATATGTTGGTGGAGTGGATAGGTTACTCTTTGCAGCTGAACAAGTAAGACTCATTATATTAGGGACTTCGTACAGAAATGTGGTTTTCATTATTTACAGTTTAAATTAAGTTTGGAATGTAATTTTCTTGATATTAATGATGTTGATGGTTTAGGTTACAGCTATGCAGAGACAGCTCTCAGACTTGAAACCGCAGTTAGTTCTGGCAGCTAACAAGACACAGGATATGATGATAGAGATTGAAAAGGAGACAGTCAAAGTCGCAACCGCTTCTGCTCAAGTTCGGGCAGATGAGAAAGTTGCCAATCTGCAGGCTGCCGCAGCTCAGGAATTGAAGAATGAATGTGAAGCTGACTTAGCTCAAACAGTACCTATTTTGGAAGGTAAGATACAACATCAAACATAGGCGATGGAAAATGACCAGAAATATACGTCTGTGCAATGGCTTTGTCAAAATCACATAGAGGAAATGATCAGATTGTGACTGTGCCACATTAGCAGATGTGACTGTAGAAAGCAGTCAGATATGCCCTTAATGTAAACTGTAACAAAATGGCATTCTCATTACAATAAAAAATTTCTGTTGTCAATATTATCACATTGGCAATGTATGTAAAATACTCGTAGAAATAGACTTCTCATTACCAGCTACACTCATTACGCTGTACTTTACTGTATTCTGGTTCTGTAAGATTTAGAACAAAGTGTGAAAGTTTTTAATGTTCCATTGAAACTTTTGTGGAAAGGAAATGATTACGTGACTAAGTAATCATAACGAACTAACACAATTCACTCCGCGGAGCAGAGTCCTTGAGAAGCATGTAGTATTTGAACTTTGTCACATTTTTAAAGGATTTATTAAGTATCTATATATAATGGTTTTGTCCTGTGGTCTGCTGATGAGACACGAACATGTACATAAATAAATGAGAAACTACTACACACATAATTCTAAGTGAATCTTATACATTCTTATAGATACGGTCGCTGCGCTGAACACATTGAAACCCACGGATATTACATTGGTGAAATCCATGAAAAATCCACCAGATGCAATCAAGTTGGTGATGGCTGCAGTTTGTGTAATGAAAGGCGTGAAACCAGACAGAATTAATGATCCTGTTACAGGTAGAATGGTGAGATGATCTGCTATGGAAACTGGAATTCCATAAACCTTCTTACCTATGTGTCTGGTAAATCCTGGATATTAGGAGGAGTCAGCGCTCTTGGTCCTTATAGATTTGTTTACTTTATCGACAGGGCTGGTGTGCTGTAGAAATTAGGGCTGCGATTCAGAGTAATGTTACCTGAATATGCAGCTAAAGAGTAGTACTGCTCACTGCAGCAGAAAGTAAATGCTGTATGCACTGGCCAGCAATGGAAGACAGGTCATTATTTTATTCCCCCCCCCCCCCCCCCCCCCCCCACACACACACACAATTGCACCACAGTGCTAAAGTATTTTCAGTTCAGTTCTTTATTTTGATATTTTTTTGCCAAAAATGTCTAAAAATGTTTATATGGTGTTTGCAGCGTCGGTGCACATAGCTTAAGGACTATGTCTTAATTCACTGCCTACACTAAAAGCAGAAAATTCTCTTATTTGCCTTGTAGTTTCATGAATACCAACTTCAACAAGAAATAAATCACTCAGGTGACATAATCTGAAATAAAGTGTTTTAAAATTTAAGTGGCTCAGTATTAAATAATAATTATGTAAGATGTGAAATAACAGCACAAACTGTCAAATTTTGTTTGTATATTTTGTATTTTATCGGAGTCGATCGATGTGAAATTATTCCAGACAACAGAGGCATACTCTAGCTTTGACTTAATTAAAGTAATATTTGAAACAACTAAACCGTCTAAAGAAGAGAGATTATTAATAATAAAATGATTGAGCCGAAATGTCCTTATGGCCTGAGACTGTGCAAATCAACATGATTGAGCCGAAATGTCCTTATGGCCTGAGACTGTGCAAATCAACATGATTGAGCCGAAATGTCCTTATGGCCTGAGACTGTGCAAATCAACATGATAGTGAAAATACAATTTACTATCTAACATAACATCACACACAATAACAGTAATAACATGCCACTATTTTGTTATATGGTATAATATTTGTTTTATATTCAGTTTGAGTGGTCTGGCAACATGACACTAGCCAGACCGGAGCACTTACCATGCAATCTGTTCCGTCTCCTGCCACAAAACCTTGATTTAGTCAACATACGTTTAAAATTAACATTAGTATACAAAACGAGTTTAAATAAATGGCATTCTAAGTGTTCTCTGAACAATTAAAAACTTTTCAATACATATTAGTCTATGCATTGTTACTTTCACACGTGTAAGTCAAATTCATCAATCGTGTACATTGGGCGTAGCAATGAACAGACAGCACAATGCATGTGAGAATAAAACTGTCTGCGGATGCATTAAGTGCTGTTATACAGCAAACGTGTTTGAATTTCAAAGTGTTTATGGGTTAAGTTTCCACTGAAAGATGATGCCTTGTTTTTAAAGGAAACTAAGTGGATATCAGTTTAATGCAATTGTATATTCATACAAAATAATGTATTTTACGGTATTTTGTGTACATTTTCATCAATTTCTGGCCAAATAAGGTTTATTTCAATGGAATTTTACTCATTACAGTATCTGTAAACATGAGTATCAAAATTCTGATTTACAGACAAGACCCCTTAATTTATTTAGTTTCTTACTAATTTCAGTCTTGGAATGGCGATTGATTTTTCCCCTTCTTGTTTATCCAGGTAAATGATTATTGGGGGCCCAGCAAAAGGGTGCTAGGAGATATGTACTTTCTACAGTCTTTTAGCGATTTTGATAAGGATAATATTCCTCATGCCATAATGAAGAAAATCAGAACTGAGTATCTTCCAAATAAGGACTTCAAACCCAGTGTTGTGTCCAAGGCTTCTAGTGCTGCTGAAGGCCTGTGTAAGTGGGTGATTGCCATGGACATGTACGACAGAGTAGCAAAGGTATGAAACAATAACACGCTACATTCTAAACCGCTATTGCTGTTTCGTCCCATTTCACATCACGACAGTCCCAACTGGCACCATCCAAGGATTTTTCTCACCAAAATTCATTATGCATGCTGCATGTCTAATCCATTGTAACCTCCTTTTGCCTGATAATGCTACATTAGTAAAATTCATTATGTTATAACTCATATCCTACTGTTGCCCAGTCACTTGTGAGCAGGGTCTTTCTTCGACAGATTCATCAAGACTGTGCATTGTATTTTCTTATTCTTCCCAGTGAATACTGTGTACAAGTTTTTCTGATACAGCGAACTTCATTATAGTTTATAGTCATTTCAAGGTGGCAATATTTTCAGTTGTTGCGTACCCTTTTTTCTTGATGGCGTGTATATTTGAGATAAAAGAGATCTGCGTTTAACTTCGCGCAGGAAGCAGCCCCAAAAAAGGCAAAGTTTGAAGCAGCAGAGGCAGAGTACAATGATACCATGGCCTTATTGGAAGAAAAAAGATCCCAGCTGCAGACGCTCGAGACGGAGTTAGCTGAATTACGTCAGAAGCTGGAAGAGGCTAATAAACATAAGAAAGAGCTTGAAGATGAAGTCCATTTATGTGAAAACAAACTGGTGAGAGCAGAGAAGTTAATTGGTGAGTTACCACATTCGTCTCTTCTTAAGCTAATTTTTTGGTGATGGCTATTACTATGAATAAAACTTGTAAAATATTTCAAATTTATTCTTTGGTGCATTTGTAATACCATATTTTCGTGCTAATCTCTCATATTTTAAAGTTTGTTGCCAAAGCAACCCACCCGAGTTCATTGTACTAGTGTACCACCTAATGTTAATACCAGAATTATACTCCAGTGAAGACAAGAATTTTCATAAACTCACACAAAATGTACTGCCTTACGCATCTGAATCATGTTAGATTAAATAGCTGTACTTTTAGAATTTCTAAAATTAACTGATTAGAATTTATAGATGCACCATAAAAATTATGAACTTGTTTCAATATATCCAAGTATATTTGAAATTAAGAGTGTTCAGTTCATAAGTACTCAAGTCTTCCGTAATTAATTGCATTTCCTTTCATACTTTTGTAGCTTACAGTTGATATTCTTTTGTTTTAGTACCACCTGCTTTATTCACATTTGTCATTAATTCTAACATACTCATTGGGTCATCAACAGTGTCCATTTTCCATTGTTAAAGCACTTTGTTTCTTTCTTGTTTGCAGTGATATTGCACCTTATTTATAATCAAACATCAGCAGAATGTACAGTTGTTAAAACCACTATTTATAAATAATTTTATACATTAAAACTTTTATGAAATTCTTGCTGCATCGCTTATTGTCCATGTATTTCTTTGCTATGAATTGAGCTGTGTTACTTCCGTGCGTTTCACCGAATGAGACCAGTGATGGTCTGATACAGGTTAACCTTTTGAAGCCAAAGCTTGACTAACATTTAAGAATTCAGTCTGTACCACGATGAAAATACAACATTTAAACACTACAGTGGAAATAATCACTGTTCATTATGAGGACCATGTGTAATCAATAAATACAAAATGTAGATTTGCTGAATGTTGAAGTACGTGGGGCATATGTGTGGTTACCATTGGGATTTAAAAAGTTAAAAATATATGTAAAATTAAGTTATAGATGTGAATAAAAACAGTTGCTGCAAATATTTCTATATTATATATGGTAATAAGTATTTTAAATTTGCTTCATTCTACTGTGAAGCTTTAAAACAAAATTAAGTGACTTATCCCACTCCATTTACCTCATATCATGCCCAAACCTTTTGAATGTAGGGCACAAACATTCCCTAAGGAGGGCAGTAATACTGTATTGTGACACAAGTTAAACAAAATGCACATTTTTAAAATGTTATAAATTGTGAAAGTTTCAAGTCTCCTAAAAGTACATTTTCTACTCAGGTGGACTTGGGGGAGAGAAGGCTCGCTGGGCATCGGCTGCCAATGCTTTGCAAGAAAATTATGAATCACTTGCGGGAGATATCCTTATTTGTTGCGGTATCATTGCCTACCTGTCCCCGTTCACCACTTCATACAGGTAACTTATATCACTTTGATATTGTATCAATTTTTTTATTGTATTATATTCAACATATCATTTCAATCCATCATATCTTAATTCCACATTTGTGTGCCATTCACCATTCCTCCATAAGGATCTTAACAGTTCAGAAGCTTTTTGTAAGCTAAAGTGTTATGTGTGTGCGCACACGCGCACACATAATATGACAATTCAATTTATGTTATACAAAATAAAAATTTGTACAAAACAATTTGGTAACAAGGGTGACAGATAAAGGAAAAAGAATAATAATAATAACATAAAAAGAAATGCTGAATTATAAAGGACACTTGTTCATAAGGAAAAGTTTGTTTTTAAATGACAAATTAGGCCATGACTGTTTCCTTCCAAATCCCATGAGATTAATTTATCCTATCATACGATACTATGTGGCCTGAGCTACTGTTGGCATCATTAAATATGCCACACATAAATACCTCTAGATGGTTTTATTTATTTATCTTCTACTGGGTGTAAAAGAACTGATGCCAGTCACAGTGGCCATGCTGTCTGAGGTGTGGACCTCGTGTGCTTGGACACTGGGGCCATGGGTTCGAATCCCAATCAAGGCATGGATTTTTGTCCACGTCTTTCTGTGTTGTGCTGTACAGTGTACAGGTAGAGGCCTTGGTACAGGCTGATCACTCATCCAAGGAGACCTACCAAATGTCTAAATAGATCAAGAAACCTCTGAAAGGAGGCCCCTACGCTCCATGTAGGAGCAGAAAGGGTATGAAGAGAAGGAGAGAAAAAAGAACGGATGTCACAACAGAAACATTTGTGCGCAGGAGCAAAAGGTTTCAAAATAATTTCGTAGGAACTATCGCCAAACACATTTGGGTTCATGAATCATCTATTTGTTAGAATCCCCAATGCAAATCATCATCATAATTATTGTTATTGAGCATCTTGAAGTTTGTTTATTTTATTCCAAGTACATTGATCTGTTTACAGGAATGAGTGTGTAGAAGACTGGCGGACTTATATAATTGAGCTGAATATTCCATGCTCAAGAGTATTTAATTTCCAGAGCGTTCTAGGTTCAGACATGAAGATTCAGAACTGGAATATTGCAGGACTACCAATGGATTCATTTTCAATTGAAAATGCAATTATCGTTGACATGTCCAGAAGGTATATGTATGTCTCTGTATTTTAGTGTAAATCTACCTTTCTGAAAGTGAAGTTCATTACTCATTTTGTTTTATACTTCTAGAACTCTCTATATTGCTTTAGGAATAGGTAAATTAATAGGAATATTCAAGATGACTGACTTCTATGATGCTGGACCTTGTAGTCCTGTAGAAATCAACTGATATTTCAGGGGTCAGTTATCTTCATACTTGCCGTGACTACCTGACGTCTCACTCAGTAAGAATTTTGTAACTCCCAGCTGCATTGCTAAGGTAAGCAGCACACATTGATCATTTAAAAGTAATGTGTAGCACAAGTAAAAACTCGTATTCCTTGGCCAAAAGTAACAGATTGACGTGTTTCGCTACTTTGCAAAATGGATACCATAAAACTGATCTCTTGATATTGTTCATCCCAAAATTTTCAGGAGCTCAAATAGACCCTGTTCCGTCAACATACAAATGTGTTAGTAATGTTATTATTAGTTGTGAAAACATGAGTCTCCTTATCAAATATTAGTGATCTATACAAATGTAATTCAACTAATTAAAAACAAAGAGAATAGAAGAATCGACTGGAAATTAATGAATGTATAGCATTTGACTTACTGTTTCGTAGCTGCCTTTGAGATATTCTGTTTGACATTTACTGAGACACTGGAATCAGCCACTGCTGAAGGTGAGAGAAGCAGCAATGATCAACAAAAGCAGCAAAAGTACTTCGTTCATTCCAACAAGTATGTTGCTTGTCAGTGCTGAGCAGACATTTTAAAATGTGTGTTTATAGATGTACAGATTTCCTTCAGTTTTGACTTCTTTTCATAAGACCGATAACAAAGCAAACAGACATACTTTGTTTCATAATTTTCTAGTGAATTTCGTATTAAAATTTGCAAGAGGACTAATGAATGCCAGTTGCTCAGTTCAATTATGTTTACTGCGATGCTAATTCACCCTAACTACTGTCTGAAATTATTTTTGCTTTGATTGAATACTCATCACTTTTAAAGACGATGCAGATAAAGGTTGAGGATCTTAATGCTTTCTGCATTTTGTGTTGTGTATAAATGAGAGAAATTCAGTGGAGTTCGATTTTCGCTTCACATCAATTAGAGTCTCTGTTTGACCAGTGTGAACCAAAAAATAAGGTCGCTGTAGAACATTTAATTCAGACCTATGGAACCAAATTTCAGCCTTGGAATTAAACATAAAGGCGAATAAATGGACAGATGCAGTCCCATCATTATACATCCCTTTTACTGATCTTGCATGGTGAACACTTAAGAAGAAAATAGGTGATTATTCTTTTGTGTGTCAGAGAGATTCAGTGTTCTTAGATCATTAAGGGCAGGCCAACAAATGGATAAAACTTTGTATAGAAAATATGTGGTATCTATCTTGCTTGAAAAATAATTGTCGTTTCTTGTTACAGATATTCGCTGCTTGTCGATCCTGAAAGGCAAGCAAACAGATGGATAAAAACTATGGAGAGGAAACATAATTTACATGTTATTAAGTTCTCTGACCATGATTACATGAAGACTATTGAAAGTGCCATTCAGTTGGGCAATCCTGTGCTACTAGAGAATGTAGGTGAGCAGATGGAAGCTGCCCTAAAGCCCCTCCTCAAGAAACAGGTGTTTTGTCAAGGTATAAAAAATAAATAATTTGTTTTTAATAACAGTGACCTTGTATGGTAAACCTGATAAAAGGTTGTCCCAGTTCTTTTCGTTTTGGTATTGTGTAGACTTGTTGGTAGATGACAGTGCTGCAGAGAAATGTACTGTCTCCATCTCCAGCATTCCTCTGGATTTTAGTGCTATATAGACTTGTCAATAGATGTCAGTATTTCAGAGAAACATACTGTCTCCATCTTTGGCCCAGAAGATGGATACAGTACATACTTATGAAATGTTGGCACCTACTGACAAGTGTACGCTGTGCCGAAACCCAGATCATCATCGTCTTGGAATCATAATTGAATTTATGCATGGTTAAACCCTAAGGCAAAAATAATGCAGTAGGATGCAATAAATTCAAATTACTGCCACCATTTCAAATGTATATATGTAGGATTTCAGTGACTTTTAAATCAAATTGTCTGATGGGTTCAAAATACAGTGTAACTGCAAGGTGTTAGCATGCAATTATTTGTAACTTACCACATACACAGTAAAACACAAATGTTTCTTTGCATATTGCTTCTTAGCGACATCCATTTCTTGACAATTTTTTTTTAAGTATGTAGGGAATAAATACTTTGATTTTTAGGAAATTCTGTCATTTGTTAACCTGTTAATGTTTAGTGAGAAAAATGTCACTTCATCTGTCCATTAACCCTTGTTCGCCTGACTGCCAGAACTGGACACAAATTATGCAATATTTATATTTATGGCAATAACAAATTGGTTTATTGTAGTATTACTGACTGCTTAAAAATGAGGTGGTGAGAGGGAATATATGTGGAAGAAATTACAGTTATCTGCAGGCTTTTCAGAATGCGTTAAGAGAAGACGCTGCCATGCATAATGCTTTATTATTGAAGTTCCTGTCTGTCTTATAAGTGGAATTTAATTTTTACAATTCTTGCAGTTCCTGTAGCGTTAGACTTTGCAGTAAGAGGAACAGTGGACAGTACTGCATTATTTTAAAATTATTTTATTCTGCATTGTCTGCGCTGTAGTGGGATTCATGTATCATGAGCAAAGTAGAGGCGAGATCTTATTATAATGGAGTCATTTCAAAATAAACTGTGGCCAACATTTTGGAATCCAGGACGACTGTCACAAAGTTCTTTTGATACAAAATATTAACTCATTTAGACAATTTTAGAGCAGACTCCTGACAGGAATTATATTGGTGTTAACTGGCAAACACTTGTGTCATCTTTTCAGCTGGCGGGACCTACATACGTCTTGGTGAAACTGTTTGGGAATACAGTGATCATTTTCGATTCTATCTCACTTCGAAACTGAGGAAACCTCATTTTCTACCAGAAGTGTACAGCGTTGTCACCATAGTAAATTTTGCGCTAGCTTTGGAAGGACTAGAGGATCAGCTGCTTGGAATTGTAGTAGCGAAGGAAAGGTAATATATGGAGTTAGTAATTTTATGTATTTAAAGCGTATTTCATAGTTGAATTCTTGGAATCACCATTAACTACTGCCATACCTATTCAATTTGCATGGTACTGCATCTATAAATGCACCATTACTTTAATACTAAAATACTTTGTGCACATGCATGTGGGGGAAAGATAGACTTCACATATTTTGTAATTTTAGTACCAGTCAAAACTGAAGTCATGGAAAAATTACAAGAATATAAAATTTGGGGAAGGCTTTGTACCATTTCATTCATAAAACGTCTGTTTTCTCAACCCCCATCTGGAAATATGTACCTTCAAATGTAACACAACTATGTGTACTGCTTTGGTCTGTCATTCTACGCTGCATGTATAGGTTAAAAGTATTTCATAACAGGGTTCTAGGAGACAACAGATGGATGGATCGATACAGTTACATTCTAAGGAGCTGCATAATTTCTATGATTCAACCAGTATTATTAGGGTGGTTGAGTCAAAGTTGTTATAAGGATCAGGTTTCTCTCCACTCCACCACCCCCCCACCCCCACCCCAGGTGGAGAGAAACCTGATCCTTGTGGGATAATATGAAAAATTAAAATCTCACAAAAAGGTTTCCTGAATGCTGTCACTAAAAGAAACATTTTTTCTTCTCTAATGTACCATACAAGACATTAGATTGTCTGCCTTACATAAAATTGTTGGAATTAGAAATTGTATATTTCTTGATTGACTGAGTCACTGTTAGTTGAAGTTGGTTGGAGTGTGAGGAATAGAAATAATCTTGTGAGGAGGAAGAACAGTCTTTGCAGGAGATCAGCTAAATTTTCAGCTGGCTCAGTCCTTTTCAATTTATTTTATTTCTTGCCATAAAGATTTTCCATTTTACAGACCTGACCTTGAAGATAAACGAAAAAACCTTATTGTTCAAAGTGCTGCTAACAAGAAAGCACTGAAGGAAATTGAAGATAACATCTTGATAACTTTGTCTCAGACAAAGGGAAATATCTTGGAGGATGAATCTGCCATTGAAGTTTTGGATTCATCGAAGGTATGCTGATAAAGCTGGGTGAAGTTTAGTCGTACAAGTACCACATGTAACAGATACTTTACCGTAAATACTATTATTTAATGCACTGTCATATCATTTGTATTAAGAATAAAAATACTAATGGTTTACAGTAAACGCTTGTCCAACAAGCATTTGTTGATTGTGCATTATTCAATTCAATTCCTTTATTAGAGTGTTTGCTAACAGCAAAGAGCCTATGACAGGCAAACACTAATACAAAAGTACAACAAAAAATACAAATTAGATACAAAAACAAATAAACTACCAATGTAAACACTAATAAAAATGTAAAACACTAAAAAAAATACTAAAACAACACAAGGAAACAAAATAAAAGCAATAATAAAATTAAAACAAATAACCAAGCTAGATCACCAATCTAGACCACTCTCTAGATCATTTCTCTTAATGAGAAAGTGCCCTCAAAAGATACAATGTTTATGCCAAATACGTCCAAAAATTTACATACGTCGTTTGCAGCAATGACACACCTGGCTGAAGGACTATGTCTAAGCGCACTGCACACACTAAAAGTAGAAAATTCTCTTATTTGCCTTGACGGCACACGGACACCAACAGTGTCTGTAATGGAATTGCAATTTGTTTTGCCCTTATGCACACCGGAATAAATGTGAACAGTTGTATTCTAAATATGGAAATTTTTAATATATGAGTATGCAGTTTTATTGCATTTTAAATGCCTATAGGCGTGCAGTCCAAGCTATAAACTCTGATGCTTTTGATAACTTAGAGCAATTTTGGAAAGAATGCGACATCAAGAACTTCATGGCATGGGATGATGTGAACACATGTAGTACGAATGCATGCTGGGATTGTTTCTGGCCAGAAATCATGAATGACTGTAAGGGATTTACGACCAATGAGAAAGAAGATGGCTGTCATCTGGAATGTTGTGCCGTGTAGTCTGCTAAGAGTTTACCCATGATTTAGAGGTGCTTGCTGCCTCCATAATGAGTCCTGATAATGGAGGCAGCATGCACCTCTGAAACATCAGTGAACTTCTGTCAGAGTACATTGTGCAACTTCCCAGAAGAAGGCTATCTTCATGGCTGCCACCATGAGAGCCTGAACCCTCACAGAAGGACATTTCTGGTATTGTGAAGTTTGCAAGAGGCAAAGAGGGGTTGAGGGTTTTGAGGTTATAAGACGAGGAGGTGGGTGAGTTGACGTTTACAAACATTTATGTATCTAGACTATGCGACCGCATTCATGTGTCCCCATTTAACCCATAAGTTATTAAGTTTGTCAAATGCAAATTTACACAACACACTCTCCTTGAGGAACTTAACCCATGTACTGGGTTAGGCTTTACTCTGTTGATTATTTTGTTATTGTAACACGTTTCCACATATATATTCAGAATGTGATAACACTCAGTTAGAAATAAGAATAATTTATTGGCGTTCTGCTTTTATAGCTCCTGGCTCTCGATATCACAAGGAAGGATTCAGCAGCTAAGGAAATTGCACTGAATATTGAAACTTTCCGTCACAGCTACAAGCCAATTGCCTGCTACTCCTCTATTCTATATTATTGCATCACCGACCTCCCAAATCTCAATCCCATGTATCAATACTCATTAGACTGGTTTATCAATTTGTACATTACTTCAGTCGAAGGAAGGTGAGTATGTATCACAGAAACATTAAAGTCGTTTTGTCTAATAATACTGATTTAGGAACACGGAATTTTTACTAGAATCTAGTAGAAAGGTCGGGCTAGAAATAACTAAGTACATGTTAGTATCCTGTCAGCAGACAGTTGGGCAAAATCATATTACGGTGGCTAATAAATCCACATAGGATCACTAAATTCTTGGGCTATGCGCATCGTCTGTATTTTTAAAAGGAACACTACGTTTCAGAAGCTGGATCTGCTTCCGTTCTCAGGTTAAAAAAGGGGAGAGGGTTCCTACTTAGTTGGGTCTGATAGAATGAGCTAACGTCAATCACTGGACCACTAGCCGTGCAACTCGCGAGCATAGGCACAATCTCAGGGGTCTTCTTGAAAAAAAAATCTGGCCCAACATGCCTATGAAAGTCATAGAGTAAGGTTGAATGAAGCCAGGGTTTTGGAAATTGAAAGTAACAGTAGGTTTATAAAATACAAGGAATTGGCTTATATTGCAGGTTTAAATAATCCCATCATCCAAACCAGTTTAGAAATTTCTCCAATATGCAGTCCTCTTGTCAAAAGGGAGGTTCGCAACCAACAGGGAAGATCATAATTTTAAGATAAAGGTCCAATAATTGAGGTTAGTTCTTTCTACTGGACCCAACTGAGTAGGTGCCCCTCCCCCTTTCTAACTTAACGACGGAAGCAGCGTTCTTTTTGAAAACACAGGGGATGGACATAGTGCCCCAATTGAGTACAAATGGCTGCCAACAAAATGTTTCTTGTAAGGTCTGAAGTTCCACAGATATGAAGTTTTAGATTACAGATGTTCTACCTTGATGATAAAGCCACCAGGTTCCTCTTAAACATTTTGAACCACTTGCAAGAGTACGTTGTCACACCAGAAGACCACAACTGAAATGTTGCCTTTTACTTGTTGCTAAATGATCCTAGCACTCAGACAATGCTGACTGCATGATGTCCACCAAAACAGTTCAAAAGCAGTGGTCCATAATTTTGGTTAACCACATTACCAATGGTGGTGTGAAATAATTACATCTTTGTGTTGAATAATTACTTCCATTTATTTCAGTAACAAATCAAGGCAGGTGGAGAGACGCTTGGAGTTCCTACGTGATGCTTTCACATATAATCTGTACTGTAATTTGTGCTGCTCCTTGTTTGATAAAGACAAGATGCTGTTCTCATTCATCTTGTGTTCAAACATCATGATGTAAGTAAACTAACTAACTAACTAACTTACCCCCTGGTAGGAGAACCCACAGGTTCAACACCAAATCCCACCACCAGCCACGATCCTGAGCCAATTACATCCATTTGCCATCCTCACAGCCCACCTCCCTAAGATCCATCTTGATGGTATCCTCTGATCTCCTTCTTGGTCTGCCCAGTGGTCGTTTTCCAGAAGAATTCCCTACCAAAATCCTGTGTGCACCTCTTGCCCCCCCCCCCCCCCATGTGTGCTACATGTCCAGCCTATCGAAGCCTCCCAGATTTCACTACCCTCACTATGCTAGGTGACCCGTACAATTCACGCAGCTCCTCGTCATGCAATATTCTAAATTTCCCTTATTTCATCCCTCCTAAGTCCAAATATCTTCCTGAGCACCTTATTTTCAAACACTTGTAATCTACGTTCTTCCTGCAAGGTAAGAGACCATGTTTCATAACCATACAAGACAACAGGTAAAAGTATGGCTGCCTGTTGTCTTGTATGATTGTGAAACAATCATGATGTAAGTAGTTCTATTAATGTGTGACTAATTCCATAGAACAGAGACATTTCTTGAGAAGCTACTGGTATTTTTATTCAACCCAAAGCTTTTTTACCATCTTCGCGCAACCTGCTATTGGTTCATATCCTGAATCATTCCAACCTAATTCCTTAAGGTTAGTTTTATTATTGTCTACGCATCTAACCCTAGGCATTTAGAGTTGTCTCTTTCGTTCAAGGTTTTAAACCAAAGGTATTTTATGAATTTCTCATTGCCACTATGTACACATTTGTAGTTTTTCTTCTTATGTCCAGATCTACAGGAAAACTTGATAAAAGCGAATTAAAGTTCTTCCTCACTGAAGGAGTTGGTTTAGAGAATGAAATTCCGAACCCAGATCCCAGTTGGTTGACTGGAAAGATTTGGGATGAAATCTGTCACCTGGATGATCTTCCTGCATTTTCAGGTGAGTATGTCTATTTAATGACATCTAAATTCTCACAGCAGTGAAAATGTCGGTGTTGGTAGGATGCAGTATGTTCCTCCAAAATGTTGGTAATTACCTACATTACTACCCAAAGGCCAACATCAGCACATACATTTAAGTTAAATCAAAATGATCTGAACAGAGTGGTCATGCAAATGTGAGGAATATGTGGAAATCTTGCTCTTGAGCTTTAGAAAAAGTTTATGGTAATGAGATTGATGGCATTGAATTAAACAATGTACAGTAAAGTAAAAAAAGTAAAGCTGTCCCACTAAAGGCCATGTAGGCGCTTGTGGGGAGAGGAGGTATAGCTCCTACTCATTCTTGACCTCGGCACTAGATGGGGTGAGTGGTCAGCATCACGCCCTGGCTGCCCAGTCTGGACGCAGAGGCTAAAGGAAAGATCCTGTCCCCTTGTCGGGGATCAAACCCCAGTCGTCCAGTCTGTAGCCAGTCACTCTACTGACTGAGCTACCACAGCTGTACAGTATTATGAAAAAAGAAATATGACTGTGTGTTTTCACATTGTAAAACTGTTAAGAAACCAGACTGTGAAATGTCTTGTAACCTTAATTCCTTGCTGTAGGCATATAGTGATCTGTAGGTTAATCTTTGTTATGCATTTTCATCATTTGTTTCTTGTTTGATGTCTGACAAATAACCAGACCAATTCTGTAAAAAGATACAACCATCAGTGAGTGTGGTCACCTTCTGACTTCGCATCCTGTTTTCAACATTCGCACCCAGCCAATGGAACCATTTCAGGTTTCATTGGATGCCCACCTTCAGATCTTAGAACTTTATGCCATGGAAAGCCACGGTGTTAGTGTGCGAGTGTTATTTGTTGTCATGTGGCTTGATTTGAGAAAAGGTTGAAGAATTATATTCATTCTGTAGTTTGTTTATTGCTGTCTTGAATTTGTTAAGTCAATTACTGAACCATTGAGGAGTGACAGCTCAGAGTTTGTGATGGACAAAGGTGCTTGTCTTCCGAGTTGTAGCGCCATGTTGTCATCATGAGGAATGGAGGCAGGAAGGACATCCAAAATGTTGATAAACTTCTACCAGACTACATGGATCTGCAACACAGAAGACAGCCATCTTTGTACTCATGACCATGAAAACCTCAAATCCTATTTACAATGAATCTTGATAAACGCATTCTGACAGTCATGCCAACAAAACATGGCCCATATGGAAATTAAGTCTTGGGTTGCTTAAAATATGAAAAAAGTAGAATGTATTTAATATGGCTTAATAGACAATCTATGCCAGAATCTGTTCAACTGTCAAACATGCTCTGATTATCCTTGAGAGGCAATAAAAATACAGCAGTTTGAAATTTGTAAAATGGAGGTGGAAAGATCTTGATGCAAAATGGATTTCTGTTGAGAAACAAACAGTGGAGTTCATTCTTTGGTTGAACATTGACCACACGTCACCCTGCGTAGGTCTCACCTCTTCATATTTTTATAACTATTAAGTTTCATAAAATAAACCACATTTATTTCCCAGTTTCTCAAAGATCTCAGAGATTTGGCTTCTAATGATTAAATTTGTAAATCAGTAATTCATGGTCTTATCGAGTATGATGTGCCATGTTCAAATGTTGTTACAAAAAATCATGTGTGCTTCATTCAGCCTTCTACCAGAGTTTCCAAATAAACTGTGCCAATTGATTTTATGTAATAATCATTCTGAGTGAAAGATCTCCTGCATTATGGTTACTTACTGTACTTAATGTATTGACAGGTTTTCGTGAGAGTTTCAGTAGTGCAGTAAAGGCATGGCAACAGTATTATGATTACCCAGACATAGATAAGGCTGAATTACCAGATCCATGGAATAAATGTCTGTCTGGTTTTCAGAAATTAATAATTGTTAGACTTTTCCATCCAGATAAGGTTAGTGCAGTCCTAATATTTAATTGTAAATAGTCCAGAATGATTTTATAAACTTTATGGTCTCCAGTCAGAAGGTTACAGGATAAATGTCTCACAGTATGAACTTTGGAAATGACTGGATTAATGTGTGATATTGCCACCATAAAACAATGTTAGAATGTTAGTTTAATTATTTATTCATCCCTTTTGGTCAGTATGTAGACATAAAACACACCTGCAAGGTACAGGACCCTAAAGTTTACATAGCTTGAATCATCTTTGTTCCACATAACCTAACACTTCTGAAAATAATTTTTCCATGGAAACAAACACAATTTAACATCATAATTTATTAATTAATAAGACATATAATCATCTGTTGAGTAGAGTGTATTTTCTTAAGTTGAGGGACCAAATCTTATACCTAAATAAACAAGAGACCCTTATAATGCATCAAGATGCTAATGTGAAAAACTCTTGAAATAAAATGGAAGTATGTTGATAATTATAACTGATGGCTGTATCTCTCTTTCAGTTAATCATATGCATTAAGAAGTTCATTGAGGTAGAACTTGGTACAAAGTATGTGATTCCACCAACTTTTGATATTACAAAAGCATATGATGATTCCAATTGCCTCTGCCCCCTGATATTCATAATGTCAACTGGAGCAGATCCCATGGCTACCTTGATGTCATTTGCTAACAAAATGGGATATTCTGAAAGTTTCCAGTCCATATCCCTTGGACAGGGACAGGTAATTTTAATGAAATAAGGTTATTTATAGTCCTTAGGTTTTCAGCTGGAGTTTAATGAATAACGTGACCTTCAGGGATAAGCCACATTGAATGCTGAAGGTTTCCCAACATTTTGTCTTCAAATATGGCATTTGGTGACTTCAGGATAAATGTCTGTCAGGAAACAGTACTTCTTTCTGAATCATGTTCCTCTTTCATCTCTTCATGCAATTGCCTTTTTGTCCTACTTCTCAACTGTTGCGTTCACCTGCTTCTAAACCAAATATCCATTAAAACTTCTGTTGCATAGTCACAAACGTTTTTAATTATGAGCCTCACGATTGGATTAATTTATTACCTTCTGCTTCATGAAAGGAAAAAAAGTAAATTGTTGAAACTTGTTTTTGGATAGGATTTACACCTATAACTAACTAACTAGATGGCTTAGGGAACCTGAAAGTTCATGACCGAACTAACCAAAGCCCTCCACCGGACCCTGTCCTGGACCAACAAAATCCAGTCTCCTTCAGCTCCTATCTCCCATAGATCCCGCCTGAGATTATCCTCCCATCTACGTTTAGGTCTCCCCAGTGGTCTCTTCCCCTCAGGCTTCCCAACCAATAACCGGTACATACCTCTTGTCTCATCCATGCGTGCTACATGCCCAGCCCATCTCATTCTTCTCGACTTAATCACCCTGACAATATTGGGGGAGGAGTACAGATTTTTAAGCTCATCATTATGCAGTTTTCTCCACGCCCCATCATCTTCTCTCTTAGGTCCAAATTTCCTCCTCAACACCCAATTCTCAAACACCTGCAATCTGTGTTCCTCCATCAGAGTGAGAGACCATGTTTCGCACCCATACAAAATAACAGGCAAAATTATTGTTTAAAATATAATTAAGGTTTATTGTATAATGTTTTTGCCATATGGCACCTGCATAGTGGGTTGCAAGGTACATACATCTTATGCTTCACTTTGTTTCTTCACTCTCCATGATCCAGTTAGGTCTTTGGGGTAAAAGGTTTAAGATGTTTTGTTGTTGTTTTCAGGGACCAGTTGCACAAGCAATGATTGAAAGGGCCCAGAGAGAAGGGCAGTGGGTGTGTCTACAAAACTGCCATCTTGCTGCATCCTGGATGCCTACACTGGAAAAGATTTGGGAAAAGATGGACACAGGAAATACGAACATAAGCTTCAGGCTGTGGCTTACAAGTTGTCCGTCTGACAAGGTGATTTAAGGTTTAAGTTTCACAGGATTGTTGTTGTTGATATCAGTGGACTGGGAAGTTTTAATATTTATAGAAATCATTCTTACATAGAAGCAAACCTGCTATTAATTATGTTAGCCATTAAGGATTAAAATGCACACAGGATACACTTTTAACATAAATGTGTAGGTCAGTAAACAGCAAGAACTTGTCTGCACTGGCCAATTTAGCACCTCCCCATGGCACAGTGCTGCAGCTTGTCTGATATATGAAAGGATTGGGCCCCACATTGTGCATAGACAATATGAACTTTACAGCGATTCCACCGCGACAGAGAGAACATCACCCAGTTTCAGGCAAATGGACCTGAAGATAAAGACAGGTGATGCAGTAAAGGCTGTGTCTTTGAAGGACAAATGAGAGGTGAATATACTGGGAAGAGGAAGGAAATTTTAGAGATTAATCTGGCAATACTGTGAAACCTTTGGCCATCGAATACTACAATACCCATGTGGGTTATGTGAACAGAAGTGACCAGATATCCATTAGTTGCAGTATTAAGACAAGGACCAGACATGCAATGGACAAAGAAGTTGTTTTCTGCCTCACGGACTTGATCCATGTAGTGCCGTCATCATCCTCTCGTCTTTCTATGGAGACAGCGATCCATAGGAAATTTAAGGAGCAGTCGACGAGACACCTCATGCTTCTGGGTACTAGAACATAACAGTCATGGGAATTGTGTGTGGAAGACAATTGATATGGTCACTCAGTTCAGAAGACTTGAAACGAAGAACTCAATGCATTGGGCCGCTAAATGAAGTATGATATGGCGCAGGGTCTGCTCTTCAAAATCAAAGTGAAAGAACCTAATACCTCTCTAGAAAATGTGACTGCTTACTGTGTATTCTACCATGTTATTGGCTGTGACACACTGAAGCAAAATTTTGAAAGTATCTATACTCGTAAGTGTCACATGGCTTATTTTGGGTCCTGTAGTACCTGTTGCGATCTTTTGAGCATGCACAATCTTTGTGTTTGTACATTATTCACATCAAGTTCTCTGTATAAATGATCCAAGCACAGTGACCTTGTCACAGTGAAATGTACGTGCCATATATCAGCGTGTGGCATGTCAGACATTCTTTGAGCCAGTGTGTACAGTTCTGTACATGCTCATTCATAAATAGAATGTATCTTTCAACCATTAATGGATCATAGAGTGTCTTGTACTGACATAAATGAGGAAAAATTGCAGTCTATTGTAAATGAATCAGTAATTTAATTATATCCATTTTGTGCAGGACAACTATAATTTTAATGTACAAATTACATGTTTCATGCTCTTTGACATGGTTTCTATATAATATCTCTGTGCTAAATAGAGAGCTGTCCCACTGTGCACCATGTAGGCGCTTGGGGGGAGAGGAGGTATGGCTCCTACTCATTCTTGACCTTGGCACTAGATGGGGGTGAATGGTCAGCATCACGCTCCAGCCATGCTTTACCCCCAGGAAAGGAGTTCGGTACTCACTGGATAGGAGGCTGGGTGGGCCCGAAAGCCGGTCTGGATGCAGAGGCTAGAGGAAATACCCTCTGCCCCCATCAGGGATCGAACCCCAGTCATCCAGTTAGTAGTCAGTAACTGTACTGACTGACCTACGCAGTACGTCACATAGTACAGAAGATATAGAATTTTTCCCCATATTCATCCAGTCAGATTTGAAAGGTCTGAAACATTTCTAGCTGCTTCATAATCATATGTTAGCATTTAATTTGGACTTAAAAAGGTTAATTCCATGGGTGGGCTTCACCAGGAATATTGACAAGACACCGTTAGACACAGATAAATATTATTCAATAACAAAACCCCACTTCAGTATTTTGACTAAAGCTGTTGTGTGTATTGTTTGTGCCACTGCCCAGGTTCCAGCGCACACAGTGATTGCTTCATAGTGCAGACAAAATGCAACAGACACACAGATTGATAAATAAACGTGATTTAACAGTGCTTTGTCAGTGCCGTAAGTCATGTGCCATTCTCAGTCACAGCCTCGTTTGTTTTTTTCCAGTTCCCAAGTTCAGTTCTGCAGTCTGGAATCAAGATGACAAATGAGTGCTCTGCAGGTCTGAAGCAGAATCTCCTACACTCATATCTCTCAGATCCTATCACAGACCCTCAGTTCTTTTATGGCTGTGAGGGCAAGGAGAGGACATTTACCAGACTGCTTTATGCCCTCTGCTTCTTCCATGCAGTGGTTCAAGAAAGAAGGAACTTTGGTTCCATTGGTTGGAACACACCATATGATTTTAACGAATCAGACATTAACATATCCATCAAGCACTTACAGGTTTGTCAGTATTGTTGTCATCCTTAATTAATAAAAGTCGAACGATGGTATTCAAGGTCATTCTTGTGATGAGGTTTTAGGTGATTTTTGTTACCTCAGTTCCAGTTGCAACTTTTATCATTCAGCAGTACCTTCGGTTGTTATTGTTGCAACAGAGTAATCCAACAGTGGCCTCTGTTGGGATGTAAGGAAATTTTGGTTGAAGATATTACTTTATATTGTTATTTAAACTGGTAGTTGGCTGCATTTAGTTCCGTGGTGAATGAGTTGCAGTGCAAATGTTTGTAAGTACAGGTCTGAATTGTGTATCTCTGTGAAAGTAGTGTGCGTTTAAATGACCGTGAAGCTTAAAGCCTTACATTCCATGCGGTGTATGCATGATTTCATATATATGACCTTGAATGATCAATGGTGGGAAAACCATGGTTGCAATAGCCATAATTCCTGTTGTTGAATATTGGTGATCCAACAGTGAACCCAACTCATGGGTTACCTAGATTGTAAGGAAAATATGACAGACGTGTACAGGCCCATAAGGTTTTCTTCACTCATGCTGGAGCGTGAAAAACAACTAGGAACTGTAAGATTAAGTAATGTTTGTACATTTGGCAGAACCTTGTTTTTCAATCCACTTCACATTGTTTCATTGGCATTCTTATATTAAATTTGATATAAATAAATCAGTATTTCTTTTGTTTTAGATGTTCATTCATGAGAAACAAGATATTCTGTTTGAAGCCATCACATACCTCACGGGGGAGTGTAACTATGGCGGTCGCGTGGCTGATCATTGGGACCAAAGAACTCTCAGTACTGTACTTGCTGATTTTGTCAGTAGTCAGTTGATTACTGATGATAATTATGTCTTCTCCACTGAAGGAGAAACATACGGTCTCCCAGATCGCTACGAGTACAGACATTACATCCAACATATAAAGGTGAGGGCAATAAATTCTTCATGTAGCACATTTTAAAGCTATTATTCCTAATATATTATCATCAAAAATGTTTCTAGAATGGGAAATGTAACATTTTGTTTCCTTTTCCCATAATCATATATTTAATTAATATAAAACAATCTCCCTCGGTGGTCTAGCGGTAGCAAGCTTGCCACTGGACCCAAGGTTTGTGGGTTCAAACCTGGCCAAAGTCAACCTTACAAGCATGAATGGGATGTTTCATAAGCAAAATTCAGCAGCCATTTCTCACCCATATCTCTTCTGATTTGCTACCAGAGGGCTCTAGCAGACAAATAAGGAATGAGTAGAAATTGTGTGGATGCAGCTGGCTTGGCAGGAACTAAAGAGACTAATAGGACAAGTTGCCTTGAGCAACTGTCTGGAACGGGCCATTGGCCCAATCCCAATGCTTAAATGAGCAACAAGATGTCCCCTTTAAAGCCATTGTGTGTCTTACCGGGAAGTGCAATTATGGTTATCACGTAATTGATGATTGGGACTCAAGAACTCTTAATACAGTAAAGCCTTATTAATTCAGTATCAGTTAATTCAAAGTACCATCTGATTTTAAGTGTTACATCATTGCCCAGCCTTAAATATGCACTTCTGTGGGTTTTGTAATTCAAAATATGATTATTTTCTAATACAGAGATATATTCCAGCCCTGCAAATACCTAAATGTGAATAATTGAAAATTATTATACAGTATCTTCTGTGTAGAAGTTTACTGCGCTGGTCATTTACTGTTTGCAGAAAGATGCTTTTATGACAGTGTCATTAATACAATATTTTTATTTTCCGTCTATACACAAACTTAAAATAATGTTGTTTAAAATTAATTTAAAATTATAACATTCTCAGTAGACACTGCATCTTGTTACAATTTTTGTATCGACGACATGTTTCAATGTGTATCACATCATCTTCAGGTCTATCAATTTTTATATATTTTAAAAACTGTTGTACATTTTGCGTTGCGTTTATTGATTATTTTAATTTGTTTAATTTTAAGTTTTTTGTCTCTTCCTTTTGATTTGGAGGTTGTACTTGGATGTTTTATATCGGGTTGTAATTGATGTGTTGTGCGTCCGATATTAAGAGACGGTAAACTGCAAATTAAAATATTTTAAGTTTGTGTATAGACGGAAAATAAAAATATTGTATCAATAAAAAACAAACATGACGCAATTAAGATATAAAAAAAAAGACACTGTCATTGTTGGACACAGTAATTAGTGCAAGTGTTGCCAATGAGAAAATTGTGAAGGTGATGGATGACATTCACAAATTTGTGTCTTAAGATGTGCAAGTAGTCTCTGAGGCAAAGATCGACTGAATAATATTTTAAGAAATAATTACCGAACATTAAGTTTTGACACGACTGAATTATTGTTCGTGTCCTTGCATATATGTTGGCTTGTTGCCGGCTGCCTCTATCATTAGGGCTGAAGTGAGAAATTCCAGGAAGTAGCTGGTTTATATTGGGATCAGGTCACAGGAATTGGCCTATCAGAGCCAGGGTTGAGATTGGGAGGAGAGACAGATGGATGAATGTCCAAGCCAACAGAAAGACCCCTTTTTGGGTCCAAAAGGCAGACTAGGACAGGAGAGACATTGTCACATTAGGATTCATATGACTTTCATATATAATTTTATACAGTGTGTTATTTGATAAAGTTTAACACAGATATCACTTTTTGGCTGGAACTGCATCGCTCGCCGTCAGGCACTACAAGGTTTTTCCTGTATGATTTAAGTCTCTCTCCTTAAAAACAATGCAGTGAACTTACTTATGCAACAGCAGTTCCTGTTTGAAGCCAGGAAGTGACAGCTACCCTCAACTTTATCAGTGAACACATTATATAAGAATAAGAACTTCCATTTTATGTTCTAGTTGATGATATTATAACTGTTGTATAAATAATTTTATAACTACTTTTAGCAAACTCACCAAATATTTTAGAAACCTTCTAACTCCCTTGTAATAAAATTTGAAATATAGATGTGCTAAATTTCATTACAGAGAGGTTATATTATTAATTTGGTATCTTAACATTGGAAATTCACTTTTACAGGAACTGCCCACAGATCCCCCACCGGAAGTGTGCGGCTTGCACGTAAATGCAAGGATTAACAGGGATCTGCAATATAAAAATCAGTTTCTCAATTCTGTTTCTCTGGTGTATGGAGTTGTCGCTCCAAAAGGAGGAAAATCAGAAACATTTCTACATGAAATTACAAAAGATATTTTACACAGAGTGAGTAACCCAAAGAACGTCTGTTTTAAGGAAAGCAGAAGTTTTCATCTGTGATAAGTGGTTCCCTTGTCACCATGTTAAAAATATATTGTATAAGTGGAAACAGGTAGCCAACAGACTGTCGGAGGTTATAACAACTCTCAGTAAAAATTAGGTAGGATCTGAGGTTTTCACATCAGTGCTGCTTTGCTGCCTCCATCATCAGGGCGATCATCGCAGCATGGACCTCTGAAACATCGGTAAACTTCTACCAGACTACATGGCGTTACAACCCAGAATGCAGCCATCTTCACTGTAAAAATGTTTCTGTGTTATGAAACTTTAAACAAAGCCTCAAATTGGGTTGGATTCAGCATCTAAAGAAGCTGGAAACTCATATTCTGAAAGTCAGAAGTCCAGACGGTACAGTAGAATAATTTGTTACTGTTGTAACGCAGTTGAATTTGGATGTTTTATGACTGCCAGATGTTAGCTTTACCTGAAAGAGGTAGCATCTCACGGTGGTCTAGCGGTTAGAACGCTGGCCTTGTAATCCTGGGGTCTCGGGTTCGATTCGCGGCGGTGCCCGAATTTATAACTTGTGTTGGGCAAGGCCGTGGTCTAGGCAACACGGGGGCTTTCCCGGTTTCTCCGTGGCATCCCAACAATTACTCCATTCACACACAGAAGAAGGCAATGGCAAACCACTTCTGGATCATCTGCCAAGAACGTATATGAACAGGTCCCAGTCCGAGAAGAGAAAAGGATGGAAGGATCCTGTTCATATGGACCTGTCGTCAGACAGAACACTAAATAAATAAATAAATAGTGCTATACATTTACAGTATGTATTTTTGTTGTATGTATTTCTACTGCCTATACTTAAAAGCAAGACTGCTATGTTTAGATCTGTGACATGTACTTGTATGTGTTTTTATTTTCAGCTTCCAGCTCCTTTTGATTTGGAAGTGGTAATGGAGAAGTTTCCAGTATCATACACAGAATCCATGAACACTGTACTAATTCAGGAAATGGGGCGTTTCAACAAATTGTTAGCCACAATGTACAGTGACTTAGAGGCACTTATGAAAGCTATAAAAGGTTTTGCAGTAATGTCACCTGCCCTTGAAGCAATTTCCAGTTCTCTGATGATCGGTAAAGTGCCAGAATCATGGACAAAGGTTTCGTACCCAAGCCTGAAGCCACTGGCTAGTTATGTGGCTGACTTCTTGGAGAGAATTAAGTTTCTGGAGGTGAGGAACTACATGTCCGTATCAGTCACATTTACTCGTTCGGTTCTTACAGTCTTCGGAGTAAGATATTTATTAAAATGTTCACTCCCATATCCAAATTTGGTTGGTTACTGATACTGTGTCCAGAATGTAAAAGTAAACTGTCCAAGAGGGAGACAAGATCAAGATGGGGAAAACACGTTAGGAAAGACGTCTCACAGAAGGAAGGAAGAATGCAGGAAACATTTAAGGAGGAGCTGTTAGAAGAAGTCAGAGACAGAAGGAGAGGCTTGGCTTCCAGACAACTCACATACAGTGGAAGTATCTTGGGAAAATTATGTCCAGACTTCTATATCTGACCTAGGTCAGACAGAATTTCACTGTGAGGATGTAGTTATCTTTCCATGTTAGATGCTGGTGGGTGGGGCTACATTCTGTGATTCCTTACATGTATATAGATCATTTGCCATTAATTATTTTTTACCATGTAATACTACAAAACATCAGTGTACTGCTAAAGATGATTGGATTGAAATATAAGCCAGCAGCAGAGTTCTTGGGAGTGAATGTGTTACATCTGATATTTAACCCTCTTAACCTTTTTCAAACCAAATATTTACACAATCAGGATTAAGTGTTTGACATTATTTTATATTAAAACAAATAACTCTGTGACAGGAGCTAATGTGTGTGATATATGATGTAAATCTGAGGGATGGTTTACAGAAGAACGCTGAATATAGTGGAATTGTTATTCACGGGAGAACGTAAGTACTGGGAGAAAACCTGCCCCAGTTACCACTCCGTCTGGCAAAAATCCCAACAAGAACTGCCCTGAGATTGATGCTGTGCTTAATGATGAGAATATAAATTTAAAAACAACAATAAGAGTTGAACTGTTTTCTTTTCTAGGCATGGGCCATTCGTGGGAAGCCACATTGCTTCTGGCTGTCAGGATTCTTCTTCACTCAAGCGTTTCTCGCTGGAGCAATGCAGAACTATGCTAGAAAGCACTCAGTATCTATATATCATCTTCAGTTTGATTTTGAAATCCTGTCTGTTGAATCAGTATCGAGTTCACCTAATGATGGCGTGTATGTAAATGGCTTATTTCTTGAAGGTGCTCGATGGGACAGAAGAGCGTAAGTATACGGCGTAAACATTTTTGGACTCCGTGCATATTCAATTTGTTACCAAAACTTTTGCAGTGAAGTAACTTCCAAATTAAGTCTTTGTTTGGTACAATTCCTTTCCACCCATGAATCCCTCAGGAGCTGGACTTTTCCGGAAGTTACAAGTTTTAAGGTTCTCATAGTAGTGAAGATGTCTGTTGTGATTTCAAGGGTTTTGGGTCCATGTGGTCTTGTAGGTGGATACCCAGGGTGAAGTGAATCTACGACTAGGATGTGAGATGTCTGTCATCTCTCCCATTGGCCTGCCTATAGAAACATCTCACATCCCGATCCTGAATCACTTCACCTGGAAGGTGGAGTTGAAACAATCTTTCAGGATGTTGCTAACCACCTGCAAGACTCATCGTCACAACTCAGAAGACCATGGTTTTCCACAAGTATTGACAAGAGTACTGAAACACGTGCACCTTTTATCTGTGCACAATGTACGGTTATAATTATAATTTATTTGTATAAAGTGAAGCTTTCGCGGCGACTGAAGGTGATGAAAGACTCTTGGGCTACAAGCCGTGTCAGGTGCTGAAAGGTGAATAAACCATATTTTCTGACAATGTTTTGAGATTAATCTCTGTTCTCATCCTCAGGGCTGCTGGGTAACCAGCTAGCTGATGGGAGTTCCCATCAGTTAGCACACAACAAAGGAACGGACTGGTTGCCCAGCAGCCCTGAGGATGAGAACAGAGATTGTTCTGGAAACGGCAGAATACATGGTTTGTTCGCCTTTCAGCCACCTGATGTGGCTTATAGCCTGAGAGTCTTTCATAATTTATATGGTCCATCATCACGTTCATATTCGTGTAAATGTAAACATATACTCAGCAAAGAGTTAACGCAAATTCGTTTACTGAATATTGCTATGTAAAGGGCACCCCATTTCATTCTCTCGCCAGAAACTCATTTCCTTCAGTCTGCTTAGGCCAGTGATTCTAATCTATTCCTTTTTATTAAAAATAAATCCATGAATGATGCATAATATTGGACTGGTCATAATGAGTACAAATGTCTGCTATATGTGCATTTCTGCATCTTTTGTGGCGCATGATGTTCCCCAGAATTATCATCTGTTAACTCCAGGATGCTGTGATAATGCCTCATGACTTGAAACAATTTATCAGCATCTGTAACTATTCCTGTTATCTCTTATTACCTTGAATAACTTCTGAGTTGATTAAATAGTCTAAGAAAGAAACTAACTCTATCAGTCCTTATGAGAATCTGATAGTTGCTAAGCCATCCAATTAAGTTTCTGCCTTTTATGAAACCCAAAATCTAATACCATCCTCTATTTATCTAAGATTCATTTTAATATTATCCTTCAATGTGTGCCTGGGTGTCCCAGGTTTTCTGTTCCCTTCACGTTTTCCACAAGAAATTGGTGTTCATTTCTTACTTCTCTCATGCATCCCTTATAATTTTCCATATTTTTCAGAGGTATTATTAAATTTTCTTTTAATTTCAGTTCACACTTGTGTGAATCTCACCCCAGAGTTGTTTGGGATGAGATGCCAGTCATCTGGTTGAAGCCCACAGACAAGTCTGTGCTGAGAGTTGGAAAACGCTATGTCTGCCCATTGTATACGACATCAGAACGTCATGGAATTCTGACCACCACTGGCCATTCCACTAATTTTGTTTTGGCCATACTCTTGAACACTGAGGAATCTCCATCCCACTGGATCAAACGTGGAGTTGCGCTACTATGCCAGCTTAATGAGTGACTGTATTCTTCTTCCTTGGCTCTACAACACAGTGTGGGTCTTTGCCGCCTCCATTCGGAGGTTTCTTGGTCTAAGTGTTCATTTATCAGTAGTGAGTGACGAGCCCACTGCCTCTGCAAAATTTGTACTCAATCCTGATTTCTCCCCTAGAGCCACCTAGTAGAGAATCAGAAGAGACATGGCCGCTGAATTTTGCTTATGAAACATCTCGTTCATGCTCGTAAGGAGTGACTGTATTGCTTCTGTTAAAATAAATGAAATTTTTGTCAGTTCATGTATCTCAGTACAGTGTGGAATATTACTTGAAAATGAAGACCTGGTGTGATATGCTAGAGGTAACGCATACTTCACAAAATTGTTTGAAATGTTTATTCATGTAGTTTGAAGTGACCATTTACATAATTAAAGTTGTCATATTATTATTCATAAAGTCCATTAAGGAAGACTTACTCGACCATTCACTATGCGCTTGATCGTCTTCACATCTGACTCGTGGAATTATTCCGCCGATTTACATCGCAAGAAGTTCTGCCAGCTTCTGTACGGAGTATACATAAAAATTTGAGACTAGCTTTTTTTTTGTAGCTTGGAATGAAATGATTACACTTCCCACATTAACCCTTTGAAGCTGAACCTTGTCTAAGTATTATTATCATAGGATTCAACTACTGTGGGTGCTGGCCACCCGTCAGTCCCCTCAATGCCTCCTGCATTGCCCGCTTGTGGTGATGTCATGACTGAATGATCACACATATACATATTCACTCTCACCTTTCAAAAATGTCTTTCTGCACTGGAACAGCGTTTAACACGCTACAGCTAGCCAGATTTCTCTTGAAACATGCGTGTGGTTCTAGTCCTAAACACAAACTCCTGCAACAGGCAACCAGTGGAGACAAAGTGTTTTCTCAAAACACTGGGATCAACCTTCATGGTGTCACAGCCCAGTAGAACATCATCATGAATGATCTTTAAATTCTGATGATCACTGTGATCATTGTGAACCACTGGACTATTGAGAATGCATTACGGGCGGGGTATGACTGTCCAGATGATTCGACTCGAGAACCACTGGAGAAAGTATGTTATGTGGAATGAAAGTCTTCAGGGTTTGTTGCTGTAATCATTATATGCTGATATTGGTGTGGTGAAGATCATGTCATACAAACTGTGTTTTTTAATTTCCATAATGCATGGTGTGTTGTTTTGCTTGAGATATTTTCACGTGGTAAGGGGGTTAACAGCTCATCTAACACAGTATTGCCCACTGTGTACAAAGTTCATTTGTATTGAATGTTCATTGATTTTGCAAGTGATGTGTTTTGCATTTGTTCTATCGCTGATTATGTTCCAATAACCATGTCCAAGAGTTGTGCATCCATAGTATTGTTTTGAAAATCCTTCATGTGATTGTTTTAGTATTTGGAGAAGTTGTTATTTAATGTACCTACCCCTCTGAGGGGTCCGCAGTGGCCGCGCGGTCTGAGGCATGGGCCTTGTGTCGCTGGGACCGTGGGTTCGAATCCCACTCAAGCCATGATGTTTTTCTGTGTTGTGCTGTCCTGTGTACAGGTAGAGGCCTTGCGACGAACCGATCCCTCGTCCAAGGAGTCCTACCGAAATGTCCATAGATCAAGCCAACGAAAAGTTGAGACCCGCAGTGATCAGGCACTTGAAGGACGGATCGTTCCCAGTATCCCAGTACCCCTCTGAGCGACAAAAGCAACATTGGCACTTGTGTTATTAGTATACGTATGTGACTCACAATTTTCGATACTGATTACTGCCTGAAAATGCAAACTAAAAATTTACCTCAATGTGCCTTGTAGTGACCATTCACGTACACCACAAAAAGTACCTCAACCACGTCAACTACTCAACTTGTCACCCAAAGCATCACGAAGCGAACGGACCACACGCCCTTCTCGTGAATACACCATGTTCGTATCTGCACAGCTTTTGTGTAAGTGGTGTGAACAACGGCCTAGCAACTAATCACGGAGTAGTTTGGGAGAGTCTATTACACGAGGCTGAACCTACTTTTGATTTCATCTTTGTTGTGTAGTAAGCGATTTTCGGTGAGTTGGATTTTAAATTGTCCATCCTGCACAATATAGACCAACTACAATAACCTAAACTAAACGCCATTTTTTCTTTAAACCTTAATTACCTTTAAAACATCAATTGACATTATGGAATAATAATAATATTTTATTGATACACTATATGCTTACTGTCCAAAATAATATCAATTTCTGGTGTTGTTATTTTGTATGGTTGTGTTTGTAATTTGACTTTGATGGTGAAACGCCATATGCGACCAGGAATGCAAAATGTCGGCTTGCAGGATGTCCTAATTTTCGCGAAGTCCGTTGTTTCGGACTTCCAACGAAGATAAGACGACGTCAGCCAAGCACAAGAACATCAAGTTAACGGGGGAAGTACATAGAAAAACTTAAAGCATTTGAGGACGTGTATTATAATTTTTAAAACAAAGTGACAATGGAAAGCAGTGAGTACGAACTTGTCCGCAACTTGACTTTGCTTTTCTTTCTTGAGCGACTTCTGGATAAAGGCGGGTCTAGGACATTGCACGATTTGAGCTGTCAGTTCGGCGCTAAGGGATTCACGAAAGAAATGCGCCAAATTGCTGGAGGTTCGCAGTCTGGACTAAGAAAGTTTTTGTCTCAATACCCGTCTCTTTTCTCAATCGATGGAGACAGTGTATTTGTCAACTCTTTTGCCGCCCCTTCAGACACCCAGCAGGACACTGGCCTCAAATATGTCGGAGGGAAGAGGGACTATGCCCAAGAAGCTGTGGAATATTTCAGCAAGAAGCTTATGCAGTATGGGCCAGGAACTGAGGTCCCCATCAAGAGCCTCTTGGGTAACAACCTAACCTAAATTTGTGTAATACATTTATTTCATAATGCAGTTTAACCTACAAGGAAGGTCGCATCTGTGAAATGTTATCATCTTTCCAGCACTTGCAAAACACTGGGCTGACATTTATGATAATTGTTGCAGTTTTGAACAGTGCCCTTTTTAGATGTGCATGAATGAAAAATTTAAATATGAACATAATTTAAAGTTTGTTGGAGAAACACTGGCAGCCATAAGATATTAAAGGTATCAGGTGCATAACATATAAGCAGATTATTTCCAGGAATTAAGTTCTAGAATTTCCTGAGTTAGTGTGCTGTGGTCAGATTCAGAGTTGTACCAAAATTAAAGTTGGCCAGGATGATGGGGTTAATATCCAGTCAACTGTTGTCATTTTGCATATAAAAACCCTTTCTTAGGTGGCATGGTAATGATGGCTTCTGTTTCACCATTATGGTATAAAAATGTAAATAGAAATACAGTCGTAGTTGAAAAGTTTGATGGTACTGAAATTTTTTTTCTCAAAAAGTTTATAACTTTTTCTTCATATGCATCTGGTAGCCTTAAACGCTTTCATCCAGCACATTTCCGTTGATACAGCATATCCAAACTGCCGCTTCTCACAAATGAAGCTCACTGGCTCCTGTTTGATTATCTCAAACTTTGGTTTGGAACTTATGAAGGCTCTTCGATTACTTTTAGTCTCCAGTAGAAGGTCCTTCTTCTCGAGACTCATATTGCACACCTCGCTGATGTCAAAACTTCTCCAGGCAGCTCGATTTCCAATTTCCTCTGCCACTCGAACTGTCTTAAATTTTTCACTCACGTATATGCTTCGTGCTTATTTTTCAAATAATAACTGAAGCAGGTAATGTTCAACCCCACTTTTAAAGGAAAGGAACAGGTAGAGTGAGACAGTTAGATATGCACTGACTCATACTTGCATAAGCAATGCACCTCATTGTACAGGTAAATTATTTTCATGAAAGTGTGCGTGGGGTACACGAGTAAATACAGCTTATGTGGATCATGAACTGATGTATGGCATTCAGTGTTTTGCCAAGATATTGTCATTTTTTTCATATATATCTCTTTCTGTTAATTTCTGTCTTGTATAAATTTGACGATAAAAGCAGTAGAGTGCGAGAGGAGTCGGTGGCCAGTGACCTTGAAATAAGTCTCCTCACTAAAAATGATTCAGAATTCTGTTATCTGATGAATTAGTGTGCTGAGAGGATTGAGTCCTTCATGAGTCAGTATTTTCAGTTGTAAATACATTCCAGTGTTTTATTGTTACTGTTATTGTTTTCTTTTTTTGATGAACGTACAACATTTGTGTGTTAAATTTTTCAGATATAATCTCAGGTTTTATGCCATTGTTATTCCCGTAATTGTTGACTTACGTAAACAATCTTTCATGCATATTTTGTAGGAGTGTTTGTAACTTCATACACAATTTCATGTTCCTAATGGCAATGGTTCATTAATTATCACTTTTGAACTTGGAGGAAAAGAAAGTTGTTAAATTCCTGCCATGTTGTTTTATGAAATTTACTCAGACAGACCAGTGTTTCCTGTTGCACACAGATGAACAGGAATGATTAATATTTTCATAACAATTTATAGAATGAACAAGTTTAGATGGTCGCAGCTCTTATTTAAGGAGACAGTATGTGTAACTCCGTTATTTAGCTTCGTTATCACACAGACTCAAGACAACAGTATGTTGTTATTGTTTCTGACATTGTTACTTGGAAGTGTGAAATAAGAATTTGATGTATTGAGCAGCTTGGCACAGGCAATTTTGCCTGGGTTCCAGCTATCATCCTCATGATTTGGAACCTGTGAACCAACCTGCATATTGATAGTGCGTGAACATATCCTTGTATGATGTTACAGGACACAGGTCTCAGGCATCTCCCGAAGTCCGCCATATCTCGGGTCAGCATGGCAAAGAGTTCCGTGACTTCCTCGTCCGTTACCCAGATACTTTTGTGGTTGGGGAGGAGACGGTCATGCTAAAGGAGTGGGAGGGTCAGGAGCCACAGCCGTTTCATGAACTGGAGCAGGTAACGCTCCGATATATATTTTAAGGTAGTCTCGCATACCTTCATTATTACCGAGAGTTCCTTGACATGATTACCGTGGCAATGGTATAAAAGACACATGTTGTCGTATAAGGTTGAAAATTGCTTAGCAATGTTACCATGGCAACATTTATATTAACAGTATACACAAATGTGACATTTTCATGTGCTGTTATAAATTATCGTGGCTAAATGATATAATTTTTAAGTGTATTTTATCAGAACTGTGTCCATGTTCTTCACTTCACTTCACTGTTCAATATTTGGAGATGCTTAGATACGCTGCAGACTTAAAGTACAGGAATATGCACAAAAATATAGTACATTTGCCAGTCATAAGCCTTAATAAATAAGTAGTGTATGGTTTGTAAGCATATGGCCTTCTGCTGGTGATTAAAATATTTTCAGAAATACTATTGTCGCCACAATCACTCGCATTCATCTACAAACGTGCCTTTCTGATGAAAACATTTACTTACTGCATCTGCTTATAGTTTAGTTTTGTTACTTGCGATTAGACAGGAAACGCAGTCAAAGTTTATCTGTTAATAATTTTAAAAATTGTAGAAAGGTCATCAAATGTGCACAAATACAGTTTTGTGATGGAGGTCTCGGGAGGGGGGGGGGGGAAGATGGTCCTCAGTGTCACTTTGTTATTGCTGTAAACAAATATTTACAGTTGATACTGTTCCTTTGTGTTTTTCAGGTACACATTGATCCCGCAGTCACGGCACAGTTACTGGGATTTCTTTCACAGTGTGTTGAGATGAAAGGCCCAATGTTGGTTGACCAGTTGTTCCATGCCGTAGCTTCATCGCGCATTCCCCAAGATCAGTGGTCGTGCATGTTTAACACCCCCCAGGATCTCTCTACCTTCCTCAAAATGCACTCTAACGTCTTTCACGTGCAGTCGAATCTCGTGAGTTTAATTTCTGTTCCTCCTCAAACTTCCCCCGCTAAGTCTTGCAGCAAACGCAGTTGCCAAATCTCCACCAGTCCACAACTGTGTTCCCCCTCCCATCAGAACAACAACATCAATAACAATGTTACCAATGTTAGCTCAAACCCCATAACATTATCCAGTGTTAATAATAACGTAGAGTCCCAGGGAGGGTGTCTGCCAGCACCAGTTCCTCCTGCTGCAACCCTTCAGAATCAGACGTTGAAACAACGAATCAATTCACTGGTTATAAAAACAATTGCAGATAACGCAGAAAGGGACAGAAGTTATGCTGCCTCTGCATTGGCAAATAATCATCCTCCTGGTGGCGACGCTTGGAAACTGAAAGTACTGCAGAACACGAGGGTCGTCGTTACTGTGAAGGAGAGCCTTCAGGTAAGTAAAACGTCGTGGCTCCTAAGTGCAATTTTCGCTTTAAAGGACTGATGTGTTTTATTAACTTGAGAACCACACACTGCAGAATGAAACTTGCAGAATATATAAAACAAACAACTTTTATTGTAGTGTTACGTGTTTTAATATATACTGCATTGTATATTCATATATTTATAAGCAGCCTTTGTGTTTCCGTATGAAGCTTATCCTTTGCTGGGAAATTCGTAATTAATCGCAGTAGCACAGTAGGGACAGCCTTCAGCCAAAGTATTCACTTGCAGCTTAGCATTGGTATGAAACATTTATATTGTGGCACTTGAAATTATTCACTATCTGGCCCTTTTCCGTCTTCAGGCGAGAGGAACGGTACCTACTCAGTTGGGTCCACCAGAGGGAGCTAATCTCTGTCCGAGCAGCATATAATTTTAAGTGTAATTAACAATCGTCAGAACCCTTCAGAATTGAATTTATATCGTGAGCTGTTCAGTGCAGTGCAGTGTTGTCACATTTTGCCGTTCAGCCATTGCAAGTCTGGCCTGAACCACCTTACTTAAGATACGCTTGGAAACACTTGTGAGTTTGGCTCTCTACCACGAGACCCAACTGAAACCGGTTGAGAAGCGCGTGAATGCACTTGGCCCACCCCACACTTTGCGGCCTGTTGCATACCTTTCGTCTGATGCGTTTCTGCCCGTGTTTCACAAGGAAAGGAATCTGATAATCTGCTTTCATGTTTAATTTCACAGCATTTTGAGATACAAAAATGTCCCCTTGACTCTTCTTGAAATGCTCTTAAAGAAATAAATTTTATGGCTGTGTATATTCAGGAAATTGTGGAAATTGTGTTCAGATTTAGGAATCAGAATGTCATCGCTGGTGGGACTCCTTCATTTCATGTCTTATTTACTAAACTGACTTTATTTTTGCCATATCCAATTCAGATTTCATAGTAATCATGTTATTACTCACCACCACATTAGGTCTGAAGTGGTATCATGATCACGCAAGTATTTAAGAAGTACTACTCCAAATTTTACTTATTTTTGTGGACATTTCTGAACTTTACTCTTATTTAGTTTGACAGTCTCTGCTCAACATAAAGTATGTCCTTATCCAGAAATTTGAATTCATATTGAAAACTGCTTATTTAAATAAATTTGTTTGATCACTGTGACAGTTTTTCTCTTAGGTTGTGGAGGATATCTTGTCTCGAGCAGCCACAGAGAAGGTCGCTGTTTCATTTGACTGTGAGGGCATCAACCTTGGTGTCAAAGGGCAGTTGACACTCTTTCAGCTTGGTACTGCGTCAGGTTTGGCGTACATCTTCGATCTTATCACATGTCCCACCCTTGTCACAGCCGGTGGACTGCAGCATCTCCTTGAATCAGAGACTGTTACGAAGGTAAGCGTTTACTCTCGAGTCCCCAGAATTTTTTCCTGGAGACCATGTAGGAAAATTCTATACAGACCACTTTTGAAAGTAATAATTTCGTACTGAAATGTATGTAAGTATGTTTAGTAATGGGTAAGGCGCATGACTTTGGCCCCCTTACCTATAAATGTCTCCTTGCAGCAGAGTCCTTCCTGATAAGCTGATAGTCACACAGCTGGTTATGACATTCTGTGTCTTATGTGGAATGAGGGTTTGTGACTGTTCACAAGACATCACCACGTCCATATTCCGAACAAACTGTATGTACCTAGTCTGCATTGTCGAACGCGACTCCTGTAAGATTAGTGGATTGTGTATTTAATACAAGGCGGTGGGAAGAGAGTCAGTGAAAGTACATACGACACAAATAACAGGCCAATGTAAGTGCAACCGTTAGCGATGCTGTCTTTCATGATCGTATTCAATCTTGTATCAACTTGCATCAAGATGGCTGTCTAGTGGGTAATGTTGTGTAGTCTGGTAGAAGCTTACAACAATCTAGAGGTCCTTGCTGCCTCCATCACCCTGATGATGGAGGCAGTAAGGACCCCTGAAATGTTGTTCGACATCTATCAAACTACACGGCACAACAGCCCAGAAGACGGAAATCTTCAAACTCACCGCCTTGAAAACCTCAAATCCTACAACTTAGATCAACTCTCTCAGTATTAAAGCCTTTCCACTTAATCATCAAAACTTGACTTTTACAGTTACTAAATTCAATTTCTTGTAATAATTCCAGTTCCATTATTACTAGATTGTCATTCTGTGCTGAAGAATGAGAATTGAGTTGTTTTATTTTCGTAACACAACAGTGGAGTTAGAAGCTTCTGATCCACGGATTCTGTAATGACCGTACCTCACGGACCTAATCTGAATGGTGCTAGTAGTTTATTGGTGACAGGGAGTTAGAGTGCACCACTGTGAGGTATCCTATAGTGTCTGGGACACGGAAACCAATGCTGTGGATCACTAACAAGGAACTTATACATGTCTTTCTGCAATTTCGTTCTAACACTTTGAATCATATTGGACAAAGTTGAAAACAAGAAAAGACATTACACGTGCAATGTGTCATCTCAGGCCATAGGAAAGGGAAAACCCGGCATTTGTAACTTTAGCCCCGTCCACTGAAATTAAATGACTCAAATGCTAACATTTACGTGAATTCACAAACAGGAACAAACTGTCGTTGATAACACATTTAAAGTGTTGGCTTACCACTTTTATAGAAAAATATGTGGCAGTGGTGAATGCTTACTCACATTTTACTGTAGGAAAATGGGAGGATGCTGGAAAACTGCTCCGGAATGGTTTAAAGAGCATTCTAAGAGTACTTCGTCACGCAGACAGAAGAGATAACTCTTGTAAAGGATTATGAGAAGAAATGAAATTGGAAGTCTCAGAAAGACTGCAGTGTGACAGCAGATGGTAGAAAGCACAAAGCAGGAAAAATGGCCAAGTACTGCATTTGAGTATTGTTTATAAAAGAGTTGGAAAACATTTTTTTGTTGATTGAATTTGAAGGAAATTTTGTGCATGTTCGTGCTAAACAACTAAATTTTATTCTCAGAGTTTTGATTTTTAGGTTTAATATTGTCGTAGATGATGGTATATTTGCAAAAAACGTCTGAAATGCTTTCAGTGAATGTAGTTCGTTCCATTGTTTTGTTTTAGGTTCTTCATGATTGCCGCAATGATAGCGTTAACTTATACAATCAGTTCAACATAACCCTTCGCAACGTCTTTGACACACAGGTGAGTGGAACTGAAAGTGACTCGCTCCATTTGATTGTTTGCGGTTTTTATGGTCGGTAAATAGTTCTCGTCTAATTTAGTCATGGAACAGAAGACAAGTATATTATTGAAGATTTCCGTCTTCTGGGTTGTTGCGCTGTGTAGTCTGCCTCCGTCATCAGGGTGATTCATCACCCTGATGACGGAGGCAGTATGACCTCTGAAACGTTGGTTAACATCAACCAGACTACACATCGCAACAACCCAGAAGACAGAAATCTTCATACTCAGCGCCCTGATGACGGAGGCAGTATGACCTCTGAAACGTTGGTTAACATCAACCAGACTACACAGCGCAACAACCCAGAAGACAGAAATGTTCATACTCAGCGCCCTGATGACGGAGGCAGTATGACCTCTTAAACGTTGGTTAACATCAACCAGACTACACAGCGCAACAACCCAGAAGACAGAAATCTTCATACTCAGCGCCCTGATGACGGAGGCAGTATGACCTCTGAAACGTTGGTTAACATCAACCAGACTACACAGCGCAACAACCCAGAAGACAGAAATCTTCATACTCAGCGCCCTGATGACAGAGGCAGTATGACCTCTGAAACGTTGGTTAACATCAACCAGACTACACAGCGCAACAACCCAGAAGACAGAAATCTTCATACTCAGCGCCCTGATGACGGAGGCAGTATGACCTCTGAAACGTTGGTTAACATCAACCAGACTACACAGCGCAACAACCCAGAAGACAGAAATCTTCATACTCTTCGCCCTGATGACGGAGGCAGTATGATCTCTGAAACGTTGGTTAACATCGACCAGACTACACAGCGCAACAATCCAGAAGATAGAAATCTTCATACTCACCGCTGTGAGAACCTCAAGTCTTACAAGTATATTATTGTATGAAAGGCATTTCACTGGATGTGACATTTTCCTTTGCCTGCAAAGTGAATGTTAAATAACTGAAAATATGCTTTAACTACTTCCTTCCAAATTTTATCTGTTTTACAATTTATAAACATTTATGTCTGTCTCTAATAGCTGTCAGTGTAAGAATGAGGTATGAAAATGTATAAATCAGTTCAAGGTGTTAATATTAATTCCCTAGTATCAGCTTCATCTGGTACAATTAAAAGAACCCTTTTCTTTGTGACAAAGTAAAACAGGAGATCAGCTGCAGGATTCAGTGTACTCCAAGGCTGTTATGAACTGCGTAAGGAACATGGCAGATCAGAAGAGTGGCTGCGGAGTTGGATAAGAATCTGCGTTAGCTTCTTCTGAGCATATTAATAGCAAAAATTTTATTCTCTATGATTAAACAGCATAGCTCAGTCAGTATAGTGACGGGCTACGGGCTGGACGACTGGGGTTCGATCCCCGACGGGGGCAGAGGATTTTTCCTCTAGCCTCTGCGTCCAGATTGGTTTATGGATCCACCCAGCCTCCTGTCAAATGGATACTGGGGACCTTTCGTGCCGATCACTGACCCCTGTCTAGTGCTGAGGTCAAGAATGAGTAGGAGCTGTATCACCTGCCCCCCCAAGCGCCTACATAGCGTACAGCAGGACAGCTTTGCTTTGGCTGCTTTCTGTCATTAAGACAATAATTCTGCATGTGTAACACATAAAGACAGATAGATCCAATATAGAATAAATGTAGTGAAGCAGCTAACTTGAAACTTGTTGCCATGCAAGACGATATCAGTTCATGTGTTTCAAACAGTGCAATGTTTCAAATTGCCGTGTTGGCTGCGTCGTGGCTCACCACCAGCCAAGTAATGCTGAAGTGCAGGAGTGAGGAATGAGTTGAAATTGTAAGCAAGAACATGAGAAATAATATCTTATTTATGCACTCTAAAAGTTGCATGGCAAAATAATTTTTAAAGTTTTTAAGTATAATGACTTTTGTAAAAGAATATGCATATTTTCCAAACCACTCATTTGAAATTAAAATATCCAGAAAGGAACTGAGATCATAGCAGCAGACCATACATCTTCAAGGTAGAAAGGGTCTTAATAGTGCTAAGGTTAATTTAAGACAAAATATAGCATCTGTTCAGACCTGAAATTCTTCGTTTGTCTTACAAGTTCTTTGACCACTGCAGAAGTATGAATTTTTCTTTAATTTTTCTCTGATGGAGAACAATAACAAACTATTGCATATTGTGCAGATGTTGAAATTTCAGAATTTGGTGTTGTGAAATTTTTGATGCGTCCTTTAACTGTGACATCCTCTTTCGTGAAGACTGATACAACGTATACAGGCTTTCCAGAAAATAATCAGCATCAACAGTTAATTTTACATTTTTTACTGCATTCAAGACACTTAAATTTATTCTAAAGACAGTCAGTATAAACTAATTCAATAACTTTAATTCTGGCATATTTTCCGTACAATATCAGAAACTACAAATTAGACTTTGTGTATTGTAATATTAGTCTTAGAGGTAACATTTCCTTCTTAAACATGCTAGCTTTAAAATTTTAAGTAATGGAGCTCTGACGTTTCTTTGTGGCCTTTGTTTTTATATTCTATTAAGTATATTGCTTATAGTAACTTATAATTTCATGGAGAACTTACAGAAAACTTTATCTTCCCTCTCCCATTCATTTTTCAACTTGAAGTTTTCTTGAGAGTTACTTAAATAATCAAATCTACTGTGAGAAACTTCAATGTGTCTGGCAATGTTTTTTTAAATTATTTAAAGTGTCAAAAATTTATAGTTTCCCAAAGAGCTGTAAATCGCATCCGAAATGTAGGTCCTGTTGAAGGCCTTAAAGTGGTAGAAGAATGAGTCTCCTGTCCTGTTCAGAGTCAGGGTATAAATGGTGCAGTGATTCAGCATTAAGGAAGATTTACATTTCGAAATATTATAATTTTTTTACCTCGCCCAGTAACCGTACCACCCAGTATTGTTAAAGTCATAGATGGTCACAGAATTTGTGCTCGCAAACTTTCAATCTGGTGGAAAGTGACTCTCCAGTGTCGTGCTACTACAAGGAACAGAGAGAGTGAGACGTTGTAAGATGTAATTGGCAGTGGAAGGTGACTGCATCTGTATTGTTACAGGCGGCACATGCGGTCTTGCAGCTTCAGGAATCTGGGAAACCTGTGTATAAGGTGAAGAACGTGTCATTGAACGCTCTTTGTAAACTGTGTGATGCCCCCGTAAACCCCATGAAGGATCAGCTGAAGAATGTGTACCGCAGGGACCAGCGTTACTGGGGCAGACGCCCGCTGACTCGGGATATGATGCTATATGCTGCGTCGGATGTTTTAGTCCTAGTACCGCAGGTGTACACTGCCATGACAAGGTCGGTGGACGTGAAATAATTCTAATCTGAAATGGATGAAACCTCTCTCGCTTGTATTCCTTAGAGATAGTTTCTTACATTTATTTGCACGTCCCATGAGTCATTCAGTATTATTTAGAGCCATGTAAAAAATGTAATGGAAATGGATAAAAGTAACATGAAGAAACGTCATTTCAGTCGGCATTGTGTAATAAGCAACTGTTCTTTATGTTGGCAGGCTGATCAAGCCAGAGTATGAGTCCCTTCTGAAGGAGCTCTGTGAGGAACAGATTTTCATGCATATTAAGCCAGGTGATGTAAAACAGCGCAAGAAACAGCGCAAAGTTGAAACAGAACTGGCAGATTTGCGAAACAAACTTTCAGTAAGCATTAACAAGACAAACATCGTGCTCAGCAACAGGGAGATTCGTCTGCTCAGGTGAGATTCTTCACTTGCGCTGTCTTGCCTAGTCTGTTAACATCGCGGTAATTTGTGTTGCGCTGCGTTGAAAACTTCCGAATTCGGGCGTGTATAAATTACAGGAGTTTGCAAAAGAAAGTTGTGGACATAATATTAGAGGTAAATAAAGGGATGGATGAAGCTCGGTTAATATGGTTATGAGATGTATTTATCTATTTGTAATTTATTTAACAGTGCTGTCAGTAACTCAAACTACGGTAAACTCTCAATTTTCCAGGCTAATGAAGGGGAGATGTACACATAATTAAAAACGTGGATAATGCAGAATATTTTGTTTGGTATTTTCACGTAACGTCGCAGGATATTTTACACAACTGGCATTTATTTTTAGAAATACACTTAGTTTGTAATTGTTGTGCATCGTTGGACTCGTCATGGCTGTTGTGTTGGTGATAGCAGTGACAGTAAGCAGCCATGTTGCACCAGTCACACTGCAGAAAATGAAGCAGGTAGGACAAGATGATGGCAGTCTTGTCTAGCAAGGGAATGATTCTGGTATTGAATTTCACATGAGTGAAAGTGATAAAAGTGGGCTAAGTACAGTCTATAATGAGAGTGTTGATATTGTTCATTTCTTTTACAAAAATGTGACACCAGAAATAATAAAATCTATCGGAGAACGTTCTCTCAGAACGTGACAGCTGCAGTGTTTGCCAAAATACTGGATAACTTTTCAGTTTTTGAAACAAGCTTATCCCTGAAACCCGAAGATTTCCATTGAACTTCAGCCATGAAAACCTAAGGACAAGAATTATCAAAGAGCATGAACAAATATCACTCTTATGTTATTGAGAAAGAGACTCCAACCCTTAACACTTGTCTACAGAAATGTACTGACATGTGTGAAGATTAATTAATACATCTTTGGTAATGTGCTTGTTGATAAAAGAAATGGAAAACTAGTGACATATGTGTTGGTCTAAAGAGCCATGTTGTATTTTCTAATTTATTCTGAAGTCATGGATCATGAGAGATTTTTACTTTTTCTATCACTCAAGAAACTCTGAATGGGATTTCATTAAATTTGTTTTTGAAGAGTTTTACCAGAACCTGTCAACATATGATGAAGCTAATAAGCTAGTAGGCGTGAATTATATGAATGGGGCAGTCAGATGAGCAGTAGGATTTGAGGTTTTCACCGCGGTGAGTCCAAAGGTAGGGCTATCTTCTGAGTTGTGCCATTTAGTCTGGTAGAAGTTTACCAGCATTTCAGGGGTCCTTGCTGCCTCCATCATCAGGGCGATGACATTAGTAAACTTCTACCAGCGTACATGGTGCTACAACCCAGAAGACCGCCATCTCTGAGTTTGTTCTGCTTTACAGGTACCTGGATTTAACAGAAGAGGAGAAGGAGAAGCTGAGGGGTTCATACAAAGTTGCACGGAAACTGGAGAAGCTGGAGAACGCACAGGACAGGCACGTACTGTACACGAAACTTGTCTGTTTGCAAGTTGACCCATTTGACAGAAAAAACTGTATATAACCTTTTAAAAAAGTAAAGTAAAGCTGTCCCACTATACACCATGTAGGCGCTTTGGGGGGGGGGGGGGGGGGGGAAGAGGCGGTATAGCTCCTACTCATTCTTGACCTCGGCACTAGATGGGGGTGAGTGGTCGGCATCATGCCTTGGCTGTGCTTTACCCCCAAGAAAGGACCCTGGTACCTATCAGATACGAGACTGGGCGGGCCCCAGAACAAGTCTGGATGCAGAAGCTAGAGGAAAAATAATACATTGATATCTGTTTCAAAACGTGGTTTAAAAATTGGTTGGAAAATACAATTTTGAACTTGAATTAAAAACAAAACAAAATAAACATGTCACTTATAAACATGATATAAAAATGATTTTTCAGCCAATGGAATGCAGTGTTTGTCAGGCGAGCGGTTTGAATTCCGCTGTAACACCTTTTTAAAATTTCAATACAGATTTGAATAGAAATCTTATACTTATGAGATATTTTTCTTCAGAGATGGGAAGAGTGAAGATGAAGATGAAGACGAGGACTGCGACGGTTGTAATGGCGACAGCGGTGATTTCCCAAGTTTAGAGAACAGTGGGAAAACTTCACCTTCATCCGGTGAGTACTGCAAACATGTACGTGTGAGAGAACTTGATTGCATTGTGTAAGATGTAATCATTCTCAGAAGAGGAAATTTGTGTGCAGGGATTTTCACGATGTTATCAGAAATTTTAACTCTGCATCAGGGCATTACAGACATAACGAGTCACTGAGGGCCACATACGGTAACTTGTACATCCATTTATTTATTCGTTGGGAGCTGCAGCGTTGAAATATCGACACATTTATGTCCCGAGTTCATGAGGGTAATTTTAAAATTACTCTCAAATGTTGCATGACGAATCACATATGCCCTACTGATAGATTTACAGCTATTTATAACATTTCAGGTGGGTTAACGTCGCCTAGAACGCCCGTGTCGGAGCCCTTGTCTTTGACTGAGTCGATGCAGTTGTTAGACGAGATACTTTCTGATGGACGAATGGAAAGGCTTGACAAAATTGAGCGGCTGGAAGCAGTTCTCTCCGTGATCACGTCTCCACCGGCTGAAAGTGGTGGAACAGAGAGTGTTCTTCCATGTTGTTTGTGTCGGTGTCACGCTAATGCTAGTCTGTGCGACCAGCAGGGTACTGCAGGTTCAAAGGCACGAGGTCAGTAGATTTGCTTATCTAACTTTCATCAAGATTAGGTTCTTCAAATCATTTGATCGTAATTTTTGTGTGTTGTGTTTTTCAGATTAAATTAAGAGCATTAGTTGCAATTAGCATTAGCTTCAATAGAGCTAGGGTGAAGGATAAGCTGAGTTACTTTTTTGGGGATCAATTAATTCCAGAGGCAAATAGCTTTAAGTACTTAGGAATACTTATTCGCAGTGATCTGAGCTGGGCAGATCATGTGAATTATACACTAATTAAAGCATGGAAGGCTCTCCATTTCGTAATGCGTATACTAAAAAAGGGAAATAACAATACGAAACGTTTAGCTTATACGTCGCTAGTGAGACCGATACTTGAATATGGAGCTGTGTGTTGGGACCCTTACAGGGAAGGACAGGTAAGAGCACTAAATCGGGTGCAGAAGAGAGCGGCTAAATTTGCTAATTTCACGAACGAATCTGGTTGGGAAACATTGGCACAGCGTAGATTGATAGCCCGAATGTGCGCCCTTTTCAAAGCATACACGGGGGGCCGGGCTTGGAAAATGATAGAGGATAGATTATTAAAGCCATGCTACCTGGGCAGGGACGATCATACTCGGAAAATTAGGACTAGGAAACAAAGAACGGATGTAGGCAAATATTCCTTTGTAAATAGGACCATAAGAAGCTGGAACCAATTACCTCCAGGCGTGCTAGAGTCTTTCCCCTGTAAATTAGGCACCTTTAGAAAGAGGGTCAGAAAAGTAGTTACAAGCTAAGGGTTATTAAGTTGGGAATAAATGGTGATAAGTGAAGTGAAGTGTCTTAGTCTCCAAGTGATGAAGGGCTGTAGTTCTTTGGGATAAAATTTTCATGTACTGAGAGCGGACTTTATATTCCACTCTTAAGTATTGTGATTAATTAGTGGATGTGTGTTTTTTTATTGTGTGTCAGATGTTTTATTTTGAGTGTGGTATGTTGTATTGTTGTGTCTCATTGTATTGTTGTGTGAGTGCATCAGTTCATGACGTTTGTAATACATTACAGTTATTGTCTTATGTCTAGGTGGTATTAAGTTCTTTTTTTTAAGTTAAGTACTTGAGGTTGGATGGTTTTGTAATTTATGAGTTGGTTGATTTTGAGTGGGATGTGTTGTTTTTGTTGTGTCCTTTTTTATTGTTTTGTTCTGTCTCTGTGTTGATGTATCTCATTGTATGTTGTGTCTTATAGTTTTTGTTGTGTCCTTTGTTTATTGTTTTGTTGTGTCTCATTGTGTTGATGTATCCCATTGTTTGTGTGTCATATTGTTTTTGTTGTGTCCTTTTGTTTATTGTTTTGTTCTGTCTCTGTGTTGATGTATCTCATTGTTTATTGTGTCTTATTGTTTTTGTTGTGTCCTTTGTTTATTGTTTTGTTGTGTCTCATTGTGTTGATGTATCCCATTGTTTGTGTGTCATATTGTTTTTGTTGTGTCCTTTTGTTTATTGTTTTGTTCTGTCTCTGTGTTGATGTATCTCATTGTTTATTGTGTCTTATTGTTTTTGTTGTGTCCTTTGTTTATTGTTTTGTTCTGTCTCATTGTTTTGTATGTTATTGTAGGACACTGCCACCGGGTATAAACCCATTTGCAGTCAATAATAAATAAATAATAATAATAATAATACAGTGAGATTTTTCGGTACTGCAGGAAAAACAAACACAGTAACATTGAATAATTAAATATTCAGCATTTTCTCAGTACAGAGTTACTTCAGAAGGTGTGAAGAATCGGAGTGTGAATGAAAATAATATTCACGAATAATTTAGTCTGAAAATAAGGGCTGAGAAACTAATACTTAGATGTTTGAACCCCTGGGAGTGCAATATTATACTGAATTTTACATTATATGAAAGTGGCCGGCTGTGACATGGTCGACGAACTGCCTAAGAAACACTAAAGGAAATTCTTTTGTCACAATGTGGTTGTGGGAACATTTTAGTGTATCAGTTATATATAAAAATGAGAAATATTGTACATTTTTACTGCTATTTTAATATAATTTACAAGTAATCGTAACAGCTAAAATATGTCGTCTCTGTCCTCATAACATTTGATTATTATTTTTCAGTTACTTTGTTATATTTTTATGGTACAAATAATATTTTGTTCCAGATGTTGGCAGTTCTGGTGGACAGGTTGATGTGGCATCTCAGACACATTCAACTGGCGACATTGTGATAACAAGAATCTTTTTCGTCGAGGAGGAGAAGGAACGAGAGAAGACTCTCACGTCAAGCCCCAGGAGGGGCCCCTTACCTCGGCAACATTCTCCTTCCTCCCCCTCCTAGGATAGGACTTCGCTTAGGGATCTTGTTGTTATCGCTACATCTTCTAGAAAGAAGAATCTCTGTTTTGGACAAAAATTATAATTATAATTCTAAATTATTAATAATAATTATTCTGTTCTTGGGTTGAAGTCGCCTGTTACATTTGCAGGGATCACAGGTTCGGTAGTTGAGCCTTAGCGATACTTGAACAAGTTTCTGCTAGGTGAGAGTTGTCTCAGTTAGAAGTCACAAGTGCCAACATGTAAGATTGTCTTCCTACAGACTAGACGTACTAACAGGATGACTTACTGTCCATAGCAAGAGCTTGTGTGAACGATTTCTTATTTCCTTCTGCCTATTTTTATGTTGCTGGCAACAGAATTTACAAGATTCCATTCAAGTATATCCTGTAAAATAAAATAATTATAGCCCAAAATTATCCTATTTATGAAACATTGTTTGGTATCTATACAGGTTTTTAGAATCACCCTGTATAAGGATAAAATTTCTACACAAGACTAGGCAGTAAGTTAGGGGTATCCAGAATTTTGTTAGAGATTTGTTATTGTTACTGCTGTTGTTTTCAGTGCTGCTGCTTACATTTTTATATAATTTTATAGGTAAAAATTTACCTAAGTACTTTTCAAGTTTGATGCAAATTCTCACTTTTATATTCTAGACTGTGTTGTAATGTGAAAATTTACTGTTAAGAAAAACATTTATATTTCGAATTTATGCTGCAAACATTTGCTGGTACTGAGGTGGTTGGGAAACATTTTTATATTTCTGCAGGGGTTTAAAATTTTTTCTAAGTTTTTAAAGTAAATTTTTCCATTACAGTTTGTATGAGCCACGTCAGATTTGCGTACTGCGGTATGGAGGAAGATAAACTCTTAATTAACAGTAGTTTAATCGTATGTTTCATTGTCCTGTGATGTGTGTGTGGGGGGGGGGGGAGATGTGACAACCTTCTTCAGAACAGTAAATGTAATTAAATACTCTCTGATGTGTTTTACCATTATTAAAATAGGATGTGTAGTTGATGGTGTTTCTGCCAGAGGCATCGTGAAACAGAATAACGTACATGCTCATTATAACAAGTGATTCCACATTTGAATAAAAGTCTTGTCATATTCCGTTTGGAACTGTAAGATGTTCATTTAATGTTTGTCATGAAATCTGAACTAGTTTCTTATTATGGAAGTAGATTGAATTGAAAATCATAATGTGTGGCGCTTGCTTCCACAGAGTACGTCTGCAGATGCTGCATGTAAGCGCACTTACCATAGTGTCCGTCTTTTCTTTTCTCTCTTTCTTTCTTTTTTTTTTTCTCCAGAGAATTTTGTTGAATAATGCTTAAATTTTTTAGACTCGCAGAAAAGACGTGCCTTGCCACTGCTAATGTGTGATAACTGTGGAAGTTGGTGCGTGGGTGAAAAATGCACTTACATCACAGGTTTGAATTCTGGAAGACTTCACTTCATCCAAAAAAAATGATATATTGTGTTGAGAATGTAAACTAATTTTTTTTACGGGAAAAGTTTTCCTGTTGACGTCACACATCCTGTGCCTGGCACAGAGTGGACGTTGTTGGTGGCAGAATGTTTTTGTGAAAGGAAGAATCCTTGTGGAATGTACACATTATTTATTTGTATGTTTTTCAGTTTAATCAGACTTCATGGCTCTACTTCGTAGATATGTTGTTTGCATTTGTTATTCTTACTGATTTGTATATTCAGATCCGCAGACTGTTGTCCACGTTATTTATTTATACCGAAGTCTACGCCACTTCACATTTTGAGCATTGAATTAGGCCCTACAGCTGAGTTTCTCAGCCTGAGGGCTGAATGTGTATTATGTGGAGCCCACATATTTTGCAATATTGCGTTACTGACGTGATGCAGAAAACGTGCTTTGCTGATGTCTGTACTTGGCAGTAGATATTGCTGTGAGCAAATGTACAGTTTACTGAAGAATTTTAAATCAAAAGTTGGATGTGTGTTACTGATGGGATTTTGGAAGGATGCGTGCGTATTGCAACAACAGAGATTACAGATTACTCGAGCAGAAGCAGCGTTTTATGTATATATATATATATATATCTATGGTCTGATTTTGTTCAAAAATGTTATTGAGTAATGTGTGTTCATAGTACTAAGCCTATTTAATAGTATTTTTAATAAATTTCCATAACATTTCAATAAATTGTCCACGGAAGTTCTTCATGGTCTAGTGTGAGTGAAGTGCATCTTCATGGGTCGTGTTGTTTGCAACAGTGGGTCTGGGATTCTCGCTGTTGGAACCCTTTGTCACACAAATTTGGGGAGGGAGATCATTATTTTGATCACATTAGTACAATAATTATCAAATGCTCATTAATGACCTCAGGATACTTTAGTGTAGGTATGACCTATAGCATAAGAGTGACCTTTGGGTCCCATTACTAGAACAGTGGCTTATGAGTTGTGGCACGAAGAACAGCTTTGGAATGTCATTGTACTCCAAAGAGTACATATTCCCAACTTTGTTTATTATCTTGTGGCCCCAGGTCTCGAAAGGTGAAGAACCCCTGCCGCGCGGTGTTCGGATCACAGGCCTTCCACAATGAGGATGTTCAGAAACATTTTCTCAACTTTCTCCCGTTTCGTCGAACATTTGTTGCCGGTAATCGCTGTCACCATGAACTTAGAGGGAAAAATTGGGATTCTGAGCTACAGAAAAGCATCCGGTATCACCGACGCTAAATTACTTTGGCAATTGATATGAAGTTCTTTGATGAAACTTTATATTTTAATGAGGAAAATTCAAAATTGGGGTTTACTGTGACACACATTTATGATCCTGAGCAAAGAAAAAAATTAGACCATGGTATTTGAATCTCTATTGAAATATTAAGAATGTTAAAACTAAGTTTATATGTGAGTGCAAAGTGCATCTTAAGGTGACTAATTTCGGCTTTTTTAACCATGTAGATACAAAACCAAATAGAAAACAATTTTAACTAGCTGAGTAGTGTTAGTAACTTAATATGATAAGTGACGAATGGTACTATACCATGGGAAATAATACAATAGCTTTAATTTTCGCTAGGATTAAGCATAATTGACGTTCGTGCAGGAAACTGACGACGAGTTTCAGTGTGCACAGCTTAATGTGGTGATTGTAAGTAATTACTTGTAGCCGTAGGTTTTTCCTTCGACGTGATTGGGCACGTATTTAAAGAGAGGTGAAAATGAGGTTGCAGATATGTTGGGGTCTTAAAATCATAATACAAGAAGATTCATGTTCTTGGTACAAAATAATATAATTTGGGGTTATAAGTAGTTAGATTCTACCTTTTGTTTCTTTTAACGGTGTTTCGGACACGGTTTTCAAACTGTTTGAAAGTTCTAATGTGTGGTAAGAGCCAGTCTCTTGAATAATTTGTTGTCACGAATGGTAACGTTTTATGATTTGATGGTTGAACGGAACCTGCAGAACTGTTTGACGGGGCTTGTCATGGGGCTGATTGAACCTGTTATATACATTGTGCACCAACTAGGCGAGGTGCGTGGAATGTAGTTCTGTAAAATGCCATATTGGTGCGAACGTTTAATGTTGTAGGCAGAATAATGGCATTTGTGTCACTTAGGTGTTTCATAGGGGGTTTTTGCTCTAAATACTTGCAGTTTTCATGTAAATTGCATTGCATTCGCATAGAAATGAGCCTCGACTGGGGTGGCAGGCGGAGTGACTTGATGAGAAAAGAAGCTGAGGGCCATTTCATGCGCTGTTGGGCCACTGATCTCTCTGGCTGTGATGTGTAAGGGACGATGTTCACTGCTCCAGAACTTAGTATAGGCAGTCCACATTAACGTGCTTCTGAATACTACAATTCCGTTGTAAATCAGTTTTCATGTTTCCATATAACACTTCCACTGCCATGTGCATCAAACAAAGTTTTAATTTCCGCCAGTGCCAAACGCGCTTATCTCCCATAGATGATGAATGAAGCTTTGACGTGCTGATTTATGGATTCACAAATGATATTCTCTCACATAATAACCTCCTGTTCCCTTACAAACATGCAGTTGACTCGTGATAGAGATGACTAATGCAAACTGTGATTGACCGAAACATTGTGTGAAAGTGAACATCAGATTACCTTCAAATGTAATCTGAAATGTTTAAGAAAATGCTTCAATTTTTCCCCTCGTTAAATTCCCACACTGAAAAATGACTGGCTTAGGGCATGGCAGTGTACGTGTTAATGTGATCAGATGCATTGCGTTGTTTGTGTACTGCGGTTTTGAAATTGAAAAGGAGACGCAGATGGCAGATGATCGGTTAATATTTGCAGTCAGCTCATTGTGTTACTGTGTGAAAGTACTTTTCATAACAGTTTGAATTAATTATGCATGTTTTATACTGAATACGCTACATTACATTTCTGTGGTAACTAATGTAATTGTCACATCATTATTGACAGAAATTTCCACAGCTCAAAAACTCAGAATCATTTACTGTTTTGCACATATTTGTCATAATTGCTTTCTGTTCAGTAAAATGCAATGAGGGATGCGTGTATTTTTACCGCCTCGCAGTTGTGTGATTGGCCATAAAAGCACATGCTTCCTGTCTTGTCTAACTTCCGCGTAATTACTTAACCAGGGTTTGTGTTTTATTTTATAAATTGCTGGTAAGAGCTAACTTCTTATTGTAATATTGTTAGTTGTTATTAATTATTTTACATAAATTTGATATTAGTTTGAAAATATGTTTGCACCGTTTTATGTTTGTTGGATTTTACTGTGAAGTGTGATTTTGAATATAGGCTTACAGAAATGGTTATCATTTTATATATAATAAATAATTGAGCATGTGTATATATAGGCATATCATCATCAATTCCTGTTGTCCCTCATGGGACATAGGGCATCAACAAAGCACCGCCACCTGGTTCTCTTTACTCTTTTTTTTCTCCCAGTGCCTCAGCGTGGACTCATCTTCGCCACGTCTGTCTGGGCCTCTCTCTCTTCCTTCTCCAGTCCAAAACCTCTCTCTCAATGGCTTCATTCCGCTTCCTCAGCGTGTGCCCCAACCACTTCCACTTCCGTCGCTCGATCTGCATGAATACCTCAGTTTCCTCTGTCCTTGTCAGAGTTCTTGGTTGGAGATCACTTCTGGCCAATGGATGTTTAGGATTCTTCCCAAACAGCGATTGACGAATGTCTGCAGCTTGGAGGTGATCATTTTCATTACTTTCCACGTCTCAGATCCATATAACAGCACTGACTTGACGTTACTACTAAAGACGCGGAGTTTGGTCGTGGTGGGTATTCTGTTGCTTTTCCATACCGGATAAAGCCCCATTGGATACCACGTCGCACATCACTCGTCACTTTCCGCATTACCGCGTCATATAAGCGACAAGATGCAACCTTGCCGCACTCGTGACGGCACAGAGATCGGCTCGGATACACGGCCCTCGTGAATGACTCGACACGCGTTCCACGGTGGTTTCGCCTCGCCATCCGTGGCCAGTCTTTATCCAACAGACTGAAACAGAAAGATTGCGGACAAACATCCATGCATTGAGTGGGACTCGAACCCACGGTCTCGGCGGCCAGGCGCACGAGGTACATGCCTCAGATCGCGTGGCCACTGCGGCCGACATAAAATGATATACACAGGAAAAAGGTTTTTCTCAATTTATCATGACGTAATTTCTGTGACTGTTACTGATTCAGTTTTGCTACTAGATCTTTGCGACAATTTGAGCATGGAGAGGAAAAGGAATAATCCAAACAAAAAAGTTTCACAGTGGAGTTCAGAGTCATCCAGGAGTACATTTCTTCTGTTGGCCTTTATATGCCATGCAACAACACTCTGTGGTAGACGGCCGTCAGACTGAGCTGTTGGTGGGCAAGAGTACCTCCAAAGTTGTTAAATTTCACGTATCCCCTAAAATGTCTTCGCATACCCCAGGTTGAATACCACTGCTCTAGAGCAGTGGTATTCAACCTTTTTTGTTCGCGTACCCCCAGATATAATTTCTCTTCAACTTTGTACCCCCAAAGTTGCTGGTATATAATTCAAGTTATACATAGTATATAATCTACATCTAAAATAAATTCAATAAATTACATTACTGATTATTCAGTGTTTATCATAAAAGAATATTTTTTTAACAATTTCACGTACCCCCTGAGATATTTGTCTGGTAATTACTGGAGGATTTTATTACCCACAATTAAAATATCTACATGAAGTCTAATGCTTATGAGTGCATAAAATTAATATATATATATGGTGCTGGATGGATTTTGATGAAATTCTGTATGAACATTAGGCATTAGAGACTCCTCTAAAATTGTGCTTTTTAATTTCCTACAATCTGTAATACCAACATGGCAGACAGATGAACTTGTGAAATGGAATTTACATTAGCATCACTTACTGTAGGGTCATACGATGATAGTGGTACTATATCTTCAAAAAATACACAAATTCAGTAAACTGATTCTTTGTGCAGTGTAAAACAGCAACATGGTTCATGCATGAAACAACAGGAAAAAAGTGAAACCTAGGATCCGATCCCACAACTGCCCATGGATAAGTCCAGTATACTATTACAGAGCTAAGTTATATTGTTATTGGGACATCAAAACACATAATTTGTGTAGTTAGAAATTAAAGTTGTGTGAGAAAGATAACTCGTGTTATCTTTTATTAATGTTCTTTGAAATTATCGGGTTAAGCGACATTTCAGCAGATATCATAAGCTTTTCATTGCATTATTGATCAGTCTGTATTATTCGCAAGGCCCTCTGAATTTATGTTCTCTCAACAGTCAGCTTTCGATAAACGAATCAGTAGAGAAGAAATAAACATTTTACATGTACATGCATGCATTTTAGTGGAAAAAGTGGAATGTATGTACATTACATTACAGTTTGTTTATTTCTTTTGTGAAGAAGAAGAAGGCAGGTAAGAGTAAATTACACAGATTGCAGGTGTTTGAGAATCAGGTGTTGAGGATATTTGGGCCTAGTAGGGAAGACGATGGGGCTTGGAGAAAACTGCATAATAATGAGCTTAAAAATTTGTTCTCCTCCCCCAATATTGTCAGGGTGGTTAAGTCGATAAGAATGAGATGGGCTGGGCATGTAGCGCGCACGGATGAGACGAGGTGTGCACCGGGTATTGGTTGGGAAACCTGAGAGGTAGAGACCCATGGGAAGACCTAGATGTAGATGGGAGGATAATGTCAGGCGGGATCTGTGGGAGATAGGAGTTGAAGGAGATCGGATTTTGTTGGCCCAGGACAGGGTCTGATGGAGGGCATTGGTGATGAACCTTCGGGTTCCGTAAGCCATCTAGTTGGTTGGGTCCACTATTTGGGAAGCCTAAGGGGAAGAGACCTAGACGTAGATGGGAGAATAATCTCAGGCGGGATCTACGGGAGATAGGAGTTGAAGGAAATCGGATTTTGTTGGCCCAGGACAGGGTCCGGTGGAGGGCTTTGGTTAATTTGGTGATGAACCTTCGGGTTCGGTAAGCCATCTAGTTAGTTGGTTAGTTATGATGAAGAGATATTCATATGTTTCTGCTTTGCCTGTGATCTATTGTTACATTTATCTTGGAAGTGCTTGTGACATAGCTTACATAATGTGTTTTTTTTTATCAGCCACGAGCATTCAGAATGAAGAGAAGGAAAGGAGTATGTTGAAAGATTTGAGGTTTTCACGGCAGTGATTCTGAAGATGGCTGTCTTCTGGGTTGTTGCGCCATGTAGTCTGGTAGAAGTTTACTGACGTTTCAGAGGTCCTTGCTTCCTCCATCGTCAGGGTGCCCTGACTGCACGGCGCAACAACCCAGAAGATGGCCATCTTTGAGTATGTTGAAACTGTGTTTGTATTCTGGTGTGGTTTGCACCTTTCTATACTTGTTTATGTTGATCTGGTTGAATATGCACATTGGGTTTTGAAGACTTACTTTTAAAAGTTAATTACAAGTGATCAAAGTTGGCACATGAAATGAGCATGATTATATTATCTTCACATGAAAAGTCCAATCATTCAAAGTCCGTCTTGGAGACCACCATTTTGGTTTCACGTTATTGAAGCTTCTACCTAGAATTATGAAGTGAATAACAAATGCAGCCACAACCAGGACATCTTCAGAAGTTTGGTTTGCATGAAAATGGTATATATATTGGTGCTGCTTTAAAACATAGTTCTTCATATTTGGGTTATCAGTATAACCTTGAACCAGTTGCACACACACAAAAAGAAGAAGTAGTACAGGGTATACACAAAAGAATGGTGCGGTTTCAAAAGTTGATAAAAAGATTGTTTCTCACCTTACACGGGCACAACATACATATTCTTTTATATCCATGTTTATTAACATCCACATCTGTATTGAAGTAAGCTCTAATTTGAATATCATTCTGTACCTCTTAAGAAGCTAACATTTATTGCTGAATCAGATGAGCTCCCACAAGGCATGTAGTAAAGTAGGGAATTATTGAGATTTTTACAGCAGTGAAACCTTCAATTGTGGTCTTGTAGGAGGAATGATGCACATATACAAGACTACAGAATTCTACAATCCACAAAATCCAAATAAGCATTGTTTCCATTTTCCATCTAGTATCATGTTTTGGTGGAACATGGTATTACTTGTATTATCTGCTGAAGTGTGTGTGTTATGTGCCTTTTCTATAAATGTGATGTATAAAAAATGTCCGCAGATGCATTAAGTTGCTTCTCAACTTGTTTTTCCAACAGTGCTAAAGTTTACTTCATTTCTTGCCTATAGTTTGGGCTTTTCCAAATTTTATACAACAGTAAGACAGTAATCACACAAAAAGTTTGTTAGAGCTTGTTAAACTTTTAAATGTATTTGATCAGTTCACTAAGGAAATCTATTTGAAATATGTTTTTTTTTTTAGTTCAATTTACAACCACCTTGTGGCTAACGGTGTAACAGAATAGTGAAACATTCCTACATTTTTCACTCTAAACTTAACACTGGTTTCTGAAGGATCAGAAAGTGCAGTACACTTGATAAACAGCTAGGATTTACTGAGCTTAATTATTTAAAGAAATCTTGTAATTCAGAATTTTTTTTTAAAATGTGCATATGGTAGCTACAGTGTTGGAAATAAATGTCTAATGGCATACATTTCGAGTCTGCTGGAGTAAGAATATTAGGCATTATTGTTTTTTGGGCTCAGACTTTTAATGGCAGTTTTTGCACACAAGCTTTGGAAGGAAATGTGTAAAAGAAGACTGAAGATTATAGCATAAACATTCAACTCAGTTTCACGCTTGAATAAAGGATTTAAACCAAATTTATTGTTATTGTGTCGGATATATCGGTAATCTATGATTTGGAGTTAATTTGTAGTGATGGGCACAGATTATATGAAGCTTAAGTATAATGTTGGTGGTCTGTGGTGGTGGGCATGGACTTCTCGCTATGGGGAAGTTGGTATTAATCCATGGGCCGTGACGACATTATAGGCGTCATTGTGCGGAGTTATTATCCCAGTAAAGCGTTAAGTAATAGCATTAAGAGTGCGAATGGACCGTAAACACGACACAAATGTGGGAAAAAAAAAATCTCGAACAGTAGTAAACCGTGTAACTGAAAAGTTGAGTGTATGTACTGTCAACAAATTGTTTCCTGTGTATGAGTAATGCATTTGTATAACCTGCTTTTCAGTATGGTTGACTCAGGAGAAAAGATTTTAAGATATGTATCGTGTGTGCAGTCATTCAGTGTGTTCTGTCACGTCTCTGAAATACGTAGTAAGGGCCTGAAACTGGAATTTTTAATTAATTTGCCTCTGTACTATTTTTGAGTGATATCTGTGCAGGTGTTGAAGTTGACCGTGTGCAGGTGGCTGTGGTCGATAGTGGATGATAACATGGCGAAGCAATTTCCTTGTCATTTTGTGATAAATATGTGAGGTTGTTCAAGAATAAAGTGTTTGCAACGAGAAATTCTTGCCTAGGACATTTTAGACAAAAATATGCCCACCAAAGTTTCCAAAAAGGTGGTTGGAATGATAATACGAAGTAGGAAGACTATAATGAAAGATGGAGTAATGACGGTAAGATCCATTTTCATGTCAATTTGTACATTTACTAGAAGATTATCACAAAATGTAAAATCTTATTTTTATGAAAGTACTCGTTGGTTGACGTAATGGCGTATAGATTATGCCAGTTTTTTTATGTGTGTGTATATTCGTCGAAGTTCATTCCATAATTTATCGCAAACCTTTTTCAAAAATATTCTTGCGTATTTTGAGAAATATTGACGTATTATATGTATTTGTATTAAAGATTTGAAAGAACTTTATATATATATAGCCTACAATATTGAGTGTAGTATTAATTTTTTAACAGTTAAAGTGGAAATTTATTTTGTGTGCTGATTTCCTTGTCCTTTGTGATTCACTTATCACATCATTATTCTTTGGAAAAATAAACTGTCCATTCAGCTCTTTCTTGCTATGACAGATGCATTTGTATAAATGATATGAAGGCATCTCAGTTTACATTAGCTTAGAATTTGCAGAAATTTTAAATTGAACATAGTGGTAGGAGTAGAAGAATTTTTACACATTTTTAATTGTCTTTCTTTATCTAAGGTCCTGTTTCTGTAAACCGTATTTACATTTGAACTGTAGGTCTGAATTCAGTGAAAGTAACATCTGAGGAGACAACCTCCCCCCTCATTTTGCATGCACTAAAGAAGAGTCTGTACTTTCATTGTGACCTTGGACATATTTGCAAAGCATGTGGTTAACATCTGTTCAGGTGTCGAATTAAGTGCTTATCCTAGATAAACAACAGGAAATAATATCTTGTAAAGTCCCAGTTCTGTCTCTGTGAAGGATATGTTTCGAATTAATGTTGCTAAGCTTTCTCCTCAATGAAAAGAATTGTTGTTTTGCACTGTTTACTGTATTTATTGTTATTCACAATAAATTTTTCAGAAATTCAATTTTGCTATTACAGTTTAGTTTAGAATAAATACAGAGTGTTAACTTAGAATAGAGAAGTGACATTTCAGATTCTTGCAATAATGAAGATGCTGATCATGATTTTCTGGATTGTGATGTTGTGTGGTATTGTAGTCGTTGGCAGAGTAAAGTAAGGAAGGATTGGGGTGTGAGGAGGCATTTGTGTGATAATGGAGAGAAAAGGAAGATAGGTTTGGCATACATTTTGTGGCCATTGCCAACCAGGATAATCATTCACTTGTCACAGCTGACCTTGTATCCGTTCTTCGGCTGTTCTGCGTACTTTTGTCATAATATTTATGAAGATAGTCTTACAAGTAGAACTTACTGACTGGGAGCCATCATAGCTTAGTCAGTGTAGTGACTAGCTACAGGCCAGACAACTGGGGTTTGATCCCTAACGGGGGCAGAGGATTTTTCCTCTAGCCTCTGCTTCTAGACTGACTCTGGGGCCCGCCCAGTCTCATATCTGATAGGTACCAGGGTACCTTTCTTGGGGGGTAAAGCACAACCGGGGCGTGACGCCGACCACTCACCCCCATCTAGTGCCGAGGTCAAGAATGAGTAGGAGCTATACCTTATCTCTCCCCAAGCAACCTATTAATTCTTCGCTGTGAGTGTAATGGTAAATATGTGTCAGAGAACATACAGTGCATCACCATTACAAAGATCATTTGGTTAATGCTGTAAAGGGAAATTATCTGTGTTTGTTCTGGGAATCATACATAACCCATAAATACACTCTGGGCAAAATACAGAGTTAACTGATTGTTGAAGAAGATGGTATATGTAGTTATCACTTGTTCTTAAAGGGTTAAAGCTATTGGCAGTGAAAGGCAGTTATCTGTGTAAGTTTGTTTGAAAGTTTTTACCATTAAGAATGGATTTTCTTGTTGATGAAATGGAACAGGCCAACACAACTGAATTGACTTCGTTACATAAACCAAGAAACATGTTTATTGACAATGTGCTTTTTGAAGCTTATCAGCATTGTCTGTTACATTGGTCTGGGAATTATTTTCTATTCAGAGCTGTTGTTTGTCAGTATTTCTGCATTTCACAGACAACTTTATTTCACACTCTTGCTACACAGACTCAGTTTTTGTTTAACTGTCACACTTAGTAAATTTGTTTAACCTTGTATTTTTACAGACATCAGGGATAGGAGAACCAAGCGTGCACCATGCCCTGGTGGTCATTTTTCTCGAGTTCTTTGCATGGGGTCTCCTCACCATGCCTGTCATTTCTGTGAGTTTAAGCTTAGTGTTGCATGTCAACATTTCAGACTTCATAACGTATCAGATCTTACAATTATGTATTGAGACATGTCTTCCTGCAACCATAGTAAAGATACTGAAGTTAGGAATAATCTCTTGTGTATGAGATGAATAGCAGTCCCGCGTATGATTGGTTACTTTTGTGCCGTAAAGGTGATTTGTTTTTGTGTGTTTCAGGTTCTTAATGAAACATTCCCTGATCACACATTCCTTATGAATGGACTTATCATGGGTATCAAGGTAAGAGAGCCTCTGTTGAACTTGGAGGAGTGCGAGTGGCTCGTGTTGAGTCTGCATGGTTTCTCTCAGCGTGCATCGCGTACAGTGTTTTAGGTCATGGCCAAGTCCGGCTGTTTACCTTGTACATAATTATGGCCATTTCATGTTTGACCACTTCTAACTTCATAATTTATTAAGCAAATAAATTTACCCGATGCATGCGATTTTTGTCTCTACAGGGTGATTCTTGTTTACATGCAACAAATACAGGGTTCCCTAAAAGACGTATTCACACTTTTAATGAATGAAATTAAGACATTTTAATTAATTGAATCATTACATATGTCAGCACTGGCACCTTGTGAATTTGCGAATCTAGTGTAGGTATTCAAAATGACCACTCTTAGTTTGTGACACAGAATGGCAGCGGTGAGCAACTGACTGACAAGCGGCCACTAAAGTTGCTGCTGTGTATACATATATGTGGCAAGTAATGTCACATTTTAGGACCACATGTATTAATTAGATACCTACATACTAGCGTCTTGTGTTTGCAAAATGTTTACAGAAGTTGTTGAAAATTATCTTCGTTAGTTTCAGTGCACAACTGAGCCCTATGACGCCAAGAATTCCTGGACCACTGATAAATTCCAGTCATGTGTCATTCACGTTGTTGCATCTTGTTGAATTAAACACCAGAACTCATCCCATGTATTGAATCTTTTAAATTAAACTGTGCCCGTCAGATGGGCCCGCAGGTATAAGTTAGCAGATGTGAAATCAGGTGATTGCAGAGGTCACAAAGCTAGTCAGTTTTGTCTTATCAGTCTGCTTTATGTTCAGCGTAAAATCAGCGGGATATTCGCATTGCCAGAAGCACCAGAAAGTCAAGGCTCTGTGAGGAGATTGTCACTTATTCTGACCAAAATGTTAACTTTAAACTGATGTCTTATCACTGTGCAATGTTGCCATAGATTGTAAGACTTAAGGTTCTCACAGCGGTGAGTATGAAGATATCCGTCTTCTGGGTTATTGCGCTGTATAGTCTGGTCGATGTTAACCAACGTTTCAGAGGTCATACTGCCTTCGTCATCAGGGCGCCCTGATGACAGAGGCAGTATGACCTCTGAAACGTTGGTTAACATCGACCAGACTACACAACGCAACAACCCAGAAGACAGAAATCTTCATACTCATCGCCCTGATGAAGGAGGCAGTATGACCTCTGAAACGTTGGTTAACATCGACCAGACTACACAACGCAACAACCCAGAAGACAGAAATCTTCATACTCATCGCCCTGATGAAGGAGGCAGTATGACCTCTGAAACGTTGGTTAACATCGACCAGACTACACAGCGCAACAACCCAGAAGACAGAAATCTTCATACTCATCGCCCTGATGATGGAGGCATTATGACCTCTGAAACGTTGGTAAACATCGACCAGACTACACGGCGCAACAACCCAGAAGACGGAAATCTTCATACTCTGATGACGGAGGCAGTATGACCTCTGAAACGTTGGTTAACATCGACCAGACTACACGGCGCAACAACCCAGAAGACGGAAATCTTCATACTCTGATGACGGAGGCAGTATGACCTCTGAAACGTTGGTTAACATCGACCAGACTACACAGCGCAATAACCCAGAAGACGGATATCTTCTTGCCATAGATTGCTAACAAAGTGGTCAAAATACTATATTTATAGGAAATGTTTGGCTTGATTATAGGAGTAGAACACGATCCTTGCTTGTGATTAAGAATCACCCTGTGTGCATGCATGTTCTGCTAATTAAATCAAAATGTAGGCAAGAAGAGGTTAAGTGTTTCACATTCTTTTCAGTAGGAATACTCGATGATTGTTTACATGTTCACAGGGCTTGTTGTCATTCCTAAGTGCACCATTAATAGGGGCACTGTCAGATTTGTGGGGACGCAAGTTCTTCCTCCTTATCACGGTTTTCTTCACATGTGCGCCCATCCCTCTTATGACTATAAACACGTGGTAAGTTGTCAAGTTAGCCCTACTCTTTTAACTTAAAGCTTTTGGAATTATTTATGTTAGGCTCTAGCGTGACCTTTGGGGAATCGTCCATTTATTAAAGAAAGTTCTTCTGTGGGAAGAGTCTAGGTTTCAATTTTTATTATTAAATAAAATAGTAAACTTTTTAGTGTGGCAGTAATGACCTTCAGCATGTACACACAGAAAGAAAGTGTGGGTCGTGACAGTCGTTGGCGAGATGCAGGAGGCAGCAGTGATGCTGTGCTGACTGTGTGTTATGGTGTGTCTGTTCCAGGTGGTTCTTTGCCATGATCAGCATCTCAGGTGTGTTTGCTGTTACATTCTCTGTCGTGTTTGCCTATGTAGCTGATGTAACTGAAGAACAGGAGCGTTCTCTGGCTTATGGTCTGGTAAGCGTGTTTCCAGATCTGCTATAATGTTATGTTAGTCTTTGATTGAGTCTAAAGAGACATGGAGCAGGTTTGGGTAGTGGTAACACCGCACACTTGCATTCTGGATGTCTTAGCCAGGACGTGACTGAGATCGTTGTGATTTTCCTTTTTTTTCTGGGAGAGTTGCTTCAAGAAGGCCATGACCTTCACCTTTTAAATCCATACAGACTACAGTTCATTCAACGTCTGTAGTTGGTGCGGTGTTATTTGATAACCTAAGAATCTTTTGTGTAAATAACTTAAAAACAGTCTAGAATCTTATAATTTGCTTATGTTGTCTCTGCTGCTTAGGCATTTATTCTGTTTGTAAACAGTCATTTTATGAAGTAAACTTGTTTTCTGGACGTTATCCATCGTCCAAGACAAAATAAAATCTATAACCACGATGTTTCGGAGGTGGGACTTTATCTCCGTCTTCACGTAAAACCTAATCTGTTGGACCCAATCAATAGAGCTAATCCCCATCTCCGAAACGTCACGGTTTTATTTATTTTATTTAATATTGGACGATGGATAATATCTGGAAAACAGTTTGCTTCAACAACGCACTAATCGGCACAAACTTTCAGATTTGAGCCATTTTACATACCAACAGTTTTTAGTACATGAATTGTGATGATGTTAAATATACATAAATAAACCTGTGCATGTCAGTCTGTATAAGACGACCATCAGCATCTTCCCCGATTCTTTTACACGTTACAATGCGTCCTTTGTGACATTTTATTGCTCAGTATATAAAGTTTCAGTTGGAAGTTGTTTGTCTAATTAAGTTAACAAACTTTTGTTTTATTTCTAACATTAGTAAATTAATAGGAATCTTGACGTACTGAATGTATTATTGACATCTTCGGTGCCATGAGAACCTCCTGAAGGTTGTGGTCCATACACATAACTTTAATGTCCTCTATTTGAAATTAATGCTATTCTCTTCAAAATCAGTTTTGGATAAACAAATGAAACAGTAGCTTAGAAAGACCAGATTAAAGGATTACTAAATATCATGTTCTTGTTTTGGTGATGGTAATAGTTAAAAGTATGTAAACTGGGTTGCAATGTAAGATGTTCACATCTTGATCAAAGCTGTTCATAACAGCTGAAGCATCCTGAATGCCGTTCTTATTCTGAGTTGTAATGCCATGTGAACTTATGAAAACTCTAGAGGAACATACTGCCTTCATCTTTAGCCCTGAAGGTTATGTTTGTCTAAAATAATGTTATCTACCTACAAGTTTGTTCTTTGTTAATAACTCTGAAGGCCATCTTTGACTTGTGTGGAAAATCTCTTATTGCTGTTGAATTATAATTGTCATTGCCACTGGTGGAGTAAGTCTCGATAAGCAAGTGTTAAAAACGAGTCAGGACTTTGCTGGGATTCTAGGCAACCTGTCGCAACTATTTTCTTTCCTTGATTTGTTAAAGGTGTCTGCAACGTTTGCAGCCAGCATGGTGATAAGTCCTGCGCTGGGCGCATACATGATGGATGCGTATAGCGAGAATCTTGTTGTAGCACTTGCGACAGCCATAGCCATCTTGGATGTGTTTTTCATCCTTGTGGCTGTACCCGAGAGCCTACCAGAGAAGGTCCGACCATCTTCATGGGGTGCCCCCATCTCATGGGAACAGGCTGACCCATTTGCAGTAAGTCAGACAACTGACTAGAGAAATTAAACAAATGGCACTAACCACATCATAGTTTTGTGTACAGAGAAGCAGTTTACAGGCAGCAACATCATTTGTGCTTTAAGGCCGCCATTCACGATCGCTCCAGATGGATGACATCCGAATGGATGACGTCCAAACGGATATCGTCCAAAGAGGTACTACATTCACGGTCGCGTCACGCCAGTCGCGGTTTGTTGTCCCTCTGTGAAGTGCGTGGTGTTTGCGATGGACGAAGAATTGGTACTAGCTACGGCAGTATGCCTGTATATTAAAAGGAAAAAACCAAAACAAAAGTGGTCAAAGCAATGGCTCTTAAATAGAAGCAATTTAAGTCCTTATGCTCCTTTCTGAAGCAACTTCTAAGGGAATTTTCTTTGTTGGCGGTAGGATCTTTGGTTTTAAATAAAACCACCAATTCTTCCATTGCTAAGCTTCTTTTAGCTTTATCATGATAGTCTTCATTACTTATCTGCCACAAACATGGCAACTTTCTATATTTCTCAATCACCTCAATAACAAACTCACGACCCGACATTATACAAGTTTGGACTTCACTGGACGAAGGCTCGTGGCAGACTGGCATGAGAATGGACCACGTTTCCGTCACTCACGAACCGATTTGGAGTGGCTCGATCACCGATTCCCCCATTCACGATACGATGGCGCGATGGAGTGATGGAGCGATCGGATGGATTATGGCTCGACAGAATATCCAAACGAGCCCACCACGCCACGCCAATGGACTTCAGTTTCCGCATTCACGGTACAATTTTGGAGCGACACCGCTCCATTTGGACGAATGGAGCGATCGTGAATGGCAGCCTTTATTTTTACAAAAACCGTCAGATGCATTCCTTCTTAAGAATATGTTAATTTTATTGTGTACTTTCTGTTTGAACCATGCACTTGTTTTTCTTTAGAGCTTCTTTTTATTTCTCATAATGTCAGCGAGTAAAGTAACGTATTTGTTCCCTTATTTCATGATGTCAGGCCCTACGGAAGGTTGGCAAGGACCACACGATCCTCATGCTGTGTGTCACAGTGTTTCTCTCATACCTGCCCGAGGCTGGCCAGTACTCATGTATCTTTGTCTACCTCAAGCTGGTAAGTTGACCTTACTTTGAGGTTTACATTTGCCTAATTCAGCGTGGTCCAACTGGCGGCCTGCAAAAGTATTTGTTAATTTTGTTACTAGTTCGTACAAAAGCATTTTTTTCGAAGTTGATATTCCGTCGCTGGTAAAAGAACATTCTGCTGAGTGCTCTCAGTAGAGCCATTGACTTTAAAGGCATAAGAAGCACGTTCTACTGGTACAAATTGTTATTGTATCAGATACAAGCTGTTAAAGTAGCAGAGTTCAAATAATTTGTGTAAGTTTTTCAGGTAAAAATTATGAGAGATCCAAGCTGTTGCAGGAGCAAAATAATATACAACTCTATAGTAGTTTGTGCACGTTTAAATGAAATTTATATTTCAGCATATGCAATGATAATTTGTCATTTCTTAATAAGTATGACAATGCAAAAATTGTGACTAGGGGTTTCTTGGCCCTTGGGCCCAACAGGAAAATTATTCTGGCCCAAGCGAGGAAAAAAATTACAACAGATTCTTCGGATGAATTACAGGAATTGGAAAATTAGTCATTACACATCATAGCATTGGCAATGCACATTGCCATTCTGACTCTTTTTTGGCAGAGAATTACAGTAGATAATTTTTTCTGAATCGTCTAACATCGTATTTGTTGCAGGTGATGGGATTCAGCGTCGTGATGGTAGCTGTATTTATTGCAACAGTTGGCATCCTGTCTGTCTGTGCCCAGATTGTGTTGGGTTTCTTAATGCGGTCTCTTGGGCCAAAGCATACGATTATGGTCGGCCTTGTGTTTGAGATGCTCCAACTTATGTGGTATGGATTTGGGTCGCAGACATGGTAAGTTTGTTTTCCTTCTTGGTTTATTAAATTGTAGTTTAAGTAAACAAATTAAAATCATATTTCATTCGCTTAAAAGTCATTTTACTATTCCAGTCACAGATCATGTTATGAAATGACAAAAATACAAATGTAATCAGTAATAGAACTTATATAATTGAATAAATTGAAAAGAAACTACATTTATAGAATAAATTCTGATAGAATATTGTTAAAGTTCTTAAATACCAACACGGGATGAAGGTATGTAGGATGATAATCTTTGAAGAGTTAGTCTCTAACATCCTGTTACGCAACATCTGGGAAGAGTGATTATGATGGAAAAAGTCGATAAACCCACGTGACTTTTGACTTACAGGTTTTACCGCAATTTCTTCAGTCCACACATGCAAGTGTTGACATAGTTCCTTAAACTACATCGTGGCCACTTTGTACCAAATCTTTTCCAAGTCGCAAGTGACAGTCATTGTCATTTTTATTTGTTACGGTATAAGGTATGGTGTTTATACAGTGTCATTAAATAAACCAAGTAATAGCATTAAAGTTTGTGTGAACAAATTTTCCAGGTTGGTACCCATTAGCAGTTTTTAGAATTATTTTTTGCAATCGCCCGTAAAAAATTTTAACTTTGTTATCTAATTTTTCTATAAGTTTAGAAAGCTTTTTATGCAAAATTAAATATGTACGACCTATCACTGTGAAAGCAGATGGCATTGCCCTTGCTGTTCATTTTGTTAACACGAGTGTTTATTGCCCTTACTTTGTACTCCAAGTTCAGTTCAGTTCCTCTGTTTTCAGGATGATGTGGGCAGCTGGGGTGTTGGCCTCCGTCAGCAGCATCACGTACCCTGCCATTAGTGCCTTTGTTTCGATGCATTCTGATGCAGACAAGCAAGGTAACGATCAGGTGTATAAACAACACACCCGTTATGATGCACTTGACACTAATTTGAGACGCCGTGTAGCCGTACTCCTATATATCCGCTGTCATTTCATCTCACAGTGTAGTTTAATATTACTTCAGTTTCTTGGCTTCATTCTTTAAGGATTTCAAATAAAATATTCCGTCTAAAATATGTAATAAATGAGAAAAAGTTAATAGAACATTGTAAAAATGTGTGGTATGACCCTCAAGAAAAATATATTGTTGAAGAAGTACATGAATGTTTTGACACTGATCGGAGTAAAGTAGATTATCTTCATTGCAACTGCCGGATCATTGGTTTGACCAAGCAGGACCATGTGCTTGATCAGTAAGATGCTTCAGTTTTGTAGGATTTGAGGTTTTCACCGTGGTGAGTCTGAAGACGGCTGTCTTGTGGGTTGTTGCGCCATGTAGTCTGGTGGAAGTTTACTGACATTTCAGAGGTCCTTGCTGCCTGCATCATTGCTCTGATGATGTAGGCAGCAAGGACCTCTGAAACGTAGGTAAATTTCTACCAGGCTACACGGCGCAACAACCCAGAAGACAGCCATCATCTGCTCCAGTTTTACCCCCTAGATTTTTGTCTTTGGGGGACACATGAAGAGGCTTGTCTACGCAAAGAGGGACCAGTGACACAAAATGCACTCCTAATAATTTTGGGTGCTGCAAATGTCATCAGAATCCACCCCCACATTCTTGAGGGCTCAACTACTTCAACAATATACTACGCTTAGACGTGCAAACAGGCCCCTTAAACGTTTTTGTAGCATGTTTGTCATTAAGCAACACTTTGTAATATTTTAGTTTCTCACTGAAATTATTGTGGGATTTTTAGCATTTTTCATTACTATTAAATAACTCTTATTTTAGTTTTACGTAAATGTTTGAGTGACATTTTCCATTAAATCCCCTTAACCTTGCTTAATTTGACAATGCATTTCATTCCACAGGGTTCATAGTTGAGTTCAACTTGACACAAAATTTTACAGATCTTTTTCATCTTATGTGAGGACTCCTGCCATCTATCAGTGGCCTTGTGAGCTGTTTAAAGTTTGCTGTTGAGTTACACGCTTTCAGAAATGGAAGTCGTGTGCCGTATAGTCTTGCGTTTGGTTACCAATATTTTGGAGGAATGTGTTGTCTCTTTCTTCAGAGTTGGAATGAGAGATGATGGGATGTGACACATTTAAACAGACCAAAAACAGCCACTGAGATAGGAGAAAGAAGGAAGATGTGGCCATGGTGGCCATCACTGTCATTGGCTTCCCCTGGCGAGTTGTTTCTCACAATGCAGTAATTAGGGCCTCTGCAAGACTTGCACATTTAATGACTTCTCAGCCACTGCCCTTATGTTTCTTCTGTCTGGATTCTTAGCTGTCCTCCACCTATATCTGTATATATATAATTGACACATCTCCAAAATGACTCACTTCGAGCCTGAAAATAGATCCAATGCAGTGGCGTCATAACCCAGGGGATCACGATCAGCGCTTGGCTTAACCTTTGTCAACCTTGCTTCTTAGGCTATGTGTAGTCCACCTGGCTGTGTGCTGCAGTTTCATAGGATGGGGTGTAGAGGTTAAAGTGGGGTTTACTGCCATGTTACAGGACTGGTGCAGGGCATGGTTACTGGTATGCGAGGATTGTGCAACGGATTGGGACCGGCTATGTTTGGCGTCATCTTCTATTTGTTCCACGTGGATCTCAACGAGGATTCAGCCACTGGCCACGGAAGAGACCAGAGACCGTCGCTATCTGGTGACAACAACACAGTTGGTCAAATATTCGACTCCATCCAGCCTGTAAGTGACGTAACATAGCGTCTTCCATCCGTGGTGGTGTTTTGAGGAATATGTTAATGCTCCTTTTTGACAGGTCAAGAATTTTTGTCGAGTATAATTACTTCTTCTTCTCGAAAGGTTGGAAAGGAAAGTGACTTGGCTGCAGAAACCAGTTAATGGAATATTGGATTCTTTAAATGTTAGTGTGTTGTCAGGTAGTTGTACAGATACAGTGAAACCTCGATGCATCGTTTTCGGCGGGGGTGGGAAATAAAAACGATGAATGCGGGAAAGCATTAAAAAAACAATGTTTCTCTTTCAAAGTTACTTCTTTTTACCAAAAAAGTCTTTAATGGACAACTGGTTTGTCGAAACTTTACGTTTTAGACCAAACAGAGCACTTTCCACGTTCAAAATGTTTTCCTCGTCACGTTCACTAATATTATGCGCATAAAAGAACGACTTCACTCTTGCCAATGCTTCGGCAAAACTCGGCACAGCTTCGGGCTCGCATTCATCGTCTTCCACTTCCTCACTACTCCCACCCCCTTCGCGGACAATAACAGGAAGAATGGAAGTACTATTACTGCCGAACACGACGAAACGTAGCCGTAGAAGACACTGAACCACTGGAAACGAGATGAACCAGAAGATTGAAAAGTGTCGCCCGCCTTTCCTTTGTACTTATAATACGTAAAAGCATTTGTGAAGAAATTCACACTGCACATGCCATCTGGCATCGCTGGAACGAAATATGAGTGCACCCTAATTTAACTCGTAAAATTTCTGACAATGAGCACCGCCATTCACTCCAACTAGCACCCCTGCACCGCTGACCCCTCATTCCAAAAGAATGTGCTGGTTGGGCGACATAACAGGTTACCGCTACTGTGTATTCCAAAAACATTATGCGTCTTTCAGTATTAAATTCTAAAAATATTACGTAAATTTCGTTATAATTTCTCAGAAACGATCATTGCGGGAAAATTGTGGGCCGGGACTAAGATTTTTGAACGATCGATGCGATAAAACGATAGTTCGAGGAACGATAGAAGCGGGAAAATGTAACATTATTTTATATGGGATGTATTCGGGACCGAACAAAACGGATGATGCATCCGGGAAAACGATAGTTCCGGGAACGATGGATTGAGGTTTCACTGTACAACAAACCTGATTCGAAGTCGTAGATTAAGGTGTGGAATATGTTGTGGGCAAAGTAACAGTGTTTACCAACCTATTTTGGTACAGGTCTGTTTAAATTATTATTTGTGCGAGATATGTTTTAATGTGCATATGGGAAGAGGAACCTTGTTGACCCACACAAAATTAACGACACATGATATAGTAAATAGATGTGCTTGTAAAAAGATTATTGAATGCAAACAGGGGTAATGGTAGAAATCTAGTACAGGTTCAGTTAACGTAAATTCAGATTTCATGTAATTTTGCAGGAAATTGAGGGAATGTACATATGTTGGATCATAGTTTTTGCATATGAGAAGGGTTTATTTTTGCAGTGAAATGTGTAGAAAAATTTCATACTGAAATTGTATCGACCTTAATGTATTAGAACAAACAGTGTGAGGAATTATGACCAAAATGAAATGTAGGATGAAAGTTGTATCAGAGAAAACATTCTTACTATACCACGTTCTGCTTTTGTGTGTATTTAGGTTGGATGTTGAAGGCACATTTTTAATAGAGATATGACAGTTCTGTGTTAGTACAAAAAAATATTGAAACTTTCCATTTACATAGTGCGATATGTATGTATATGTGTTGCAGCTGGTGCCTGGTCCACCATTTGTGTTTGGGGCATTTCTTGTTATATGTGCCCTATTGGTCGCTGTCTTCATTCCAGATGGCACATCCATTGGCTCTAACCTCAGGACAAGCTCTCGCCGGCAGTCTGGTAAGTGGCGAAGGTAGGCTGGAGGGTAGCGGAAAGGAGAGCAACTGATTGCTAGAACTATTTCTTTTTTGTGATACTTCTGATTTAGTTTAGTAAGTAGGGGAGTCTATCTATTATGTGTTGGGTGCGCGTGCGTGAGTGCGCATGTTCTCTGAAGTGCTGTTTAAAAATTATTCCATGCTAAAAACCAGCCTACAAGCTGTTAATCATTTTTGTTATCTTGGTAATACAAAGTACCTGCTCTCTGTATTAACCTTGTTAATCCGTCAGCTTACTCCTGTGTTTCTGCGCTTTGTAACCAATGACTTATGTAACGCACACAATAGCAACTGAAACAGAGCTCAGGTTGGTATGCACTGGCAATTGCTGAGTAATATACCTCTAGGTATGGCGTGGGGAGAGATTCGTACAAGAGTATGTTACACGCTGGTCTCACTTTGCCAATTAACGTTCAGTCATCTGACATTGTACGAGGAAAGACGACTGCCAGATCACGGCACTGAACCTACTTGAAAATTCCATAAGAAACGACTGATATAAATAACAAAACGGGCATGAATGTAAATGTTATGTTTAGACGCACCACTGCAGTGCAACGCATTCTGGAGAATTTGTGTAGTTGTTTCATCTTCAGGCCCGCCAGCTAGTGTTCTCTGGTTTCATTGCCACCCACGTTCTGAAGTATCTGTTTCCATACAGGAAAATTTTTCTTTTTCCCCCAAAGTTTACTTTCATTCCATATAGAACAGTGGACTTTGTGTTTGTTACGAAAATTAAAATTTTAGTTGATATTATGAGTTTACTAAGGATATGTGGAGAGTAAATTAGTAGTTCTACTTTTTTAATACCTTGTTTACTTTATGTGACTGCTTTTAAAAGCACGCCACGGTGGTCTAGCGGTTAGAACGCTGGTCTTGTAATCCTGGGGTCTCGGGTTCGATTCCGGGCGGTGCCCGAATTTATAACTTGTGTTGGGCAAGGCCGTGGTCTAGGCAACACGGAGTTTTCCTCCGTGGCATCCCAACAATTACTCCATTCACACACAGAAGAAGGCAATGGCAAACCACTTCTGGATCATCTGCCAAGAACGTATATGAACAGGTCCCAGTCCGAGAAGAGAAAAGGATGGAAGGATCCTGTTCATATGGACCTGTCGTCAGACAGAACACTAAATAATAATAAGATGAGGTGGTCTAGCAGTTAGAACGCTGGCCTTGTAATCCTGGGGTCTCGGGTTCGAATTTATAACTTGTGTTGGGCAAGGCCGTGGTCCAGGCAACACGGAGTTTTCCTCCGTGGCATCCCAACAATTACTCCATTCACACACAGAAGAAGGCAATGGCAAACCACTTCTGGATCATCTGCCAAGAACGTATATGAACAGGTCCCAGTCCGAGAAAAGGATGGAAGGATCCTGTTCATATGGACCTGTCGTCAGACAGAACACTAATAATAATAATAATTTTAAAAACCTTGGAATTGAGTTTTCTGAGGTGCCACTCCTCACACAGCCGTGATAACATACCACCTATCAGAGGAACTGGCAGCGATTGAATTGGTAGCTGTGTTTCATTATCTAATGGCTTATAGAACATATTTATGAGGAACTCTTTACACTTAAGTTGATGATTGCAAAACCAATATGTCACATTTTTTTACACAATTGAATTTTTAGCTGAAATCTGTTTTATGAAAGTAGTTAATACATCATGCGTGGAGATCATGCAAGCTCAGTGATCTGTGTTGTACAGGATGACGCACTGTACGTTCATCGTTTGTAAAGATACACTAGTCAACTGCAGTTATTCAAATTATTGAGAGTAAAGTGATTTGAGAACTGGGTGGAGACGTTTTGAACCACAGCTTCCGCAACTAACGTAATACCTGGAAACAGTGTCAGAACTGTGTAGACACCAGAAAGTACTAAATACAGGCCACTGTTGGTAACATCCTCGGATGACTGGCATGCAGACATTCTGTTGCCCTCAACTTATTAAGCAGATTGCTTTGATGAATACTGCATTCTGACTGACAGTATCTTCCCTGCAAAATGTGATTGTGCATGTACTGTCAGGCCATGATTTTGATTTAAGGAGATCATTTTGTGAGCAGTTTGTTATCTTAGCGAATGATCATTCTGATGTTGTTCGTTACTTTATAAGGTAAGATGCAGCTCGTTTTGAATTGTCTGGTTGTATAAATAAAACGGTATTGGAGTGAATCTGGTCCTTATGAATTGCATTGCAACCGCTTCACAGTCAGAAAGTAAGTGTTTGTTGCTGGATATTGGTGTTTGGTACCGTTGGCCCTTGTTTTTGAAGCATAAACTACCAGACTACACATCGCTACAACCCAGAAGACAGCCATCTGCATGCAGTATCGTTTAGTGTGTAAGTGACATAAGTAACAACTAAAAAATATTCATTACCAATTCATTAGAGGTGTGCTCAGACATTTCACTTAAAAACAGTTTTAGCCCCCCTGAAGAAGAGTGAATCAGCAAATTACACGTTTCGGTGAAGGAGGGGAAGTAAAGCCTGCAGTCCCATGTAGTAGATTTATGGCCATGTTTCTTCCAATTGCTACTAGATGGCTCTAGCAGACAAATCAGGATTGAGTAGAAATTGTGTGGAGGCAGCAGGCTTGTCACCTGATACTCTGAGAAAAGGGGCAGAACAATTCTAGGTCACTAGGATGCGAGAAACGGCTAAAAGGCTGTAAACCACTTGCTGTGATGATGAAGTAGGTATGGTACGAGAATAGTTACTTCAGCAGACCATGTGTTATGCTGTTATACTTTACAGTGATCCTCGTTAATACGAGAGATTAGAGGAACGTTAAAAATTGAGCGAGTTACTGTTGTAAGTATGCCGTGTCTTAGAGCTCTTGTTAAGTAATTGTAACATTATTCTAAGCAGCTAATGTATGAGGTTTTGTAATTTCTGCATGCAACGGATGTACAGGATCAACACAGTTGCTTTTACTGCATGTTTGATGCAAGTTTACCTGCTTGCTGAAGCTTGTCATGTGTCCTGTAGATGTCAGCAGCTGTGCAGCTAGGAAACGAGACAACGCTGAGGATGGCTCCGTGGATGACTCCATGTGGTTCCACCGCCCGAAGCTGAGATTACAAGGTGCTGTGCTGCTGCTGCATGTACTCGAATTACGCTAGCGAATGCAGTTGTAATGACATGGCTGTGCTTGTGCTTAGCTGTTCCTTGTTCTGCCCCCCCCTCTTTCTTTTTTTCTTTTTGGAGACAGCTGTCTTGTAGTACATACTTTGCCGTTTTCCCAGTCAATAATTCGTGACTAGTGTCAGCAGTTACCAGTCAATTTTCCTACTAAATATTTTACATATATGAGTTAATACTTCCAGCCAAGTTCAAAAGATACTGAAGTTAACTCATTCCAGTGTCTTGACACGCAGAAAGGTCGTAATTAATTCTGTATGAAAGAAGGAAGATTTACCACAGCATTAGAAGGAGTGTGTTGAAGTTTATATATACTCAGTGTGTAATGCAACTTATGGTATAATTATTTGAGGAATATCACTGTTATCTAGTACTTTAAAAATTGAAGATTTCTGTCTTCTGGGTTGTTGCGCTGTGTAGTCTGGTCGATGTTAACCAACGTTTCTGAGGTCACACTGCCTCCGTTATCAGATGATGAATATTCATATTCAGCGCAACCCAGAAGACAGAACTCTTCATACTCACCACTGTGAAAACCTCAAATCTTACATACTTTAAAAATTGTATACAAAGTTCTTCTCTCTAAATTAACTTCATGTGTAGATAAAAATATTGGGGATTATCAGTCAGTCATAGATCAGCTACTGGTCAGATATTCTGCATTTCTCAGATACTGGATAAAAAGTGGAGTGCAAGGGGACAGACCATTGCTATTTATACAGGAGGGCCTATCATTCATTTAGGATAGATATTATACAGCATTTTCGATCTAGAGGATTTTGGTGCATTTATTTACCATGAAAACTATCATAATTTTTATCTTATGTGTGCTTTTATGAGTTTCTGATTATGTCACATGTACATAAATGTATGTTGCGTATTAAGTACAAGTATAATAAGAAGCAAAAACGTGAACGTGCTAACGTTTGAATACAGAGTGGAAATTGTGTCCATTACACACACACACAGAGGATCATGTCAACTGAATGTTACAGTCTTGTGAACCAGCGTACTTCTAAGTACCATTACATGCGTTGAAACTTGTGATGATTAAAGCATGAGGAAGTCGGGTTATAACTGCCTTTGCGTTATTTGCAGATTTTGATGATTTTTGATGTATTGAGCTTCAGAATATTGTCATGCTGTTTAAAATAAGTGAATTCACGTAGTAGCAGAATGTAACGCGCGTGAATCTTGCCCACAGGTCTGTCGATGGAGTTGCAGTACGAGGTTCAGCACTGCAAGAAACATGATGGAGTGAGTCCACTGTCACCATTGGTTGACAATTCGGCAGTGCTTTAATCAAGACATTTGAATCTTACTGCTTGTTCACAATGGCAGATTGGCTAGATTATTGTCTGGACGATTTTGAAGTCCAGCATTCTGAAAATATTGCTTTGAAATTCTCAAACTGGGTTTCTAAGGCAGTAAAAATTATGCCAGAAGTACCAACACTGCAGTGTGAAATGTCCTTAGTTACAGGTGTGATTTATTATAAAGCACTGCGTTATTTCACAAAAGTGGACAGGCCACGCTTTTTTTATTTTATTATTATTATTTGTTACGGTGTCTTACACGCGATGTTCACAAATCCGGTAGTTAAGGTTGTTTGCAATCGAGTTCTGGTGTAAGTAGACACAAATGATTTTTATTATGTGATCTGCTCTGCAGTTTTGTAACTTTTTCTCTGAGGAAGACCTAAAAACTATGCTGTAAAGCCACATGAAAGAGTACATAAATCAATAGGTTTGCTCCCTTCATTCGTTATGGAATTGACGAGCATCTGTTTTGCTTTCAGACATCGTCCCGATGGACTCCGGCATAAGAATAAACACTACAGCTTTAATATTGAGTTTAATGGTACTTTGTATACTGTCATTATCCATATGCAGTATTTATTTTATTGATAATATCACTTGGAGTGAGACATGATCTTTTCAGTTGATTTCTATATGCAGTATTTAATATACAATATGAAACGTGTGATGTTGACACAGAGCTTGTCGTCAGAATTGGTTTTACATCATTGATGGTATATTTCCACATATACAAGTATGCCTTCATTTGCGTAGTTTGTAACTTTCCTTTTTCTTGTACTGAATCAGTTGTTCTTTATTTTGTACATTTTATTGGGGCTCTGGTTTACCTTAGTTACCAGGGCACAAACCATAGACAGTATTTGGAATTGATACTGCAATTTTCTGTTCACTTATATTGCGTTTTGAAGTTTGCTAGTTCGTAAACAGGCTGCTCGAAGCAAAAATGCTCATTCCATAACATGGAGTGTAATTTTGTTGCTGCATTAATTTGTTTGTATCCATTTTTCAGTGATGTTTTTGATGTGGTTTGTACAGCACTGAAATGAGCTGCTAGGATCTTCCCCCCACTGTTTCTGCATCCTCATATATGTGATGTCACCCACCGGCACAGCTAGACTGAACGCATGTACTAAGTATAAGTGTCCATTGCACTGCTTCAGAGTGTGCCAATAATAGAAGCACGAACAGAACTCTTTGTTAACGTAACACTGTTTACATGTGAATGTGAAGCATGGTGACATATAAACTTGAGGAATTTATGGTGTGTATGAGTACCAGTTTTGTTAACCTGAACTGTTGATGTCAGGATCCAGTTCACAAATAATGCTTTATTGATAAGGGAACTCTAAATTATAAACGTGATTTGCCATGTTCACAGTCCGTGTATCCACATGTGCTTCGTTTCTGTGCAGCGAGAAATTTAAGGATATGTATGTGAACTGCAAGGTTTGAATTTGCACATTGAAACAAACTAAAAAAATTATCACTATCTGTTTTTTAAATGCCACCAATATCATTCTTACATTTATTTTCAAAAAATTATATTGAAATTTTAGTTTTCAGTTGGTTTGTAAAAATGTTGATTCTGGCTTCTTTATAACACGAGTTTGATTTTGCTTTAATCTTTATCGCACCAGATTTGAAACTCTCTCTCTGTAGGTACGCTTGGCTCAAATTAAATACTGAACATATCATTAAAACTGCATTCCCTTTTCAAAAAGTCATACTAAATTTTACCGTTATTGAAGTGGTGCTGGTCACAGGTACCAGTTTATCTCACGGCTCTCAGAGACCTGCTGCAGTAAGCAGCATGAAAAGGCTCTTTAGGGTTGAATCGTCATCATTTTGAGCTGTGTGTGCGTCTCAAACCAATCGACCTAACAGCGCTCCTGCTTTCTTTACTTTGAGCTTCACTCTTTGTTTGTCTATTTATTATTGTCCACACAGGCATACTTTTTTCTGAATTTGTGTTAGATGTGAGACCACAATAATGAACAATTTAATGAAATGTAGTCATAGTATTTTGACGTAAATACATCTATGAGGAAGGGTCATTCGGCAAAAAAGTGTTACGAAAAAGTGTAACTTCATTGTTATGTTACCTAGGAAACGTCATCTGTTTACTAGGTAACATAACAAAGGTTACCTAGGGAACGTCGTGTTTACGCGGCATTGTTGTTACCTAGGAAACGTCATCTGTTTATCAACAAATAAACAACAATGGTTACCTAGGAAACTTCATCTGTTTATCAACAAATCGACAATAATGGTTACCTAAAGAACATCTATTTACTCGGCAATTTTGTTACCTAGGAAACGTCATCTGTTTACTCGGCATTGTTGTTACCTATAAAACATTACATTACCTTACCTTACCTTACATTGCATTACATTACGTTTCATTACATTACATTCAGCTAGCACAGACCCATCTTAAGCGTAACTAATTCAAGTTGAATAAGCAATGTCTTAATCAAACTTTACGCAATTGTAAAGCGGGTATAAAGGAAATATTTAGAATAAAGCCAATATATAAACTTCCTTTCCGTATAGACGTATTTACGTCAAATTCTCCGGAACCGTGGTTCCACTGACAACTTTTTTTTGTTTGAGTAGGCTGTGGAATTTATAAGTGTGTGAGAGCTGTAGGTAGCGCTGTTTCGATGTCTGCGTGACCTGCTTCCCAGTGAAGTTGCCACTTTGTTATTCAATAACTTGTTGACGAAAGACTCTCGGGTTACAAGCCGCGCCAGGTGGCTGGACGGTGAACGGACCGTATCCTCTGTTTGCCGTTCGGCCACCTGACGCGCCTTGTAGCCCGAGAACTTTCATCAACTTCAGTCACCGTGAAAGCTTCACCTCACGCAATAACTTGTTTCTTACCGTGCCATATGTAAGCAGTTTGGAATAGTGCTTATGTTTCAGTTGTAGTGAAGTTATGTTCGTGCTTATAGAGTCACCAGCCCACAAACTAGCAGTTGCAGTCTGTGGGTTGTGAGATCTGTGATCTGTCGGCATGCCCAGATGTAGAACTTGAGGCTAAAAGAACGTACGTTTCACATTACATGTTAGAGTACAATGGTGCAATAAAGGTTTATTATTGATACTTATAAAACTGCCCTTCCACTGAGGATTTAATCAACTGGAAGGGAGTTTAATCAAGATTCAAAATTATTCATATACCTTTCAATCTGTCAAGGTGTCTTGTACATTTGTTTGTAAATGTTCAAGCAAAAATATGCACATCACAAAGAAACTTATTGAAAATGGGCACAAACAACTTTTGCTTGATTTGTGACATTTAAAAGGATCTTAACGTAAAATGACCAGTCACAATGAATAAACTGATATAAGGTAGACCAGACACCTGAGGATTAAAATTTGTATTCAGAAAAGGTCTAGTTTGTGTGGTAATCAATAAAGCCATCAGCGTGTTGTCATATCAAGTAAAATGGCTTCTTGTAAAATTCAGTATCGAGAAAAGTTAATTTCTGGTAGTTCTGTTTAAATTGTTATGCTCCTTATTAACAGTGTATGAAATTTCAACAACAGATTATTATTAAACGGTAGAAATTCATCAGCATTATAAAGGGAATGCTTTTAAGTGTCTTTTTCATGCAACTTTAAATTGTCCTTTATTATGTGTTCTTTACACAGAGTGCATGAAATCAACACAAAAAGGGCTGATCCTTTCTGCCTATCCGCACTGTTCAATTCCAGAACTGCTGGACAGATTTGGATGAAATTTGGTATAGACATTATTCCATTGCTACTTTAACATTTTCTACTGTCAGTAATGCCGTGGTGGACGAAGAGACTTACGAGGTGTAGCTGTGGCACCACTTAACGGTAGGGTCATGCAGTGATGTGTGATGATAGATTTTTTTTTAATTTGAAACATTTGTGTAATAATTCTTTTATAATGTAAAATGATAACATGGTGCCTGCATGTAAAAGAATATTTACCAGGATTTAATCCTGTGTACATGAGCAGTAAACTACCACAGAGCCAACCCACTCTGTGATGTATCGATGTTGATTTGTGGTACTTAAAGAAGGCTTTAAGATGACGTGGGTTGTATAGTTGGAAACTCAAGTTATCCAAGTAAAATAACTGACGTACTGTTTTATTACTGATTCAGAATTTGCACAAAAGAAGTGTATTCAGGTACGGAGAATGCCTTTCTGGTCTTGTTATTAATAATACTTCTGAGACAGAATGGGTGACTGTTAAAAATTTTATGCCACATTGTGTAATTTTCTGTAAAATTGGTGCATATTGACATGAACCTTGTTCAAGACAGACAGACAGACCTAGAATTCACTTCAGATGTCACCCACATAGGTTATGACAAAGATAACTTGCCAAGTGTTTAAAACTACTCTACACACACACACAGTTCATTAGTTTACAAATACTGAATAATGTAGATGCAAGGTCCAGTTTTGTCTAGTATATTATGTTCATTTGTGTTGTTTACTCACTCAAATTTAAAAAAATTGTATACATTATTTTGTTTTCTTTAATTGTATGAACTAACAAATACCACAGAGGAGATTACTGTTGAGGAGGTAAAGTCGCTCATGCACTGAAACCCCCCAATTTTCATAAAACCAAAGGGGTCGTTACCAGATCCTGAATGATGTGAATCTAGTCCACGTAACCACATCTCGTTGCTTTATATCAATTTTAATATCTTCCTCATCAGCATCGATGTCCCAAAAATGGTCTCCTAAGTTTTCTGTCTTAATACTTTGTGTGCATTTGTCATCACTCCCTGTCCATCTAACCCCCCCAATATATATATTCTAAGTTAATTTATCTTAAATTTTGCAGTTAGAAATGAACTGCAGACATGAACAGGAGTATTTGAGGTTGACATTGTGGTTGTGATCTGATTGTGGGTTGTGGAGTTGTGTGATCTTGTAGATGGTTGCCAATGTCTGGGAGGAAAACATCACTTCCATCTTCAGGGTTTGACTTCAACCTGGTCGCAGTTGATGGGAGTATTTTGTGTTATTTTACACTCTTTCTCCCCTCTTATTTACGGTATCTGCCGCTTCTGGTCACGAGTCAGAGGATAGATTTACTCTTGTTTAATGGCTGCTATAGGAATCTGTAGTAACGAAAGTGTAGTAGTATTACCAGATGTCTGTTAAAGGCAGTGTTTCATGTAATTAATACCTTGCCATTTGTTGAATTTTTGTAAATGTACTTAAACGTACGCCACGCGTGTTAAACGATATTGTTATAGTAAATGTGCCAGAGCATATAATTAATTTTTATACAAACTGGATTAATTTTTGTGTATAAATTTTAAGGACTGTTGAGTAGTAAAAATAATTAAGTGTAGAACATTAGGATGAAAGAACAGTTCCTGTAGTGCAGTGGAGTAGAGCATTCTGCTGTTAGATGTCATTTATGCACAATAGAAGGAATATCGTGATTTGTACATACATTCTGACCTCTTTAGTGACCTGGCGTAGCATCTAGTGCAGATATACAGTATTTTTGTCCCACCACTCTTTCATTGCTAGTCATTATTCTTTAATATGGCATACAGCTTATCAGTATTCAGTATGGCTACGCTACATTTCTGTTAACATGTAGTTGGGTATAAGGACATTTAACATGTCATTTGCATGTTGGTACTCGGAAGAATTCATTCAACTGCTCATGTTGGCATTATGTACAGTTACTGGTTTTGGTGATTATGGTAGTGTAATTTTTTGGGACAATAATGAATTGATTGATATAATCCTGAAAAACTGTTGGTTACGCTGATGGGCGGTGAAGAGGTGACAGTTTTTGTGAAGGACGTGAAAGTGTTGATGCATTGTACGTGCTTTTTCATGGTGGTATGTGTGTAATCATTGAAAGAAATTATTGGATTCAAAATGTGGACCTGTTTCTATCATGACATGGCAACACAGAGAACTTTAAATATTGATCAATGAAATGTGTTAATATGTAAAATATTGTATTTTTAGACTTCTTGATTGTCGGCAAGTATGATGTTTGTGTGCCACTTTTGCCAGAAGCACTATTGATCATTGGTGATTGATTACTTGTGGTGATAAAAATTGAAAGCAATTTGTTTGGTGTTATAATTGATATTTTCACAATAATTTTCTTGCTGGCTTGGAAAACAGTAACACTTCTTCCATTCATTTAAATGTTTGTAACAATGTCCACGTTTTGCCATTGTAATCTTTAAATTGTTAACAGAGTACAGTAGAGTATATATAGTTTGGGGAGGAGGCTCACTTGTAACTTATTAAGGAAGTTAATGAGCTATTAGATATTGGATTTGAACAGGGCTGCTGGCCAGACTTTATCTCTAGGTTAATGCTTTGGCAGCATTCGACTGCAATGCATAGCCAGCTGGACCGCGCATAAGACAAGATGTCCATGGTCAGTAAAAGTTACGTATTTATGTGTATTGTCCAATTGGTTTACCAACCTGTGATTGTTTTTGCTTATTATTTACAAATTCATAATTAAAAATAGTGTAATTATGGAACACTTGATACTTATCACTATGGCCACCTTTTTTTTTTTTGTTATGTACGTAGAATAAATGGAGGTTTGAACAGCAATGATTGACTTGTGATCTTTCATTGAAAAGTTTGTCATGGCGTTGCACAAAATACATTTTCCAATAATGACAGTGGTCAGACAGAATGGAATAGAATTTATTTACATTCCATAGGCCCAAGCTAAGGATGTAGAACTTGTCAGAGCACAAATACGATACTTTTTCGTAATACGAATATAAATTACGTAGTTACGACGGTAACTTACAGTCGACCACGTTATTACCATGAAAGTAATTACTCAAGAAATCATAACCTCTATTGCTTACATGTATTTATAATAGCTGAGCATAACAGCTGTATGGTATACAACATTCCAGTATTTTAATAGTCTTTTTAATAAGTTTCAAAGGTAGTATGAAAATATTTCTCTGATCATAAGTAAAGTGTCTTAGCTTCATATCAGTTTGTCTTCCAGATCTTGCAAATAGTAAATGCATTCAGGGTGTTTGATTTGACATATCTGTTTATGTTACTGAAGGATGAGTTAATTGTACTAAACTATGTTGATTCGCATTTTACTTTCAGTTGATATTGAAAGCCATCTAAAGACCTACTGACATTAAAGGAATCATATACTTCCAACACTTTATAATGTAGATTTCTGTCTTCTGGGTTATTGCGCTGTGTAGTCTGGTCGATGATGACGGAGGCAGTATGACCTCTGAAACGTTGGTTAACATCGACCAGACTACACAGCGCAATAACCCAGAAGACAGAAATCTTCATATTCACCGCTGTGAGAACCTCAAGTCTTACTTTATAATGTGTTTTTGAAATAACTCTGGCAGTATAATACAAGGCAGAATGTTATTTTTGCCTAGGACTGAACTTAAAATTAACCCACTTTGGGCAGTGGTACAGTTTCTTTGTTCATTTATATTTTGCTTGCATCATGGCTTCGTCTTTCGTATTTATTTCAGTCGGACAAATTTTAAGAAATATTCTTCCAGTGTTAAGTTAGCAGAAACTCCTGTAATGCGACAATGTGTTTCAAAAACATAACACCCTGACGTATGTATTTCTGGGCGTGTGTGTACTATACACTTAAGGGTTATGTTTTTTAAATGATGGTTATTATATGTGAAAATAAGTACTACTGAAATAAAACCAAACAAACATGCTTCATACACTATCTTACAAGACCACATTTATCAGTTGTTACTTCCCCTAAATGTAAACTTTCCTGTAACTGCATAGCCACAAGTCCATTTACCCATCCCTGTCGAATTCACGACTTCACTTGAATGAGAGCAGAGTTACCTAGTTTTCACAACAGTATTCTGATTTAGAGAAACTTTCATAAGATGATGGATCATATTTTTCAGCCTGTAATGATCCCATAATATTATACTTGTAAAAAGGTAGTCAAAGTAAAGTTAACACATATATGAATATATAACTTCTGATATTGTCAGAAACATTTCTGTTGTCAAATATAATTTTTTTGACGTAAATACGTCTATACGGAAGGGTCATTCGGCAAAAAAGTGAAAGGAAAATGTGTAAGATCCGTATCAACAAATCGACGACAATGGTTACCTAGAGAACGTCGTGTTCACTCGGCATTGTTATTACTTAGGAAACGTCGACAATCCGCTTTCGTTATTGCGGAAAGAGCTGAGCTGTGAATCGCTTGTAGAAGAAGTGCGTCATAGAGTAGATAATTTTGTGCTGGTAAAAACGTTTTAGAATATCACAAGTAAAAATTATTACATTACATTCAGCTACCACTAATATATAAACTTCCTTTCATTGTATTTATTGCTTAAATATAATTTAAATACAGAGACGTATTTACGTCAGATTCTCCGGAACCGTGGTTCCACTGTCAATTTTTTTGGAGTTTATATTATTTCTACATCTATTTATGAAAATTATTGTATGATTCTTTGCTGAGCAGTTGTCATGAATGAGATGGAATGCCATCTTTTGCTTCACATAGGGATGGGTCACTCATGGAAGAGTCGTTAAAATTGAAACCGTTTTGAAAATTCTTGAGGAGTTTGGCGAAAACTGAAGGAGGAATTTTTAATGTTGGAATGTAGTTACCCTTCTTACTGACTGGGCTACTGCGTATGCCACAAATATCAGCGTTTAGTTTGCTAAGGAACGATACATAGGTGGCAGAACGATACGCACGGGTTTCTACGTTGACCTATAATATTGGATTTGCAGATCTTTAGTAATGGATCCTGCTCTCATGTAAAGAAATTTGTAAATGGGTTAGTATTTGAAAAAGATTGTTCGTATCAAATTTTATGTTTACGTTACATATAGTGTAGTGTGCAGTGAATGTGTCGAAGATTTTCGGTCGGAATTCTCATGTCTAACGCTTTTCTTGATAAGTACACGGTTCTAATGACGTTTAAAACACATGAAGATGCGAAGTATTTCTGGAATGATTCAAAATTTCCACAGTTCTGTGACGAGGGTTGAAAATTGTCTCGTAAAATACCTGCCAGAAAAGTCATATTTGCCGTACACAATTATAAGATTCATCTGAATTTGTTTCAGAGGTAGTAGATTCGGACATGAAGTTTACAAATGGGGTCGTCATGGAAAGTTTATAACCTCTTGTGTTTCGTATTCACGGTTGCAAAAAGTGTCGTGTCACAGTTCATTGTCTCCTGTACGATTCCCCGTGCCTCGGGATTGTTTTGTGATCAGTATTTGAATTCATGTAATGTTTTCTTGAGCTTTTCTTTGTATAAAATCAAGCAATTTTATTTTCTTGGCCACATATGCAATTACTGTGGCGTAATACGATCATGTAAACAAAGGATATTTGTTATAACTTTAATAAACTGTTACCAGTTGCATTCAGTAAATTAGATGTTGATAATTAAACTCTAAATCCAGTAACAATTTAAGGTGATTATGTTAGTTGCAGTTCTGTGTTAGGATTAGAACCAGAAATTAAATTTAGAGTTCAGAGCTGGTTGTGATTGGTCACAATATTGTAAATATGGACAACTCAATGAAACATTGTTAATATTGTCTTATTGTTCTGACAGATAGATAGCAAGAAATATGAATAATCTTAATGTGGTTCTTGAGTAAAAGTAGCTTGAAAGAAAGATGGTTTTGTTTTACTTCTTGTGATGTGCACTCCATTTTTTTTTGCTGCCGTGATAACACACTAAATCACCGGCAGCCATCAGATTGTGCATTTATGTCAAATTTAAAATATTATTATATTTTACATTAAAATACAGTTGCCTGTAAAATGTGTTTATTGCTGAAAGTATTTTGTTCTGAATTGTTAGGTAATAATGGCTGCGGTACCGGTTTTCATAGCGACATGCCCCGATGATGGGTGCAATGCTGTTCTTATCTTTCCATCAAAGGATAAGATTGTTGACTGCCATGGCTGCGGACAGCGCCGTAAGGCATCTGAAGTTAAAGATGTCAGACAGATGCGAGAACAGGCACTGGGTGTCAAAAATGTTCTGCGAAGCCTCCTCCTAGCAACAAATGCAAACATGAAGAAGAGTGCTGTTTTGGTGAGTTTTATTTTACATGCCATTATGAAGTGGCAGCTTCAGGAGTCAAAACTAGAACATAAACCTTCTTTACAAACATTCTGTGAAGAAAGTTCACTGTTCCTTCCATTTCATCATTTACGTTAGGTGACATTTGTTTAATGATTTAAGCAAGAAGGAGAAGCAATGGTCATATACAGCTTGGGACCAAACCATGTAAATTAGACTGTTTTCCCATCCATCGCCAGTCTAAAATCAGGCAGTTTAAATTTGTTTTAATTGTCATGCGATATATAAGAAGGTGTTTAAGGAAATGGCATCACATCTTTTTCCCCACAGTTCATCTGCCGTGTTGGAATTAAGAGTTTAAACATCAGTTGACCTCTGATTTTATACAGGCACAAACAGGCTTAGATTCAACTCACTCATGCAAGCGTTTAAATTTGGTATTGATCTCGTCTTAGTGGCGTGTTGCGAAATCTTCACATACTCTGCATTGAGTCTGTTCTGCAGAAAAGAAACACAAGGTTAATAATGTGATTGTTGTTATTTTCGCAGGAGGTCATATTATCATCTTTATGATATCTCTGACGTCATTGTTTGTATATGTATATATAATTTTTTGTGACTTACGCAGGTAAAAATAGATGGTTTATCAAATTACCATTGTAAGCTGTTGTCACCATTGCTTACCTACCATGGAATGGATAAGAATACCCAAAAAGCGAAACCACTGTTAGAATTGACAAACAAGTAAGTACAGTATAACATGTGTTTGTATTATGGGATTAGTCCTGTGAGGTGTTACGATTGTATTTCTTGCATGCAGTTTTGACTGTCTCAATGTGTAGGAGCTTTCCAAATTATTAACCTTGGTAACTGTTCCTTTCAGACAAATATGCATTCTCATTTTCCGAGGAGGTTACTTGTATGTGAGACAGTAGGGTTTTTAGCTATTTTTAGGTTAGGTTAGGTTAGGTTAGGTTATTTAGCAAAGTCTAAGGAAGAGTTGCTATGTATTGCTTGCAGACCGACATTTGATTGTAGTATTCTAAGTGACCGCAGCTTCTTAATCTGTGCTGAACATCTTGATATTCTTGGTTATGGACGAGATCAGTCCGGGAGTCTTGACTACTTAGCAGAAACTCTGAGGTGCATTGAAGAGGCCAATGGGGATAGGTAAGTGAGGCGTTATATCAAAATTCAAAGCACTTGGCAGGGAATAAATATGAAGATGGCTGTCTTCTGGTTTGTTGCTCCGTGTAGTCTGGTAGAAGTTTATTGACGTTTGAGAGGTCCTTGCTGCCTCCATCATCAGGTCAATAATGGAAGCAGCAAGGACTTCTGAAACGTTGGTGGACGTCTACCAGACTACGCGGCGCAACAACCCAGAAGACAGCCATCTTCAAACTCATTGTCGTGAAAACCTCAAATCTTACAAGGAATAAATGTATTTAATATACAGTCTAAAATTGTGAATGTTGTTTTTAAAAAATCCTTTTTTGACGTAAATACGTCTGTATTTTAGGGTCAGTGTCATTTGGCAAAAATGTGTTACGAAAAAGTGTAACTTCATTGTTACCTAGGAAACGTCATCTGTTTATCAACAAATAAACAACAATGGTTACCTAGGAAACTTCATCTGTTTATCAACAAATCGACAATAATGGTTACCTAAGGAACATCTATTTACTCGGCAATTTTGTTACCTAGGAAACGTCATCTGTTTATCAACAAATAAACAACAATGGTTACCTAGGAAACGTCATCTGTTTATCAACAAATCGACAATAATGGTTACCTAAGGAACATCTATTTACTCGGCATTGTTGTTACCTATAAAACATTTCATTACCTTACCTTACATTACATTACATTACTTTACATTACATTCATCTACCACAGACCCATCTTAAGTGTAACTAATTCAAGTTGAATAAGCAAAGTCTTAATCAAACTTTACTCAATTGTAAAGCATGTATAAAGGAAATATTTAGAATAAAGCCAATGTATAAACTTCCTTTCCGTATAGACGTATTTACGTCAAATTCTCCGGAACCGTCGTTCCACTGACAACTTTTTGTTGTTGTTATTTTTGATGTTATTCCATGTTCTGCATGCTTGTATTTTAGCTTTCAACACTGAATATTTTGTAGTAAGGATATGCTAACAATTTTAAACATGTGTTTGGTATGGTTTTATAGTTCCAACATTCACTAATTGTCACTGTATATCCCAATGTAAGAAATGTCTGCTTTGGCTTATGTAATGTTTTTGAAATTTAATGCTTGTTGCCCATATGAAACTGTTGGTGTGATAGACTCTTGGTCCACACTGGACAGTTTGGACTGCCATGACGTCAAAGTCCATACTTGAAAAGTCTTCTTTTAGGATTGAAGGAAATTTTGTGTTGAATATACCTACGCATGGCAGTTGGTTGTAGTAGTATATTGTTGTTGGTCTTCTGGGTCGCATTGCTGTGCGGTCTCGGACATTTCTACCTACAAGTACTCATACAATGCCAACATTAACATCTTTGTATGATCTAAAGATTTCATGGCGAAGAACATCAATAATTTCTTCTTGGGCGATCATCCGTGCGATGATTGATGGCCAGAGAAGATTTTATTAATGTCACATTTTACAAATGTAATTGTAATTTGTTAATAAAATTGAATGGACAGGTGAAGGTGAATTGAAGGTGTAAAATTTGAGGAATGGAGAATATTGCTTGATATTTTTACAGTATAAATAACCGTATGTAAACAATTTATCTCATTTAATTATCATTAATTTTGTGCCCATTCCTGACTTCTGACAGCTGTAATCTTTCTTTGTGACAGGAAAGCGCTGGTCCCAATACATGCTGATGCTGATGGCCATTGCTTGGTCCATGCCGTGTCTCGAGCTCTTGTTGGCCGACAACTCTTTTGGCACCCCTTGCGCACCCATTTAAAGAGACACATCCTTGAGAAGAAAGATATATATAAGGTATATTGGGTTCTGCAGCATAAAGATACATTTATATGACTTGAACTGGTTCTCTGTGCATGCTTTAGAACTTTTGTATACACGACTCTTATATGCAGTCTGTTTTATTTAGTGTGTAGCTCTTTCAGGCTGAGTTTTTGATTTTCCTGTCGCTCTTACGTCACTGAGTAGTACTTGTGGATGGCTACCTAAATGTTAAGAGAATTAATAAAAGAAGAAACAGAAGACAGTACTGCATACTTTGTTAACTGCTCATTGGCTGCTTATTTTGGATTTAGCCACTTACATCAATAAGTTGAGCCGGCATAGCTCAGTCATTATAGTGACTGGCTGCGGACTGGATGACTGGGTTTTGATCCCCGACGGGCAGAGGATTTTTCATGTGGCCTCTGGATCCATACCGGTTCTGCGGCCCACCCAGCGTCCTATCCGATGATTACCGGGGTCCTTTAATGGGGGTAAAGCGCGGCCAGGGCAGATGCCGACCACTCACCCCAATCTAGTGCCAAGGTCAAGAATGAGTAGGAGCTATACCTCCTCTCCCCACAAGCGCCTATAGTGGGACGGCTTTACTTTACTTTTACATCAATGAGTTGGTTGCTACAATTCTTTCATCCTCCTCATACTGGTAATTTGCGGTTTCCAGCATGGAAACGCCGAGTTGTGTCACGAAGCGAGAAACTCTTAACAAACTTTCATTCTCTACTCTTCATTTTCATTTGCTGTCCTCTGTTGTTATAAATGATTTGTGTACTTCAACCAGCAGTTCAGGGCTCCATTCTGACAAAAGCTGACGCAAGTGCGACGAGCGTGCTTGGTGTAAAATTGCAACGTGGTGCAGGCTGAGTAAACGCTTCTTGTGGGACTGTGATGCCAGCTTACAGCTTACTCCTGATTCCAACTCATCTTCTAAACATTGACATTAGAATACTGAATGTTCATACAGATTGAGGGTTTTGATTCAAAAAGCGTGTACTCGGTAATAATAGTGCGGCGTATTAGGTAATGCAAGAGTCAGCTTTTATTGCACTACTGTTTCCGCTTCCAGAATCTTCTTTTTTTCCTTCCTCAGCCTGTGCTGGTGACATAACAATACCAGTTATCACAATCACCGTTTAAAATCACTATTACCCATAGATAATGTTCACTGGAATCACAGAAATCAGTCATTTCTTTTGTGTAGCAATAGTAAATATATTTTTTTATGTGTTTCCCTGTTGCAAAGAGTTGTAGATGCTATATGACAAGGGAACTGAAATACAGACAGCAGAGCCCCTCATCCCAGCATCGACTTAATTCAAGTAGAACTAAATCCATGCAGGTGATAGGACACCGCACTCAGAGATACATAAGCTCACAGTCTCGATTTGTTAGCAGGAAGTACTACCACAACAGTGGAATGAATTAATTGATGTCCCTATCCATAAAACAGGATAAAACTGATTGCAGTAACATCCGAGGTATCTCTCTTTTGTCAGCGTCATACACAATTTTATCAAATATTCTTCCGGCGCGGTTAACGAAATTTAGTGGGCACGATAGTTATAAGTAACACATCTTTTGAAAATGTTTAAAAATTTAAGTATCTGGGAACTAACAATAACAAATAGAAATGAGGTCCAAGATGAAATTAAGAGTAGAATACTTTTGGGAAATGCTTGTATTTATTCTATCCAAAAACTACAATCATCTCGTTTAATATCCAAAACACTGAAGATCAGGATATATAAACAATAATTTTTCCTGTTGTCTTATATGGTTATAAAACATGAACTCTTACTTTGAAGGAAGAACGTAGATTACAAGTGTTTGAAAACGGTGCTCAGGACGACATTTGGACCTAGGAGGGATGAAATACGTGGGGGAATTTATAATACTGCATAACGAGGAGCTGCGTGAATGGTACGGGACACCTGGAACAGTGAAATCTGGGAGGCTTTGATTGGCTGGACTTGTAGCGCACATTGGGGAGCAAACATATCTTTGTTGGGAAATCCTGGAAAATGACAACTGGGCAGACCAAGAAGGGAGATGGGAGGATAATATCAAGATGGATCTTAGGGAGGTAGGCTGGAAGGATGGCATATTGATGCAGTTGGCTCAGGATTGTGGCTGGTGGCGGACTTTGGTGTTGAATCTGCTGGTTCTGCTAGTTACATGACTAGGAGATCCCACCTTTCATAATTTTGAACATGTTTGTAATTTGTTTGTGATAGGACCTGTTGCAAGACTTCATTAATGCGTCAGAATGGGACCTGATCATTGATGAGTGTGATCCAGATTACATGCCAGAAGAGGCAAAGGGAGAAATCCTGGGCCTTCGTAACATTCATGTTTTTGGGCTGGCCAACGTTGTCAAGCGTCCCATAATTCTGCTCGACTCTGCAGCCGGCATGAACTGTTCAGGAGATTATTCAGGTGAGGTTGAGTGGCCTGTAATTTTCTGTTGACATTTTGAGGGTAAATAGCATTTCATAGTGCTGTAGAAAATTTTAAGTGCTATTGCTTCAACGCCGTCAAAGTTCACATAACGTCTTACGTGTTTCTTGTCATAGTAACAGTACAACAGAGAAGGATCTGAATTGCTACTCTTCATTTCAGAATTTTTCCAGAAGTGATTGAAGTCGTTTGGTGTAATTACCTTTAATAAACTATTAATAACTTACGTTGTTACTCCTCACCAGTTATGTAAAGTACGTGGAAAGTTTAAGTCTGTCGCCAACACCCTCCTCCTTTTATTCTTCATGCATTGTGCCTTTGTATGAAGGATAGGTCAGGGACTGAAGTTTTCAGTCTTTTGCGCCTTCTCACAATTTGAAGTCCATCACTTCTGATCACGTCTCTTTCACTTCACATGACTCAACCATCTAAGTAGATTTCCTTCAAAATCTTGTTGTAATCTATTATCATTTATTCATTGCCCTAATTTTTAAATCTACCACTTTCTTCTCCTAACTCCTTAAGAAGCCAATGAATGCTTATCAACTCGACAAATATCCAGTCTTTTATGGGGCATGACAAGAGACCACCACTGGATGCCGTCATGAGTCAGATGAATGCAATTCACAACTCCCACTCTTTCTTAAAGTGGCAGAAAGTCATAACGTTCATGATTTCTTTCTTATCTTCTGTTTTTAGATTTGTGTGCAAGACATGAACAACCATGTAATTTATTGTAGAATTTGAAATGTCATTATTTACTTGAGAATAGATTTTTTATTGAGTAATGAAACATATTTAAGACCATCCCTGTTTTTGTCTCAAACCTTCACATAAACTTTCATTCATGCAGCATTATCTTGAACAGAGGAAGAAGTGAACTGAAGATGCAGTAATGACGTGTATTACCATTTCTTTCTGCGGGAACAAACTCCACTGTCACTGGCCAGCATGATGTTTTGTTCCTTGACTATCTCATATGCAGAGGAAACAGCACTTTGTAGGATCTGAGGTTTTCACAGCTGTGAGTCCGAAGATGGCTGTCTTCTGGGTTGTTGCACCCTGATGATGGAGGCAGCAAGGACCTCTGAAACATCGGTAAACTTCTACCAGACTACACGTCGCAACAACCCAGAAGGCAGCCATCTTCGGAACAGCGCTACTTTGTAAATACACCGTGAAGTCTAAGCAGCTGCTTGATGGACCTAAAATCACATATGACTGGCAGTGATGTTGCTTACATTTTATCGCATTCATTATATGGGACTTGCCCCGGCAAGTTCTTGTTATTCCTGCTGCACGGGCCACAAGTATTGGTGATTTTTTGTTATCGTTTTGTTACAGAACAGCTTTAAACTTGCTTTATAGGAAACAGTAAATGGCTACTGTTCTTCAGCTCAGTTTTCAAATCTCGATTTTTCCGCAGTTCACGTGTGTGTAGGCACACGCGAAGGGAATCCCACATACTATAAAATGGCAGCAGTTTCTGATTTCCTTTTGAATATGGAAATCCTGTCTTCGGTCAGCGAATTCCCTTAATGCAACGTTGATACGAATAGTTCTGCTTGCTGCTTTTACACACTTAGGTCATGTGCTGGATCATTCAACTCACTCTCTCGAATAGACGTGGTTTCTGACAACTTTATGGACTCTTGTCTTGGATTGCAAGAAGTCGATATAAAAAGTTCCCTCAGTTAGTTCCTTATACAGGAGGAGGAAGGTCTCCATGTAATATTAGCTTAATTTCAGAAGGAACATGGATATATTTTTTTGTTTTTGCTCTGCAAATCATCTTTCACTTAACATCATATTGAATCTGTTATTTAAGCCTGTTTTTTGAGAAGAGGTCCTCCATGTCCCAAAATAAGCATAAAAATATGTGTTTCACTTTCTTTCTACCCATGTTGACAACTGGCACTGCACATCATGTTGGTAGCAACACAGTATTTGTGTCCACCGTAGTGGAATCTGCATGAAGTAGTTCATTCACCCGCGTGATTCAGACTTTGTCCTTAAAAGACGTGCTGTTTGAGATCCAAAAAGAAAGGGGTTGGGGTCATTTCATGTACCAGCTCGTATAAAAGTTTAAAATTGTACATAATCTGAAGCAAAATGGAATATTTGCGATAAATGAAACCATGCAGTCAATGTTTGCAGAAGTTGAAACTTGCAAATTGTTTATTTTGAAATAGGGGTATGAGTATGACTAGTGTGCGGATAAATATGTTTTTTTTTTTTTATGGTTACTCGTCTGTAATTGTATTGTTTGCAATGTTTTGAGGTGTTGGTGGTGAACTGGAAAAGATCACAGGGTGGAAGCTGTCGTAGTCTAGTGCAAGTTGCAGTCCCAGCAGCTTCAGGATAGCTATTTCTTTCAGATGCAGATCAGGCAGTGGTACAGTCCATAAGCTGTTGGTACATTTCAGCGTCTAATGGATAGCAGAGTTCTTGCAATCCAGAGGAGCATATGTAATAGAGTAACGTTCGTCAAATGTTCGTAATTCAGTGTTGTTGTTTTTTAATTACGCTTAACACGTGTTCTGTATAGTCATGTGTACTTATAGCTGGATTACCTGTGTTATGTTTCAGCCGTGTTTTTACCAGCACTTGTAAACCCCGATGAATGCAGGACTAAGAGCAAAGATCTCAACACGCCATTGTGCCTTGCGTGGAGCAGCTCTGCGAGGAACCACTTCATCCCTCTGGTGGGAATTAGTGGAGGTGAGCAAGTACGTTTGTTCTACAAGCTACAAACGTGAAGCAGGAATGTCGAGACTGTTAAAATAATATTGTTGCCATTCCCACGTAGTTTTTGTCGTGTAACGTACACGCAGTTACATACATTGGTATACAAGTCAACACAGATGAAACTGAGTCGTCGGATGACTGACAACAGTAGTGGTCTTAGCGATGTCTTACAATAAACTGACAAGATGACAGGTTGCCTGCATCATCTTGTGTATCATGCGAAGGCTCGTTACGTGTTTGTCTTCGGTCTTGTGTCAGCGTTCGAGCTGCCAGTGTTGCGGAATGGCGTTCTGGACCTCCTCCCGAGCATGCTTTTTCTTTTTCTATCTCTCCTTACTAATTCTCTACCTCTTCCATCCTCAGGGTACTTAAATAAAATCCTCCGATGCTGAGTAACTTGCGTGCCGTGCTGGAAACAGTTGCCGCTGATCATTACAAATATCGATTTATTTAGACTGATAATTGTAAATGGCATTGAATTACTTAAATTGTTCTGTATTTTGAACTTAATGTTTCAGAGAAATTACCTGTGATTCCACGCAGACTTTTACCGGAGGTGTGGGGTGTATCACAGAGCCTGCTGTCTGTATATATGAATTTTGATGACCAAGACTGCGTTGTTGTTGGTGAGGGAAACGTTTTTACATGTAGCGTAACGTCTTGGTGTATACTCTGTCTAAAATAAGATAGGTGCATAATCATCAGATGGTGATGTGTGAATGTTAAAAATTAATGGAGTCTGTTTTCAGCACGCTTTGTGTATTCATACACCAGTGGGAAATGACTGGTGTATGCTTCAGTCACCAGATGGCAGAGGGAATATGTGAATGGTGAAGTGCTAAGGGTGTGCTGTTCATAACTCTGAAATCCTGGGAAAAAAGAGACATGAAATTATGTTAATATTTTACCTTTATCATGGATTAGTGGTACTTAATTTTTTTGGCTTTGAAGTAATACTCATTTTCCCAGTGTTAATATTACAATATGTAGAAGGCAAAGGCCAGTCATAATGAATTTAAACTAAATGTGTAATGGTACTGTGATTTCTAGATGTTTATTTTTTGGTTACAAATATTCTGATTAATTTTCCTGGAATGGTAATTCTTTGTCGTACAAAAGGAACAGGGAATTTAAACCCTCGTACTAAGAGGCTGCTGGCCAGACTGTAAATTGTGGCACATTGCTGATACAGGTTATAACATCACGGTTAAACCAAGTTAACACTGAAGCAGTTGGTAGTAATTTTATGGATTGTAAGCTGATCTCAGTTTATATCATCACTAAAACAAAGAACAGCAGTCATTCACTAATCATCCTTTTACCCGTAGTTTTTAATTTCTTAGTTTGCCTATGCTGACAATACTTGCTGTGTCTGTTCCATTGAAACGCACCGGTGAAAAGCGAAGACGCATTTATGATTGGTAGAGGGAAGACGATGGGGCGTGGAGAAAACTGCACAATGACGAGCTTAAAAATCTGTACTGCTCCCCCAATATTGTCAGGGTGATTAAGTCGAGAAGAATGAGATGGACGGGGCATGTAGCGCGCATGGATGGGACAAGAGGTGTGCACCGGGTACTGGTTGGGAAACCTGAAGGGAAGAGACCGCTGGGGAGACCTAGACGTAGGTGGGAGGATAATCTCAGGCGGGATCTATGGGAGATAGGAGTTGAAGGAGACTGGATTTTGTTGGCCCAGGACAGGGTCCGGTGGAGGGCTTTGGTTAATTCGGTGATGAACCTTCGGATTCGGTAAGCCATCTAGTTAGTTAGTTAGAAGATCGTAAGAAATATCAGCTTAAAAGTGTAAATATGGTACGTGCTCCGAACATTTATTCTGCTGTTTTGTTGGCAAGTCTTTATGGATTCTTTCTTTCTTTCATGCAGGTGGCAACAGAGTTTTACAGCAGAGCTACATCAGAAAGCTGGCAAATGCAATGGATGAGTTATTTTTGCAGAAGTTCGGTGTCCACCCATCACTAGTTTGTGATATGTATCAATACAATTACAAGAAATCAAGTATGTTCCATGAAATGTTAACGTTTGTTCGTTGCCGAGTATTATTTGCTCTCAGTTTGTTCACTAACTTCGCGACTTTTAAATTTATTTTCCAGTTGCCGCTGCTGTTTCACCGCAGCTCGTAACATCAAATACGCAGAAGGCCATACGAGAACGCCGTGTTTTCAAGTGTTTGAGTTGCTATGCGCTTTGTATAGCACCTCTGTCGTCTGAATGGCTGCGTCCTGGGAACAATGGATTGTTTTACAACCTTGTTGTGAAACAGTATGGTCTGCTGGAGGACAAGAAAGTATATAGCTTCTCAAATTACGTGAGTATGACACAGTCTTTTTCGTCCTTTGGAGACGGTAGTTTAGCTATCTGTTCTGTTCCTACAGTCCATTTAAATTTATTTAGGCATTTGAATTTTGCTGCATGTGGCAAGTATTCCGCTGTGTTAAATTTTGTCTAGTTTAATCCCTTTGCAAAATGAAGTTGGAATTTGTCATTATTTATTTTGTGAAAATACAGTGAAACCTCGATGCATCGTTTTCGGCGGGGGAGGGATATAAAGATGATGAATACGGGAAAACGATAGATGCGGGAAAGCATTAAAAATTTTAAAAAAACAATGTTTCTCTTTCAAAGTTACTTCTTTTTACCAAAAAAGCCTTTAATGGACAACTGGTTTGTCGAAACTTTACGTTTTAGGCCAAACAGAGCCCTTTCCACGTTCAAAATGTTTCCTCGTCACGTTCACTGATATTACTCGCCTAAAAGAACGACTTCACTTTTGCCAGCACGTTCTTCGGCAAAACTCGGCACAGCTTCGGGCTCGCATTTGTCGTCTTCCTCTTCCTCACCACTCCCACCCCCTTCACGAACAATAACAGGAAGAATGGAAGTACTATTACTGCCGAACACGACGAAACGTAGCCGTAGAAGACCCTGAACAGCTGGAAACGAGATGAACCAGAAGAATGAAAAGTGTCGCCAGCCTTTCCTTTGTACTTATAATACGTAAAAGCATTTGTGAAGAAATTCACACTGCACATGCCATCTGGCATCGCTGGAACGAAATATGAGTGCACCCTAATTAAACTCATAAAATTTCTGACAAAGAGCACCATCATTCACTCCAACTATCACCCCTGCACCGCTGACCCCTCATTCCAAAAGAATCTGTGCTGGTTGGGCGACATAACAGGTTACCGCTACTTTGTATTCCAAAAACATTGTGCGTCTTTCGGTATTAATTTATCTCAAAACCCAACATTTTAAATTCTAAAAACATCGCGTAAATTTCGTTATAATTTCTCAGAAACGATCATTGCGGGAATATTTTTGAATGATCGATGCGATAAAACAATAGTTCGAGTAACGATAGAAGCGGGAAAATGTAACATTATTTTATATGGGATGTATTCGGGACCGAACAAAACGGACGATGCATCCGGGAAAACGATAGTTCGGGGAACGATGGATAGAGGTTTCACTGTATAAATATCATGTTTAATACTTACAGATGTCTGTGTGCTGCAGTCGTAAATGTTAGCAAGTTTTCTGTGCAATAAGTGAAACCCACTAATGAACCAAACTAGTCAAGACCTTGAGAATTAACAGAAGAAGATCATTTTACTAATTCCTTTGATTTGTTTAGGGTGTAACCTGCTCGTATGATGCGAAGAAGGATGTTTTGATTCTGAATAAACACCCTGGTGTTGAAAAGTGCGCCTTCTGTCTAGAGTAAGTTAAATTGAACAATTTTGTGGCAGGTAGAAAGATTATATTATGTGGTGAACCTCAAATCCTGATTATAATTTTCATTTTGTTTGTTTGCTTGTTTTTGTGGCAAGAATAACAATTCCGCTTTTGTTAACATATGCAGAATCTTATTTCTGCATGCCCAGAATAATTTCTGTTTCGTTACAAATTCTCACATAAGTACGTAAGTTATGCGGCTAGTAACATCTTGCCCCTCTCATGTTCTTATTTTTTTTCATGCAGCATGAAGCTGCGGTTGGTATTTTCTGATGGCTCTGTCGCATATGAAAATGGCGACGTCACTCCGACACGGGCGGTTTCATCGCACTGTCAGTGTGGCTATAAGCACTGGTGGAATGGAAAGGAGTATGACAACCATCCAGACTTGGTGAGTGGAAACAGAATGCATTCGGTCTCAAGTGATGAGTTGAACGGTCTCTATATGATGCTGAATGTACTGAGACATGGATCTGTCATCTCATTTTGTTGTAATACACCAAACAGTTGTAAGATTGTTTTTGTATTGTGCGTCCAGATTCCTGTAATGATGGCGTGGAAAGGGCGTGAGGCTACTGAGGTCATAGCGTGGTTTCAGTACGAGTCTGACCCAAGCCTGAATAGCAATGTATTTCACGTTGCGTCCTGCGTCGTACAGAAACACTTCCCAGGTACTGGTCAGAGATCACGAGTAATTTTATTATAAGATAAGCGTCAAATTGAAATTCCAGAATTGAAACGGGTTATTTCTAAAGATGCGAAGGAAACTGAACTTCCATATTTACTTGAATGTTGATTTAAAATATATCCATGCCGATACATACACTTTGTTCTGTGTTAAAAAAAACATGGTTCTTTTTTCATATTGGACCATATTAAATGCGATAAAATCTCAGGAAACAAACTTTTATGGACTAACAACTTGAATTTTACTGTTCAGTGCATGTTTCCTTCTTAGAACATTTTTTTTTTTTTTCCCCTGGTGAACTGCAAGGCCAAAATATGTCGTGAGTTCTTTTAATTGTAGTTTTTCTGACTTGAAATGGAGCACAGACTCATTCTGATATTGTCATGTGCATTAAAAGCCATTATTTATTTATTTATTTATTTATTTACTTTTGTACTTTCTGCATGCAAGAAAGAACTAGTAAGTAACATGCAGGTGATCCCATTGAACACGGGACGTTTCTTCATAAGATTGCTGACTAAAGGTGCATGTCGCTGCCTACATTAGACAGACTCCAATACTTTTTTTTTATTTTCTTGTGATTTAAGTTCTTCCTTGAGTCTGTTTTTCAGGACCATAAGAAAGAGCTTGTAAAATTAATGACGTTTGCCTTGCGTAGGTGAGTTTGGAAGTGAGAGGCTCGTTCAGAAAGTGGTCTCTCAGATCCTAGAATTGTCAAAGTGCTTGGATGCAATGCGGAAACTGTCAGGATCAGGCGCATCCCAGCTGCCTGCTTTAAAGGTAAGGAAAGTTGGAAAAAAGGGGAGGGGGTTGTAAAATGTTGTGCATACAAATTTATGGTGTCATTTATATCTGAAGATTCCGAAGTGCTATTCTTCTCTGTCCATTCACTTTCCTTCCAGACCTCTTTGTCTGTGCATCCCGGATTCTCTCCATACGACTTGATCTTCTTCACTGCTTTCTTCCTGATGGAGTCCACTCAAGCACTTCCTTGAGCCATCTGTTTCTGTAGTTTTCATTTTTGTCTATTCCATATTAATTATTTTGTTTTTATGTCACCAAAATAGAAGTTTGTAAAATATTTATTTCATGATTTTTAGGTGTTTGTCACTTGCTAGTATGATCCAAGAAAATTTTAGGTAAAAAGAATGTCTAAGTTGTTCTGGTTTGAGCAGAGTAACGATTTATATAGAAGAACTACTGCAGGTCACCAGAAAGGAAAATGTTCCTCACAACACAAATTTACATTTGGCTGAATGCAACTGTATCGCCCCGTTATAGTAGTTGTCAGACATGTTGTGAGCTGTCGGTGCAGGAACATCCTGCATGCACATCAACGTACGTTCCAAGAAAATATAATCTCTTTCATTACCTCTGTGCTTCTAATTAATGCATGATACCAAGATTTAACTTCAAGAGTAGCACTAATAATGGAGGGTGTAATGCACCAAAGAAAATATAACTTATATTTAAAGTAAGGATCGAGAAGTAATTAGACTAGTCCATTCACAACAGTCAGTGTTTTTGAGACAGCTTCTGCAACACCAGGCTGTTCCAAATCTTTACATGACCGTCCATTGCAGCCTGGGAAGTAGGGATTACAGCTCTCTATATGTCTGGCAACTACTATACATTATGCTGTAATTAAAAACTTTGTACATTCTCAAGAACAGGATCTTACATGTCTAAAATGGATTCCTTTGTTACTTAATCATAACCTTAAAGCATGGGTTTGCTTACTGATCTCCCTCTGAAGGTTACAAAAATATGGAAATATTTACATTTCTCTCCAACAAGCCAGTCTTACCCACCCATTCTTGGGTACTTCATTATATTAATATCAACTACAGTAATATATGCCTATGTAAAGAAATATATTTACCATGCATTTTGAATGTTTGAGCATTTGCAATAGGAACAAAATGCTGTTTAAATATTCAGTAGGTTATATGTAAATTATGGCGGATTTTGTATTTGTTTCCTCCTTCCATTGTCCAAATTATCTTCGTAATTTTGCATACCATTTAATAAGATCCTACATTACATGTACAGACTAGAATTGTCACCTTTCATATTTCAGATCTATCATGAAGATGAGTTGTGCGCAGATGTTCCCACTAAAATTGTTTCAAAGCACCAGGAGCATGCGCCTAAGCAAAAACCACGCAATTCGCCTGAGGGAAATGAATCTAAGACTCCGTCTTGTTCTGAAGTACCAGTGGCAGTCCAGCTCCAAGGAAATAAGGACCAAAGCAAGAAGATGGCTGCTATGACTAGTGTAGAAAATCTGTCTACCAAAGATACGTCTGTTAGCGAGGAGAAACAGGGACTTTCTCCTATAACAGAGATAGATAAATCAAAAGAAACGAGTTATGCCAGAATGCTGAAAGCTCAGATTGATTTGAAAGAACAGCAGTCAGAGTATAAGCAGTCGAAAGAACGAGAATATCAGACTCAGTTTCAGAGGCAGGCGCGTCAGTTGGCACGGCACTCTCACCCCGTTCAGGACCCTGACAGCTTTCATTCTACCAGTCCTGAGTTTACTGGTCTGTGGAATTATGACAGATATGACACTCGTACTAAATCCAGAGGTCACGGAATACTTTTGGACCCACGCAGTCCAACTCAAGAAGATATTAACGATGTTCGGCCTGATGATAGTTCTCACTACAGTGGACTTTTTGAATCTGAAGAAAGCAGTCGCACGTTTCTGGTTGATCGGGCCGAGAAGTCATCCACTAAGACTGTACGAGTCGGACCCGGTTACTCGGTGCTAGCGTTGCCTGATCCATCACGGTCTAATGCCTCAACTACAGAGGCGCTAAGTACGTGGGCTGAAGTAAGTAACACTCACCACGCAATGTGTAAAAACATTGGAGAACTGTACAAACTATAATCTTTGCATTGAACAACATTACAACAAATAATTTATCACAGAAGAATATGTCCAGTCCTAACTAACATTGCACCTACAGTCTCGTTGATATATTCTGTCATGAATTGTTTTTACACCTGAAGTGACAGATTGGTTATAAATATCACTGAATTTGGTGTATGACTGATTGGTAACAGTTGGTCAGAATGGTTACCGTTCTGGTACACTAAACCCAGCAGGCATATTTTTATTGTTTATTGATTTCAATGCTTATTTTAACTGACTAAATTTCTGAACACTCTTTACTGCTGTGCTAATCTGTGCTGTATGCCAGTTTTTTAGTCCCCTACTTTTTTTTATTAGTGTTCTGTGTGACGACAGGTCCATATGAACAGGATCCTTCCATCCTTTTCTCTTCTCGGACTGGGACCTGTTCATATACGTTCTTGGCAGATGATCCAGAAGTGGTTTGCCATTGCCTTCTTCTGTGTGTGAATGGAGAAACCGGGGAAGCCCCCGGAGGAAAACTCCGTGTTGCCTAGACCACGGCCTTGCCCAACACAAGTTATAAATTCGGGCACCGCCGGGAATCGAACCCGAGACCCCATGATTACATACAAGGCCAGCGTTCTGACCGCTAGACCACCGTGGCTATATAGTCTACTACAAAATGCTAAATTTTAGCGACATTTAGTATTTCTGATTTCAGCACAAAATGTCAAGTGAAGTGGTTGGTACTATTGCTTCACATTTGGGATGTTCTGGGCTCAAGTCTTCACTTGGAAACAAACTACTCTGATTGAGATTTTTTATGGTTTTGCTCATTTTCTACTAACAAATGCTGGGATAGCACATTAAATTGGGCTATGACCAGTTCCTTTCCAATCTAAGAGTTGGATTAAATACCAGAATTTTAAAGATTGAAATACGTGTTCTATATGCCTAAGAATAACAAGCTCATATAGTGTTCTGTGCACCATCTTTGTTGCTGTAGTTGAAAGACATGCCAAGAGATGGCACCTATTTTGTAAGCAGAATGCTCCATCAAACTCATTTCTCTCAAATGTTTGATTTTGGTACATAGACCAGTATTTAATTCAACTCCTTAATTTATTATTTATCAGTATTCCTATATTTTTGATGCCATACAGTCTGAGCTAGTGACAGCGTCATTAAGCAAACCACAAATGAATAAATGAATATTCCGATTTCAGGGTGCCAAGAAAATTGTTGCTCCTTGGCTTCAGAGGAGTATCACCAGCATTCAGGAAAGCCGTGAAAAGCGCGGTACCTCTTCGTCTCTCGGCGGATCGGTTGGTGGAATGGGCAGTGAAATGCGTGCACCCTCTTCAGGTTCAGAGCTGAACATACCATTGGAAGGATCCTCCGCTACAGGAGACAGACGTAGAATGGATTCAGCAAAATATGACACTTGTGAAGGCAGAACAGAACAGAATGCAGTAAGCCACAACACAGAGGAAGAAAGTGCTGAAATAGAGCATTCAGAATCAAGTTGAAGAAGAGGATGTTTAAGGTATTGAATGCTATTGTTCCTGTGTAAATCTGTAATTTAAACAAAATTACAGATTTATTTTCAATGCCAACTGTTGCCGTCTCGCTGGTCATTCCAAAAATATCTTGGGATTAATGAATTCTTCTTGGGCTGCCAGCCGTGGACGAGGACGGTCCTCGAAACGTCGCCGTTCTCTCCATTAAACACTTCACATGGCTGGCAGCTCGAGAAGAATTTATTATATTTAGTCGCTGTGAAAGGTTCGTATCATACGTATCTTGGAATTATTTCACAAGAAGAAGTACAGGTCATTGAACTGAAACTTCATGATTCTGTATTTCTCACCAGTTGGCCATAGAAATGTCACTGTGTACCTTTTACCTCTTAGTGATCCTTAAGACATGATATTATAAGAAAATGTTCATGAAGTGAAAGATTTAAACAAACTTGTAATCATATAATTGCATGAAGCCATTTTAGAGAACAGTAATAATGTGTGAAGTGAAATGAAACTTACTTTGGTGAGATTTTTCTTGTGATTTATTCTGCTCATTGTATTTTGTAACTTCACTTGAAAATCCACTGTTTTGTTTCAATATTAACTATAAATTATGTGTACTGTATCATGGGGTAATATTCTTGATTTTTATTACTCTGTTTATTTTCTTGTGTAATATGTGACATTAAACATAGTTTCAGAATTGTTAGATATTTATGGTAAGAAATCTTTGTTAAATAATTCTAATTTAAACCATTCTCAGAAGTCTTAAAAAGTTCATATTAAAATCTTTAAAATGCCAATTTTTGCGCATATTAGAACATTTATTATTCATATTTGTGCCTTTCTGTGCCAAACTGACTTCTTACATCAAAAGTTTCAAGAGCTCAAGCCATGGGCTTCATTTGTGAGGAAGAGGACAGCGCCGCTGCCTTTAAAAGTACTTGAGCGGGCCCACGAGTTTTTACGTGCTGCTTTGTATTCTTTCCTGATTTCTCTTATTTCATTCGGATGAACGCCAGATTAGTTTCTTAAAGTAGGTCGCATCCAACATTCATTTTAAATGTTCGTAGTAATCCTATTACAGAATGCTTTAACTGTGTTTTATAGGGGATGGTTAAAATATCTTGATAATTCATGACAGTAGAGCTTAAAATGAATACTATACACCAGACTGCTTGTGTGCTTCGGCTACTGACGGTAGCACCAGAATTGCCAACGCCTTACTCTTTTAAAAGTAAGCCATTGTTCTCTCCCTTCCAAACACAGTAATCGTTTAGCATCATTTCAGCTTTTATATGCGTGAATAGCCATAAACAGTGAAATGAAAGTTTTATTAAGTTCTGAAACTTTAATTATTTCATTTTTAACGGTTATTTTTGGCCTTCATTTTAATTCCATGTGTTCAAATTCTGCATAACCATAGAAATTTATATGCTATTAATTTTCGGTCTCTGCTTACCGATCCCTTCGTAAGTGGTTCGTAATTTACTCCGGTTTACCTCTTAGTTCAAATTACTTTAAGTTGGAACTAGAAAGAGAACTGTATGTAAATAAATTAAATATTAAGGCTTGTGACAACGGTGTATTATTACAGCGACTGACTTCCTTGACATTATCCATTGTTCTTAACAATTTTTAAAGGGTGCATTCTTTGGAATACACTGACATTCATTCATGTCGCATCACATGGGTCATTGTCGCGCTATTGTGTTTTGCTAATGCGGTTCAAAGTCGTGGTGCCTTGGATAATGCTTGCGCTGATACAATCGAATATCATTGTTGTGTGAGAGTGTGTTCTGACAGCAACCTCTCTTTCCCATTGTGCTGTGACAATAAGAACATTTAGATTGACTTTCTGAAAATGTTACTGCCTCAGAATCCTCCTCTTCATCAGTAAATCTTCAAGTTTCATGTCACCCTGTTTTTTATTTCTAGGTGTTGTGCACGTTTCAGTGTACAACAAGCTGCAACTTTCAGGGTATCCTTACAGTCGTGAAATTTCACCTGTTTAATAAATACAGAAAATGATATTTTGTAAAATCGAAATCTTGAGGGAACTTTCATTTGTTATGGTTGGTAGCACTGACAGGTGTGAGTCAACATCTGCAATTGCATGTTGCTGCATGTTTATTTATGCTTGTGCTGTGACCTTGATTACAACCTACGCCTGTCTGGCCATTGAAGTCACACGTCTGTCGTGATGGATGTTAAAGCAGGACAGGAACACGAGTGGTTACAAAATGTTTTAAACAGGTGATGGAACGTGGATTAGGCTGTATGAATCTGAGAGTAAGCAGCAAGGCACCCATTGGGTCTGTTCAAGCTCACCAAGACAAAAAAAAAGGCCCGTGTCTCTCCGTCAGCAGTTAAAGTTGTGACGATAGTGTTTTTTGATTGTCGTGGAATGATTTATGTGCGCACATTAATGCCTAAAACAAGTGTCAGTGGAGCTCAGTTCTGTTCAGTTCTCGAAACATTGGTGAGCCACATCAGAAGAAAAGAACCACAGCTTGTTGGACATTGGATGTTTTATCATAATAATGTCAATGTTGCAAACATTGTCATTTGGTTTTTGGGAAGTAAAAGCAGCCCACTTCTAGTGCCTTGTGACTTTTTTTGTCCCTTACACAAAAAAAGGCAGTTTTGAGGACAGTACTTCATGAAAGACTCTCGGGTTACAAGCCACATCAGGTGGCTGAATGGTGAATGAACCATATATTCTGCCAACGTTTCGAGAACAATCTCTGCTCTCATCCTCGGGGCTGCTGGGTAACAAATCCGATTCTTTGTTGTGCGCTCGCTGATGGGAAACTCGTGTTATCCTTTAGAACTGCCCCAGCATCCACCCTCTTTATCTTGGCCAGCTGATCAAAAGCTGGAAGGCAATTGTGGAAATACACCAAAAGATAAAAGCACCGAAATTCAATTTTGAGGGTATCCTCCCATCAGCAGGAACAAGATTTGAGGGAAAGGTAAAACCTGGCAGGAAAGAGTGCGGGCAACATTAAGGAGGGATCAAGGATGAGATTTGTGAAGAGAAGTGGGGGGGGGGGGGGGCAGTGGTGTAAACTATGAAACATTAGTCACACACAGCTCAGTGCGACAGCGTTCTGACAGTGGGACCCAGTTCCATTGCTGCTAAGTAATTACCCCTGGTTATTCAGGTTGCCCAACCTGCTTCCTCCATCATGATTCATTGCCCTGATGACGGAGGCAGCACAGACCTGAGAAACATCAATAAACTTCTACCACACTACATAGCGTTAGAACCCAAGAGACATCCGTGTTCATATGTTTTATTGTCTTCATTTTTGGGTTCATTGTCATGTCCTGTTGTAGTTTTATCCTATAATTTTTGCTCTTGTTTTGTGGACTCCTGCCAGATTATAATTATGGTAATATGTACAAGGTCTCATCTACTTTGTAATTTTGACTCTCTCGGATGTTTTTCATCTTACATAGTTTGTGTACCAGTACCATGACTTGTGGCACTGCCCTTGTCCAGATGTAGTGGCCATCAGAGTAGGTGTTACCTTGGACAGATTCCAGTCTTTGAAACATTTTTAATTAATATCAGGATGATGGATAATGTGCAAGAAATTTGTTACCATTATTAGTTTAACAGTCTCACCATTATTATGCCAAGGTGCTGGTACTTCTGTGTTAATCACGCAGAGCTCTATTGCTAGATTTCATAAAGGATTTTACATTTAATAAAATAAAGTAGTGTTTTATAAGAACCTTATCTGTGTCCACATTAATTGTGTGTGTGTCATTCTAAATTATTTGTCATTTGATGGATCCATTTCTTGGTACAGTGTTTGGGAAAATACATATTGTAATTATTCTTTCTTGAGCAAGGTGTGCATAAATAGCCATAATTATTTAAAAATGCTCATAGAATATTTGTTTCCATTGTTATTAATATTAGTACAATTTTTACAGTTACTTTTGAATTGGAATTTAGTATTGGTATGTGCTCAGTTGCTGTCCTAATTATTTGATGCCAGAAGTCAATGTCAAGTTTGCTTTTTATGTGGCACACTTTGTATACACTTCTCATTTATTATTTTCATGTATTCTGAACTTCTACATTTGTATATACTGATATATAATTTTTTATCATATTTTTTAATTTGCACTTTTCTTGTTCGTTAAACTATCAGTAATAATTTCTGTTTAGCTGCATTTCTGCTTTGAGTGTTTGTGTATACGTCACATTTAATTATATTTTTTAGATTATTGTTTTATTATTTTAAAGTTCAATATTGAATTGTGTTAAAACATTGTTTATACTGCCCAGCTTCACTGCATTATTCGGGAAAATGTTTGGGGGAGTCTGGAACTGGTGATGTTGCAACAATTCACAGAGCGTGTTCTGTGCACTTTACCACTTGCCTTGTGTGTATGAAATGTAGTTGATGGTTCAAACTTTTGTTCTTTCATAAAGCTGCATGTCAGTCGTTACTTTACTTTGTAAGAATATACAGCTTATGTTTTGTTTTTATTATGTATCATTTTATGTCGTGAATGCGATCTCATCAGGTCATGTTTGTTAACTTGCCTACTCTGTTGTTTCTGTTCTGTGTCAGACAAATTGTACATCTTAGTACATCATACTTAACAGAATCAGAGGATGTGTTCCTTTGGCAAAGATGTAACAAAGTATTGTTTTTAATCTGTGATCTATTTTTTGTGATGCATGTTTATTCACTGATAAAACACAACTGTCATTTCCTGACCTCCTGGAGGAACTGCATTATTCATTGCAAAGTCAAAGATTACTCCATAAAACAATATAATCAACTTATCTGTGACAAAATCATTTGGTGCAAGAGCCAGGAAGCGATGTTTGCGTTCCACTTTATCAGTGAATGCGCTGTATGTGTATATATTAAAACTGAATAGGCTCTGTCCCAATTATGGTCTTCCTTGCAGTCATTGCTTCTGCTGTTTGTGCAGGATGTCCGTTTCACTTAGGTCCATAATTATGGGCTCAGAAATGCTGTCTCATTCATATCCCCCTCTTGGATTCTCCTTGCATGTCGAAACATATTTTTGCTAATCTCCCATATTCAGATAACTCACAGCCAAGGGAAAGCAGTCAACAATACTTACTGTCAGGAGGCAAAAGGATGCCCTCACAGTACCGACCAGTTTTGTGACGCTTAATATAAGTTCTATGAAGAATTCTTGACATCCAGTACAAGAGGCAAGCAGAAATTAGTTATTGTTCTACTTAGTCATCTAATTCTGTGCATAATTTTTATTGGTATAGATTCTCTGAACCCGAAAGACATACGACATACTGTCAGAGTTTGGCGCTGTCATCATATTTATAAATTCTTGCGTACAGAAAAGTAAATTTCATATGCAGTTTTAAAATATGTTTTATATTGTCTATTAAATGCCGCTGACTCATTGCTTTTCGTCATCAGAGTGAGTAAAGAGAAAGACTTGTGAAAGTTTTGTAAATGTCATTTCAGCAAACTGTATTAAGTGGTGCTATATATAGTCAGTCCACCATTAAGGATAGATTACAGGTCTGTTACTTCCAGTGGTTTCTCTCTATATGGAGTAATACCTAATGCAGTTACGTTTATTTTGTTTATTTAACCTTCGTCATATGCCATTTAAATTACTGGAGTCTGCACTTATGTGTAGAATTGTCATTTGAACAGATTCAAAATACACAATGCTACAAAGTACAGTGTATTTATTGCAATTTTTTTAAGCTAAAAACTCCAAATAAGAGCTCTAATTGAGATGAACCTGTTTACCTGTATGCAATGTTTTGTAGTCAGTTTTTATATACATGCTTCGTTTACATTCATTTTCAATTATTCAGATTATTTTCACATGAGTTAATTGTTAATCTTCAAATTGAACCCAATACTGAAGATTTAGAATGGTAGAAAGCCTCGGAAGTGACGGTACTTTGCTTGGAACAGCTGTATGTTTAGTCATTACTCAAGTTCAAGCATCATTACAAAATTAATAAAAATTTTATCAGAATTCCTTCTTTGTGGTTTTGATTACAAAACCTTAACATAAACATCTAACAGTATCGGTGCTTAAACATCAGAGAAGTAAAAAGGGCAATCATCCCTTTAGCATGCATGTCACATGTCAAATGAATGAGTGTGGCAATAGCAGTCAACTTCTTTTGAGTCTAAGGATTTGTTTCTGTCCCACAAAATAAATTGTATTCTATGCCCTCCATTGCGACAGAGTTCATTTGAGAACCTGTGTGCCAACGCAGTCTAAAAATATCTTCATCCTGCATTGTGTTGAGGCATAAGCTCTTTAGTTTCGCTGTCGTACTTGCACTGAGCATGACTGCACGGCAAAGTAAGACAAGATTTGGCATCTATAAAGGATATGAAGGAATGGCAGCTGCATGGAGACACGGTTGAACTTACTCTGCGTTGTAACTCTGAGGCATTTCATGAAGGCTCTGATTAAAAGGATGAGGAGGAAGATGATGTGATGGAACAACCCCTGATTCCAACCCGACAAACATCTCAAAGGGTTACCAAACAGGATCATGGACATATGGGACTGACTAACACGGATGCTGATAAGTATACCTCAGATAAAATATCTGATGAGGATGACAAGATGACACCAACCCCACTTGTAATGGAAAGGGTTTCCAGGTGGGGAAACTGACATATGAGTCAAACAAGACTGACCATCAGTTCGCTGGTTTCACACCTAGCAAAAGACAACATGGCTCCCTTATATCAAGGACTCTACTGCATACAGTATTTTCATGTTGTGCTTTGCATTTGTTATCACTGCCAGTGGAGGAGATGGTATTGCAACCAGTACTTCGATATACTTCACAATGTACTTTCTCCATTAAATTAAATTACTGAAAGTAAAATGTTTCTGGTGATTACTGTCAGACAGGTTATGGGATCTGGGACAGCCTGGTAAACACTGAAGTCGCCAAAAGACTTTACGTTTTCACCGGATAAGACATGACTGTTTTGAACAGTTTCCTCATCCTCCTAAAAAGTTACTCAGTTTGATGTAAACTTTAGAAATCATTGGTAGATACATTCTTCCAGAGCGAATTCTCACACTTATTCCACTTAAGGGATGTGGAAGAGAGTGCAAGTAAAACGCAAGGAGTGTGATGGCCGCGCAATATATCGCCCAGACAGGCAGACCCCTATTTGAACTTTGTACATACGTGGAACATCATCAATTACTGGTAAGTCATTGTGCTTATACTGTATTTTTACGAGAAAATTGGAACGGAGTTGGTGAGCAACCGAAACTGGTTCTCAAACTTGAATATGCCTACCATTATTTGCCACTAGGTGGCACTGGCCATGCTTTAGTTTGACATATGGATTTGCATATCTGTGAATAGGTATAAATCGTTCGATTGTGAGCAAGTGTTAAATTATGCATTGTGTTTGTGTGTATATTTTGCACATGACAGATATTTTTAATGTTGATGTAAAGCTAGAGCCATGCAGGTAATTAGACAATTACAGTGTGCCGTTTTTATTTTGTGATTATAGATTGTGGTTCATCACAAGTAATTGAAGTGGGAGTGGATTATTAGTGAATCTTCCCTGTAGTATGTAAGGAAGGTTGTGTCAAATTACGTTATTTTCTACTGTAGTGGTGTTGTACATAAATGTAAATCAGTTTTCAATAACATATACGTACTACTTCAGTGTTACCGTTATTTAATGCTTAAATGTTGGGTTATTGTTGCAGTAAGATTGAGTGTTTTGGCATATTACGAAAGGTGTCAAATTATCGCCTGCTTGGAATTGCATGCTTTCCAGTTGTTTTTTTTTCCATTAATGCTAAAAATAACAGTCATGCTTGTTTTAGACCGTTCTTGATGAGGAATGTCTCAGATACATATTTACCTACTCGAATTTTGCTACAGGTTGCATTTAAGCACATTTTTATTAGACCCACTAGCTTCTTTGGTATACCAAATTCAAAAAGAATATAGCACTTTTCTCTTCACAGAGACATAGGCTTTTTTGAAATCTATAAATGACTGATGTACGGTCCCACCGAACTCCCATTTTTTCTCTAGTATCTGACGAATGCAAAAGATCTGATCAATTGTTAAATCTGTTTTGTCTGAACCCACACTGATGATCCAAAATAATTTCATTCGCATATGGGGTTAATCTTGCCAAAAGAATGTTTGATAGAATTTTGTACGAGGCTGATAGCAGAGAAATTCCTCGGCAATTACCACACTGTCTTGTCCCCCTTCTTATGAATAGGAATAATAATGGATTCCTTCCATTGTTGTGGCATCTCTTCCTTATCCCAAATTACCTGAATAAGCTAATGTGTCTCCATATGCAACCCTTTGCCACCTGCTTTAATTAATTCGGCCGGAATCTGATCTGATGATCTGGAGATTTACTGTGTTATGCTCATGAATATTTGTTTTGATGGGATGATAATAAGATAATGGAGTCAAGCAATTTATTTATTTTAGATATGACTTCAAATGCCAGTGATGAGTGTGTTATCGCAGCTCATTGCGTACTGGAATGATACGCTGATTGTCAGTAGTTTCTATTGACTGAGGTTCATTTCTTTCAGAGTGGAGTAAATGATTCAGGATTCAGCTGAAGAATGGAGCGTGAAGCACGTGACTGGTTTGGACACTCTTTCGCTGACGCGGTACAGAAGAGTGAACCAAGGAATATTGTCCATGATTTCTATGAAAAGTTCGCTTCTTCCAGTGAAGCAGGTTCTGATCTGTTATCAAAATTTGCGAAGGAACATGATGAAAGGTTTATGCTACTCTGTTCACCTCTTGCCCCAGTTGGCAGTTATGAGCGAGGCGGACGAGACGTCATCCGTAGCGTCTCTGCGGGCTCAGGTTGCGGTGTGCCTCCTCTACGAACTGAAGAAGGTGGCAGGTCTACAATGTTCATGGTATCAAATAGACAAATGTGGAGTGAGAAATTTTCAATGTCACGAAGTGCAGGTGAAAATCACACAAATATGTGCAGGTTAGGTTTTGGCCGAATGTTACTGCGTATTCTTGTTTTTCATGTAGTTGGTAGACCCCTTCAGTGATTTTTCTTTTTCAGGATGACTTATGAGCAGGTGACACGCCACGAAGTGTACGATGTATCGGAAAGTGAGAGCGAAGAAGAAGATGCGGTGCCTTTGCCAATTGGCAGTCCTGCACCTAGTGAGACAAGCTCAATTACGGCATCAGAGAACGAGGAACATATACTGGCCATAGAAGCAGATTCGCGTAGAGTGAAAGCGTACAAAATTGCTATGGAGTTGCTAACTACAGAGAGAAGCTATGTTGCTGTCCTTCGTTTGATAGACCAAGTAAGTGTGGTTGAGACAGTTGGTAGAAATGTGGACCAGCATGTGTCGGTATGTTCCTTAATAGACAGATGGAATTGTGTGTGTGAACTTTTTAGATCACAACTGGTAGAAAGAAGAATATAACTTTTCAGAATTTTAGACCTAGATTGTGGAAAAAGGAGTTTTTAGTTCACCTCTGCTTCTGGTGGGTCACAGAGTAGCTATTGGCCATCCTGCCCCATTTCATCTGCATAACTCATTGGCTGCTTTTACTGTCCTGCTACCTGCCATTTTAGCATTTCAGTATTTTTCAAAGACGTTACTTTGTTCTTGTGAATTTTGTGTTGGTTAGAACATGAATGTCTCTGTTGTCTTTCTGTGGTGAATGTAAATAACAAAACTTTTACATAAATGGGCAATCATTTTGGTACTTGTGGGTTATCGGGACACATCGCTTTAAAAATATGTTAGGTTAGGTTAGTTGTCGTTTATTGAAATACACTATAATAACTTTCAAGTATATGTCATTTATCCACACACATTAACCTAACCTAACCTATTTTTAAAGCGATGTGTCCCGATAACCCACAAGTACCATCATTTTATGTCGAGCAATAATTTATTTTAATGTTTTTCTCCAAATTATATCCTCAAGAACCTCCTAAATTATTGCCACAGTACTTTGACTCACCAATCCTGTGTGCGTGCGTGCACCCACACAGGATTGGTTAATTTACTAACGTGATTTTACAGATCTTCCACTTTCGAGTAGACCAAGAAAATCGCGCCCATAACATGTTTCCGCAGGAAATGATACCTCAGATGTTTTCTAACATCAAGTCCATCTACCAGTTCCATCATGAATTTCTCTTACCACAGCTTGAAGCTCGGATGACAAACTGGGACCAGGAACAGAAAATTGGTAATCACATTATCATTATTTTACTGGATCGCCTAAAATCACAAATTTATTAAAGTCACAGAGTAAACACGTGCTGTGGTACTGAATTGCAGAGCCTGGGATGTCCTAGGAACAACCCTAGTTACAGGATACTTAATGGTACATTGAAGAGGCTCCATATGGTCTATGGACCGTAGATTGGGTTCTTCTCGTGTAGAATGAAAGAACTCTACACAGTGCATTGGCAGTGAACAGGCACGTGTCACCACGCCACTAACAGAATGTTTTGTCGGTATGACGGAAAGATTCAAGGGAATCTGCAGGTGCAAGTAAACAAGATTTTAATGCTGAAGATGGCGTGAACTGTTTCATCAGAACGACAAAGTCGCATTGACGGTCTCAGTACTGATATTTTACTTGCACTTCGTTCGTAAGGAGCTGATACGTATGAAGGCGACTAGAAGATACGTAACAAAATGACCGCTTTATGTGCTTGATTTATGTAGAATGGGAAATTTCAGAAAAGGAATGTGGTAATTTTAACTTTTTGCCAAACTTAGGTGGAACACGGAAAAATTTTGAAAAACTATATGTCGTGCGATCTACGTCGGAACTCTTATAATTTTCAGTAATGCTGTCTTTCAGTCGGTCGCTGTCACTAAATGCTTCTTTCTGTAACTTCGTTTTGTTCTTGCGTCCAAGCGCCACGCTGGTTAGCCGACCGCGTTACCAGCAGGAGAGGGCACTGTTAGTTTCCAGACTGTAGCCCCTCCATCAGACTCACATATGGGTGAATTATGCTAGTAATCACATAATTTCTTGTTTTTCAGGTGACATTATGAAAAACTTTGCACCGTTTTTGAAATTATATACCGAATATGTGAAGAATTTTGACAATGCAATGAATATCATCAGTGCATTGGCAGCCAAAAATCAGAGATTCACAGCAATAATGGATGAAATTCATGTAAGTTGCTGATTATGTTTCTTGTTAGAAAATATTCACACGTTGATCTTATTTTGGGTGTAGACTGCATGTTGAAACATTTACCGATGGTGGTGTGGCATTCGGATTAGCTCATTTTGTTGCGCTGTGAAATGAAAAAGAATTACTGAATCATCATGAAACGACAGAAACTACAGATCACCCCTGATAAGTCGCCGCTGAATGAAAGTTTGAATTCTCTTACAGTTTCATCAAACTCTGTTGGATGTCATGATGAACTTTTTTACTTTAGTAGGAGGAACAGACATTGTGTTTAGCGTACGTTATTTTGTGTCGTACGTTTACGGCATGTGAAAGGACCTTATGAGCATGAAAGAAATGTTTCGTGAGCAAAATTTAGTGGCCACATTTCTCACCCATGTCTCTTCTGATTTGCTATTAGATGGCTCTAGCAGACAAATCAGAATTGAGAAGAAATTGTATGGAGGCAGCAGGCTTGCCACCTGCTACTCTGAGAAAGGGGCAAATAATCCTAGGTGACTAGGATGCGAGAAATGGCCACTATGATGATGATGATATGCCCATAATAATTTTTGATGACAGCAGTGAATCATACTGAGCTTCAACATATTTTCATCATCATCATCTACACTCTACATTTCTTTTGACCGTGATACTGGAAAATCTTCACAGTGTGAAACGGGCCACGATATCGTACCATTTGTTTATATTTTATAAATGATCTTCTGGCTCTTTTCATATCATTGGAAAAATTAACTGTTTTTGATGAAACTCGATTTGCCAGGCTGTCAGAAGTCCTGAAACATGTAATATGGCGTACATGAGGTTGCCACATTTTGTCCTGATCCCATATCTTACTAGGTTCAGCTGTTTCCACATATCTGGCAATGTTCATTCAAAGAGTTCTAGTGGCTTAAAGAGATGCCTTCGCAGATTTCTTGCAATTAAACCTCCCCTTCGCCACTTTTTTAAACAGCAGGATAACCATGGCTTTCTTCTGTAGAGTTGCTGTTTGTTCTTTGGTTCGTGTTGAGCCTAGAAATTGTATTATTTCCAGAGAATGCCAGAATGTGGGAATCTCACATTATCTCATCATATGCTGAGCCCAGTACAACGTATTCCACGTTATGAACTGCTTCTTAAAGATTATCTCAAGAAGTTATCTGACGACTCATTCGATAAAGAAGATACAAAAAGTGTGTATGCCACTGTTAAAACTTGTGACATTTAGCAAACATGCGGGGGGTTCAAATTTGATCTAGACTTTTATCTTCCAGACATCTGCGAACCATCAGACTTTGTGCACGACTGAAACCGTGTTCACATTTCTATACATTGACCTGTGGTCCACTTTTCAACTTGCAGATTCTGGCAGTAAGAACAATGTCAGGTGGTAGAAAGGTGAAAACACCAGCGTTTCAAGGACTTCAGTACCTTGAGGACAAGGACAGAGATGGTTCTTGAAACAGTTTTTTCACCTTTCAACCGCGTGTCGCGGCTGGTAGCCCGAGGAGAAGTCATTATACTTTGTCGCTGTGAAAGCTTCAGATCATACAGAGAAATTTTGGCTGACTATGCAACCAGGATTGCATCACTACCATGACCTTTTCATTTGTTTTGGACTGCTGGCCTCCAAGGTGCTCCTTAAGTAGAAAATCACGTGGGGATAAATCTCGAAAGAGGGGGAGGCAGTACCTCCCTCCACAGTTTATGTGGACGTGTGTCATGGAGGACAGTGACCGCTTTGGACAGTCATCCTTACCTTTTGGTTTCGACGGTTGGCTTAAGTTTGTTTTTAAGAAGAAAAGGGTAGTAGGGTGCATTCATTGGTTTTTCTCTCGCACAAAACATCTGCACAAACAGTACCTTGGTTCACTGCCATGGCAGGGTGCGCTGCATGCAGCATCTTTGAAACCCATTCACAGTCGACTTTTAATGACTGGCGCCATTGGAACACGGACGAATACAAGATAAACTCTTACCTGAACTGAAATTGGAGGTGATGATGGATGTCGTCCGCCTTTTCTCTTTTGGTAAACACGCAGATTTGATGATAATACACCGTGCGACAGAGCTTGCAGCGCATCACCTGCCATTATGACGAATAGACTGGTCTCTGTTAACCCAAACAAAACACTGGTTCTGTTGTAGCTAGCCCACATAGCGACACTTATTGCCATAGAAAGCTCTTGATTTTCTGTCTGGAAAAGAAAAGTCCGGGCCAAATTTGATTCGCTTCATAATTAAACCTTAAAATTGTAGTGCACTTATTGAGGATTTTATAAGAAGATTTGCTAAGTTGTGCAGAATTATTATTTGTGATTTAAATACAAATGGGGATGTGCATGTTGATATTACAGCAGGAGGTCTTTGAATAAATTAAGTATATTCACGTATGGAATTATACTTCATCAACTTGACTATATGCACTCTGAATCGAGTCTTATATTAAATTGCGCTCTTCAGTTAGAGCTGGAATGTTTAGTGTGACAGGTGGAGTGACGTGCCTCTTTCTTGCTGTCTCTTCCCCTTCAGAGGCTCTTCACTTGGTGTCGACAGCGGCAAATCACGCGAATGAGGCGATGAAAAAAATCGATAAGTTTAAACAGCTGTTGGAAGTGCAGGAGAAAATTAGTGGTGCTGTGGACCTGGTCAGTCCAACGCGAGAACTTCTCAAGGAAGGGAAAATTGTGAAGATTTCAGCCCGCAGTGGGGATCATCAGGAGCGTTACCTTTTTCTGGTCAGTGTTGGTTCCTGCATCTTAATGGATTTTTCAGTTTTGTAAATTGAATTAACATACTGGAATAGTTTCCTGATTCATGAATTATCGTGTATTATTTGCTTCGTGACTGCCTGAATGTCCTCACGCTAATATCGGCGATATCTTTAAATTAAACGTCGCTTTTGTCCTTCCTTTGTGGTATATGCAGGATGATCTGTAATTCTGAAATGTGTATTTTTATTTGGTCTGTGTTGTTACTGTCTGTCAAGAAATTTGCTTTTTTCTCTGGCCATTGTCAATCTGTTGACATTAACTTCCCACTGAACACTTGTATGAGATATGAAAGTATACGACGTCTGGCACAAAAATAACGAGACTGATGCTTTAACTAGGCAACCAATAATAGTGAAGGCGAAATAAATAGACCTTATTTGACCTTGATCTATCATCTACCAGTGATTCAAGTTTCAACTTGATCGCAGTGGATGAGTGTTTCTGTACAGAAGTGTTTTTATACTTGGTTAAAAAATGTGTTATCTTAAATTGGAACGATGCGTTAACATTAAGTTTCTCGTTAAACTTGAGAAATCCGCGATGGAAACTATTCAGCTATTGGCTGAGGGTTACAGTGAAGATTGCATGTCTCGCGTACGTTCGTACAAATGTCACAAACAATTTTTGGAAGGCAGGGAAAGCGTGGAAGATGATGAGCGCCCAGGTCTTCACGCACATTAATTTTCTTTGATATCGAGGGTGTTGCGATGGCAGAGTGGGTTCCCAGCGGCCAGACGGTAAATCAGCGATATTACATGAAAATCTGACAAAACTGTGCGAACAAGTGAGAATGAAACTGCCAGAGTTGTTGACCAGGATAACGCACCAGCCCACACAGCTTTGCCTGTGAAGCAGTTTTTAATCAGTAAGAGCGTAACTGTGCTTCACCACCCGTCTTAATCATCACGCTTGGCTCCCTGCAACATTTTTCTCTTTCTCAAGATCAAATCTGTGCTAAAAGGGACCCATTTTGAGACGGTAGATGTAGTGAAGGCAAAAACGACAGAGCTGCTGAACAGCCTTACAGAAAATGATCTACAGCGGCAACATCGTATGCAGCTGTATATCAACTCCGAAGAGAACTGTTTCAAGGGCGATCACAGTTAATTTTTGTAATTATGTAAATAAACAGAGTTACATCATAACTTTCGTTATTTTTGTGTCAGACCTCGTATGTCTGCGACCATGTTAGTAAATGACAGATGAAGCCTGTGGGGCAAAGTTCCTGGAGCAGTAGGTACAGGGGGCATGACTCTAGGGAGCAAGAAAGCTGGGGAAGGCTAGGTTTGTAAGACGTCAATTCTTGTGGCTGAGCCACATGAAATCAGCCCCATGATAACGTTTTGGGAAAGAAAGATTGATAAGAAATATAAACATTTGTCAGATTGTCCCACGATAACACTGCGGCCAGTCTGCTACTCTTCCAGAAAACTCTTTCTTAGTCTTGTTAAGACTGTCAGATAAGTTGTAGTCACGGTGCATATAATCACTGACGTCCTTCTTACGTTCACTTTTGCTTTTATATTAATCTGTACTGTATTTGACATTATGCTGCATGCCGGTTTCAGAAACAGAAAATCTGGTTTTAAGTTGAGTTACGGCTTTGAATTCTCTTTCAGTTCAGTGACCTCTTGTTGCTGTGTTCTTCTCGCTTGCTCCCGGCAGCGTACCGTCTGCGAGCTAAATTCTGGGTAGAAGGCCTCCAGGTCCTGGAGGGTGACAATCTTGAAACTGCCAACACGTTCTACATCAGAGATGACCATAAGAATGTGGAGCTGTACACGCAGTGAGTACCGTGGAGGAGACTGTTTCTGGAGAATTTTGTCTGCATATGTTGTTAACCTTGAGTGAGGCATGTCGAACAAAGTTTTGTTGCTATTGGTAATGCAGATTCCATTATTCCCAGTGGCGGGGTGTTGTGAGGAGGACACGCAGTTTGACACGAGCCGTGATCTGTGGTCGGTGCCTCGTGTACTTTACATGTCCTAAGTTTTGGCAATATATGGGGGGGGGGGGGGGGGGGGAAAGAAAAAACCCACAAGAATATCTGATGGTCATTTGAAGCCAGGACTCTCTGAATGAGTGTCCAGTGTCTTCCCCTGAGACCACCAAGTCTTTGAGATTAAACTATGCACGACTGATTTTTTCCCTGTTTTGTGTGGGTGTAGACCTTGGTTTATTACAGTTTTGGGAGAATATGGATTAAACAAGCACGCAATGAACTTCACTATCGCTGGCAGTGGAAAATTGGTGCATGTCAAGAGACTATGAAATAGTAGTAAAGAAGATTTATTTTTAATTTGTAGTGTCCTGTCTGACGACAGGTCCATATATCATGAACAGGATCCTTCCAACCTCTTCAGGTTGTCAGGGACCTGCTCATACATATATACATTCTTGGTAGAGATGATCAGAAGTGGTTTGCCATTGCCTTCTTCTGTGTGTGAGAGGAGTAATTGTTGGGATGCCACGGAGAAACCGGGGAAGCCCCCGGAGGAAAACTCCGTGATGCCTAGACCACGGCCTTGCCCAACACAAGTTATAAATTTGAGCACCACCGGGAATTGAACAAAATAAAATCATATTTGTCATGGAAACGGCGATGTGTAAACGCCCAATATTTTGGCCAGGGAAGAAGAGAAGTGTCCACTGACGTACTGCAAGACTGGAGTCGAATCGGTGGGCGACAATTTGGCGAGTGACGGGAGGCTGAAGGAAATTGTATAATGAGGAGCTGCGTAATTTGTACACTCATCAAATATTATGGTGTTCCAGTAAAAAAGGATGAAATGGACAGGGCATGTGACCATTTTGAGCTGTGTCGATTTAGTGTTAAATGGCCCAGTTTTTTATTGATAATTTTGTTATGGTCATATTTTTTCCCTTATATTTTTTTAACTTCATTGCTTCAAATAGTTGGTGTGACATTTTAAAAAAAAAACTTTACTTTATGTAAACATTTGTTTGTTGTCAGAACTGTGGAAGAGAAGACAAGCTGGCTAGATGCTCTGTGTGTTGCTATCGAAGAACTTTATAAGAGGAAGTCGTCATTTAAACTGGGGACGAAGTGTTCTAGTCCTGTGGACGCGCAGAAGCCTCCTAACTACATCAAGATGGACTGCATACACAAATGCATGGACTGTGGTGGCAGTTTTGGCGTCATGAAACGAAAGCATCACTGTAGAGCTTGTGGATCGGTCAGTAAGAGCAGCGAGAACTTTCTAACATTTGTATTCAAACCATTCAGTAGGAGAATTATTCCAAAAGTAACGCTAGATTACGCATTCCCGTTGACTTGACTCCATTCGTGTTTGGACTTCCCTTAGAACACTTGTGTACAATATTCCTTGTGTCTTGTGTGTTGGTGTTACAGATTAATTCTAGAAGAGGATGACGCACGTGCGTTCAGTTCCATAACAGTTGAAACTGAGTCTCTCTTAGAGGAAGGAGACGATGAAAATCATTTATTCGGTGCAGCTCAATTTAACTGTTATGGGAGAGACAAATTTTTTATTACAGGGAAGCCTTTGATAGCTGAAAATTCCAAGTTGAACGGTGAATCGATGTAATATTGGAATAAGGGTATTGAAAGCCACTTATGATAAACATCACTTATGAAAGTTGCCTTAACATTAATTTTGTTGCCACTGTAGTTGTTCAATCTTTGATTTATCCACATTGAGGCTTTATTCACTTTAATGGAGATTTAGTTCCGAAGAAAGTATCCATAATTGAATTGACTGGACGATTAAAGCAACTTGTATATAAAAATCAAAAAAAAATAACTTGTTAATTTACAAGTATGAGAATTGCAACTTTTGCGCCTGTCATACTGAAGCCAAGAGGAGAAGTGCGTCTCAAGAGATTCACGTTCGCGGTAATGTCCATGTTCTCTCCAGCAGCACATGCAGAAAGTATGAATTCCTCTCTCTTAATTGCATGGGCAGGTAATAAAATTTTCTAGGTACGAAGCTATTGTATTTATAATTAAGCACGCAGAAATGCTATTGGGTATGACGTTTTAAAAGTTTTTTTGCCTCGACTTGACTGTCATTTTTGTGTCCCAAGTTTCCATTAATTTGCATTCACAATTCTCTTTGAAATCTCATGGCCAGGGAATGAAATATGTCAACAGAGATAAAAAATAAGTTGCACTCTACATAATTTAACTTTTGAAATGGGAAGTCTGAGAAATTCCAAAATATTAGACCGTTGTAATGTAAGATGGCTGTCGTCTGGGTTGTTAAGCTGTGTAGTCTGGTCTGGTCACCCTGATGGTGGCGGCAGGAAGCACCTCTCAAACATTGGTAAACTTTTACCAGACTGCACGGTGCAACAACCCAGAAGACAGCCATATTTATACTTGCCGCAGTGAAAACCAGAAATCTCAATTCTGATGTAACATTGTGATAAATCATGTGGTTCCAGAAACTGAAATTTCTTGTAAAATAGCGTTACATCTCAGATTTTACTTTCTGTAGTATGTTATTATTGCGTCCAGACCGGCTCTGGGGCCCACCCGGCCTCCTGTCCAATGGGTACCGGGATCCTTTCCCGGGGGTAAAGCACGGCTGGGGCATGACGCTGAACACTCGCCCCCATCCATTGCCGAGGTGAAGAAAGAGAAGGAGCTATACCGCCTCTCCCCGCAAACGCCAACACGGCGTTTGGTGGGACAAACTTTACTTTACTTAGTATATTATTATAGACTTTATGCTTTGAAAATTATATCAGCCTCTTAAAAATTGTTTGGACAGGTGGTATGCGGGAAGTGTTCAAACCAGAAGTATCCGCTTCCATTTGAAGACAACCGGCTGTCTCGTGTGTGCCGTCCGTGTCATCAAAAGCTCTTACAGCAGAGATCAGCGAGTCCAGACAGAAATGACTCTGACGCTGAGAATATGACCACCAGTTTTTCTAGGGGGAAAGGCTTGTTAGAGGTACGTTGAGGTCGGGTGCACTTGCAGCGAGGTGCCACGTCACTTATCGCTGTATTTAGCACCCCTAGGTATGCCATCGTGATGCCTCCGTCTGTGGAAATGTTGTGGGTGTGAGTCACATGGCCGAAAGAAAAGAAATATGAAATGTATGAAAATTTGTTTATTTGGGAATATTTGGCACTACTTGTAGCTTTATGGACTGTTCATATATTTAATGTGAATAAATCAAGAGATTTGTTTTTGATGGATGTACAGCAGGTTGCAACTTCATAGAGAGGGGGGGGGGGGGTGCTTTGGGTAGGAGACTGTGAGATGCGAGTTGTTTTGAACTGGCCCAGGATAAGAGTCAGTAGTTGGTTATTTGTTGACAACGACGAGCTCTTTGGCTACTGTAACAGTAAGGAAGTTCTTGAACGTCTTTGCCACGTACTTGAAATTGTATTTCGTTTTATTTTTGTTTCATTTATTGTTAATTGGGTGACGTATAAATAAGGAGACGGCTCTGAAATGGATGCTCTTCAGTGCCAGTTGACGCGTCTTTTGATTCTGCGTGTGCTCCGTGTGTTATCGTGACTCATGTGTTTTGCAGGTTTCTGCTGATGCGGAGTGTGTTCTTAGTGGCTATTTGCAACTCAAAACAAATAAATCATGGGTTCGAAGATGGTTTGCTCTTCATCCAGATTTTGTGCTGTATTCATTTCGATCACACACAGACCAGCGCGCCATGACGGCGACACCCGTACCTGGTTACGCCGTGGTTAAGGTAACCACACGTTCTTCAATGTGGAAGTTTTTGTAAGTTTGGCTGTTTACTCTGTCACTATTATATTTTAGTATTGACCGGCAAATATTTTATTTATTTTGCAGGTATCGTATTGTAAAGGAGAATCCTTCGGTGAAAAAGACAAAGTATTTAAGATGTATCACACAAAGAAGATGTATTACTTTCAAGCAGAGTCGCCGGATGTTGTTGACAAGTGAGTGACTGGTAGCTCAGTTTTAAAGGCTTGGGGAATGTGTGAGCGGCCCAGAACCATTGAACGTAGAATCGCGCCGTTTCAAAATTGAGAAAAAAATCTTGGAATCGGGCACGTCAATTGGCACGGCCTCCTCTAACCCTTTGAAGTTTAGGCTCAACTAAATTGTGATGTTTATTCTGAGAATTGTAAATAAAATCTTGGGCAGAATACGGAGTTGAAGCGGTTGGGACGTGTAGTCGCCACTGGGCTATAAAGGGTTAAGCTTCAGGAACACAAGTTGTGCGCTGAGGAACGTTGGGCATTTACGTGTGCAGGGTAAGCGGATTGAAATTCGAGATTGCCGATGTAAATAGTGATGCGGTCTTTTGGGTCATGACTGTAATCATGTAGGCAGTTACCAGTAATCTGGAGGAACGTACCACGCGCACCTTCAACCCTGAAGATGAGACAGTGTGTTCCTCAGATGGTGATAACTGTTTGTAAAACTGCACAACTCAAGAGACCAGTCAGCGTCTTCGCCACCGTGAGAACTTTGATTGCGTTTATATTCTCGCCGTCTCCGTGTTTCAGACCATTTGCAATAGAAAATGCATTAGACAAATGTTTTATGTGTGCAGGCTTTCAGGAGGCCGAGAAAGTCAATTAAATCTGTCACATTTGATGCTTAGCGTCCGTATCACACGGACTATACTGTGACTCTGTTTGCGTTTTTGTTAGGTGGGTCTGTGCCCTGCAGATGGCAGCACAAGCAGAACTTCCTTCTTCCTAGAGAACAGAAGAGGTGTGAAATATAAGAAGAAGTCTGCACAAAATAGTTTGTACTATTTTTTAATGCTTCCTTAATCTGTTAGTCGCATCTTCCAGGAATGTTTTTTTTTTATAATTCCTCTGTAAAATGATGAAGTGGATTATTATTCGTAATTTTGAACACGGGAATTTTTTCACAATAGAAAATCCTTTGTCGTGGCAGGATTGTTTTGTGTGAAGTAGTCGGTATTTTTCAGTAAGACTTTAATGAAACAAGAGCGTAGCGGTAGGTAGGATAATCGTCAGAAGGCGGTTCAAGGGGGAAGAAAGCGGGAGCCTCGACTGTTCACAAAAATTCTCCCAGTAATCGGTTCACTGAACCGTCTTTGTATTTGGTATTACAGATTTTGTATCATTTCCAAGTGCTCTGTGAATATTAATTTATGTAACAGTTTATAAAAAATAGCAGTAGCCATTTTGTCGAAATGTTACCATTTAATAGAAAGGTTGGGCTTAATGTGTTACATAAATGCAAAGAAGGGAGGGTAGCGTTTGTTAGCATTTTCTGTACGCACGCAATACATGGAAATTTACGCCGTGTACCATTTAGTCTTGAAGATTATTAGCGGAAAAAAGTTTCCTTGACATAATACATGTAAGATTGTTGGTAAGAATTATTTTGGTGACCATAATTGCTAGTGCCATCGTAAGTCCTAAAAGATATATTTTCAGGAAGTCCCCACGAATCAGATTTATCGTAACAATCCAGGGTAGAGTCGGGTAAAATTTGGAAGCGTAGCGAAACTGTACCCCAAGTCATCGCTAGGAATCATTTCCATCAGCCTAAATGCTTCAGGGGATTGCGCCTCGTCCAGGACAGAGGGAAACTTGTCCAAATCCTGAACTCACTTTTTCGGTCATCGTCGCCCGTAGTTACCCCAGCACAAGAATGTATAGGCCACATTACAAAAGAGAAGAAGATAAACACATAAAAAGTAGATTCTTACGCCCTGTGAAGCTTACACATGGGCACGCAGTGCTCTGCCCCACAACTGTGCCGACTTTCTTAATTGTGAAGGGTCCAAAGAGCCCTCTTACCACAAATGGAGGCGAAACGTGTACACATTCTTTAGATTCTACAATTTGCCTAAATAAATTTTGTAAATCCCTTTTTCAGTTATTTCTAGACATGCTCCGACATTTCAGGGCTTACCTTGCGCTACCATCCAGCAAATTATACTCGGCAGTTGCCATGAAGTCATTGTGAACACAGTAGCGGTGTCCTACATCTACCCAGTTCGGATGTCAAGAATGAACTGACCTTACTTCATTGTCCTGTGTCATCTTAAAGACTTTAATTGAAACATTCTGAGCGGCCGTGTTCTATCCAACGAAAATGCCGAGATGCCTTTCACTCGAACCCTGGCACCTGCGTATGTAACCAAAAACAAAACGTGCCTGATCAGGTGGGCGTAACCTGCGAGCTAGGATTTTCCTTCCCTCATGTAACATAACTTTGTTCTACGTGGAAATAAAACATTTGGTAATCCATGAGAACCGCCTGCTAGCCATGTGCATCAGAAACATCGTAATAGTGTTACCAAAATAATCAAAATGCTACATTATTATTTTTTATTATGAAAATATGGTTATACGAGTTAAACGTAACTTAATGTTGAAATGTTAGTTTTCGCAAATTACAGGTAATATGAAATACTGGACTATCCTATATGTCGGTCGTCATTTCGTAAATTTATCGCACTAATACAAATGAAATGTGACCAAGATGCACTTCAGTTTTTTAAATAGCCTACCATAGTTGCTGTAATGCCATGTAGAGGCGTTGCTGCTGCTGTGTGTGGCAAAATTGGCTACGAAGGTGGAGACGGGACTCCAGAAACTTTAACAAAAACCTTTCATCAAAGATCAGCATTTACAAGTGGCATCAACAGCTTCCAGCGACTGGACGTCTGTGGCGGGAAGAGCTCCGGTGAGCCGAGAGTAGGTGACGTGACGACCGCACGTGCGAGTCAGTCATTTATTTGAAGTCCTCAGAAATCAGTAGTGTGTTCGTCATGAGCTACAGATGTCACTGCTTGCAGCGTGGTGGATAGCGAGGAATTGGTTGGCTCTGAAGCCATCTCTTCTTCTTCTTCTTCTATGGCTCTCCGGTCCGTATTCGGTCCATGACCTCCTCGGTTCTCCTCTTCCATTCAGTCCTCTGTTAGGTCCATTCTGTCCGAGGCTTTGGTTGAGGTTTCGAAACATCTTCCTTTTTACGGTGCAAGGTTGTTAGCCTTGCGACCAACCCCCAACCTGGAGGACCAGGGTACCTGTCTTAGTCTGACCTCTCCCCCTCGACCAATCTGGCTAGGGAGGCCCTACCAGTAGCTAAGCTACCGCCAGCATAGCTCTTGGGGTCAAGCCCCACCACCACGACAAGGTGCAGGTACCATTAAGTGGGGGCTCCGAAGCCATAAAAGTTCCAAATTCTGCAATATGTTAGGTTTGATAACAAAGTCAATCAGACTTATTTTGGTGACTTTCTGGAGTTGCGGATGTTTAGTTGGGAATCCAGTTTCCATCTTGGCGGATGTGTGAACAAACGTGTTGTCCGGATGTGGAGTACCGAGAAAGTACCGTCCATTCTGTTTTTGCAGAAACAACAATTGCAGTCATTGTGCATGTTGCAGAAGTGGTTGATGCCTCAGCCGTCAGAATATCTTCCATAACAGGTTTTACGGCGTCAGCATCGCTTGAGAATTCTGACAGTGCACGAGCGAGTTACAAATACCGAGTATGAATATGAGTTGTTTCTGCGCAACAGCCAAAGATGACTAACTAATATTTAATTTATGAGAATTATCGAAGTTGGTTAACGTGTGAACATTTGTACAATCCGTAGTTACTGAAATACCATTTAGTACAAGGAACGTTTTGTATTTTCTGAGGGTCCTGTCCCACGAATTCGTGGGAAATTAAAATGCCCAGAGTGTAATTTTGTGAAGGAAATGAATAGGATTGTTAAATCTTTCTTTGCCATAGGAGATGCCATGTTTTAGGTTGAAAATGGTAAGTGGTAATGAGCAAATTTATATGAATTGCTTTCATATCGTAGTTGGTGAGTCACTGTGTTTGTTTCTTACCGCAGGTTGAACTTCAAGGCTGTTATATTTTATTTAATAATTTTGTGATATGCCTTATCTGAATTGTGACTCAAAAATTAAATATTTATATGCCTGTTTGTAGTTGCTAATTTGATTATAAAAATATTGAAATTATTGTTTATTATTTTGCACCTTGTATTTATATCCAGACACAATTATCTCTCGTTCAAGAGGTAGGAAATTCAAAAGTAAAATAATATAATATGGGAGTTGTAAGCACATTTGGAGAATAATATTAAAGTGGATATTAAAGACAGTAGTAGTGTATGTGCTGGATTTATCTGACTCAAGACAGGGACAAATGGCAAAGTTCTGTGAAGGTTATAAATAAATTTAACCTTCCATAAAAGATGGGTATTTTCATACCAGATGTTACACACTTTTTCATATCCATTGATTTATCAAATAAGGAAACTGTGCCATAAAGCAATTTTAAGGTAATATGTTTATATAGTATTAAAGGTTTATGACCCATAAATGAGTGAAGTTTAACTAAAATTGTGTTTGCTGTTTTTAATTGAAGTATTTTCCTGTATTCCAATTCATACGTAAATTACTCATTTCTAACTTAATAAGTTGGGTGGGGTATATGCCATTCTCTGGGGTGATGAGAAAGTTACACACAATTTGGTCAGAAACATCAAACGAAAAAATCTATGGGAATTGGGAGGAAAGTATTATATGAAATAGGGTCTAGTCATCTGTGAAGGTGGTGCAATTAACCTCAAAGTTACGTAAGTATTTTAATCATCTCTGGTTCGTTATGATTTCTGATAACCGGAGGTTAATCAAGTACTAGGAAGGGGTGAAATATGTGTAATCCCTGGTGATGTTTACCTCAGTTTGGATATGTAAGTGAAGTTGATTCCATTTAGTGGCCAGGAAAGTGAATTACACAAACGAGTAGTGCGCTGATAATCATCTTATCCTGGTGAAGCTCACGGGAATTCAGCTGTGTAAATGAATTCATATTGTTTATTAATCTGTCACTTTGTGTTCTTGAAAGGTCAAAGGCCACTACTACGAAACGGACATGTTACTCTTTATACACAGGAACGGAATTATAATGCCACAGTAGCAATTATTTGTAGTACTTAACAGTAATTCAATTTCCAGAGCGTATTAATGTACGATGACTAAGGTTATGTCGAAATCACTGTCGTTGCGAACTTCATTAACCTCAAGCAATCGCTACGATTAAAAGACTCGAGTAATCGACAACTGCTGATGAAGTATGTTGTAAGTGGAGAACGATAGAACGTACCCGGACATTATAAGTGACAAAGGAAAATGTGTGTCATCGAGGGGAAAAGTACGTGAAGAAAATTAACTACTCTTTATAATTCGAAAAATTAGAACGTAACTAAAATGAAACTTGTTTGCAGGCCAACGAGACTGAACATAAAAGAATAGTGAGAGTTAAACAAGCAAATGTTAATAAACTAAATTTTCAGATCGTAAATGCAGTGGCCATATTGTGAAGCAGTTGTACCCGTGTTATTAACTATCGTGTGGTGGTGATGCATGTTATGTTATTTATTATCTTGTGAGGACATTGCCAGAAGTGGAAAAGACGAGAATTCTGCTACATGAATCAGTCACACTAGACGGATATTTGGCACCACGTGATGATTTGACTATTGTAAGTACCATAAAATTATTTTATATTAAAATAAGCCGTGTTCTCTCCCCTTCTTGTGTCAGATGGGAGGATCTGAAAGTAATAAGATATGTAGGTGTGGGATTGGTTCTTGTAACACAGTGACATTGAACCGGGATGCTTCACCACCAAACCGACTATAAGCTTCTAAATGACTTTGCTTCGAGTAGTTACATATATTTTCTTAGGAATTAAAGCATGAAATGGATGGTTACTTTTTATACTGACTTAATATGGACACATGTAAGGCTGGTGGGGTGTGTTTGTCAACATTTGTGTATGAGAGTAACTGGAAAAAATCCAGATACATCGGATTTCGATTGAATTTGATACGAATGATATGCCATTGGAAGCCACCTCTCATACAACAGTGTAGCAACTAGGGTACTGGCTTGAGGACCGCATAGCACAACGTCCAGACTCGGGCCCACTCGGCTTATTCAGTCGGTGCCAGGGTTCGTATCTTGGGACAAAACTGTTGGGGCGTGAAGCTAACCATTGTCTCTCGTCTGATTCCGAGGTTAAGAATGCGTGGATCTATACCTCCAAGCCCACTTATGTCTATGGCGTGGTGAGCAGACAGTTTTAATTAAGATGTATTTGACGTAGTTTAGATCCAACCCCTTGCAATATCCCTTCGGTGTTTATATCACGTGACCTCAAGGACCCACCATGGTTAGGTTTGTGAACGGCTGAAGTCAAAATATAATTATTTCCAGAAAATATATTTTGCAAAAAACCGACGTCCTTTTTAATTTAATCGGTTTATGTTTTAAAACAACTTTAATAAACCCATTAAAAGTCGATATTCTTGCCTCACGCCCTCAAAATTAAAATAATGTAACCAAGTTCATTTACCTGAAAATGACGTATGGCCGTTCAATACAAGAGGGGCTTAAATCCGAATTCAGTTATTACGCGTGTTGTGATAATGTATTTTGTGGATTAAATTAATTAAAATATAAATAAATTGGATTAATCAGCGCTCCTTGCCAAGAAACGCAAAATTTCCTTAATTCATTTTAATTTTGTAAACATTAATATCATCATCATTGTTATTATTATTATATGCAGTCCTCCGAATTATCTAAGCTTAACTCAGCGTTATTTGCGAGCGAGGCAACATTTGTTCCTGTTTTTGAAAAATAAAATGTTGATGTGACGTTCCCTTGTTGTCCGTAGCACTTGTCTTCGTCTCTGACACCCAGAACCACAAATGAGTACGTCCACTCCATTTTAAAGAAACTTTTTCTTTTTATCTTTCGTCAAGTCCACCGGAAACAAAAAATTTCCCTCAGTATTTCACGGTTTGATGGATAAATATTTTTTTAAGAGCAATATAAGAAATTCTACATATGAGGAAACACGATTGCATGTTCTGGTATTTGGGCAGCAAAAACGGACTCGCGCCCATTTAGAGCGCGGAACTTCTTCTGAATTACAAAACCGGAAGTGCAAATCAGTCGTCGTTATTTTACGTTTTCTACATTAAAAAGTTGTCAGTGGAACCACGGTTCCGGAGAATTAGACGTAAATACGTCTATACGGAAAGGAAGTTTATATATTGGCTTTATTCTAAATATTTCCTTTATACACGCTTTACAATTGAGTAAAGTTTGATTAAGACATTGCTTAATCAACTTGAATTAGTAAGGCTTCAGATGGCTCTGTGGTAGATGAAATATGTTATAAAATTGTACATTTTAGAATATCAATATATCGTGCAAACACCATAACTATACAAGATTTTGATCTAGGATTTGACATCAACATTAAGCGAAACGTTTCCTCCATTAATATGACAAAACTTTGATTTTCCTCCTTCTTTAAATCAATGTTAAAATCTCCTGTCAATATTATCGGCATTGTATTAGGATCTTCTGTGGCCATAACTGAAAACATCTTTGTATAATTTCTCAAATGTCTCAAAATAAATCTCTTACAGTCATCAATAGGTATGTGGTTACAAATATACAGGGTTACAATTAAAACTTTTTCACCATTGACCATACACTCTGCCGCACAGATATCACCTCTCGTTTCAGCTTCAGCTATTCTGTAATCTGCTCCATCCTCCTTAGGTAGTTTCATCAACAGATGTGGGGTAGCCATGGTAGTTGCTCCATGTTTCTCCGCCTGCTCTTTGTTCGTCACGTGATGCATTTATAAACTTTCAAATTTACAGTTTCGTTGTTGTGCATCGACGTTTCGGTGAGCGTCAGGATATCGGTATTAGTTATCTCTGTATCCGTTGCCATGTCTTGCACATGATTTTTTAAACTCTGTACGTTTAGAGTAGTCATTTTTAGATCACGAATACCAGCACTCCTTATGAATGCTCTCACCGAAGCAGTCAACGTGGGCAATGTACGTGTTTCTAACCGCCTCAGCTCAGTGCGCAAGTCCTCTACCTTTGGATTGTTTGTTCCCTTGGCGTGATAAAACACGAAGTCGTTGTTTCTGCTTGTGATGTACAAACCGTCCAACGATGTAACGCGAGACAGGGCAACTGATGGTCTAGACTCTTGTTGTAGCTGAATACAATTTGTAGAAATGTACCACCCCGCGACTTATGAACCGTTAGAGCTGCAGCTTCAACTAACGGGAATTGTAATCTTTTACATTTAAGTTGCCCGTTTTTAAATGTGATTGTGCCACTTCGTCTATTTAATGGTGTCCAATCATATTTTAGTACGTTTGGTTGTGAAGCTACGTTAGGACGATACTTTATTCTAGCCTAGTAACGATAATGCCGAGTAAACAATTGACGTTTCCAAGGTAACATAACAATGCACTTACACTTTTTCGTTACATTTTTGCCGAATGACACTGACCCTAAAATATAGACGTATTTAAGTCAAAAATTATTGTACAATTTTCACTCGACGAACTTTTACAGTCTGATGATTAACACGTAATTCTTAAACCACTCCTTACAACGCCTTAAAATCGGCCATGGCGGTTACTTCCTGATTCGCAAGATTGGATATCGCGGTTTGAGGGCTCGTTACAGATTCGAGATGCAATTGGTTCGAACCTCGACTGTGGAACGAACGAGGAAGGTAAAAACCTTCCTCGTTCTTTCAGGAGAATGGGCGAAGATGACAGTTAATCTTTCTGTAAACAGTGACGCAAAACGCCCTCTGGAGTTGATTAAACGTCGTCCACGCGTTCTTAGCCGCGGCAGTAGACGGACGTGTGAGCCAATGCATGATGGGTAATCGGTATAAGTGTGGGTTTTAAAAATGGCCGCTGTGTGGAGGACGGGGGCGAGAGGTCGCTACAGCAAATAGCAGCGTATCGATCGATCGATCGATCGATTGATTGGTGGTGCATGGGATCCCCGTGAGTAATAGGAAGTTGATTCTCATTTCCGCTTAGAGACAGTTCGTGATGGATGGTCTGCACTGGATTTAAAAACACACACAGGTTGCTGCAGTAGACCCATCTGACGGCAGACGCACACACTGCGTGATAGAAACCGGTCGACCGAGAGTCTCTCATTGTTGCTGTTGAAACTAGATTTGTTGTGTGCGCTGACGAGGATCTGCTGTAATAATGTCAGTTTTTGTTGTTTCAAAACACGTGCCTCGTGATAAGACGTAAAGATTATAGTCGTAGTTCAGCTGTGAATACTTTTGTTTCTTACTCAGGACTTCCGGATGTGGACTGAGGTAGTCGTGGCAACGTCATCAAGAGATGGCGCTGATTGTTTATTACGATAATTTGTCGATATACACAGAGAATTACTGTTATTAAAAGAAATACCTGTGTCCTTGTTACGTGCTACATTAAACACGTATTTTCAGAGGTATTTGCAAATGACGAGATTTTATGAACGTGTAAAAAAAGTAGGTTACCTCAGTGCGAGGACGTCTGTCCTATAAATAAACAGGAATCGCAGAATAGTTGTTTTTCACAGTCGGAAAATTGTCTTCAGCAGGCCACGGACAGGCTCACATTCTAAGCCAAATGAACGTTCCAGCTGAAGATTTCTGTCTTCTGGGTTGTTGCGCCGTGTAGTCTGGTAGAAGTTTACCGACGTTTCAGAGGCTATTAGTACCTCTATCGTCATCGCCCTGATTATGGAGGTAGCAAGCACCTCTGAAACGTCTGTAGACTTTTAGCAGACTACAGCCATGTTCTTTCTCGCCATAGCACGTCATCAAAGGATCCAGTCCACCACGAAAATCCCAAATCGAACTTCGTAAGACGGGACTCTGAACACTACGAGGTCAGTTAGGCTTTTGTGAATAGAAACACTGACTCCTCTTTAGTTCGGAAAGAAGAACTTTGAGATTTTATAGTTCCTAAATTCCGGGAATAACTCTTTAGAGCAGAGGTATTCAACCTGGGGTACGCGTACCCCCGGGGGTACGCGAAGACATCTTAGGGGGTACGAGAAATTTAAAGAAATATATGTATTATTTTATGATAAACACTGAATAATCAGTAATGTAATTTAATTTGATTTGAATCTTTATATAATTATATTCACGTGAAAAAATGATGGTCTAATGTAAATCGAATATTTCGATAAAGAACATCATTTGATATATTTTAAATATTTTAAATGTTAATTATTGTAATATTTTAATATTTAATAAGAATTTATTGTGATTAGTCGGACAAGATTTAAAATATATATTTATTTTAGATGTAGATTATATACTATGTATAACTTGAATTATACACCAACAACTTTGGGGGTACAAAGTTGAAGAGAAATTATTATCTGGGGGTACGCGAAAAAAAAAGGTTGAATACCACTGCTCTAGAGGAGAGTCCGTCTCGAGAAGCCGTCTTTTGTGAAACTCGCAAGTTCATTAAAGTGTCCGCAAGAGCCCGCCACTGGATCATCCCGAGCCAGACGAATGCATTCCACAACCTCAAACCATGTCTTTTCCAAGATACATTTTAATTTTATCGTTATCGACGACTAGGTCTCCCAAATGGGCGTTTTATCACAGGTTTTACAACCACGTACGTGACCTACCGCACGCTCGCTACAGCACAGACAGAAAAAGTTGGCTTCCGGTTTACGGAGATTAGGCACTCAGGTAGAACATCAATTCGCTAATGGAGTTCTAACGCGCGCTCGCTCTCTCTCTCTCTCTCTCTCTCTCTCTCAGGTCAACTAAAACGTAATCAAGCGATGGAAAAAGGAGAGAGGACGAGTAGGGAAACATTTTTAAGTAAATATTTTATGAAAGCCACACGTTCATTTAATTAATGGAATTTTAACGAGAATATGGGGTCGCAACTTATCATCTCTGACGGCGGGGGGAGGGCGTTGTGGCGACAGGATGCGACTGTGTGGCGAGCGAACAGCCCCACGCAACTGCGTCTTCTCTCTCTCTTCCCCCTTTATGGCGCAATAAACATGTTTCAACTTGACTTATGTGTCGTGCGGGTCGTAAGTCGATCAGGGGACTGCCACTCGCCCCTAAAACACCCCCCGTTCCATCTTCTCCCCTTGGAGATCACCGGAGAACAAAATGTAGTCGCTTCTTTGCCTGTTTTGCGAACTCAGCGATCTATTAATTCGTTTTACGTCATGAGAACAAATGATCTGCCGCTCCTCACAGATCTAAGACGTGATTTCACTCTGAGAATCTGTGAATTTCCTGTGTTTTTGAACTTTGGGAGGATAACATTAATATTAATCTCATGGAAGTTGCTTAAGAAGGTGTTGACTGGAATCATCTGACTGGTACGGGATCCAGTGGCGGACTCTGAACGGTTTGATAAAAAAAAAGGTCCTGTGTATTTTTGACTAGGTGAGTAACTGTCAGCGTCTCGAGAATTAGCTGCTCCATTGAGAGCTCACGTATCCTCTCGTATTCTCTGACAGCGTAGCAACTGTAAGATTTTCGTGAGGTTCGAGTGTTCGTCGCTTTTCCCTGAATGCACGTAAGCAGCGCCCAGTGGTATGCAACCCTCCGTGCAGCTGATGAAAACATTCTCTCTGATTGCCCTGACAACGCTGGGTGATGTGTACACAAACCCAAGCTGCTTGTCGCGTATTTTTCTCCGTTCCCTCAACATGTCTTCTGGGTTGTTGCGGTAGAAGTTTATCGGCGTTACAGAGGTCCTTGCTGCCTCCGTCTTCAGGGCGATAACCCAGAAGACATCCATCTTCAGACTCACGGCCCTGAAAACCTCAGATTTTCATTCCTCAAGGCGAGAGGCTAAAATGGTAGACCGCGGTTCTTATTGAAGAGCTGATAGTCGCTTAGCTGGTCAGTAAGTTATCTGCATTTTACGGGAACCGACAGGACCCTACGATGTCCCTGTCCTGAGCCACATGAATTTTGTCCGCTGTTACACGCCACTTTAATATTATCCCCGTCTGTGCCCCGCAGGTGAACATTAGGCAGCCGAGGGAGCCGGAGTAAGTGAGCGGAAAAGCACCGGCGAGCGTCTGCATTAGGGAGAGTGCAGTCAGCGAGCGTCTCGTTAGGGTAATAAAACGTGACGCCGGTGGCACGCGATCCCTCCGCTCGCAGTGGCGTCAGCGCGTTCTTCGCTCATCGATTCATTGCCTCGTCTGTTCTCTCGCATCAGACGTCGACGTTTCGTACGCTACTTCGATCCATTTCACGCCTCGTCGCCGATCGTCCTGATAGGTTTCTTGTAATATTCAGAATCCAGTGAGCGACTTATGAGCACCCCCTCCAAAATAAAAACAAGGATAGCCCCCCCCCCTATTCACAAATCAACTGAGAACAGATTCAATTAGGAAAATACTTGCAACACTCGACTTCATAATGTTTTTCCTTCTCGTTTTCTGACTGTATTATTATTTTTATTATTTATTTAGTGTTCTGTCTGACGACAGGTCCATATGAACAGGATCCTTCCATCCTTTTCTCGGACTGGGACCTGTTCATATACGTTCTTGGCAGATGATCCAGAAGTGGTTTGCCATTGCCTTCTTCTGTGTGTGAATGGAGTAATTGTTGGGATGCCACGGAGGAAAACTCCGTGTTGCCTAGACCACGGCCTTGCCCAACACAAGTTATAAATTCGGGCACCGCCGGGAATCGAACCCGAGACCCCAGGATTACAAGGCCAGCGTTGTAACCGCTAGACCGAATTTAAACAATATGTTAATACATGAATCACAACGCGACAGATTAAAGTTCCAGAGAAATGCAGTCGTTAATTTGTAACGCGGACGAAAGGCGAAGTTTAAAAAAAGTTCGTTTCAACGGTCGACTTAGTAACGCATTCAAATTTAGGCAGAAATAGCGACGGTGTTACAGACCGACGTAAGGAAAGGAATAAACATTTTAACATTCTTTATGGACATCTGAAAAATTGAGATATTTCACAGTTCCACGGCGGTCGCGATGATGATGTGTGGACTGGCCGGTAGACGGCAACGTTACGGAGGGCCGTACTGTCTGCATCTTCGGAGCTGATTCACGTAAATGCACATTCTTTGCTGCAAAGATGAAGAAATATATTCCTCTGTGTTTTTCCGTCGTAATACTGCATAATGAGATGAACTATACGAGCAATTTATATTACTAATTAAGTAACAGACCAACATTCTCCATTCAGCGGGATCATTTCTGAGAAGATGATAGTCTCTTAGCTGGTAATGAAATTTCCCACCTTGTGTTGATCCCGAAGGTTCATGACCGTGCTTACAAAATCCCGTTACCCGTCCCTGTCCTGAGCCAGATCCATCCAGTCCACAGTCCCCCAGCCTATTTACCTGAGATCAATTTTAATATTATCCTCACACCTATTACTTCGTCTTCCAAGCGGTTTCTTCCCCTCACGCTTTCGAATCCCCCTCCCTCCTACTCCTCAGACAAAATAAAGGGGAATTCGGACATGGAAATTCATACGTAGTTGGAACACGTGGACGGCAGAGGTCACGTGGGAGAGCTCGGTGTACGTGAGATGACAATATTAAAACAGATCTTAAAATAGGCTTGTGTGAACGCGGTAATGAAACTTTGCTGTTCATAAGAGACGGAAGGTTTGTACTCTGCATTGCACTTGAGTTTTTTTATCATAATTTTTAGGGCGGTCAATTTCGTCGTCAGCGTACGCGCGCAGACGAAGTCCCGTAGTTCCGAACGGGCGTCTTCTGCGTCACGTGTCTGCCGTCTTGCTCGGTATTACGCACTGAGAGTTTCATGAACGCTGCTTTTCAGCCCGGGACAAATATGCGGCCGGTCTGCGCGATTCGCTTTTGTCTTCAGGGGGTGTTTAGAGACGCTAAAAATCTGGGACTTTGACGTCCTTCGTCGGAATTGTAACTTAAGGCAAAGAATTGGAGGAGTCGCGTTTTAAGTTTTGCTGTGAACGTAGAGACAGACGGCTTGACGTTTAAACGCCGATATTTTGGGTTATTTGGATACTTTAGACAGTGACAGTGACTAGACACTAATCTTATGTCAAATTATGCAGAAATAAATGTTCTTTCTCGTACTGATTATTCAGTGTTTATCATAAAATAATATTTTTTTTTAAAATTTCACGTACTCCCTAAGATGTCTTCGCGTACCCCCCGGGGGTACGCGTACCCCAGGTTAAATACCACTGTTTTAGACAAGAACAGTGGAAATAGGGCGAGAGCGAGCGGGTTAACACAAGGCACTCTCTCGTATTTTCCCGAGAGAAATAACACTAGGCTGTTACTAGACTAAAATCTGCCACGTAGAAGGTGTTTTTCGAGTCACAGGTTAGAGGCACGTGGATTAAAACGGAAGGAAAAGGCGAGCAGCCATGTTTGACGTTAAATGTGGTCAGGAGATAAACGAAGTGAAAGTTTTCGCCTTTATAATAATGCGTAGTCCTTATGAAGATGTACTAATACTTGAAGCTGTGAAGTAAAATGGAGCAAAATGAATTAGCCCAGTTTTATAATTCCCGGAATTGCGATATTTCGACGTTTCAGCAGTCACTTAGCCCGCGCGTAACATCGCCGGTGTTAAAATTCAGTCAAAAACGTGTTAAATCCATTTTATCTGCCGCCCTTACAAACTGATAGTGCGCCTTTCCAAGACGATTGGCTCATCAAAGAAGAAGCCTTTTTTTTTTCTCAGTGAACCCGAGCCGCCACTGAACTGCGGTACAGTCGCATTGCTGAAGACGCTGCCCAGTAATTGATAACTGACACACATGCGAACCTTCGCGGCCTCCGGATGTTGGCAAACAGAACGATAATGTGGCTTTTACACGGGGGGGGGGGGGGGGGGGCAGATGAGCAGACACGCGATTCTGCCTAATACATTGTACAAACAGCTACTCATTTCCGATTGCACACCGCGTGACTTTTTATCATTAGCGCCGCGGCGCTCTGTCCAGTTTCTGCGGGGCTGCCGACGTCGACAGGAATCTACTGTATATCCGGAGTAGAGTGCATGAGTTAGGGGGTGTTTATTTTTTATTTTAATTCTTGAATAATACCGCGTCATTACTTTATCCTCTTCGAGTCCATACAATGGAGTAGGCTGAATGGTCCACGTGTTTCTGTATGTAACTAAAATGTCTTGTAACGTGTTATTAAACTTTTTATTACATTAAATTTCACTTTACAAACAGATTTAATTCAAATTCCAAAAAACTCTGCGTTTAAAACGTTAATCAAACGTGTAAGTAGAACAGAATTAAGTTTCGTGGCCCTCAAGTTCACCGGACTTATGTCCGCCTTGCCCAGCGGCGTAGGCAACACGCCTCACATTCTGAAGGTGTCCATCTCGTGCCTTTGACTATCGTAAATAGGTTCATCGTTGTTTTCTTCAGTCATTTATCGCAAATGCCCGGGATATATAGATCAGGTAATTTCATCCCACGTTCTGTCCGTCCATCCTATTGGATGACCTCCGAAATTGATACAGCGCCGTTAAACAAGCTTTGCAAGTCGTGGTTATACCAAATGCTGAATCGGTAAGCGGCGTTTGATTGCACCAAAAGTACATTGGGTTTTTACACGTTACGTTAGGAAGGTCCCGGGTTCAATTCTGTGCTTCGACGCCACAATGTAATATCGTCTGAGGTGCTCACCACGTAGCTAACTGGAACTTTTGATGACATCCAGTCTTATTGTCACTCCCGTAAGCTCATGACTAGGACGTTTAATTAAGGAATTTGTTCACACTGTGTTTTGAATTTAATATTAAATTCGGTGGAATAACTTCTTACTGACAGAGGTCAAAGACTCGGCCTCATTCAGTCATAGTTCGACATTTTATTTAACCACCGAGTCCGTGGGGTTAATTTGCTGGTACCTGCGATTTCGTCACAGAACTTCTGAAGTTATCTGACGATCAACCGAAGCCAGCAGATGAACGGATGCTACTAAGTCTAAAGTCCAGATTTTATCACGAAGAGTTCGGCCGCTCTGAGTCCTTGTCATCGAATTCCGCCAGAACTATCAGACTCCAGTCTTCGGTGTTCTTCTGCCTTCTGTTTCAATCTGAAATCGCCAATTATGATCACCATTTTCTTACAGTGTTCGGTCACATTTGTTGACGCCCGCCATCAGCAGGTGGGCTGAAGGGATTTTTGTTTGGTGGTGGGGGGGGGGGGGGGGGCATCCAGAGGCTTGTTGCCTTCTGATGTTGACACCACAGAGCTGTCGAGATAGTCTACTTGTCAGGCGCAGCGAGTAGCTGTGTCTTCCTGTAGAACGTGATGCTAGAGTAGCCAACCATCAGATTAGAATATGGAGTCTGTACTCTGGACATGCGCTGTCCACTCACTCATACACAACGTTCAGAAATCAGTGATGGACGTAACTTTATGACTATGTTAATTAAGGTACATAAACAACATAACTCTTTTCTGGAATAATCAGCCAAGGCCTTGCATTGATGAAGTGGAGTCAACGATTAGACTCGACAAGACTTAACATAGACCACGATAACTGAAACTGCTAATTTATTAGAGGTCTGAGGTTTTGACGTCCTCTAGACTCGTCGACAGTTCGTCCAGCTCCGTCTTCTTCTCATTCCTCGCCCCTGATTGGCCCACTCACTCAGCCTTCCTCCAATCCTACACGAATAAATAATCCCTCAAGTTCCCAGCATCGTCACCCTGGGGGACGTATTTCGTCAAGGTCTTAGACGATGGTCGAGGACGACCGCGTAATGTGGTCCACTCACGCACTAACTGATAGGCTTACGTCTTCTGTCAGCTTCGTTGACTTTAACGCGATTGCCAACTGCGCCGGTCTCCTAGCAACTTGCGTTTCGAACACTCTGCGTTGTCGTCATGCCCGAACCTCAACTGTTGCCTGCATTATGATTTAAAATAAGCCACGACCCTCCCATTCCAGTCCTCCTACACGCGGAGAAGGTAGCAATCCTCAGTTCACGCCCGCAGATGGTACGTCGTCGTTAAAAGACTGGTTTAGTTGATGTGTGGTTACTCCCGTTGAGGGCGCAGATTGATAGTCGACGCGCGGGTGCTGAATTGTTCTCCGGTGCGCGCCTCCTTATTACAAGTCCAGGTCCTTGTTCCAGCTTCTCTACCTGACAGAACGATTGCACGTAATAATTTGTAGCTGTCCGGCGGACGGACAATGATGAATGAATCGATTCTTCTGCAAGACTGCGAAATCGCGTCGCTGACTGGATTTTTACGTCAGTGGTTGTGGCAGGGAGGGGGGGGGGGCGGATCGTGCAACTTGCAGGCCGCCAGCTTCTGTACAAACATCGTGATGACGTATTCCTCTTTAGCGGTGCAGTGAGACGAAACTGCGTGTTTCCACGTCCTTAATCTGGCACCCCAGTTATTTCAACTACGAGGTGCGATCGGAAAGTTTCAAGACTGTGTCAATAGAGGGCGAACCGGATGTAGTACGAGCTTCTGCCGCTAGGGGGTGCGGCCTACATTCATAGTGAATCAGTGTGCCAGCCGGCATCATCGAATTAGCATTTGTTTCTTAGTTACGGGCGTTTTGGTAGTGCATTACACCGACCCTCCTGCGATTTCGGAATGGCGTGTGCATCAAATTTTGCCAAAGACTCGCCAAAACGGCTACGGAAACCTATGAAATGCTAAAGCAAGCATTTGGGGAGTCCGCAAACTTTTGTGTGGCATTCACGTTTTAAAAATGGCCGGCCGAACCTCTGTCGATGATGACGAGCGTTCTGGACGACCATCTTCGAGCACAACGCCCGAAAATGTTACGAAGATCGACGTCGTACCATCAACGACTTGTGCGACATTGTTGGGATAGGCTATGGGACCTGTCAGCTGATTCTAAAGGAAGAACTCCACATGCGACGCATCCTGTCCTAGGACCAGAAGCAGAATCGACTTCTCGTTTGTCAGGAGCTCAAAGATCTTGCAAGAACCGACCCCAACTTCCTTTCTAAGCTCCGTGTGACTTCTTCCTCTTCCCAAAGATGAAAATTCAGCTAAAGGGAAGGAGATTTGAGACGATAGAAGAGATTCAGGCAGAATCGCAGATGGTGCTTGACAGGCTGACAAAGAAAGATTTCCAGGGATGCTTCCAGGCTTGGCAGCGGCGCTGGGATCGTTGTGTTCACTCCCAGGGGAACTACTTCGAGGGTGATGGATGAATTTAATACCTGAGATAAGTGTACGGGTTTTTATAGGCGCAGTCTTGAAACTTTCCGATCGCACCTCGTATGGTTGGGTAACGTTACGAACAAACATTATTTATGATGTTGGCAACGCGAGATGACAGAAAGTTTTCATTCGCAATGCGAAGTATGTGGCAACATTTGAAGGCACTTTCGTCCAGTGTTTTTGTACGGACAGGCTTCGATCAAGGGACGTAATTCTTGGTACTCGGTGTAATTTTTTTCTCGTTTCTTAAAGAATTGTCACGTTTACGGAATTAATTTTAACATTGCATAAATTCTGACAAGAACGTAATTTAGATTTCATCATCAAATAAGGTGTATGTTATGTAAATATTCCCAACGTTGTAAACTGATTTAAGTTCTTCAAGACGGGACGAAACAGCGAACCATTGATATAAACCACGGAAAATTGCTGCTAAGGTATTCTTACTAGAAGAGATATCGGAATTGCGATGTGGGAAAAAAGTGAAGGAATTTTCAGCACAGAAGCACCTCAGTTGATGCAACATCCTGGAGACTGGTCCACGGTGTGGGGTCCACGTAATTCCGGCGCCGTGCCAATTTCTGTCCGTAGACGTGGTCACCCCTGTGTTATGTGGCAAGGTCACATTCGCCACGATTGTTTCATGGCCTGACCCTGGGGGTCACGAAGTGAGGGTAACATTACCCCAATTAAAAGTGATTTACCGAGCATACTGTACCGGGCCTGTCTTATCGGCCTCAGAACCACAGCTTCTGACTTCTCTCTCTTCCAGCAGTGACGATTTGGTGTTGACGATCAAACTAATTACCACTCAGATTAACGTTTCTTCAAAAATATTGACTAGACATTTGGTATCCGATGTGAAAGGAAGAATTTGTAATATGATATTTCGGGTTATCAAGACGACGAATTTGAAGATGGCTATCTTCCGTGTAGTCTAGTAGAATTTTACCAATTTTGTGAGGTCCTTGTTGCCTCCATCATCAGGGCGATGAGTAAGGTGATTTCGTGTCTCCAGGATCGTTGCACTGATGAAGAAGTACACTGCGCTACATCGGAGAAGTCAGCCATCTTCAGGACTTGATTATTTTAAAGAGACTATATAAATATCATCTCTAAGCCGTCTATGTTATGTCCGCTCGTTGCACCGAACGTCTGGTGAGTGCCACGGGGTCACAAGCCACAAGACTGACATCGACCCTTCACACGATGACTTCCATGCGCATCTGGGGCCCAAATCGTGCGTAACCCGGTAAATATTTGTGCGGGCAAAACATTTTTAGATTAATAGTTGTGTAGAATAAGATGACAGCTTTTGATCAAACGATGTTTTGACGATCGTGGCTGGGCTGGCGACGTTCTAGATGATCGCTCCGCTGTATCGGCGTCACAGACCTCGCGATGGGTCGCCCACGTGTTCTTTCCGGCTGTCGAAAAGAATTCTCGGCCTCACGAGTTAATTCTGTGTCATTACCAAGTTAAGTAGACAGACCGGCAGACTTCGGTGCTCACTGACTGACAGGAAGAAAGAGAGAAATGGCGAGAAAGAGATAGATGGATCCTGGTTTGTAAGCGGTTAAACTGCTTGAGTGTGGGGGGAGGGGGGGGGCTGGCGGGGGTGTTTGCATCTGATCTGAAGTTAGTTCGTACACAAGAGGGAGCGAGGCCTTGGAAACTATCTACCTCTGACCTTTCGTTGGACAGGCAGGCCCCAGCGTCACGAGCTCACAACACCGCCGTTGCAGACCTGGCACGCAAGAATGCCAGAGCAAATCTGGTTCTGAGCCAGTGGCGGACCGGCCGAATGGTCACGAAGCACTGATGGAACGTGCTCAGCACGTGACGTAAGATCGCGTAACGCAGGCCAACTCAGCGCCCCAGGCAAATTCGAGGTGGCTGCTTCCAGAGAGGGAGGTACTTGAGGAAACGCGGGCGATGGAATCGTGGTGCTGAAAATTGTCGAATAAGAATAATTCATTGCAATTTCTGGGTTGTGACGCCTTGAAGACTCGAATGTGGTTAGAAGCGTTTCTGAGGAATATGTGTCTCCACCTTCAGGGTACTCGTATTCGGTCTTACAGCAAGTTTGTTGCTTGCTAATTCTTCGTGTCTCAGTTAAACGGCATTTGAAATAAATGACCGTGTCCTGAGATTGTAAATGTTGTGGACAACGATCGGCTTTGAAAAATAACTCTTAAGTCGACTTACAGCGAATGAGACGCCCTGCAAGGACGCAGGCTTATCTTACTGATTTCAAACACGATAGCCAACTGTGAACAGGTACAAAGTAAAATTCACTAAATGACCTAGTGACGTGTTTCTTACAAGTAACAGTAATTAACGAAATTCATGATGATGTCAGCCGGTGTCTTCGGACAGCGTTTGTTTTTGGTGCAGATGTCAGCAGTGGCTTTTTCAGTGACATGGACGATAAAATGTAATCACAACGAAAACCGACTGACATGTCATGATGTGCTTACAGACTCCTTGCAGAGTGCAGATTAATTACGGGGGCATTATCGGTGAACATCGTGAAAATAGGATTCTAATATACGTCTGCACTGTGAGGGCGAAGCCTCCTGCTGACTCTGACGTCAGCTCCACGGAAGTGTCCTCACACCTTCGTTTCCGACAGTGTCGAAGATTCACTAGATACTGAAGTTACTTCCGGTTACCATGGTCATACCAAAGAGTACGTCCGGTTCCGAGGCTTTTTGGTTATGTTTTTCGTAACAATGATGTTTTTGTGTGTGAAAGGTTGTTAGCCTCACGCACAACCCCCAAGCTGGAGGACCACCCCTCGTCGGCTGTCTGCGACTGCTTGTTCAATATATTCGCAGCTAACCTCCATAACTGGAGGCTGTTCCTGAGGACAGACATTGAATCCCAGGCGGGATCTATTGGAGATAGGAGTTGAAGGAGACTGGATTTTGTTGGCCCAGGACAGGGTCCGGTGGAGGGCTTTGGTTAATTCGGTGATGAACCTTCGGGTTCTGTAAGCCATCTGGTTGGTTGGGTCCACTATTTGGGAAGCCTGAGGGGAAGAGACCGCTGGGGAGACCTAGACGTAGATGGGAGGATAATCTCAGGCGGGATCTATTGGAGATAGGAGTTGAAGGAGACTGGATTTTGTTGGCCAGGACAGGGTCCGGTGGAGGGCTTTGGTTAATTCGGTGATGAACCTTCGGGTTCTGTAAGCCATCTGGTTGGTTGGGTCCACTATTTGGGAAGCCTGAGGGGAAGAGACCGCTGGGGAGACCTAGACGTAGATGGGAGGATAATCTCAGGCGGGATCTATGGGAGATAGGAGTTGAAGGAGACAGGGTCCGGTGGAGGGCTTTGGTTAATTCGGTGATGAACCTTCGGGTTCTGTAAGCCATCTGGTTGGTTGGGTCCACTATTTGGGAAGCCTGAGGGGAAGAGACCGCTGGGGAGACCTAGACGTAGATGGGAGGATAATCTCAGGCGGGATCTATGGGAGATAGGAGTTGAAGGAGACAGGGTCCGGTGGAGGGCTTTGGTTAATTCGGTGATGAACCTTCGGGTTCGGTAAGCCGTCTAGTTAGTTAGTTCCGGTTGTTGGTTGAGGGGAAATTGTGTCCACAGCCATCCAACGTGCCACTCAGAGACCGAAGTGACGTCTGTTGGGCTCCACTCTAATGTCACAAGCTCCTGATCGTAGTTCACGAAAATCCGTTCGACCGTCCTCAAGTTGCGTATAGACGTCGCGAATGCACCTGAAGATTGCTTCCGATCTGGTCCAATTCCGTTCTCTTCCCTCCCCGTTCTTATGTTTCTGTTTAATTTTCCGTTCCGTCCGTCTGTCTTCATTCTGCATCTGTTCGTGTCCTTACTTAACTAGGATGCAGGGTGATAAATCGGCCCGCAGAGTTTTGCATGTCCCTGGGCCCCAAGGGAGCACATCGCAGCCACACCTAGAGTCTGAAATCCACGTGAGCGGAGACCTAATTTCGACATTTACTGACGCACGGGGACGGTCCAGTTTCGCCGTGCACCAGAACACACCAGCCATGCTGCCTGTCCAAGAACTCTTTAGCGTGATTAAGTTGGCTGTCTTCTGGGTTGTTCATCGCCCTGATGATGGAGGCAGCAAGGACCTTGACGAACGTCGGTAAACTTCTGCAACCCAGAAGACAGTAATCTTCGGACTCACCTCCGCGAAAAACCTGAGATCCTACCGCGTTTACCGCGACGCTTGGCGTCAGTCTTTCGTCCGTCAGACACACGACATGCGCAAAGCCTACACACAAGGCGAACGTCTAACACGGGACAGCAACTGATGACTGGAATGGATGAGGGGCGGAAACTCGTCAGTCAGAACTCAGGGTGGCCGATCTCCGGGCCGAAGTTTGACCTCGTGACTCCCGATTTTCCGGCGACGAGCAGCCGAGGGTAAGGGACTGAGGCTGGGCGGATGATGTGGCCAAATTTTGACCTGAGAGACGAAGTGACACGAGGGTGCACCATGTTTTGTGGTCTTTACCAAGTATTACGAAACGAATTCATGGAGACAAGCCTGGAAACCATCTAAGGATAAAATTCTCTGATCTGAATATTTCCCGGCGACAAAGTATAACGAATCCTTCCGTGGGCCATCAGACGTGTCAGGTGGTTGAAAGATGGTAACACCAACGTTTTGAGATCCGTCAGGGTACGTACCCTATAAGAATTCATTATAATAAGATTCTATTTCGCCTCCAGAAATAAGCTCTCGGTCGTAATTTTCTCAATGCACCCACTTTTCTAATATCTTCCTCCATCTTTCTTTCGACTTCGAGGGGGCAAGTGAGTGATGGCGGTTACCAAGTCTAAAACACCTTCGAGAAAAACTTCCCTTCATCGGCGTTTCTCGTTTCGCTGCTAAGTTGAGCAGTCACATATTTCGTATGGGGATTTCTCTTACGCTCTGAAGCGTGCAGTACCAAGATGGCCTCCGTTGCGTATTAATTTTCCTGTATAATATCAGATTTCACTTGTTCCCGGGAGATCAGCTTGTCTCGGTTCAAATATCTGATCCTTGCAGAATTGGCCTCTGAAAGATCTGCAGTTTCTCGAGTCCTGTAAGTAAGTAAGTCCTCGGTACTTCCAGGAGAATTCTGAAACGAGGCTTTGTCTTTAGATCGCCGGTTTTCCGCGTAGTTTGGCAGAACTGCGTCGTGGTTTCTCAACATCAAAACGCCTCTATGAACAAGCAATCCCTACGGTTTAGTTGGCAGGCAGCTCAGACCCATCACATTAGTTCCTGATGACAGAGGTATAAACGGGTTCCGAAACGTCAGACTTCGGATCGTAATTTATGCTGTTCATCGCCCGAGGACGTTTAATCGCCGTGAAAGGTTACTGTGTTTACTTCAGTCACATTTATCAGTTCTGTTTTTATCTTTTAGGGGAGGGATGTCAGAATAATTATCTGATTTATATTAAAACTCAGTTGTTTTTAAAGTACATGGGATGAGGTTAATTTGTGATTTTATAGTAACAAGAATTTTTAAAATTATTTTAATTACTACGGTCCTCTGTTCAAGAGATATGGAGTGAAAATGTTTCAAGTGGATTTCTTTAAAGGAAAAATATTTAATGTTGCTGGTAAGAAAATTCGTATCTTTAACGTGTACTTTTCCTGGAATTTTCCTTGGAGGAAATAGTTTTCTTTGTGAAATGTGAAGTTTATGGTACATGAAATGACTACAGAGAAGCTTTGGCCACTTGCGAATTACGTAGCGCGCTATCAGAACCCATTTGTATAACATCGAATCCATCCTCTTCTGGGTCTTCCAAATTGTCCTTTTCCAACAGGTCCTGTTCTCGTTCGATTCGTCGAGCAACGGCTCTGAAATGAGGAGGAGGAGCTTCTACAGCCGGAGGTAGGCACTCGGACGGATGTTCCTCGTCGTTCGGTAACCTAGGTCTCTCTTTTAAGTTCAAACAAGTTCGCCCTTACTGCTATTTCGCATGATATTAAAAAGAGGAGTTTGTTTTAAAGATATTATCGTACAAGTCTGTAAAACCCTGTTTGAATGCGATGGTGTCGTCCGTCCTCAGCACCTGTTGCCATGGAAACATTTGTTTTCGTTGAACAGAGAGACCATCGTTAATGTAAACGCGCACCTACTGCCCCGAACCTCCACGCCCCCCACCCACCCCCGTCTTCCCGATACCTTCAATGCAACCAGTCTTCCCGGCCGAGTGGTTAGCATTCCTTATTCGTGTCTGCGAGTTCCTGGGTTCAAAATCTTGGCCGGAAGTCGGCATCGGGACATGGCGTCGGACGCTAAAAGGCCTTCTCAGTTGGTACAGAGGCGGCGAATAGCTTCCCTCGAAAGCAAATTTAGTGAAGCCTGGTCGTGTTGAGACACACCGGTCCGGGCACTGCGGGTGTACGCTTACAGCTCGTGTGCTTTGTCCACTTTCATTCAGGGCTTGTTGCGTCAGGTATCGACTTGTCCTGAGCTCACTTGCTCAATGCAACGAACGTTCCTGAGAACTAGTCACGTCGCCAGAGCTGCCAACTTCTGAATGAAACTTGATACTAGCTCGCGAAAATTCAGTGCCGTCTGTCATAGTGGTACGACTGTGGATAATGGATCACGGAAAAGTTTCTTTGTAAGTGTAATTAAGTTAAGCGCGTGGCGAGTAAGGTTAGGTTACTGAGAAAAACGCGTCGTGTTGAGACCAAGTTGCTTCATGAGAATGCACCTCCCCACCGAAATCTAAGCAGAGACTAAATGTTCCGTTTGATGCTCAAACTGGGGGCAAGCCACCACCGCTGTCACATCCCACCATTTTGGAGTCTACGAAATCTGACCACCTGACACAGCGTCATGAAATAGTCAAATAACCTAATAACGCAGTCCGCAGGCTCACGGCTTGAAGCGACTTGTTACTTAAAGGTGGCTTTGGTAGAAGTTTACTGACGTATCATAGTTCGTTGTAGTGTCTATCATCAGGGAGATGATGGACCTCTGAAACGTCGGTAAAATTGTACCAGATTACACGGCACATCAGCCCAGAAGACAGCCATTCTCAGACTCACCGTGGTGAAAACCTCAAATCCTACGTCTTATCACTTACCTGGCATTACGCTCACCAACCGCGCTACGTCTCAGAGACGCGTAGGGATTTTTCAAAAGAAGAAATTTCTTGTAAGACTTGAGGTTCTCACAGCGGTGAATATGAAGATTTCTGTCTTCTGGGTTATTGCGCTGTGTAGTCTGGTCGATGTTAACCAACGTTTCAGAGGTCATACTGCCTCCGTCATCAGGGCGATGAATCGCCCTGATGATGGAGGCAGTATGGCCTCTGAAACGTTGGTTAACATCGACCAGACTACACAGCGCAATAACCCAGAAGACAGAAATCTTCAAGAAATTTCTTAATAGGCCGAGGTCAGACTACGCGATTGAATGACGAGCCGAAAATGCCGAGTTTAAAAAGTAAAGTTATCGGTTGCAGTTGAGCAGAACTGCCTCTGTGGAACTAGGACGCTAACGGGCCCCTTTGTCCATCCCCCAGATGAGCGAATATGGATTAGACTGTCCTGGTAGCGACCCCGCGCCTGCGCTGTGAGAACACTCAGACCCACGGAAGATTTTTATACGTGAAACCTAACCTGGACCTTTTGTGGGTAGTGACAAGGATTCGGGGGGTCCTTCCTGAAGACTGAGGCGGCAGGGACTCGGGAATGTGTGTGTAAAACCCGCCATTTGCTTTGAGCACGTTTTGTTTTGGCTTGAGCGAGGACGAAATGTCGCAGATCGCCCCGCATCTCTTTTCGGCGAGACAGCCATTCGGAAGCAAATCGATCTCTCTCTCTCTGTGTCTGCAGGAACACCCCCGTCCCTCCTCACTTCCGGCCCTCGAGCAAGGGTTCCTTGCTCACGCGCACACTTGGTCCGACGTGCCCCAAAATGGCGTCACTGAACTCCATGACACAAGAACACGATTCTTGAAACACAGAATGACTTTTGTGAATGAAAAATCGTCCGGGGGTTTGTCAAAATTACAGATCTAAGGGCTGGAAAGTGCGACGACGATTTGCAGAAAATGAATCCTTCACACATGGGGCCGGTCCAGGAATCCGTTCTGAGGCGTTTGGAAAACCTCCCGTTCCATCGCATACATTAATTTACCAGTCACGTTCTCGACGTAAATGTCGGCTATCCTGAAATTCTTTTCGTGGTTTTCCTCGGGGGAGACATCTCATCTGACGCTACGCAGATCTTGTCATTAAGATACATTGAGCTCCTTAGACTGAGCTGTTGTTACGGTGGTCGAATCTGGTAAATTGAGTTTTGATCGTTTTATAATTTTTTTTTGTAATGTACTTCCAAAATTTTGTTTAAAATTTTATTAGGAAAGTCGGAACTGACTAGGGCGTTGTAGCAGTTCGTAGGTATTTTGGGATTTTAACCTGAGTTGGTTTTGTTCAACGCCCATCCGATTTCTCAGGTCGTGTCAAGGCGTTTACCTAATTGTAGCTTTTTGTAAGGAAATACTAGTGAATTTTTGAGTTGCATAACCTTAGGCGAAGATTGTTTGTTTGGTTTGGTTTAGTGTGTATTACCGGATGTAAATATTTTGCCATTATATTGTTTGAAAAGAAATTTGATTTTTTTTTTGTTCGAATGAAAGAATCTCCTCCCCGCACTGCGGTTTAAAATTTTAGCGCCATTTTCAGAAATTCAGTTTTTCAGATAAAATGTTTAGTCAAGGTTTTTTCTTACATTTTCAGGATGTCCGTATAACATGAAAGATTTTCTCCTTTTCCCTGAGAAAAAAACATATCCCGAAGAAAGTCGAATGTTTGCGTGCGAATTGCGATCAAGTCCAAGGAAGTTCTAGGACGAAAGGAGAGAGAGAGCATGCGATACGCACAGGGATGTACGCACGTGCGTTACTGCCATTTCAGAACGGTTAAATAACTTGTGACGTGGTTCGTAGTTTCTTACAATGGCCTTTCTCAAATAAATAAATAAAGTCACTGGTTCAGCTGTTCGCGACAAAAACTCGTTCCTGTGCCTTAGGGCCAAAGGTCAACGCAGACCTTGCACGAGGTTTTCTGTCCGGGGAGTCCCCTGGGCGGGCTGTGGGCTTCAGCGATCGCCGGATAACAAGCTGTTACCGGCAGGCAGATAGGATCACTTCCGGAAGGAGGGAGACGACGTTTCGTCCAGAGGCTAGTGACCGGGTCCGTGGTTTAGTTCCTGGACACGGTATCTGATATTCTACGTCGTGATTATTTGATCACAAGTTTCTGTCAACTGCAGATGTTCTGTCCGGAGGAATCCGGAAGAAAAGTAGCGTTGGAGATTGAACCCTGAGCAAGGATGTTCCTGAAGATGGCAGTCTTCTGGGTTGTTGCGCCGTGTAGTACGGTAGATGTCCACCAACGTTTCAGAGGTCATACTGCCTCCGTCAAGACTACAACGCGCAACAAGCCAGACTCACCGCCGTGGAAGCCTCAAATCCTACGAGGATGTTCCTCCGAAATGTCGGTGTACACACAACAGACTGCTTACAGCAAAAACTCATAAGACCACAATGAAATCCCACATTACCATGGAAACATCATATAACTTACCACAGTGAAATTTGCTGTCTTAACCCCTGCGGAGCGCCATTTTCCGTCTGTCCGTCTCGGTCTGTTTAATCTGTTCCGCCTCCGTGCGAAATATATCGTTCCATTTATTTTTACGTTTTCCAATTTAACTGTTTACCTTGATTCATACTCGCTGGAAAACAGCCATTGTTGATATCCAGACAAGCGGAAGGAAGCTGCAACTCAGTTCATATATCTCGGTTACAGTGTCCAACTACGACGAAGGCAGATTACTGATCGAATTATTTAAGAAAGAAAATAATTCAAAGCTCCAAGCTCAGGCCCCTGGAGACAGTGATGTGCTGACATTAACGCGGAACTCAAATTGTTAATCAGTTATCATCAGATTCCTAACCTAACCTACCAACTGATCTCCTTATCTCCTGACAGATGGAGACATGAACGCGCATCCCAGAGCAGCCGAAATGAGCTGAAGACGTCCTTCGGCCTACCCCAACACGTCGTTCCGTGCCGATAGATAATGTTGAAGTGGATTTAAGATGAATTCATTCATTAATTGATCTGGTTAACGACGAGGCTGTTGTCTGTATGGTAACGAACATAAAACGGGGGGAATTTCTTGGCCGCCTCAGGGAAAATAAGTTTACTCCACCCCCCCGCAAAAAAAGGACTCCGTTGCCTTGAGCCAGTTCAGTTCTTTTGCACTTAAGTTTCGTAACCGAGTGGCTAGTTCGTGAGTGACCTTCGTGAGGTCACGACAGTGACCTTGCTCGGGCTGATCGCCGTTTTGTTGGGTCCAGCTGCGTGTCTGAAAGTTTCAGTGTGTCGGGAGTTAATTTTAATCTCACAGCCGCAAGAAAGCGGATTCAGCGAAGGAAACAAAAGAAGTGGACCGCCCGCCTTCTTCTGTCTTCATCTCCTCTCTGTCCGCAATCGGCGATCATTTTCGTCTCTCTAATTGCACGAATCTTTATGGTCAGGACGCGGTGACCACTTTCGTCCCAGATGCGAGGTTACTCCGAGCGCCGCATGATGTCCGCTAGGCGAATGCATCCAGGGCAACTTATTACGTCTGTCTGTCTGTCTGTTTCTTCTATGTTTCGTCTTGAGATAGTCGCCTACATGCATGTGTTTTTGGCAAGGCCAACTAACCATCAAATTACCCAGCTTAGTAACTCAAATCCAATAATACCTCTTCAGAAGCTGATAGTCGTTGACCTGGTCAAGACACGTGAAGACAAGGACGAATTCAATCGTCTAAACATTGTATTATTTTGTAACATCAGACGATGGACAAAGTTCATAAACCAGGTAATGTACGTAATACTCCCATCTCTTCTCAGGTCTTCCTAGTGATCTTTTCTCTTAAGACTTCAAAAACCAAAACTTTTTTACGCATTTCTCTTTTATATTATGCGTGCTATATGCCTCGCCCATCCCATCTTCTTTCGTGTGACCATCCGGACAATGGTTTCTGACAACTAAATATGAGGCTAAGTAGGATTTGAGGTTTACTTCAAGGCGGTGAAGCAGCTTGCAATGGTCGTACGCCAAGTTGCAGGGGATGAATCCAGTCCATACGCCGAGAAAAATGTCTGCTGTAAAGCCTGTTTATTTTTTAAAAAAATAGGACGTACGCTGTCGGTCTCTCGCCGTCGAACTGGCAAACCTTGAAGCGTCCACGCAGTTCGTGTGTAATTTAATTAAAGTTGACAATGACGGATTGGCCGTCACCCGTCTTGCCGCACTGCTCACGGTCAGGAGTCAGATTTTCACCTCGGACAATCGTGTCTCACATCCCGAGGCACAATGACTTTCATGTCGAGTCGCACACAGACGTTGACGAAAAGAAAATTTTGTGACACGAAGCCTGCCTCGCGTTGTCTTCCGGCCCCTTCAGTTTCTGTCTGCGATCGTCTCAGTGCACTTTAGTGTACGATCAACTCCTGCGAGAACAAATTTCTTCATAATTCGTCTCCTTGCTCTCGCGCAGTCACGTCGACGCCTGATTAAGTCTGCTGTCTCATCCCAGAGCAGCTGGGCTAGGTATTTCCGACTGTGGCAGAGTTTGGGCGGTCATACTAAGCGGTACTGAAATCCGACGTGACCGTTCATCATCAGGGTCAGGTCTGGACGGCCTCGCTGAAAAATCCTGACGCTAGGCACGAGTACTGCGGAGTTGCAGCACGCGCAGGCGCGCGAGTTTCATCCGACGTCGGTAAAAAAGACGCGCGTCGATTGTCTCGAAGTTTTATTTCAGACATGTCACGTGACTGATCATAAAAGGCCAGCGCCAAGTGTAAATGAGCGAGGAGGAAAACGCGAACGGTGGTCCGTTTTGATGGCAGTCTCAGTTCCTGACTGCGGAATTGACCGGAAGCCTGTAATCTGCGAGCTGAAATCATTGCCGCCATTTTACGAATTCTTAGGCTCGAATCCCTTTGTCGTCGATTTGAACTAGGTTCGGGTCGTCTCTGCCTGTGCGTTGCGCTCAGTAGAAAGGTTCGTGTTGTTTGCGCCTTGTCAGTTCGGATCCGCCACTGGCAGCTTGTGATTGAAAGGCGCTATTGCAGTCCGCGTCTGACTTGGAAAAAAATCTGATTCATAGCCCTCGGTGTAATGCAAAGGAGAAAAGAAATTTTCACTAGCTTCGACGTTCATGGGTATATCATAACCAACCAGATGGCTTACGGAACCCGAAGGTTCATCACCGAACTAACCAAAGCTCTCCACCGGACCCTGTCCTGGGCCAACAAAATCCAGTCTCCTTCGACTCCTATCTCCCGTAGATCCCGCCTGAGATTATCCTCCCATCTACGTCTACGTCTCTCCAGAGGTCTCTTCCCCTCAGGCTACTCAAATAGTGGACCCAACCAACCAGATGGCTTACGGAACCCGAAGGTTCATCACCGAACTAACCAAAGCCCTCCACCGGACCCTGTCCTGGGCCAACAAAATCCAGTCTCCTTCAACTCCTATCTCCCATAGATCCCGCCTGAGATCATCCTCCCATCTACGTCTAGGTCTCCCCAGAGGTCTCTTCCCCTCAGGCTTCGCAAATAGTGGACCCAACCAACCAGATGGCTTACGTAACCCGAAGGTTCATCACCGAACTAACCAAAGCTCTCCACCGGACCCTGTCCTGGGCCAACAAAATCCAGTCTCCTTCGACTCCTATCTCCCGTAGATCCCGCCTGAGATTATCCTCCCATCTACGTCTACGTCTCTCCAGAGGTCTCTTCCCCTCAGGCTTCTCAAATAGTGGACCCAACCAACCAGATGGTTTACGTAACCCGAAGGTTCATCACCGAATTAACCAAAGCCCTCCACCGGACCCTGTCCTGGGCCAACAAAATCCAGTCTCCTTCAACTCCTATCTCCCATAGATCCCGCCTGAGATTATCCTTCCATCTACGTCTAGGTCTCTCCAGTGGTCTCTTCCCCTCAGGTGCACACCTCTTGTCCCATCCATGCGCGCTACATGCCCCGCCCATCTCATTCTTCTCGACTTGATCGCCATGTGTATATGATTATTTGTTTAAAATAAAAGGAGAAAATTAACATCAGAGTCAGACGCCGAATTCGGCTGTCACATGAATATTTTGATTCGATAAAAACCAACAGAAGACGCCCACAACTTTTTTCTTGCTATTCGCGACGTCTCACAGGCAGACCCGTACAGAAAATAAGAGCAAACGGTTTTGCGTTATGAAACGGGGGACTTGGTGACTCGCATCTGCTCCGCCGCGCTGCGTTGCGTCCGTCCAGTCATCGTCATCATCATCAAGGGAATCCGACAGAAACGGGAGTAATTAAAAAGACAATATCGTAATGGGCCTGGCCTGACATCACGTAGGCTGACCGTCCGTCCGTCCGTCTGAGGGCGATGATTAATGGCTGCAGTGCGCACAGAGACAAGAGCTCGGTACAGCCCGTGCCAAAACGCAGTGTCCGCAATTAGCATCTGCACCCCGCAAGAGAGAAACTTCAGTTTCTTCCGAAGCGGTTCAGTAGCCTCTGAGGTAGCCGTCCACTACTCTCGTCCTCTCGTGCTGGTCGGAACCCCGTGGAGCTGTAGTCGTCTCAGGCTGGGTTCTCAGCTGCCTCTGCTCCCAAGAGCGATGTATGATTACTGTGTCCTACCTAGTCGGTAATTACGGTGGTCCAGCGGTTAGAACGCTGGCCTTGTAATCCTGGGGTCTCGGGTTCGATTCCCGGCGGTGCCCGAATTTATAACTTGTTTTGGGCAAGGCCGTGGTCTAGGCAACACGGAATTTTCCTCCGTGGCATCCCAACAATTACTCCATTCACACACAGAAGAAGGCAATGGCAAACCACTTCTGGATCATCTGCCAAGAACGTATATGAACAGGTCCCAGTCCGAGAAAAGGATGGAAGGATCCTGTTCATATGGACCTGTCGTCAGACAGAACACTAATAATAATAAAATAATCTCACATTAATTACCACACGATTTGTTCAATTTAAAACGTGTTTCTGCATCGCACATCTCAAGATGTTTATTGTATTGACAACTCCTTGGGATTGTAGCACCATTTGCTTCGAACGGAAGTGGACTTCCGCTCCTAAGTGCAACGTAGCCCTTACTCTACGTGAGTAGAAAACGTTTTTAGGGATTTACTTAATTTTCGATCTCGTATCTAAATTACTCTGCTTTTAGCTAAATTCTGTTTATTCTCCGACAGAGAGTTAACATTCTTGAGAAAGCATACGAAACCAGGTCGTGCGGATATTGTAAGAGTCTCTCTCTTTCATGAGAGAGGGGTGGTTCTTCACACCGAACCCGGATCCCAATGGAAATTAATGTTATATCATTCTTGGTTGGAGTCTGTAAGTCAGTTATCCAATAAGGAATAAGTTGTCTCTTGTCAACGGCACTCCGTCTTCGAGACTTCGCTTGTCACTTGGTACATTTTGGAACCTTAATCAGAAAACTTCACCAAATATTAAATTTCAAATATCGAAGTTACCAAAAGCACGCAAATGATTATTTATTTAGTGTTCTGTGTGACGACAGGTCCATATGAACAGGATCCTTCCATCCTTTTCTCGGACTGGGACCTGTTCATATACGTTCTTGGCAGATGATCCAGAAGTGGTTTGCCATTGCCTTCTTCTGTGTGTGAATGGAGTAATTGTTGGGATGCCACGGAGGAAAACTCCGTGTTGCCTAGACCACGGCCTTGCCCAACACAAGTTATAAATCTGAGCACCACCGGGAATTGAACCCGGGACCCCAGGATTACGGGGTCCCGGGTTCAATTCCCGGTGGTGCTCCGATTTATAACAAAGCTGTTAATAGATTGATATAAAAGACACAACCTGATAAAGAGATAAGTTTAAATCAATTAATTGAAACTAAAATAATGTCGTGTGAGCGGTTACACTGACGTAAGAAGAACAAATTTTTTAAGCCTCTTTGGATCTGCACTGGTATAAAGTTTTAAGCATAAATTTGTTTGGGCCACAAATGAACGAGGAGCAACTTTTGCAAAATGTGTTGCATGTACTCTCAAATTTTTCTGATTCTGTTTCATGTCGTAGAGGGCATGAAATCACGAACAGACAGAGCACAATTACATTCTCCACGTGCAGAAATTTTGCGAAAATCTTTGTGTGTTAACGTGTCAGTGCTGTGTTAAAACGCACTTGAACGAAATAAGTAAAGGCCTATTTTAAGTAATTCTACCTTGAAGATGGAAGCCATATATTCCTTCGAAGCACTTGAAGATACGGGGAATAAGATCCCAGAATACCGAGGCTAATATTAGTAAGTACAACTTCGTAACTTTAATTGTAGTGACTGGAGAAGAGTCGAACCACGTATGATCCGTGGTGAATGAAGGTCCTTGTCTGATGGCTACTCGTAAGCCTACACTCGTGCCCTGCGTGAGGGTCATTTAGGCCCGAGAGGAGGGCGACCTTTAAATCAAACCTCACCACAATCACACTTTTTCGCGTAGGTCAACCAAACGCTTTCTCGTATTCTGGGTTCATTTTGCTCGCAGACAATTCAGTCCGCAGACTTACGCCGTTCTTCAACAAAACATTGCCGTCGAACGACTTCCTTTCACCATCTCTGATCAAATGTTTGCTCGTACTACCCCGCGAGTGTCACATTCCACAAATATCCCATGTTCCTTGACTTGATTGTGTTAATTATAGTTTATCGACACTATATGTAGTCGTCGACATTCTTCCACTATCGATTTACTCGACTATCGACTTAAATTCATACGGCCGCCGGTTTTGATCACAGCAGGAAAGGAGACTTGGACAAGAGAGAAAACTTGAGTTGGACGATGTGGAAGATAATATTAAAAAGTATTTTACATGAAGAAGGAGGACGGTTCAGCACAGGACGCAGGGGTGGGCCCTGTGGGTTGCAGAGCAGACGGGCAGTTGCCAGACCAGGTGAGGGGTTACTGTTCCTGCGCTGTGCATTTGTTTCTATAAAATCCGTGTCGTCAGCTGCCAATCTCTTTCTTGCCTTATTTCAGACGTCGCCTTATAGCGTCTTATCATGACGGGATTTGGGATGGGGACAGACCGGGGGCGTGTTGGGACCAGACGCAGCGAACTGAAAGATTAGCGATGGTCTTTGCCACCCACGTCATCGCTCTAAGACTGGCAGCTGGCGGACTGAGACGGATCTAGGACTAGAAACGTTGCTTCTGCGTAATTTAACTTCTCAGCAGTTTAATCTCCCTCCGGATGACGCTCAGATGCCGACAAGACCGTAGTGCGAATTTCTGAGGAGGTAAAAACACTGGCACCCTTCAGTCAGGGCGCTGTAAGTGTCCTACGCTGACCTCTCTAAAAAAATATACGGCACGCATTTCGTAGTTTAAATTACATTGGTGTTTCGGCGTAACGTTGGCATGATACTGACGTCTGGTTGTTCAACATTATTTCCTTCGCACAGGAAGTGCCAAGAGAAAATCATTCTTCGATTAATTGGTGTGTGTGTGTCGACCTGCACCACGAAATTCGACTGTAATTTCCATCTGCGTTCTGTAAGGGAAAGTTTTTGCTTTGCTATTATTTTCATTTTCCACATAATCAGTTAAATTGTAATTAGACTACTTTTTACCAGGTACTCGCTTTGTTTAAAATGACCCCCCAATCTGTAAAATATTTGTGTATGTTGAATCCATGTCTCTAGTTTCGTGACTGATCTTGCCTGATACATTTTAACGACATGAAATTCATGTCATTACACTTCCGCACGTAACAAATGTTATGTCATGTTAATACATTTTATACGAGGCTCAGAACGCAATCAAACAGCAGGCCTCAACGCCAACGACACTTGTTAACACTGGAGTTAAAACAGACGAAAGCCGGACACATTTAAGTCCGAGAAGCCATCATCAGTTCTGCTTCGGATTCGGCAAGTTTCGTTAGTTTAGGATTTTATTAGCGTGTTTCAGTATAAAACAGTTAATTAAGAGAAATAAAGTTATTTAGGTAAAATTGAGGGTGGGGAAGACATTTGACTTCTTCATCTTGACGTCACGTGGAGTAACCAAGGAAACAGAAAACAGGAGCGGATCTGCCTCTTCGGTGGGTGACAGGGGACCGCCCGCCCCGCGGCCTCTGGTGGGCCAAGGCGTCGCGCCGGACAGAAGTCCAGACACGTCTAACGGTAAAGGAACCCCCGGGTACCGTCACGTGACGTAAGATAATTTCTTTTAATTCGTTTATTATGCCAGTCGAGTGGAGGCTACCGCTAAGGTCGCCGATAATGTTATCTTTGATCTAGGGAAATATTTTAACCTTTCGGAACCGGGTAACCTTGAGTGAACAAGAAAAGTTTCCTAAATAGTCGACGGGGGGTAGAAAATGTCTACCATTTTTTATTTTCCCTGTCAACGGGATTCTGATTGGAACCTGTCTTGTCTTGTCGGTCTCGAAGAGGACAGCGGAAACTTCATCTGTGCGACACCAAACGATTTCCTTAACGTAATGACGACGAAATTGAGCCTTTTCTACGGCGAAGCAAAGCCTGGAAGTTGTAGATTACCCCCAAGAATTATTTGCTCAGATCTACCGTGAGCCGCCCCGGCCCAGAGTTCTAGAAGAATGCCGCGGCGTCAGACATCTCGGGGATGCAGAGACGCTTCTCGCGAAATGCGATGTCAGGCGGAACTCATTTCTCCACTGGAGGCTGCGAGCTGCTCCACCCCTCACCCCTCCCACGTGCACAAAACAAATGTCAAACGAACGGCGGGCGGAATGGATCTTAATGATAAACGAGTTGCCAATTATGACTGGATTTTAAAGTGGAGAGAGGGGGGCAAATAGACTTTGCTGTTGTAACGAAAACAGGATAAATCTGAGGCAAGGCGTAAGATGATGTACTCAGGACAAATGTGATAAAGATGTGGTTGTGAAAAAGTATGTCTTACTTTGAAGCGAATTAAACGCGCTACGTGAATTAGTTTGATTTACGGAAAATTAAACGCGCTATTTCGTGAACAGAAAAGAAAATGCGTGATGTCAGTTGTTGCTGGATTTTTTGAAAGAAATAATTACTAGACTGGACACAAGAGTTTCGTTGATAGAAACGCATGTAAAATGTTTGTGTCGAAACGTCGTGGCTTATGAGGTGGGATAAGTCTGAAGGAACGGCTTAGTAGTAGTAGCTGGTTTATATCAGGAAACTTGGTGAAATTTCAGTCATCGACAAGAACTGACGAAATTGGATTTATGTTTCCCGTTGTAATCGCCGAATTTTCAGGGTTGATTTTAAACTTCCTTCCGCGTGTGAACGGCGTTAAAATTTTCTGATTTTACAAAGTCTTCCTGTAAAGTGGGCCACGTACCGACCCTTCAGAGTGAAACATCCGATTAACCACGGTGGTCTAGCGGTTAGAACGCTGGCCTTGTAATCCTGGGGGTCTCGGGTTCGATTCCCGGCGGTGCCCGAATTTATAACTTGTGTTGGGCAAGGCCGTGGTCTAGGCAACACGGAGTTTTCCTCCGTGGCATCCCAACAATTACTCCATTCACACACAGAAGAAGGAAATGGCAAACCACTTCTGGATCATCTGCCAAGAACGTATATGAACAGGTCCCAGTCCGAGAAAAGGATGGAAGGATCCTGTTCATATGGACCTGTCGTCAGACAGAACACTAAATAAATAAAACAAGAGACGTCTTTCGTCGTACTGACTGGCTCATATGATCACTCGTTTCTAACATTCCGCAAAGGTTGTCAGAAGTGAGGCTCTCGTGTCCGCCCCGGCAAGATCCTAATTACTCGTGTTACGATGATACTTCGTACTCCTGTTCCTGGACGAATAGCCGCCTCCGGAGAGTACAGTCTCGTCCAACAGCTCACTTCAAACGAAATAACTTGCCGATCGCCACGGAGTCGTCCCTAAGAAACTGGGGAGCCGATCACGTGATCAAGAAATTCCCCGCCTTTCACAGAACACCGAAGTTCATTACTGCGCTCTCAAATTTCGTCAAAATCCGTCCAGCTGTTGGAACATTTGCGCAGACAAACGAACGGACAGACTGACAAGAGCAGCCCTTTACAGTTAGTATGAGAATTTCCCTGGTGAAGGTTAGGTTAGGTTCACCAGTGCTACTGCGTCACCCCCCCCCCCTCCGGGCCTAAACCTCGCCTGGGCTGTTCGTGCTGAAGACCCCCTCCACAGGTCGTTCAGGTAATTCTAGTTGCGTTAGAGGGCAGCATCCGCGGAGAGCCTGCGGACAAGAGAAAGTTGCACGTTTGATCTACTTGCAGGCAAACGTGTATCATGTGGCAACCGCTCAGTGAATGGCATATTTGATCCTTCGGCTCTGGGCTGTCCAAATATGCAAGTTTATTACACACAAACACTCAACATCGCCAAGGTTACCACGAAACGATAAAAATACATGAACTGGTTATTCCACGCGGGATTTAATGTATTGGCGCTGGTCAGCACGAAGACGGATGGCTGCCTCCACCCTGATAATCGAGGCAGCAGGGACCTCTGTAACGTTGGTAAACTTGTGCCAGACTACACGGCGCTACAACCCAGAAGACAGAAATCTTCATACTCTGATGACGGAGGCAGTATGACCCCTGAAACGTTGGTTAACATCGACCAGACTACACAGTGCAACAACCCAGAAGACAGAAATCTTCATACTCTGATGACGGAGGCAGTATGACCTCTGAAACGTTGGTTAACATCGACCAGACTACACAGCGCAACAACCCAGAAGACAGAAATCTTCATACTCTGATGACGGAGGCAGTATGACCTCTGAAACGTTGGTTAACATCGACCAGACTACACAGCGCAACAACCCAGAAGACAGAAATCTTCATACTCTGATGACGGAGGCAGTATGACCTCTGAAACGTCGGTAAACATCGACCAGACTACACAGCTCAACAACCCAGGAGACAGAAATCTTCATACTCTGATGACGGAGGCAGTATGACCTCTGAAACGTTGGTTAACATCGACCAGACTACACAGCGCAACAACCCAGAAGAGAGAAATCTTCATACTCTGATGACGGAGGCAGTATGACCTCTGAAACGTCGGTAAACATCGACCAGACTTCACAGCGCAACAACCCAGAAGACAGAAATCTTGATACTCTGATGACGGAGGCAGTATGACCTCTGAAACGTTGGTAAACATCGACCAGACTTCACAGCGCAACAACCCAGAAGACAGAAATCTTCATACTCTGATGACGGAGGCAGTATGACCTCTGAAACGTTGGTTAACATCGACCAGACTTCACAGCGCAACAACCCAGAAGACAGAAATCTTCATACTCTGATGACGGAGGCAGTATGACCTCTGAAACGTTGGTTAACATCGACCAGACTACACAGCGCAACAACCCAGAAGACAGAAATCTTCATACTCTGATGACGGAGGCAGTATGACCTCTGAAACGTTGGTTAACATTGACCAGACTACACGAGGCAACAACCCGGAAGACAGAAATCTTCATACTCTGATGATGGAGGCAGTATGACCTCTGAAACGTTGGTTAACATCGACCAGACTTCACAGCGCAACAACCCAGAAGACAGAAATCTTCATACTCTGATGACGGAGGCAGTATGACCTCTGAAACGTTGGTTAACATCGACCAGACTACACAGCGCAACAACCCAGAAGACAGAAATCTTCATACTCTGATGACGGAGGCAGTATGACCTCTGAAACGTTGGTTAACATTGACCAGACTTCACAGCGCAACAACCCAGAAGACAGAAATCTTCATACTCTGATGACGGAGGCAGTATGACCTCTGAAACGTTGGTTAACATCGACCAGACTTCACAGCGCAACAACCCAGAAGACAGAAATCTTCATACTCTGATGACGGAGGCAGTATGACCTCTGAAACGTTGGTTAACATCGACCAGACTACACAGCGCAACAACCCAGAAGACAGAAATCTTCATACTCTGATGACGGAGGCAGTATGACCTCTGAAACGTCGGTAAACATCGACCAGACTACACAGCTCAACAACCCAGGAGACAGAAATCTTCATACTCTGATGACGGAGGCAGTATGACCTCTGAAACGTTGGTTAACATCGACCAGACTACACAGCGCAACAACCCAGAAGAGAGAAATCTTCATACTCTGATGACGGAGGCAGTATGACCTCTGAAACGTCGGTAAACATCGACCAGACTTCACAGCGCAACAACCCAGAAGACAGAAATCTTGATACTCTGATGACGGAGGCAGTATGACCTCTGAAACGTTGGTAAACATCGACCAGACTTCACAGCGCAACAACCCAGAAGACAGAAATCTTCATACTCTGATGACGGAGGCAGTATGACCTCTGAAACGTTGGTTAACATCGACCAGACTTCACAGCGCAACAACCCAGAAGACAGAAATCTTCATACTCTGATGACGGAGGCAGTATGACCTCTGAAACGTTGGTTAACATCGACCAGACTACACAGCGCAACAACCCAGAAGACAGAAATCTTCATACTCTGATGACGGAGGCAGTATGACCTCTGAAACGTTGGTTAACATTGACCAGACTACACGAGGCAACAACCCGGAAGACAGAAATCTTCATACTCTGATGATGGAGGCAGTATGACCTCTGAAACGTTGGTTAACATCGACCAGACTTCACAGCGCAACAACCCAGAAGACAGAAATCTTCATACTCTGATGACGGAGGCAGTATGACCTCTGAAACGTTGGTTAACATCGACCAGACTACACAGCGCAACAACCCAGAAGACAGAAATCTTCATACTCTGATGACGGAGGCAGTATGACCTCTGAAACGTTGGTTAACATTGACCAGACTTCACAGCGCAACAACCCAGAAGACAGAAATCTTCATACTCTGATGACGGAGGCAGTATGACCTCTGAAACGTTGGTTAACATCGACCAGACTTCACAGCGCAACAACCCAGAAGACAGAAATCTTCATACTCTGATGACGGAGGCAGTATGACCTCTGAAACGTTGGTTAACATCGACCAGACTACACAGCGCAACAACCCAGAAGACAGAAATCTTCATACTCTGATGACGGAGGCAGTATGACCTCTGAAACGTTGGTTAACATTGACCAGACTACACAGCGCAACAACCCAGAAGACGACCATCTTGGTCGTTCCATTTTCATTATTTTGTTGTTGTTACGATGGCCTCCAGGGGGCGTTTCGTCTGACCCCCAGATCGAGGTGACATTGCGGGCGCAGGGCACAGTGACGTGGCTCGAGAAAAGCGCGGTTTTCGAGAATTCAGTATAAATATTTTATGACAGAAATGTGTAATTCATTTAGGCAAATAGTTCGCACAGTTCAGGCGATCAGGTAGTAATAATTACCAATTATTACGTCACTCCGATACGCGGTCGAGGGAAGGCGCAGTTGTGGCTAACCTACATTACCGCCAACACGGCTATTATTTTCTGAGAGAGAAAAGCCGTCCTCTGTGTGTAGTTTCGTGCTGAATTGCGATTCTTCGTGTGGGAGGCAATGCAACCAGAAAGATATATCTCGCGGTCCTTAGATTTGCATCTGGCGAGAAGCAGTCGTCCACCTGAAGGCCCGTGTACTCCTGTTCTGGGATCTTCTTGCGATCAGAGGGCAGTTTCTCGTCCCCCGTTCGCGATACATTGGAAGTAAACGCTGTGGCCGAGATCTTGGCTGAGTGGAACTGCGGTGGCTAATGGACCCCACTGTCCATCCCCCAGAAGATGATACGTGAGTGAAAATAGAGCAGCGGTCTGATGATAAGCGGATCCTTTGTCTCCGCGACCTCCAGATATGAAGGCTAGATGCTAATATACGGAGTAAGCTCTCGCGAACGGTCTACAAGGTTGGCGCTTAGTCGAAGAAAGTAAAACTGATACGAGGTGCGATCGGAAAGTTTCAAGACTGCGCGTATAAAAACCCGTACACTTATCTCAGGTATTAAATTCATCCATCACCCTCGAAGTAGTTCCCCTGGGAGTGAATACAACGATCCCAGCGCCGCTGCCAAGCCTGGAAGCATCCCTGGAAATCTTTCTTTGTCAGCCTGTCAAGCACCATCTGCGATTCTGCCTGAATCTCTTCTATCGTCTCAAATCTCCTTCCCTTTAGCTGAATTTTCATCTTTGGGAAGAGGAAGAAGTCACACGGCGAATAAGGAGGGTGCGGGATGACGGCCATCGTGTTTGAGGCCAAAAACTGGCGAACTTTGAGGGCGGTGTGCGCTGGCGCGTTGTCATGATGCGTCGCATGTGGAGTTCTTCCTTCCTTTAGAATCAGCTGACAGGTCCCATAGCCTATCCCAACAATGTCGCACAAGTCGTTGATGGTACAACGTCGATCTTCGTGAATGGCCTGCCGAATCTTCGTAACATTTTCGGGCGTTGTGCTCGAAGATGGTCGTCCAGAACGCTCGTCATCATCGACAGAGGTTCGGCCATTTTTAAAACGTGAATGCCACACAAAAGTTTGTGCACGACCCATTGCGGACTCCCCAAATGCTTGCTTTAGCATTTCATAGGTTTCCGTAGCCGTTTTGGCGAGTCTTTGGCAAAAGTTGATGCACACGCCATTCCGAAATCGCAGGAGGGTCGGTGTAATGCACTACCAAAACGCCCGTAACTAAGAAACAAATGCTAATTCGATGATGCCGGCTGGCACACTGATTCACTATGAATGTAAGCCGCACTCCCTAGCGGCAGAAGCTCGTACTACATCCGGTTCGCCCTCTATTGACACAGTCTTGAAACTTTCCGATCGCACCTCGTATATAATTTTTTTTTAAATTGTTTTCTTACGTATGGCTTGTGTTTTTACGCTGTTCACAGATATATCATCAGAATACTTTTAAAAGAACCACTTAATTAAAAAAAAACAATTTTTATTCGTATACGAATCCAATATTATATGTAGAGGCGGTGAAAATATTTTCGCAGCGCCAATCAAGGGTTCGTGAACATTTCTCTCACCTGGGGTCAGTTTCTGTCCCCCAATTTTGCACCGATTAGGGCTTGTCCTTGGCTCGGATATTCCATTCGCAAATATAGCGGTACATAGAACACATAACTCTGAATTCATATGTTTTATTTTTTAATGTCATCCAGTTAAAATAAAAAATATTGACACGAACCAACTTTCTGTAGGCATGATTAAAAAGGGTTTTTGAATTTTTTTTTTAAAAATCAATGGCTGACAGCAAAATTCTGTTTTTTTTTTAAATTTGTTATCAGCAATGAAGAACGCACTCAAATCACGTATTAGGAAAGAAAAATTGTAATTATTCCAGCTATTCACGATACTGTAGTAATCTCCCTCCCTAAATCCATTATTTCGCTTGATATTGTTTAATAAAACTCATTATCTTCGTCTTTATGAAACTCTCTTTCGTGGTCGTCACAGATCGACTAACATCACGTCTCACTTTCTCCGTGTTATTTCAATTCATATACATCAAATCTAAAACTTCTTTACGATGGTGAAGAGTCAATTGAATAAAAATGTTCTTGGATATTATCCATCGTCTAGTAAATATAAAACGTAAAAAACGACGTTTCGGAGATGGGACTCTATCTCCGTCTTCAGGTTCCTACACAGTTGGGCCCACTAGATAGAACTAATCCCTATCTCCGAAACGTCGTTTTATGTTTTATATTTACTAGACGATGGATAATATCCAAAAAAAATTTTATTCAATTGTCAATTCATATAGCTCGGCCACTTTCCTTTTGTTTAACGGTTCTGAACATTTTTCGTCAAACCATGGTTTTCTCTGCTTTAAATTCTCGATGCATCAAAGTTTCCTCAAACCTGCAACAGATTCTGACCTGAAAGTTTCCCTGACTCCTGCATCATTTCGCACGCGTGCCTCTCGTCTTCTGTCGATCAAACCGACATTTTATTTTATTTCTCAATGAACATTTTTAGCCGAGCGAAATGCACGTGACATGTAATTGTATGCTAATGGGGTATGGCATTGCGAACACGCCCACATCGGAAGCAAATTCTCGAAGACATTGAAGGTTGTCGATAAAATATGTCGACGAGACGGGCTTCAGACTCGGGCGAAGAAGCTGGATTAAAACGTGTACGTATTCCTGTTTCTACGAAACTGTACACACGCATTTTTATACACGCACGGCGTTTGAATTCTTTAAGATATCATGTTATTTCATTCACATTTCGTACGACAAAACACAATCTTGCTTCCAGAAATGTCCTTCAAATTACAGTACGAACTGCATTAAACCAGTTTGCAATAATATCTTGTAATATCCAACAGGATTATCTCCCTACGATCACAATTGTGTTTCAGATTGTAAAATAATGTATAAATATTTTTTTATGGTTTTTAAATAAAATTACATTAAAGAATTATTACGTTTACTTGGCTTTGTTTTGGAACGACAGACGTTTCTTAAAAAAAAATATTACTTAAGTCAACATTAAAAGCACTTAACAGGTAGTTGTGTTTAATTATCTTAAGTATAAATATATTTAATTAGTTTGTTATAGCATTTATACATTTAGATAGCAAACGTATGAAAGTGTTGAATTAACTCGTAAATATTGTGTCCTGGTTAAGGACGTCGAAATGCCGTCGACGCTGGACTCAGCCCAAGGGCATTTGTGTTTCAGTGTCAACAAAGGCAAGTTTTTGTCCAAATGATACCCAGTTTTTTCTAGCAATTTTCACAATATCTATCAAAATGCTCAAAATTTGAGGACATGCGTTATAATTTGATGATAACGTGGAATGTGACGGTCAACACACGTTACTAACTAGGATCTGGGGTCCTCATGAAGGGTCGTAGCGCCGTGGTATACGTTTACCGACGTTTCAGAGGTCCTCGCTGCCTCCATCGCCATTTATCGCCCTGATGATGGATAGTACAAGGCGTAACAACCAAGAAGACGGCCATCTTCAAGTAATGATTTGTTCGGTTTGTTAGTTTTTTAATGTTCTGTTATTCAGTTTTGTTCGCAAAGATTTAATCCAGTTAGATACAAAATGCTTTAACCGTACGAATGAATGCGATTATGAAACTTTAATTAATCACTTATTTTTTTAAAAACAAAGAACAAATCGCTCCTTTTGGAGCTCCTTTCGTCTATAAATTTCTGTTGATATTTAATACTTCGTTTTTCAGTGTTTTTCTGTTAAATAGTTATGATGTTTTAGTTCTTTACGTCAAATTTTTGTAATAATAGATAGAAAAGTGGGACTCGAAATGTAGAAATCATGAGAATAAATTTTTAGGGTTTACATTTCAAAACATTCCAGATTAAAATCAATTCTGTTTTCGTTCTGCAGAGCAGGAAGGGAATTGTCACCAGACAACAATGCAAAAGTCAGACGCTGTCAGTTGTCGTGACCTTCTGGTTAAAGTGCGATGTGTTGCTGGCTGCTTTAGACAGAACAACTGTATCAGTTGCTCGCCGATGCTGTCAATAGCCCGTTCGATAGGCTTCCTACATGTCGTAAGGCGAGTTGCTCACCTTGCCGAGCGATGCTGACTGCTGATTGGCTGCGTCCCGGATCTGCGCCGCGCTCCTATAGGACTTGGAACACAAAGAGCCTGGGAATCGTGGCTCCGGCGAGGCCAGGACGGCTACGTCGTGGTTTTTGGAAACGAACTATAGGTGAAGTTGTTGTTGCTGTCTCGTAAATAAATTTCTGTGCTTCCTGAGAATAAGTCAGAGTGTGAAATCCGAAGCATTTACGTACAAGACGCTGCATTTTAGCCGTGTGTTTGGTACTGACGGCGAGAGACTTGACATGAACAAATGACACTCAGTAAAACGAAACGAAGAGTTTTACTTTAAAAAAAGGATATTCTAGTAATTCTGAATGTCTGGGATTTGATCTGAGTGTGGCAGATTTCGGTGTCACAAGACATTCCAGTTGAAAGAAAATTAAATATTTATATAAGAACAAAATTTAAGTGTAACAAATTAATCAGAGTACTAGTTCAGAAGTTTAATTTTATATATATTTTTTTTAACTCCCCGGAGCTTCTCTGATCAACACCCAACAATATTCAGCCAAAATTATTTAAACTGCACATTCACTATTAATGTTTTTCCATTATATTGTACAGTAAAATTCAAGCTAGACACTTATTTCTTATTATAATTGAACTCCTTCAACTCCTATCTCCCATAGATCCCGCCTGAAATTGTCCTCCCATCTACGTCTAGGTCTCCCCAGCGGTCTCTTTCCTTCAGGTGCACACCTCTTGTCCCATCCATGCGCGCTACATGCCCAGCCCATCTCATTCTTCTCGACTTAATCACCCTGACAAAATTTGGGGAGGAGTACAATTTTTAAGCTAATCATTATGCAGTTTTCTCCACGCCCCATCGTCTTCTCTCCTAGGCCCAAATATCCTCCTCAACACCCGATTCTCAAACACCTGCGATCTGTGTTCCTCCCTCTGAGCGAGAGACCATGTTTCGCACCCATACAAAACAACAGGCAAGATTATTGTTTTGTGTATTCGAATTTTTAGATTCTTAGAAATCAGACGGGAAGACAAAATATTTTGAACTGAGAACCGGAATTTAGACTCCTCCTAACTTCCTCGTGAGTGTCATTTTGATTTGTTCCCAGACATTTGAACTTTGTGACACTTTTACTCGAAGGCCCGTGATCTGCTTCGTTGAACTTTTCCCGTCTCTGTGTTCCTTGGTTTAGGTTCTGACGACGGTGAAAATGTCATTTGTGGACTTCTGGACTGTGACGCCTGAAGATGGAGGTGGAACGTTCCTCGTAAGCGCGCCTGCAAGCCAACACGTTGTCAATGACTGCTTTCCAACGGATTCGGGATCTGAATATGACGAGGAAGCCGTGTGTGTGTTCATGTGCGTGCGTGCGTGCGATCTCGCAGTGTCTACACGTTCACCTTGAGCGTTGCTGCCCGCTTGCACCTTAGTCACTGTGGCCGATCTAAGTCGTTTTAATTTGGATTTGTCCTTGAAGTTTCCTACGTAAACTGGTACAGGTGGGTGTGGGGGGGGGGGCACCGGAGACACGGAGCCTTCCTGTTGCGAGTAACGCCACTGGTAAGAAACTCCGACATTCGGTCGCGTCCAACCGCACTGAATCGAGAACAGATTCATTACGGAGCTTCAAGACGAAAACAGATGACGAGTGTCAATTTGTGTTCGCGGATACGGCTGTATTTATCCACCGAGTCTAGTAGGACGGAGCAGATTTTTTCTATATTTAACTCAAAAATTCCTTATTTTAAAGTCATTATCGAAGTAAATAAATAAATAAATATTTAGGTGTTTCTCTGCCCTGTAAGTTCCCTATTCTGAGGCCACACCCAGGATGTTCCCTGCTGTTAGCTAAAGGCCTCTGATATTTGTTCATTCTACATGAATAACCTACTCAGTTCTGGTTGCGTCGGCCTGCTCACGGACTGTGAAATCACGACGCATGGCCAGACGCCATGTTGCGTCTGGCGCCTGGTAACAGAGACAAATGAACGTCTACTGGAATTACGAAGTGAAGCTAAGGGGTTGAATTTGGAAAAAGAAAACTGTTTTAAACAGATGTAAGCGACTGATAAAACATCTGAATCACTCGAGCGCTGAATATTCTGTAATACGTTTTAGACACTGGAAACACAGAACGAAGTTTTGCTTTTCGTACTTTGTGTAGAAAAGTCACCGGTCCTGAACATTTCAAAACCTTCCCGTTGTTAAGATTTCATTTTAATTTCTCGTGAGATTTATCACAAAGACGAAAGCTTTTCGCTGGTTCCATCGTAAAACCACGATTTCGTTGAAGTTCAACAAATGTTATATAAAATTCTAATAAATAATGTTTATTGTCGTTAATTAAAACGAGAAGCTGAGAATAGGAAAAACTGGAGAGCTCTTTTTGGGCAGAGCAATGGACCTGTCGTAAGACAGAACACTGAATAATAATAATGGCCTGTACTGTAATAAGAAGCTTGCGTAATTTTTGCAATTTTCGACATTCCAGCTGAAGTGACAGTTCTGGGCGTAGACCAGCACGAAAATTTGCCCTCGTGATACGAGCGTGTATTATCGAGGTCTTGTCAATGAATTTTAAGCGGAGGTTTGACGCTTGTTTCGTCTCGTTGGTGTTGAAGTGGCAAGAGTTGCCATTTAAGTCGGAAGGGTCAGGTCTGGAAAAGGGGCGAGGTCCAAAGCTCACAAGACGTGTGCCACTTTTGCAGTGACCTGCGCGAAGTCCATTCGCTGCAAACGAAGTGTTGCGAGGGTCTTCGCCTCGTCTAATAAGTCACAGTGTCGTCACGAAACGTGTGTAATATTGCATACATAACTTATGTTACAGTAATTTACAAACTCAAGATGACTAATGCATGTTTCAGCTGATCTAAGTATAACTTAATGTCGAGCTTATTTATCTAAGATCTTTGCTACACCACATAAATTGGGACAGAAGGATCCTTGCTGTCTGCTACGGGGATAAGAGAGTGACATTTAAACATCGAATACGGCAAGATGGCGAAATGCGTTTGAATAACTGGATGGAGTCCTACTTATGGTGCACTATGGTAACCTTAGACGATATACAGTAGCAAAACTGTGCATTTCCGATAACTTTAAATACGTTGTTGTCCATTTTCCTCAGTCACTTCCATTGGTAACCGTGAAGATTGTCTGACGCGAAGAGGGGTGGCCACTGTCTCAGTTTTGTGAGGGGACGCGAACATTCACACACTGACGTGGCGCTTCATGTGGAGGGCCAGGTGGTCGGAGCGCGAGAACGCCCTCTCGCAGAGGCGGCACTGGAACGGGCGGTCGCCGGTGTGCTTGCGGTAGTGGCGAGTCAGCTCGTCCGAGCGCGCGAACTTCCAACCGCAGCCCTTCCAGCTGCACTGGTACGGCTTCTCGCCCGTGTGCGTGCGGAGGTGAGCCTTGAGGTGCGACGACTTGGTGTACGTCTTGCCGCACGCGGGGTGAACGCACGTGTGCGTCGTCAGCTTCTTGCGCCCGCAGCTCCGGCGACCCCTCTTCGGCTTCAGCTGACCTTCGCCCGCGCCGTCCACCAAGAACACCGGTTGCTGTTGGGCCGAAATCAGGTTCGGCGATGAAGGGGGGGTCATTATTTTTATCAGCTGGGGAGTGGGGGGCATGACGTTCTGCGGGGGCAGGCCCCTCGGGTACTCCTGGTTTTCTGGACTTGCAGGGGGCGACATTTGACCGTGGCTGTAAGCCACTTGGTGGTGCGTCGGGACGATTGTCATGAGTCCGTTGTAGGTCGTCGGTGGCTGAGGAAGGTCGCCGCCTATCCTGGGGATGTCAGGGTGGTCCCTACTGCTGCAGCTGCTCGCGCTGATGTCAGGGTGAGGCGGTGGCGGTGTGTAGTAGCTGTGCTGTTCCGCCGCGTGGTTGATCAGCATGTCCAAGTCGACGAATTCTTCGGCCTGGTAACTCGAGTGGTCCGTTTCCCCGAATTCTGGCTGCTGCTGCTGCTGCTGTTCGACGCGGGTAACTACGACGGTTCCTGAGCCGCAGAGACTCACTGGAGACGCCTGGGGCGGGGGCGGCTGCCCCAGAAGTATGCTCTCGATGTCTTGCCACATCTGAAACAGCGAGAACAGAGATTGCAGCTCACGACCTGACGCAATACTGAGGGAGGAAGTGGCAGGGTAATCGGTGTGCCCTACGAAACGTTTCAGAACCTAATCAGTACAGCTGTCGAATGTAATTTGTGCAGTGTCGTCTTCTATCGTCCCGAACAAAGTACAGTTCTGTCAATCATCACGCAACATGTCGGATGTTCCATCCGAGGTTTTGCCTCAGTCCCTTCAAGAACTCCGAGTTGATTAAGTAACAAACGCGTCCAGACGCTGTTTAAGAAGCGTCGTTGAAGAATGTACTCCAGTGACTGAGCTACATCGATAGTTGATTCTGTGGTGTTTACGACATGAAAAGGTCGGTCTCTGGGACGGAGGAGTGCAATGAGGAAGTGGTGATGGCTTCGCCTGCTTTGCTAAACCATTCCAAGTTCTCTTGGGCGGCGGGGGTTTGAGTCCCGGTGGGCACCGAGCACTCTCTTTTGAAAGCGATCTGAGCCCGAGTCCACTGGCATGACGACAGAACCAAACGTGTTGAAAATCCGATCGGCCTCTCTCGACAGGTTTTGTGCGTACAGACTTACGGACGGAGAAAAGCGTGCTTAAGAGGGCTCGCCGCTCACAACCAGAGGAAAGAGACAGAGAAAGCAGAACTTGATCTCGGTGTGGTCACACGCGAACTTTGACATTTGCGTCGGTGGAAGGTCGTCTCGACAGAAATCGGTTTCCGAACAAACAAGACCGTCGTTTGTTTTTCAATCGATGAATTTCATAAGATTATTTTAAATGCGTAACGAGAAATTAATTAGTTCATTTGGTAATTAACTGAATGTTTGTAAGACTTGAGGTTCTCACAGCGGTGAATATGAAGATTTCTGTCTTCTGGGTTATTGCGCTGTGTAGTCTGGTCGATGTTAACCAACGTTTCAGAGGTCATACTGCCTCCGTCATCGCCCTGATGACGGAGGCAGTATGACCTCTGAAACGTTGGTTAACATCGACCAGACTACACAGCGCAATAACCCAGAAGACAGAAATCTTCAACTGAATGTTTCTTCGCGCGTCTTCGGTTTTCTCGATGTAGTTTATGATCTTAAATTAAACTGAAAGAGGAGATCCAGCGACAAAATAATTTCAGCCTGCCACAGAGAGAGATGAGAGGGGGGGGGGGGGTCCTTTTAAAAAAATTGTTTCCTTTTAAAGGGCTGACATCGAGGCTGCGTCCTGTATGCTCAATTCCTTAACTCCGGATTGACAAGGCGATAACAAATCATTTCCATTGATTATGATAAATAAAATAATTACTACAATATTAATACTAATAATATTAAACTGCTGCCGCATTCTAGGGACCAGTGTGCATATCGTAGTCTAAACGAAACAAAATGTATTACAGATCGATTATTGTTTCATAAATACTTCTGTTGTTATTACTTAATTATGTAACTGCTTTGAGGAGACGCCAGTGGTCGCTCAGAAGTTCAGAATGTTTTTTTAATCCCCCTCTCGATCGTATTTTAAGCCAGTTGAACGTAGCCCGCGACCCGCACACGCCACTTATTTGAAAACCTTTTTAATATTATACTCCAGTCTTCGTCTAGGTTTCCATACCGCTCTTATCGTTCATGCTTTACGACTAAAATACTGTGCGCATTTGTGTCCCTTCCCATCAATCCTCTTTGATTTTTGATGAACATAACAACATCTCGCAGACAGAATAAATGATTAAGCTTCTTAGATGTGTCCGTCCTCCGTTAACTTTCTCTCTTAGGTAAAATTATTATTATTATTCCATCTATTCGCCATTTTATGAGGTATTTACTTCTGTGTGCCTGAGACAAACCTTGCCCCTGGGGTACATAGGGCAGCAGCTATTTCCGGAATACATTTTGTTTTTAATACATGTTACATGTATTATATAGTTTTATTGTGAGGGATGACTACATATTTTACATCAGCGTCTTTCGAAAGATGTATAAAGACCCCAAAATGGCGGTCTTCTGCAGTTCCCTGATGTCGTGTTCGCCCGGAATATTTTCTGAGCGACCTGGAGTCAGTTCCAGTCGCTCCTATAATTATTGGGATTACTTTTGCTTTCATTTTCCACATTCGCTGTATTTCAACGAGAAGGTCCTTGTATTTCAAGATCTTCTCTGTTTCCTTCTTAATCACATTCCTGTCAGCTGGTACTCCTATATCGGATTATAATTTCTGGTTTGTTATTTCGAATGGGTCTATCTGTTTTGACTTGTTGGTTCTATAAAATAGTTATTTGTCTATCTTCACTTGTCTCCACTGTCTTCGGGATGTGTTCATACCAATGTTTCGTCGCTAACTTTATTATTTAAAAAAGTACATCAGTCCCACTAAACGCCATGTAGGCGCTTGGAGGGGGAGATTTATTGTGTTCGGCTCGTGACCTGTGACGTCAGAAGACGTCATAATACTTCTAAAAATACAAGCAAACACGAACCACGTGGTTTTTCCGATAAGTGATTGGTACTCACTCGACTGCGTTGGTGGTGCTTAGGTTTAGGTAATGTAGAAGCCGCAAGCTAGCTGGTCGGTCCGTCTGAACGGCCTTCTGACTGCAAAGGTCACGCGGGGAATGTGCAATGGCACAATCCACTCGTGTCCCACCGGCCTTTGTTCGATTCTTTTTGATCCCGTCCGGAACAATGAACACGATCACCTCTGATATCGCCGAGACACTTTTCTAGCAGCGCATTCTTGCGGGCTAAGAGAAGAAACACTCGCAAAGAGAAATTGTGGAAGGCGCAAGACCTCGGAGTCAGAGCGACTAGTGACGCTTACGAAACTGTGACAACGTTTAAGATTGCTTCCGTCTGGGCTGTAGAAGTTTGCTCAGCGCCCTGATGAAGGCAGCAAGGACCTCACAGACGTCGTTAAACTTCCACCAGAAGACAGAAATCTTCATGCTCACCGCCGTGAAAACCTAAAATCCTAAATTTTGACAACGTCCAGCTGTTTGGAACCTACATTTGGAGGTATTGAAATTCCGAAAACACTTGACGGCCTCTAGTCCACCGAACCTGAAACGTAAAGTTAAAACATGCAAAAGTGTAATTATCACGTCGTTATGTGTCGGTCCCTCGCCTCAGAAGGTCGCGCACGGACTCAAGCTGTGTGAAGACTGGGGCTGCAAACAATTCCGTAATGAGAAAATTAATAATAATTTGCACTCCTCTTCAAATTACGAATAAGATTAGCGCATAAGATGGGCAGGGCACGTAGCTCGAGACGAGTGGTGTTAAGAGAAGATATCTGATAGGAGACGTACGTTAAGGAAAACGTCGTTAACCGCGGTTATCTGTTTCAGTGTAATATCCAGTAGATGTCTCTTCTGAACTCCATCGTGAAACTTCGGGCTTCCTAAAAGACGGGAAATATCTTCACCAGTTGAACGATCCTTAACATCTCGTAGTTTCGACAGAACGCTGTCTAATTTCGGATTAACTAATTTACAGCGACATTTCAATAGAACAATGAAATGTGTGGATAGAATGTGTTATGTGTGACTTGTTGCTTGTGGTCCGTCGTTAATCTGGCGCCCTCGTTTGGAAGCCACACGCGCGTAGTGGATTCGCAAACACTTGATGGTGTTTTGATAGAACATGGGAGCATGCTATAACGCAGAATTCTGTACCCTTGGCATTAATTAATTACCCTCCAAAGCCCATTGCTTTATATATAATTATTATTTTTCAGTAATTTGTATAAACAGGACGATTTATAATTGCACGGAATTAATACAAGGCCAAATTAAAACTCATTAGCTAAAAATTGCAACATTGCTCAGAGACAATTTGTTTTTGGACTGGCAATACGCGATCTTCTCGCGGTCCCACCTCGGTTTCCAGGGGCCTCCTGTCTACGCGTTTTAGGGCTCTCAGTACGCGGATCAGTGGGTAGGACGAAGCGAACGGATTCGTGGCCTCCGCGGTAGCCCGATCTCACGCTTGTGGAGACATCTGACGGGCGCAGTTTGCTAGAACCGAGTCTGCAGGTCTGCCACGAATTTTTGAACATCCCAGGGGTCAATTATTATTATTATTAAGTATTTAGTGTTCTGTCTGACGACAGGTCCATATGAACAGGATCCTTCCATCCTTTTCTCGGACTGGGACCTGTTCATATACGTTCTTGGCAGATGATCCAGAAGTGGTTTGCCATTGCCTTCTTCTGTGTGTGAATGGAGTAATTGTTGGGATGCCACGGAGGAAAACTCCGTGTTGCCTAGACAACGGCCTTGCCCAACACAAGTTATAAATTCGAACCCGAGACCCCAGGATTACAAGGCCAGCGTTCTGACCGCTAGACCACCTCATCTTATTATTATTTAGTGTTCTGTCTGAGGACAGGTCCATATGAACAGGATCCTTCCATCCTTTTCTCGGACTGGGACCTGTTCATATACGTTCTTGGCAGATGATCCAGAAGTGGTTTGCCGTTGCCTTCTTCTGTGTGTGAATGGAGTAATTGTTGGGATGCCACGGAGGAAAACTCCGTGTTGCCTAGACAACGGCCTTGCCCAACACAAGTTATAAATTCGAACCCGAGACCCCAGGATTACAAGGCCAGCGTTCTAACCGCTAGACCACCGTGGCGGTTAGGAGTCAGTTACGTATTAAAAATGACGTAGACCGTTTTCAGAAACTTTCGTAAACATTTTTCAAACATTAAGACGTTTCAAGATACCGCGCTCTTAAAACAGAAAAGTCCTGGTGTTTCATTTGATTTCCGAAAACGTTTTTCGCTTGAATTTAGGATCACGACCCGATCTTCATATTTTCCTACGTGGTAAAAAGGGGCTTCTTGAGGTGAGGAGGGGTGGCGCTGTTTTGACAGGGACATACCGGGCGTCTGAACGCCTCCAATCGTTGGGGGGGAGCGCCGAGACGCTCATAGCCATTGGTTGCGTAAGCGTCGGCCCCGCCCAACAGAAATCCCAATGGTAACAGGATGAAGAATCGATCGTTGTGGTTGCCATGGAAGCAGCGGGTATCGATTGGCAGAAGGGAGTGCTCTGTGAGACCCGGGGAAAGCCAGAAACGTTGCTGCTATTAATGTCCCTTGCAAATAACGCGAAGTAGTGACGTAAATGAGAATATTGTATTACTGTCTCACTCGGAATGTCCTCAAACACCCGGGAAATATTGATGGGAACTGTGCTGGGAGGGGACTGAATAATCCTGTTTCTGGATTGGTTCTTCCGGTAATGAAGACGAATTGCAGTTGGCCGTCTTCTGGGCTGCAGCGCCGCGTAGTCTGGTAGAAGTTTACCGACGTTTCAGAGGTCCTTGCCGACTCCATCATCAGGGCGATGAGCAAACTTCTACCAGACCACACTCAAGGCTCAACAACCCAGAAGACAGCCATCTTCACCTTAATCCTGCGCCTGTCATTTTACGTGCGTTGCTACTAGTAGCTTCTCCCCATTTTCCCCGATCGTGAACGCAAGCCTCGGCTACAGCACGACATTTGTGGTTGGAGACAGTTTTGACTTACGCGTAGGGAACGTGATCGGCTTCCTCGATTTCAGGACGTGGGTTTTTCTCAGGTCCTGCAGTCAAACGTCGCGGAGTTTCGTAATCTCGAGCGACGGACGAACTGCAAGTACTGTGTGCCCCCGGGAGACGCAGCGCGAGGGAAATTTCATCTGGCACCAGGAACCTTTACGAGGCGACGCGTATTCGCCAGTGACATTCCTGTCTCGTTGTTATTTTTCAGTTGTTTCGACGAAGTGCCAGGAGACGTACAACTGGTCTCTATTGAATAACGAGAGGGTGGGGGAAATCACCCTCCCCCCCACCGGGAGCCACTTATCCTAACGCCCGCCCTGAGCACGCACGAGAGAAATCCACGAAAAAGTTTAGTCGGTTAACATGAAGGAAGACGTTACTGGGGAGACCACATCGTAGAAGGAAAGATAACTTTAAATGGATTGTGACAGAATGGAATGTGGATTGCATGCATCTGTGGGGTCCCAGTGGCAGGTTCTTGTGTACCTCCGGGTTTCATAAACTGTGAAGGAAGTCTTTGTGTCCTGAGCAATTGTATCGCCTCCTAAAGACAAACCGGATGAAGTTCCTGGCAAGGCTCGCTGATCGTCGCCACGGATTCCGACGAGAGACCGGGGGGCATCAGCGCAAAGCGGCCAACACGTGTCCATCACCTGGGAGTAGCAGCATTCAAGGTCACCGCGCGACCGATCCGGGTTGGATTAAGGTCACTTCCTCGGGGCTGTTGACGATTCGAGACCGAAGACAGGGGCTCAGGACGCCGTCCGTCACTCGACGGTGGCGTCGTAACCTCTCGGCAGAGTTTTAATGCGTGACTGTGGACGTCGTTGGTTTGTTATGACGTCGGTTGCAACGGTGACCCCGGGTCATTCTCGGTTGCCTAGTTCCCAGGGAAAGCGCGGTAGACGGACGGACAGACGAACACAAACAATTTGCGCACGTGAGGGCATTTGATGATAGGTTTTTTGAGTGTCGCAGTCTGGATTCGAACCTGGGACGCCGAGGGAAAGAAAGGCAATGTTAGTTAGGTTAGGTTGGGGCGGGCTGTGCTGTACGTGTTGCCTGCTTCCAGGCGGGCACTTGGAGGTCGACCTGTAGTCAGGCTGAGAGCACAATTGTTGGCTTTCTTTGCAGACGGTGGCTTCTCTCCCCCTTGACATTTTCACGTGTGCAGTGGCGGATCGAGGAGATGTACCGCCACTGCGAGTGCCAAAACGCGTTCGGCCGGCGGTAGTCGCAATTTGAGAAGTAAGGAAGCAACGAGCACTTTTTTATACCAAATTTCGTATTTGTTTGTGATGGTTGCCAGATTTTCACTTTACCACGTCAGTAGTTCTCGGTTATATTTTTAGAAGATCTAAAACAGAAACTTGGGTCTTGCGATGTCTATCAGAGCCCTCTCGAAGCCTCAGACCCAGTGCCTCAGTGTCGATGTGCAGTGCAGACCGGAAGTAGGAGGTCTTCGAGGCGTCTCATGTTCAGACAGACGACTTCTTGAGAAGTCTTGCCCCGCGTCTTTTGGTTCCTTAGAGTTTTCACAAGAGCCGGCGCTAAGCCACGTCTTCTACATAAATTACGTCATCTTCCCTTCCGCCCTTCCGTCTTTCATTCGTTGTCTTACCTTCGGGGTTTCCGATTAAAATTCTGTAAGCAGTTCCTACTTACGCCAAGCCCTCTGCTTCACAATCTTTGTTGCTGGAACATCCAAATGGTCCAGCAGAGTCCTCAGTCCGAGTTTGAACACTAATCTTAACCTTCGCCTTGCATTCTAGGGACATTACCTGGCAGCTCGTTATCGCTTCGTCCCTCTTCGTTATCGCTTCGTCCCTCTTCGTTATCGCTTCGTCCCTCTTCGTTATCGCTTCGTCCCTCTTAACTCCAGACTTTTCCTCAGACACCCTCACCCTCTGTCTTTCCCTTCACGTCAGGGCCCAAGAAATGGCGGCCGGTATCATCCGCCCCCTCAAAAAGAATTAATCACATTTTTAATTGATTCAGAGCAGTGGTGGGGGGTAGTGGCCCATCGCAAGACCTGAACCTACACGGGACGTCATAATAACCGCAGAACGCGCATTACGTGCCGTGTACGTCACGTGGCGCCCTGTTTACTGTACACGTGACCTTTTATCTCGGAGGCGTGTTTCAGATTCGTCTTGCGTCTTTGGGGACTTCAGTGTGGATGCTGCAAGCTAGAAAGCATGAAATTACTGACGTGAGATAAAGACAAACCTTTCAGCAACTTTAAAAGTGCGTTACTTATTTTTAGTGACGTAATTTTCGTCCGCGTACGAAGTATCAGCCAGTTAATCAATTTTACTGCAAAGGCAGACTTGTTTCGCAGGAGGAAAAATTCTTTGCTCTTGCTTTTTTTAAGTTCAAGAGTTTTATTAATACAATGCAGTGCAGTTTTTGCTGCCATCAGAGGCGGACGTCCTTGATCGCCGCGGTCCGATACCGTTAACTCTCGCCGCGAGACACACCGACACACACTGCCCGCGTGCCGCCGTCGGTCCGCATAGAAGCACAGTTCTTCCCTCTGCTGTCGTTTCGGATAAAAATGTCGCTTCCATCTTCAGGAAGAAACTGAATTCTGACCAGCGCGAGCACTAAAAAAGGCAGGGGGAATACATCAACACGGGAACATGTCGGGGAAAACGGGATCATCGACTGGGTGAAGGCTGGCTGTAATAGAGACTGGACAAACCTCTCCATCTAGATCGTTAATTTAGTTATTGGACGACGTTGCATCAAGTGTTGATGTCGTACTCAGCAAAGGGCCTCATTTCTGGAATTTATTTTTGATAATATCCACCAGCGTTTGACGTCCAATGTGGTGGAAGGACGCCTTGCTTTTACGAACATCGGCGTCACTTTGAATCGCTCGTCGGCGCGTGAGAAATTAGTATAATTCAGAACTACTTTCCCCTCGTGCGGGTGGAAATACAGAGCATTGAGGCGTTCGCGAACGCATATCTGAACGGTGAGAGGAGATGAAGTTCATTCATCCTCGCCTTGGCGTTTAAACTACGAGACGAAGTCTGAAGAACTCTGAATCAAATTTAAAATTGTATATCAATCAAGAATAGTTTCTGGACTATAGAAATTGTGATGACAGCCGAAAAGTTTGGTTAAAACCGTATTTCGTATCAGATTGTCTCTAACTTGTGATGTATTTACTCCACTGTAGATTTGGCTTCGACACGTTTCAACGAGTCTAACTGCTTTTCGTATTCAGCGAGAATGTTACGTAATAAATACCATCGAAACTGAACGACACGCATTTTTGAAGTCTCTCAGTATCGCATACACACTATTATAATGTTCCCATTTTTTCTACATGTTGTTTTTGTAGCAAACGTTTCCCACAAATGAGTCCACGCGGCGTCAGAACATAACCTAACCCAATCCAACATAACCTGAACCAAAATAACCAAACCTAACCTAAAAAACCGAACCTAAACCAAAATAACCAATCCTAACCCAACCCAATCCAACATAACCTAACAAATTCGCCATCTTGATCACAGTGAGAGCCTCAGATCTCTCATACCTAGAAAGTTGTTGATCAGTTAAGTCGAAATCCACACTCTGGTTCACAGAGATGACCTTACGGAGGAATCGCGTATAAAATTCCGTATGCAGATTTTGTCATCACTAATATGCGTCGTTAACTGCTACGTGTAGTTTCGTCACCCTTTGTACGAATCGTAATAAATTGTGAACCCGGGAATTACGAGAAGACACAGCACTGGCCGCGAACAAGGTTTGCGGTCCATTTGCAGAATCACGGGCTTTATAATCTGCCTCTTCCCTGGTCACGTAGGAGTCAAATCAAAAAGAAGTTTTAACTTCACCAAAATCCATAATCTCCAGTTCTTGTTCGGGTGCAGTTAAACGCTTTGACTTGGTTGACGATCTCGGAGTTTTGGGTTGTGACGCCGTTTAAGTCTCCAGGGTCTTTGCGTCCGTGAGAACCTCACAACCTCAGCTCAGTTCTTGGGGCCCCTGTCCACCCCGCAGATGGATGGATCAGCGGCTAACCGCCTGTGTGGTTATTCGCCGTTCTGTCAGCAACAACAGCGAAAATTATAATTTCCCTCGATTCTTTCACGCTTTGTCGCACTACGGCGTTGCGACGCTGACCTGGGATCATATCGTCGAATCGTAGTGCGGGGATAACATTTCTGCCCGGGATTCGGTGTAAATACCGTTGGAATGTTCCCGTACTCAAAAGAGTACACCTTTCCTGTCTTGTCTGTGCGTCGGCTAACGAAGATAAATTGAATTGTACTCGTGGTCCAGGTGACAGCGGGCAGAAATGAGCAGAGTCGCTCTCTTTCTTTGTCACGAATCCGAAAGTCGTTCAGAAACACGCGAGGTATTTCATTCTGAGTCTCGTTCAGCAGCGAGAATTCGCCTGGGACCGGTTCTTTGCTGTTTCATGAAGAAGCCCGAAGTTAACTGTTGCCATAGACACATCGAAACTCCAGCTTATTCCTGACATTTTCGAATAATCTCCGTGTACAGTCTCCCTTGTTGCTGGTCGTATCAAAGTCGAGGTTAGAAAGATGTCTTCAAATTAGAACCTTTGCGGAATGGATTCAAAATATGGAACATTTTTCATCTCTTCCTATTTACTGACAAGTACTGATAAGGAAAAAAGCTTAAGAACACTTTAAAGTCTGATTTAATCCACTGTCACATTCTCGTAGGCATTTAAGAGTGAACTAGTTTACCATCAAACAGGCTACGACCATTTCGCTGACGTTTTACACAGATCAACCACAACAAAACAAACAAACAAACAGAGAAATGACATGCTAGAGCATCGCAGCTGTGAAAATCACGCGAAACGCTTGTTCCGGATTAAAACAGAAGACGTAAATCAGTTTTAAACACATCGGGGCGTGCCCCACCCACTGCACATTCAGCAAGTCATCTCAGCTGCCCACTTTGTAAGCGATAAATTGAATTAAAGTCTGCTACAGGTCGACTTGCGTCTCTTGAACGTTCTCCTAGGACAGCCGACAAGGGGTTGTTAACAGTTCCCTACTGTAAGAGACTTACGAAATGTTATACCGGGGTCTCGGACGGGATTTATTGAAACCGGGTTACTGGAAGTGTGTTTGGAATGTTGTCTTCTGTGGACCATCAGACGCGTGAGAGTCTCAGGTCTCGTATGTGATCGCTGTTCCGAAGTAAACTCGTTCATTACTTTGCCCTGAGCTTTGAAAAGCTGTTGTCCTCCCTTTTAATACCGAAAGTAAAAATATCTGTATGCAAATGAGATTCAGATTCAATCAGCCACCGACAATTCTCCAAATAAAGTCACGTGACACCATAAGATCATCGCCTGTGTTGTCGGAGGCCAGGCGAAATGATAACGCATCGCCATGGTTACTTAGGACCACGGAGGGTCATGACACTGCCACGAGATGGGTGGACAGGAAGTCGATAATGAATTAATAAACCTAAAACATCTGGCAAGAACCGTTTAGTGTAAATAACATTAACATGAATGCAGAATTAATACAAAGCTTTAACCTTCGTCCTCAGTGTAATCTGACTTTCTGCTTAGGCAGATTCTTCTGGGTTCTGATGTCACGTGGTATTGTGGGCGTAGATTCTGGGTAGTTATCAATGTTTGTACCCATGAGACGTTAGTAATGCCTGTAAGACTACACGGAACCACTGTCAGTTCTTATCGGCTGAGAAATGTGACGAGCGAAAATCGTTCGGGCTTCGTGTTCTAGATTTGCGTGAACTTGTCTCATGTTACTTCTTTCCAACAGCCGGTCCTATTCACTACGACCAGCGATCTCATGTTCCCACACATAGGCTGCACGAGTTCTGCTATCGAGGGATCGGACCGTGTGAAAAATCCGATTGGACGTAAGAAATATCGATGCTGGACCCACCAGCTACGTCACAAGCCCGTGTCTCTAAAATACGAACTTAACTCGTAATAAAATCATAATATTTAGAGTCTGAACCTCCCTCACTCACATCTGAGTCGTGATATTTTTCGTGTTCCAGAAAACCCAACTAATTAAATGACGCTGATCGTCTGAGGGAATTAAAAATCTTAACTACCCCGACGGACAAGTTGGAAGGCCCTTAGGACCTAAATGTGAGTTTAATGTAAATTTGTGATCTGATAAGTGAGAAATCGTAGTAGTTCGTACTTCACGCATCTGGACAGCGCGTTGCCAGTGCTCAAGACGATGGACCGAAACAAATGAGCTCTACGCGCCGCTGTTTCGTCGTGAGATGTCGTAACCTGCAGCCTAGTTACAGAATTATTATACCGTGACTGAACTGGTCCCTCTACCCGCTGAAGTTTGGAAATGCGACGCTGTGCTAACCTGCCCACAAAGAAAGCAACGGCGATTGCAGATTTCTATTCAAAAGCGAACGAATTTAATTCTCGTCTTCATTTATGATGCCTCATATTAATTGTCATGTCTTAAGTTTAATTACGTGATCAGGTGATATTTTCTGTGTATCCCTCGACTTCTACCTCGTCGGTTCGGCTGTTGTGACTGAAGAAAACCACGGCGCCTCCGTAGTTACACGTGATCCGTGCCACGGACACCGAGCGACATTTTTCAAGTTCGGGGCTCGCTTTTTAAACGACGTTTGTGACTTCCACAGATGATTGGAGTTTCAAATAACAACGCCGGTCACAATTTTCCAACTGCACAACGAAAACTTATAAATTTGTTTGAAAAATGAAGGTAGAGTTTTTGTAATTCACGGGTACAGGTCCCTGGGGGGGGGGGGGGGTCAAGATTGTTGAGGCGAGAACCGAGCTGTCTGCAGTCGGATTATTTATCGCTTGAAGCGAAGTCTGTTAGTTCAGATTTCAATCAGCGACAAGTCGTGGGCTTTGTTAAGTGACAATGGAGCCTACTCTTTTAACTCTTGGCATTAAACCAGTCATGGCGGTCACAAAACTTCAGGAAATGTAGCGAAATTAATTCGTGCGTCAAACCTGAGTCAAGAGAGCAGGCAAATACTCTTTGCTGAAAACTGAAAATGCAGGGAGGAGACTGTGTCTCGTGGTTTTGAATCCTCCACCGAGTTTAAGTTGTGTCCTTGCAGATTTATTTGTTAAGCTGCGTTGGATTGTACTCACGTCTTGGAAAACCTCAGAGGTCATGCTTCCAGGCGGTCCTGAGAGGCAGAAGTCACTAGGACTACCAGTACATGACACTGAACTTGACATCGGCCCGGTAAAGCACCCGGGTCCTTCGGAACACAAGAGTCAGTCCACTTTTGGAGCAAGTGAGGCGAACACTCAGTACATGCACCCACTCGGAAGAACAAATCTGCACTCACTCGTGAAATGGACGTACGCTCGCGCGGTGAGCGCCGACTTCCCGCGTGTTGCGGTCACAGGCGACTGGTCGCTCCCATTGGACTGCAGGCGAGCAGGCGAGCAGGCCGGCCACACTCCTCCACCCCACCCCACCCCACCTCATTTCGAACATGGCTCTGTCCGTCCAACGATTTCGTATTCACCCAATCACTGCTGCAGAATGTCCAATGGGATATTACCCTCAAGGTAACTGTTCTGCTCGAGGTGAAACAGATGAGATAACATCTGAGCTGCAGGGATTTGAAAGGAGTAGTAGGCAGGCTGCTTGAACAAAAAAGGAACTAAAACAGCTGATCGAAGGAGTCTCCTACTGCTCTTGTGTGCGTGTGGGGTGGGGGTCGATTCTGGCATTGAAGTTGTTGTTTCAACACGTAATTAAGTGGGTTGGGAGAAGACTGCCTTCAGAACCTGAAAGCTTCGCTGTTATTGTGGCAATCCGTAGCGCCAGTGTCCGTCTGAAAGCCCCAGGCTTGAATTAAGCGTTCGGTAGACACAAACATTTTTTAAAAAGTCAGTAGAATCGTTTTTGTTTCAGTTACGAGCAAGGGATACGTGTCTTAAAATTAATTTGTAAAACCACGTGGAAAGGCAAGAATTAACTCAAATTCAAACTCTGCGTGTTCTTTAAGATGGGGCCCAGACCTCGCGAACGCATTTCGACGGAATAATGTTGTTTGTATGGGCAGTCTGCATTATATTGCATGTATTGGCGAGGCCCGAACTGGAATGAGCTGGCTTAACAGCCGCAGTGGTGCCTATGGGTGTCTGTCGAACGATCACAAATGAATCTGCGCACTGGCTCATGAACAGTCAGGTAGACGGACAGAGGAGTAGATGGGTAGGCAGGCTGAAAGGTGTGTAAAATGGTAGGTTCTGTACAGAGCTAGATAAAGAGGCCCAGGTTAGGTTATGTTATGTTGGGTTAGGGTGGGTTGAGTTGGGTTAGGTTAGGTTATGTTATGTTGGGTTAGGGTGGGTTGAGTTGGGTTAGGTTAGGTTATGTTATGTTGGGTTAGGTTTGGTTGGGTTAGGGTGGGTTGAGTTGGGTTAGGTTAGGTTATGTTATGTTGGGTTAGGTTTGGTTGGGTTAGGGTGGGTTGAGTTGGGTTAGGTTAGGTTATGTTATGTTGGGTTAGGGTGGGTTGGGTTAGGTTAGGTTATGTTATGTTGTGTTAGGTTATGTTATGTTGGGTTAGGTTTGGTTGGGTTAGGTTTGGTTGGGTTAGGTTAGGTTATGTTATGTTAGGTTATGTTATGTTGGGTTAGGTTTTGTTGGGTTAGGTTAGGTTATGTTGTGTTATGTTATGTTATGTTATGTTGGGTTAGGTTTGGTTGGGTTAGGGTGGGTTGAGTTGGATTAGGTTAGGTTAGGTTAGGTTATGTTAGGTTATGTTAGGTTGGGTTAGGGTGGGTTGAGTTGGATTAGGTTAGGTTAGGTTAGGTTATGTTAGGTTATGTTAGGTTGGGTTGGGTTGGGTTAGGTTAGGTTAGGTTAGGTTAGGTTAGGTTAGGTTATGTTATGTTGTGTTATGTTATGTTGGGTTAGGGTGGGTTAGGTTAGGTTAGGTTAGGTTAGGTTAGGTAAAGTAGATAGATGCCGATAAGTAGGCGAGTAATGTTCATCTTTTCGATGGGTCGACATCCAGGCGGTAAAATTTGTACGGAATTGAAAGAGCTTAAGCAGCAGAAAGCGAAACAGAAGATTCGCCTCTAATGAGGCAATGTTTGCTGATTCGAGATTTATCGTCGTTTGAAGGCTCTGTAAGCAGTTCGCCTGCGCAGGTAGCCTACCCGACGCGCGAGTTTTCTGGACGCGTTCATGTCAGTGAGTGACTACGTATTTGTCTGTTGACGTTTGGTAGAAGCTCGAATGCAAGTGATTTATTATAATTGAAGTGACAGCGAACGAGAAGTGATGGCTGCTGTTTATGGCGCGTCGGAGGGATGGAATAAGTGTAGGAAGCCTTTGTCAAGGCTTGCGTGTTCAACAGATTAAGAATCCATTGCATCACGGGAAGTAAACACAGCGCAAATAAAAAATATCCCGTAAGGTAGTGTTTCCCAACCAGTGTTCCGCAAAATATTGTTCAGGAGTGGAATAAATGAATGAAAATTTTTAAACACCGCGAAATTTCCAAGTGTAGTGAACGTCTTATTCCAGTTTTCTGTGAACAAGCTTTCTCATGTTTGACAAACGACGAGGAAGGTCCGCGAGTGTGTTTTCTTTCAAAAATTCTGCAATGAATTCAACATTTGTACACAAAGAAACAAAGCCGTGGCTGATTGCACACTTCCTGTGTCCACGACCTGATCTTTACCAAATTTGTTTCGTTAGTCATGAAAGTAATTATTTTTTTCAAACACAACCAAGTTAAAACCCCCTCCCCCGTAAAGTAAACGATGGGACTCAGTTCGTGGCTTTGTACTTTAGTAGATCGATGTTCGATCCTCGCCCTGTGTCCGGAGCTGCGTTGAAGTAAACGAGAAGCGGTGTCCGGTCTTTCGGACTGGACATGACGGCGAATCGCCTGCGCTCTGATGCAGACTCTGACATCGCCGCGACCTCAAATCCCCGTAGTTCACGTTTCGCCAGCGTTTTTGAAGTCCTTCCACCGGGTTCCGAAGTCAGGCTTATGAGGGTTTCGCCTGTCCCATCGACTGTGCTGTCTCAGGACGATGTCCGCGGGGTTTCTTTCTCGTCTCAGCTTCGTGATCTCGCACGTGTTGCTGTTTCGAGTGAAAAGAATGGCGTTTCCAAAAGCGACGACTCTAGGCGTCTTCGAAGGAGAATATCAAGGAAGCAGACGTCGTCTTCATGCGTTGCTTATTTTGAATATTCTCCTTCAGCTTCTAAGCTTTTCTTACGTTATTCGTTCTGACCCTGGTTAAGGATAAGATGGCGGGCTGCAATAAACACGGAAATGGACCACGTGGTTCCATAAAGGACGGGGAATTTTCTGCACTGTGAAGTTGTTTGTTTGTTTGTTTGTACAGTACGTACCTTCGCAGTCTCTCGCTCTGACGATTTCGAAATTCGGAATACAGTTTTTATTAAGGTTAATGTTTCAATTTATTACTAAAATAACTAACTAATTAGATGGCTTATGGAACACGAAGGTTCATCACCGGACTAACCAAAGCCCTCCACCGGACCCTGTCCTGGGCCAACAAAATCCAGTCTCCTTCGACTCCTATCTCCCATAGATCCCGCCTGAGATTATCCTCCCATCTACGTCTAGGTCTCCCCAGCGGTCTCTTCCCCTCAGGCTTCCCAACCAATACCTGGTGCACACCTCTTGTCCCATCCATGCGCGCTACATGCCCCGCCCATCTCATTCTTCTAGACTTAATCACCCTGACAATATTGGGGGAGGAGTACAGATTTTTAAGCTCATCATTAGGCAATTTTCTCCACGCCCCATCGTCTTCCCTCTTACGCTCAAATATCCTCCTCAACTCCCGATTCTCAAACACCTGCGATCTGTGTTCCTCCCTCAGAGTGAGAGACCATGTTTCGCACCCATACAAAATAACAGGCAGAATTATCGTTTTATATATTTTCATCTTCAGGTTCTTAGAAATCAGACGGGAAGACAAAATATTTTGAACTGAGAAGTAGCGAGCATTTCCGGAATTTAGTCTCCTCCTAATTTCCTCACGAGTATTATTTTGATTTGTTGTTACTAAAAATTTTAACTTTGTATCGCTTTCAAAGGACTTATTAGCAGCCCTAAGATAATTTTGCCCGCCTGCTCGACATACATTGGTAGCCGAATTTGGAAATACACGACGCACCTCAGATGGAGGTGAAATTAGAAATATATTTAGACCTATTGATACATTTCCATTTGTTCTGAGTGCAAAGAACCGCATTGTAGAATTTGTGTTACTTAGTTCACGAGTTTGTATTCAAATTGCTTTTTGATTTTGAGATCATGGCCGTCAGACGGGGCATCATAAATGTTAAGTGAGAAACACGACATTTTCCGCCTTGTCCCTTACAGTTCTAACGAAAACTTTACTCGATAACATTCCTGTCAGCTGTAAACTCATTCAAACGCACTGAGACGTCCATTACCCCACGCCTCGGTGGAATCGTAGGTGTCGGAGCTCTCGAGGTCGAAGGCACGCCTGTCCACGTGATACGTTGTTTCACCTGTAGAGGACAGCAGGTACTACACCGCGAACAATATTACAGAAGGTAGGATGTGAGGTTCTCACGGCTGTCTTCTGGGTTGTAGCCTGGACGTTTCAGCGGTCCTTGCTGCCTCCACCATCAGGGTTATGACGGAGGCATAAACGTGTGAACTCACAATACGATGTTTAATTGGATCCGAGCCAACGAACACATTCAAAATGGCTGTTGCATCTGATGCCAAGACAACATATATTTATACACTTCCGGTATCGTCAATGATCAATTTTTTTGGGGGGCAAATATATCATTATCGCCGGAAATTATAGTTCTCCTACTCTTTGGCGATGCTTAGGAATATTTCGACTCGTGACAATAAAATATTAATTTGTGTCGGCGTGTGTCTGTGCACGCACGTACGCACACTTGGATTCGTGGAATGCGGATCCGTGTTAACACGATCTCAGCCGCCAATAATTCACCATCCGAACGAAACAGGTATCGCCTCCTTGTCTGAACCAGAGAATTGAATAATTATGCTAATGAACACTATCTTCACTGCGTACAATATGGCCATAATTTAGTCCTTTTTTGTTGTATTGATTTATATTTTGATGGGAAAGCTCGTAGAAACATAAATATTTATATGAAAATAATTTTCAATAGAGACAGCGGCAAGGGTCCATTCATCCGTCTGTCTGTGTTCCAGCGAACGAAGCAAGCGGTTGGTAAGGTCCAAACCTTTCTCTCTAATTTGAAATCTCGTCCCTTGCCGCTGGATTTGTTGGAAACGGAGTAAAACCTTTACAGCCTTTCAGTTTATGACGGAATGGAAACAGATGACGACCCGAGGGCTGAGTTATCCATCGCTTTGTCCATCCGTCGTGTCTACGAGCTAGGCCAACCTGTTATCGCAGTAAGTGCGAGAAAATCCACCAGGTGGTGTCAGGTACGGTTTCCGGCCGTGCAGTCGTGGCTAGTGGCGGTCCCTAACGACCACGCGACACACTATACCAAACAACTTCCTGTTTTCCGTTTGTATTTCACAAATTAAATTACAGATGAGTTATTTGAACGATTTTAATAAATCTGACAACAGTCAGGTCTAACCTCAAACAGCTAGAGCTTGCTTCAAAGGATTACAAACAAAATTCTACTTGCATTCAGGTGTTTTGTGGGTTTCGTCAGTCACAACTTGTGAAACATAAAATAGCTACTGACTCTTTCCAACACAAATTCTTATATTTTCCTTCGTATTCCATGTTTTTAGCATATTTAAACTTTGTAATAAAATGTTAAAAATGTTTGCGCGTGCACTATATTCACAGTCTTCGAGTGACGACGGGTTTTTTGGGGGCTGTCGAAGGGGAGTTTCCACACATTTTGCTCGTGAATTGCGTGGATTTGTGGTGACGTACGTCCCTTCGTACTCTTTTACAGCGTCGACCAAACGAAAAGGAGACGAAAATTTATACTTTTAATGGTAAATATTCTCAATTAAGCGGAATTAATTCATTTTAGAGTGAATTCAAAATGGCTGAGTTTTGTTCGATTTCTCCGGGAGCATTTTGGTTTCTGTCAGATGTTTAAGCCTTGTTCTTCTTATCTTGTCTTGTCTGTCTTATCGCGTTAGATAGCGAACGTGTCAATCCAGTTTTTCTGTGTTCGTCACATGTCAGAGATACTCTTGAGAAATGTATACATGGACAAACACCGATAAATACATAATGAAGAAATAAGTGGACTTAAAATAATGACAATCACTGCTTATCATATCTAGCAATTTGTACTTAGGCCTGATTCAGTTGAAGGACTCTCGCTCTGAGTCTTAATTCCTTTCTTTGTGTTCGACAGGCGTTTTGCTTTGTTCATGAAGAACATATACCAGTGTCGAAACACTGCCCGTTTGTGGTTCCGAAGGACCAGTCTTATACCATTACATCATGCATTACACGAAGGAATTTATTGGAAACGAGCCCTGAGGAAGGCACCTCCGAACAGCCTCTGTGGACGACGAACCATCGGCTTGTCCAGTAACTGCGCAGACGCGACGTTCAGAGTCTTGGGAGAAAAGTTTTTGTACTGAGAGGATCAAGATCTTGAAGCCGGACGCGTCAATCGAGATTGCTCGTTTCGAGGTTTGGCGGTAGTCGGAATATTTTAAACGAGAGCGATTTTTCGAGGTCGATACTGCCCCTATCTGAGATTCTAAACGATTAACCTCAAATTTCCGGGAAATGAACAAGAAAGGGATTCGAAGTGGAACCTCCTTAAAATCGAGCGGGTTCGCCCATCAGGGACGCGGTCAGGCTGTTAATCGGTTTCATGAGTCACCCTGAATACCTCGTGAGCAGTTTGTGTTTGCATCACAGTCGCACGCAGTCTGCGTTGGGAACCAAATACCGTGAAAAGATTATAATATGTTTGTTTTTTTATAACGGGCAGGTCCGGCCTTACGCATGAGTGCCCCCTAGAGTCGGTTTGGGTACCGCGGAATGACCATCGTCAACTCTCGTGAGTAGGAAGGCGATGTTCTGTAAGAACACCAGGCCATCGTAAGGCCAGTGTCGATGCTTAGGGAGATTGAGTAAGGTTTTCGCCTGGTTGTCAGCTCCTCACCACGGTCCAGGTATCGTCCGTTCTTTCCGGACGCCGGCGGAACCTTGGAGTAAGCGATCGTAGGATGAGGGCAACCGAAGTTTGAATAATTCGTCCGTGTGCGGCGAAAAGCTACGCCGTCTTCTGCCCGGTTTTAAGGTCGCCACTCAGTGCCCACTTCATTTCGAACGTCTGAAACAACTGACACTCGTCGGCGAATCTCGGTTAGAATTTTATGATTCTGGTTGTCGACGGAACTCGACTAGTTTTTCGCGGTCGGTGAAAAATGTTTACGAACTTCTGAGGTGGGAGCGTTACCAAGGTCGCTTGATGTACTGTCTTGAAGTAATGTAGAGTGTTACGTAGAACAAGATGGCTACTGTCCGAATACTTTCTTTAGTTTTTACCTTGTCAATTATCTAAACGCTGCAGTAATTGTTTTAAGACAATAGTTACAAATATGGCGACGATGCGAATATCTGAGATGTCCTTAATTAAAATCTGTTGGTCTTCTTAAGTAATAGGTTCAAAATTAAATAAATAAATGAATAATAATGATGATGACATTATTAAACATGTTCAGAATAGAAAGCAATCGGGCACTCATCTCTCCAACTACGATCGAGATCGCAATCTCTTGTGTTGCTGTTAATATGCGCGCACGAGGGGGATGTGTAAAGCTTGGAATTCTCGTAGGCTGTTTGGACTCTCCGCTCACCCGTTCCTGCAATCTTTTCGTTGCCTGTCAGGTCATATGTAAATTACGTCCAGACATTCTCTTTCGCTGCCTAGTTAACACCTGCTTATTACGGAATCTTCGTGGGGGCGTGAATAATATTTCGCTGCAGACGAGTTTTCGTTTCAAGCACGTTCCGGCTTACAGGACCAAGTGTTACTAATCTTAATTTCCGCCTTTCTTTACATTATTCGGTTAACGTGAGAAGTAAAAATACATTAGTTTCATCGTAAATTAAGCTGAAACTGCGTGGAAGTTGAGGTTTCTTGTACGACACCTTTCAGAGATTATGAGCGTTGCCTGTGAACCTCCATTGCGTGTCAGAGTATTCTCCCTGCGTGTTAAGTGCGTCGTGATGGAAGATGACGCCGATGGACCACATCTTATTCACTGTCCTTAACGCTGAAGCGTATCCGATAACGTCATACTGTTAGCTGTAAGGAAGGTCTTGGCAATTAAGGTTCGAGGAGAATACAACAGTCGCCTTACATTCCTGACGAGGATCTTAGAAGGGACGGTCGGTAGCCTCAGACGAATCTGAATTTTACGTAACAAATATTAAAGAAATAGGAGCTGGAGTCCACGAGGCTGTTAAAAGTCGTCGTAAGAAGAAGTCTCTCGCCACTGTCTTGGCCACAAGTTGAATGAATTGTACGAACCACGGCCGACAGCGCTGTAATTCACTCCGAGGAGAACAAGTGGGCGCTCCCATTCATCCGACAGGACAGCGCAGGGCCTGAAATACGGCCAACGAACACGCAGTGCGTTCTGTAATAAAACCTAGCTCGTATAACTTCTGAAAGACGACGTTTCTGAGTTCACTGGCCGATTTATACTCGCGCTTGAAATGTGGAGCAGAGCGTCGTTAAAGATCGTATCTGCAGTGTTATGGCCCCCGTCGTCAGCGAAGTTCTTGAACCAGGGTAGGGCACGGCGAGCAGACAGCGTGTCTGACCTGCGAGGACCAACGAGTACGGAGATCGAGTCCAGACGACGGCCAGAGCAAAAGAGTCGAGGTCTCGTGATCGACGAGTTCAGACAAGTGACTGTTCACAGCCTGTTCGCTCATTGACGTCTCTGGAAGACAAGAGGTCGTGGATGGGACACGTGACTTTTAAATGACCTTGACACGAATCCCGCGTTAAACGTGAGGTAATAATATTTCAATTAATTTATTTAAGAGCTTGACAACAGCCAGATAAGGCCAACAACATCCAAGCACTGAACAACGGTACAGGATAAAATATAATAATTAAATTCATTTCAATAATAATAATAATAAATGTAATACATTATAAATACAAAAATAAATATATAAATGTACCATATTAATAATGATAATAATTCAATTCATTTATTGCATAATAATTCACAAGTAAATGAGCTAAATGATATGCCTAAGTAATATAATAATTAAAATGAAATGAGTTCAATTAGAAAAAATACAAAATAAAATTTTAATACAAAATGAGACAATAAACAATAAAAACCAGAAAAAACTTACAAATGAAGAACCCAAAATATGGACAAAAAGGAAATATTTAAATACAATAATTTCCTCAGTCAACTGTAAATGGGCTAGATAAAATGCCTAAGCAAAATATGCTCCTTGTTAAAGATGTCGATAAATAATAACAATAATTATTATTACCCTCACGCAGATACCAGGAATATTTGCAACAACATTTTAACGAAGATTGTACTTCGCTTACGGACATTTCGAAATGTTGCTTATAATTAAATGGCCTTTTAACGTTCCTTTGTGGGTTTGTTACTGAGCATTTAGGATGTGGCTTTTATCTCGTAAGTAATCTGTAGATTTTTTAAGTTGTTTGCTTTCTTGAATGTTCTTCTGTTTCTGGCGCTCGTCTCTCCATGTTCGCTGTTTTCGTGAACTCGAATAAACTTATTATTATTATTATTATTATTATTATTATTACGGACAAATGTGGCGATTTCTTGACAATGTTTATGCTAACAAGTTTAAAATTCTATTGCATTACGGAAACCTGGCTTAATGACACGATATTAAGTTCTAACTTATTTCCCAAGTTTGGTTATGTCTTTTTAGTTTAATTTCTGTTTGTTTCATTGTTTTTTCGTATCTTGTGTTTGCTTGTATTTGTCTGTTATATTTAATAAGGACTTGTAATCCTGGGGTCTCGGGTTCGATTCCCGGCGGTGCCCGAATTTATCACTTGTGTTGGGCAAGGCCGTGGTCTAGGCAACACGGAGTTTTCCTCCGTGGCATCTCAACAATTACTCCATTCACACACAGAAGAAGGCAATGGCAAACCACTTCTGGATCATCTGCCAAGAACGTATATGAACAGGTCCCAGTCCGAGAAAAGGATCGAAGGATCCTGTTCATGTGGACCTGTCGTCAGACAGAACACTAAATAATAATAAATATATATATATATATATATATTTAGTTAATCTGTCGGCTTTTTGTATTTGTAATATTTTTAATTATTATTTTTATTATTATTAGTACGTATTACCAGTGTTTGCCTGTTATCGGTCTCTCGCTTTTGGCAAACACTTAAATAAATGAATTGAATTATTATTATTATTATCTGTAGCGGAAGCGTCAACGATGGGCGTCGCGGGTTAAACCAGACCTCGCGCCTCTCCCCACAACGCCGAGGCCTTGAATGCGTGGAGCCTTTCCTCCGTGTCCCTGATACACACGGACCGCTGACATTAGGCGGGTCTTCACAGTCGGTCTGATGGCGTCCGTCCAGTGCGCCCTTTAAAATTCCTGCCTCTCCTTCGTGTTTATAATTTCTGTGGGTCAAAATACGATTTCAGCCGAGTGACTTTTCATTTTTGGTTGTGTTCCTTATTATTGTCATTTCGAGACGGGAGGTCCCCGGTTCGAATCTCTGCTCGGGATGCTGTTTTCCAGACCGGGAGTTCTGTTGGTCTTCCTCAGTCGTGTGAGGCAGATGCTGGGATGGGTCATAAAATAGGTCACGACCACTTCCTTACACACTGTTTTCCGCAATCGAAGCAGTGGTGTCGATAGAGAATTTTTCAGTCGAGGGATGTCACGAAATTTCCTGAGTCATCCAGCGCCACCCGCTGACTGGGAGTCAGGCACCGTCTGCTCCTATCAAAGCGTCCAGTCGTCGTCGTCGTCGTCGTCGTCGTCAGAAGAATAAGAAGAAGAAGCCGGAACCAAAGTCCGCTGCCTCTCGCTAAGTTTTTGCGTGGACTTCCTGTCCGCTCCTTGAAGCCGTCCTCACCCGCGTCTCTGCGGGGTCAGCGGTCGCCTTCCAACTTGACTGTCATCCAGCGTCGTCTAATGGCTTCAGAATGGTTTCTGTCCGCAACACGCTCACAACAGGGCCACGACGTATTCTGGACTCGAACAAGGGACGTTCTGACTGTGACCCCGGTGACCCCTTTGGTATCCTCGTGATGAATCCCGCTCTGCTCATCTGACGAGCAAACAAAGGCATCCTGACACGGGAAAGAAACGCACACACTTGTAAATGGGCCCCTGAGGTTTAATCAGAATACATTTCTTGCTTGCAAGAAGGCTGATGAAGCAGGTAGACAGAGTAATGAAACGTCCGTCCGTCCGTTGCTATGGTAATTGGTTGCCCGGTCGACGAGCTGCAGTTAGCCGTGAAATTGTCTGTGAGACTCGCCCTCCCACGGCGTCACATCCTCTTCCGGCTAACCAATCAACGGAGACGGGCAGGCATGCCAAAAGCGGATCTCCATATCAGCGGTTTGTTGTGTGCGCGCGCTCAAAGCCTGATCGTTGGAACCACTTCGCTTGCAGATTCCGTCTCAAGCCAAAGTGGCCAGTTTTCCACCCCGGGAAGTTTGGAAAGACGTAAAACCACGTTCGACTTTTATGGCGCCAAACACCGGTGCACAGATCCCCGCTATGAACACGTGACAGTCAGTCGAGTCGTCGTCACCTGAAGTTAATATTACGAAAAATAGGTAAATCTGGCCACAGCAGCTGCCTGTTCTTTCCATATATTAATGACAGTGACCCACTGATCATTGCCAATTTCTTTAGATTACCATTCCTTTGAACTGGACGATCAGGGTTCGATCCCCGACGGGGGCAGAGGATTTTTTCCTCTAGCCTCTGCGTCGAGACAGGCTCTGGGGCCCACCCAGCCTCCTGTCCAATGGGTACCGGGGTCCTTTCCCGGGGGTAAAGCCGGCCGGGGCGTGATGCTGACCACTCACCCCCCCCCCCATCCAGTGCCGAGGTTAAGAATGAGTAGGAGCTATACGACCTCTGGCTGACTCAGTTGAGCGGGGGCCCTCTTTGACAAGCTAGTAGTCACTCATCTTGTCGAGAGATTCCAACGCATTTTGTGGAACTCTGATTTTAAGTTCCGTGCTTGCAAGGAACCCTCCCCCCACCCGCGCTGTTTCAAATCCAGAGCGACATTAATCCCGTTTACACATTCAGAGCCTGTTATCTTAAGATCAGCTTCAAACCTTCTATGTCTAGGTCTCCCAAATAGTCTCTCTCCTTCAAGTTTCTCCGACCACAATGTTGTCATCTCTCCCTTGCGTGCTAGACGCCACACCCATCTCACCCTCCTTTGTTCGAACACCGACTGAATCTCACGAGTGTCCTCGTCGTCGTCGTCGTCCGGGTGCTCCGGCCCCACGGCGTTGCCCAGACCAGATCACAATCTCAGTGTTTGTTACGAAGTGGACCACAGATTTTGGACGTCACAACGTTTGGTTCGTAAGAGGGCCGACGGATGGCGGCACTGTTCTGGGCCCTCATGTTCCACTCGGGCCTCCTAATCACATCTCACGATACGGCACCCTCGTCGCCCGGGGCTGTCCTGAGCAAGACCGTGGATAATTCTGACGCTAATGCTCGCGACTCTTTCGTATCCCCGTCGCTTTTTAGAAGACCGAAAACTTCACGTAATTATTTTACGGACGTTACATTGAAATGTCGGCTTTCTTTTGAACTCGCTCGTGGATGCGATGACGAGGATGACATCTGCGCGGTTAACGATGGAAAACAACTCATGACGAGACGCTTGGTAATTTAAGATTACAGAGTGTGGCTGGCGACAGGACGTGATCCTGGGACGAACATGTCCGATGACAGTAAGTCAGTGGCACGGTCTGTCTGTCTGTCCCATTCAAGGCGCGGTAATATTAGAGCTCGATCCGTCATCTTCGCCCAGAGATTCTTCAGTGTTAAACTTAACACTTCCGGTAGCAACTCCAGCGCCAGAAAACTGCGTGTCCGATTGCACCTTCCCTGTGTTTTGGGGGGGGGGGGTTTATTTCTGTGGAATTGAAAACAGTAAGAAGCCATACGACACAGCACATCTTGAAAGTTTAGTAGTTGCTCAGCTGGTCAACATATTATCTATCTTTTATAGAATCTGAAGCTTCATCTCCATTTTCCTACCATTCCGTCATCGAATCAAGCCTTCCCCTTGTCGACCGTCCGCGACGAGGTGGAAAAGATGTTGGACGTTCGGGCGTAATACGTAGCTCAGATGGCAACTGTTTCAGGAGCTACGACAGAGAGAGACGAGCTCTTGTAAGCAAATCACGCGCTTACATGGGCGCAGTGGTCATCTGACTTACGACAGCCTGCCTCGTGTTCCACCGCGATGACGTTATAAAAGGCCATAACACTTAATCTCCGCCTGGAAACCACGGGATGCCGCCCTGCGCCGAGTGTCCCCGTGTAAATAACCAGAAGGAAGTACTCGATCAGCCCCAACGAGGGGTCGAACTGAGTCCATCTCATATATTCTTGTTTTCGGATGCTCCGACGACGTAAATTGACACTTAATTTGTGGTTTAGAATACAGACCCGTGGCATGCCAACTCAGAAGTTTGCTCGAGAAATTGATAATTAATTGAGATTATTAACTGACATCGTGAAGCGTCTCTTTGAATTACTTCGTAGCTATAAGATCTCTGAACACAAGGTACATTTTAATAATATCATGCTCGATACGCGCAGATATGAGCTGATCGCATTCTGTATAATAACGCGGGGTGTGGATTGTGTACAGGGACCAGGTCCACTCTTACAGTGACACGTTCGTACGTAATTAAAATCTGGCAAGACGACTGAGTGCCTGCTATGTTTTCTGTTAACCTACAATTTTTTTTTTCGAAAATATTCCTCAACATTTCCTATCAAGACGAAATTTGAATTTTAATTCACACAAACCCCGCTATTATCCAGACAGTCGTACAATCTGTTACAATTCCTTTTTAATATTATCATTTCACAGTGGTTCCTTCTTATCAGCAATCTCCCATCAGGTTTCGTTTGTATTCGTGTGTACCCATGCGTGCTAATTGTCCGTCTCATCTGGTCCCCTCTGATTGACGCCATTTTGTGTGGGACGAAATCGACGCAAAATGGCGGCGAGCTCCGAATTCCTATCTTTGACGAGATGACGTCATCGATGGTTGCGAATTGTTTTTCTAGTCAGACAAAGTTTCAAATTCACAGATAACGAAACACAAACAAGACTCAGCAGCGCGGATGTTTGCACAGACAACACGCCTCGCTTGTTTCCCGTCCATTAGTACCGACAAATTTTGTAAAATTTTACGACGTGCGACGCTGGGATTAAGCTTTGCTCCTCGCCTCGTCTTATCTCTCATTCCGTGCCTCCAGATAACTTGTTTCCACGTTTTCCAAGAACATAAAAAGCTCGCCGACAAAGGGTATAATAATTCGGTGATTAAGACGCCTGGTGTTGTCATATTTAGCCAGTTTTCCTAACTTCCTTCCTCAGATTACATACTCGTCGCTTTTAGAGTGAATCTTTATTACGACAAATAAAAGCCGCCTGGCGGGAGTGTACTGAAACATCACTCGCTCGGTGCTACAGCACGCGACAGAAAACCAGTTTTCACGAATTCCGTCCCTGGTCTAACTTTTCGACTAACGGAATTAAACTATTAGGTAGTTCAGGCTATGCTAAATGCTGTCACGTGTTCAGATACTGAATCTCTTTTCGTGGAACCCTGAAGACATCCTAGAAAGGTCAGGACTCCGGATGTCCCCTTCGTCGGAGTCCTGGTGAGGATGTTTGTTTCGTCGTGTGAGTACATAAAACCCAAAATTGTCTGGGGTTCGGTCCCCGGTCAGGATTTCGGGTTGTTTCTCGTGATGTTTAACGATGCGTATCGAATGATCAGGCATTTATGGATATTCCGCTCAATAAAGATTGTTATGAGATGATAATGTTGCGTCATATTGTGATGAATTATAATTGTTTAATTTTAACCGTCTAATCACAATAAAATATTTTATTAAATATTAAAATGTTATTACTACATTTCGATAGAAAGAGCATCATTTTAATATATTTTAAATATTTTAAATATTAAATGTTAATTGTAGTAATAATATTTTAATATTTTAATATTTAATAAAATATTTTATTGTGATTAGACGGTTAAAATTAAACAAAGATTGTTATGAAATGTCAACCTTGTCGAATTTCGCTGTCTCTAACACTGATATCTAAAAAGCTTAACTTGTTAATGGTCTTTAAGAGAACATTCCTTGTTTACAGCCAGAGTCATACGAAACTCTAGTAAAAAAAATGCCGAGTTATTCATTGGTGGTGGTTCACATAATTGCCTCTGGGTTCCAAATCGTTAACGTAAGAAAATAGTTTTACTTACACTCATAAAACAATCCTCACATTATACAGGGTGATCGGAAAAGCCACATTAAAATATTTGTTGATGGTTTCAATTCAGTAAAATTTGGTTGGATTGATAAACACGCAGTGTCGCTGTGACTTTTTAAGAGGCCACGCAGGTCGAAACGTCGACGAGAGTTCACTGGTGTACCGATACCTTAAAAGTGAGGAAAGTTGGAAAAGTGAATGGACGCGGTGGGGATCTGTAATAATTAAAACAACAGGTTTTTCCTGTTTTCAATTAAATTAATTTTTGTGTCACGAATCGGTTGCTTGACTTTAGGTCATCCTGTACATGTAGCTGAGCTCTTAGCACGCAAGCCTGGTTCGTCTGGACTCTGATTACTTTTGAATAGCGCCAGGTGTTAGTTGCTAATTATGTTTGCAAAAATGAAGTGGTCGTTCCCAAATATTTTATAACTTCAGCCGCGTTTTCAAGTGATGATCTACCCACTCATTTGACTTGAAACTTTACAAATTCTTCGTTCTGGCGACTGCCACGCACTCCACAGCCGGATCTCTGATTCTGCGCCAAGTTTGGTTTCATATTCAGGAGTCCCCGAGTAAAACACAGTCATTTTATCGAGTGTCTTGTGTTTGTTGATATGAGATGCTAGACAGGGGCCTCTGGAGAGCGAGACAGGAAGCAGAGGTCAACTGACCGAGGTCAGACGCCCCCTAGAACTTCCTGTAAGCCGTCGGTTTGTAACTCTGTAAGGGAGACAGGACACAGTTCTCTGCTTCGATCCATAGTCCTTACACTAAATAAATAAATACGTACATTTCATTGTCATGTTTACGAGAGTCCGAAGCCACATGAACCCAAGCTCCTTCCACTTCATTTCTTTAGTATCAATTTTAATATTATCCTCCCATCTACTCTTAGGTCTTCCAAGTGACCTCTTCCCTTTAGGTTTCCGATCACAACCCTGCTTACATTTTTCATCGCTCACACGCGTGCTACATGCCCTGTTTATCTCATCTTCCTTGATCTTCTTAACAGTTGTCTCCACCCTCCTGTGAAGTTCTTCATCTTAGGTCCAAATGCTCTACTCAGGACAGAGTTCTCTGTGATTTTCCGTGGTTTCTCAGCCACACAGAATTGTTGATACAGAATGGGGAGACATTTTATAAACAATTGAATCAGTCAGAGTTCTTCCGGATGAGTTGTTACCTTTTGATGCCAAATCGTGAGTTTTAAAAAAAATTGCCATTAAAATACTAGACATTACTTTGTTACGAGTAGAATGTGATGTCGCCCTCGAAGGCCGCGGGTTTGGTGCTTGGTTCCACAAGAACCGCCATTAATTAAAATGTTTTAGTAAAAAAGACGGGAAATAGCGAAGTGACATTCGGGGCTGGCGCACGTGTTACCCTGACGTCAGAGCGGCCCTTCTTTTAAACTTCCCCGAAAATAAACGACCTCAAAATTCAAACAGATCCCCATTTCGGGCCTGTGAAATGTAATCTCTCGTCGCTGTGTCTCGCCTCGAACTAATTACGACTGGAATGCATTTTCAGGTGGTAGAAATATGAGGACAACGGCAGCTTCTTCCTCGCTTTTAATTTATCTCCCGATCTAGGTCTCACTTCGCCCTGGGCAGTGTGCATCTGCGTGGTGTCTGGTTGAAGCCGCGTACGTCGTCTCCTGGTGCATCTGCGTGCTTCTTGCTTCCAGGAGGCAGACGGCTTTACCAGACAGCTCAGAAGACACGCGGATACCAACCCTTCCGCGGATGACACCGTTTCTTCTGGTATATTGTCAGTCAGAAACTGCCGTCAAACTTCCCCGTGGATTTTACACGTGTGTTCAGTGGAAGTGACGCATTTCTCTGGTCACGTGGTGGGACTACGGCCTCCGAAGAGAGGCGACGTCTTTGATTGTCGGGATAAACGGCGACTGTCGGTCTAGTTTCAAACCCAAGGAGAGAACAACTTAAATTAAGCATCTCAGACGTTGGTCTTTTGAGTTGGTGCGCCGTGTGGCACTTCGACTGTTTCCCACCGTTTCGTGGGAGCATTCCGCCTCCATCTTCAGGGCGACGAACTTGCGAGTAAGCTTCTTCACCGCTTGCCCTTGTTCAGGGCGTAAAGGCGGCTGGAGCTTAAACACGATAATTCGCTTCATGTGGTTCTGTCGTAGAGAATACCTTAGCGGTTGGCAACCCTGCTTCATATTCGTGACGTTCCGGCTTCAGATCTCGGAGACGGCCTTCCGTAGTTTTCCTCAGTCACCGGCGGGGAAAAGAAAACAAAGACTGTGCCTCTTATCAGACGAAGACTACACGAATCAACCTGTCGTTCTGCGCCATTGAAATCGTTAAATAAATATCCTCCGGGGCTCAGTGTACCCGAGTTCTTTTGAGACCGCGTGGGAATGTAAATCGGACAACACCGCGTGACGTGATAACGCGGGTGCATTCGGTTCTGGCTTATCAGTGGAACCATTTCCTATCAGCGGAGTTCCAACATCTCACGTTATAGCGTACTGAAGGCCGATACGAGCGTCAGCTGTAGAAACCCTGAAGCGACGAGGGGATAATATTAAAGTGGATATCATGTTCTGATTCACGAGGCAGGGACCAGTGGCGTTCCGTTCTTCACTCTGTCCATCGACGCCCTGTTTTCGGAGGTGCGTCTCCTGTTCATGTCTTTCTATTAAATGCTGTGCGTGCTACGTGCCCGCCCATCGCATTTGAATGCGCCGTGGCAGACTTCAGAAGTGAGCAGGTGGCACTGCCAGGCCTTGTCCGCGTTCCCAGCTGCGTCGCTCACGGAGAGAAGATTTCTTATTTAATTAACGAAGCGGTGGGATCACCCGGATAAACCATCGATTTCCTTTCCTACTCGACATTCGCGGTCGTCTCTGACCTTATATACCGCGTGTGACGCAAACAGCGTCATTAAATAGCCCAAGAGTAGCCGGGCGTTGCTTACAGTCGTTTAATGCATAAACAGATTACTCTTCCCTGCAACGGAAATGACTGAGAAATATGTGTGACGTCACATCCTTTTGGCGTTGTCAAGGGAAGTTTAGATTCGTAAGATTGTCACAAAGGGGTAACCAGTACGACTCTCACGGCTTATGCAAACCCATGACGAAGACCGGGTGGTCGCGATGTCTGCATAGTCCCAAATCGAGGCGTGTCAGCCACGTTAATCCGGCTAACACCTTGAAAGAAAGTCTCGGCTACGTACCGGTAATTTGCGATCTAACAGACGTTCAAGATGTTCGTCATTGGTACGTAGTTTTCTGCCCGGCTTTTCCCTCCCTGATGAAGGCAGCCTCCTCGTCCTCAAACCATTGCACGTCAACTTGTCCCAGCATTAACCTACAGATCCCGAGTTACGACGAAACGCGTACAAAGTCTGTGAACGCATAGGCTCTTCAACTACCCGCACGGCGCGTCGCATTGATACGGTAGCTGCAAGTGAGTGGCCGAAACGTCGCTGCCTACACGTGGCAGGTTAGGTTACAGGCCTATTTCCGTCCACCAAATTCCACAGAAAAGATTTCAAGAATATTAAAAGCGATTTGCGTCCGGTGAGGACTTGGGTGCTTTTTCGTGTCTACACTTTAAAGAATCTTATTCTTATTCTTCTTCCTGTTATTTACAGCCCAGAGTGGGACTTGGCCGCCTCCTTTCGGATATTTTCCCAGTCTTTGAAGTGTGCGTTTGTGAGTACTGAGTGACGAGTCCACTGTCTCCGCACAATTTCTACTCGATTCTGATTTTTGACTGCCAGAGCCATCTAGTAGACACTTCAAAGAAAATGTCAAGAAAATTAAAGAAAAGAATCCCACAGCTTCGTGTTTTGTCGATTCCTAATCGATTGCTCGCCTCGTCGTTTGAACTGACCGAACGTTTCATTAATGCAGCGTCCGCGTTTGAGTGCGGATAAGAAATTGTATTCAGACTCATTTGATGTTCGTCTGTTTCATGTCTTTGAAACTACGAGAGTTACACGGGGAATGATTCATAAAAACTGCACAGGAAGGTCCATTATATGTAAAAACCTAAACAAAAGCAAACAGACGAGCGTGTCTGGGGAGGGGGTGATGAGGGGGTACATAATAAATAACTTCGTAATTTCCTCCTCGGTGAAATGAAGGGGGAAGAGACGGGCAGATCGTGTAAACAATTTCAGTCGGAAAAAACTTGAATAAAAGAGATCATTCGGTAAATCTCGGCGCAGACGGGAGAATATTAGAACAGATCTGAGAGAATTTGGGTGCAGACCGGATAGGACAAAGTTCTGCTCTTATGAACGTGGTATTTTATTTAGTGTTCTGTCTGACGACAGGTCCATATGAACAGGATCCTTCCATCCTTTTCTCGGACTGGGACCTGTTCATATACGTTCTTGGCAGATGATCCAGAAGTGGTTTGCCATTGCCTTCTTCTGTGTGTGAATGGAGTAATTGTTGAGATGCCACGGAGGAAAACTCCGTGTTGCCTAGACCACGGCCTTGCCCAACACAAGTTATAAATTCGGGCACGGCCGGGAATCGAACCCGAGACCCCCAGGATTACAAGGCCAGCGTTCTAACCGCTAGTCCTCCGTGGCGCGTATGAACGTTGTAATGGCTCGAGGTTGACCAGCTGAGCGACTGTTCCTCAAAGTTAATACAGCGGTTGTTATAAACGGAACGTAGGCAGAAACAGAACCCGTCCACGGCTCGCCTGAGCGTTCCCAGGTCAACTCGCTCTACTGACTGACTAATTTCCCTTCAAAATGCTTGAACCCCCCCCCCCCCCGCCCCGTCACACATGATACATTGCACTTAAATCTTTTGTCTTATGCAAGCAAGCGAATCGCTTAGGGCGCGGTCTTTTATAATAGCTTTTATAGCAAATGATTTTCCGGGACGCAGCCTAGTGTAAAGGCATTGAAATAAATCCTGTCGCTGGCCGGAGTCGCCATAATTTGCCTGCTTGATTACTTTGTTTGCTGGGGGAAGCTCGGGGGCGGAAGGTATCAATAACGAGGCTTCTGGAGGCTTCCGCGGGCCTGACCTTTTGAACCTGAGCGTCACGGATCTTGACTTCTCTCTCACGACCAGCGGAGTAAAACTTTTTTCGAAATGGGATAATTGCAGATTCTCACTTTGTTCGTATGTTCTGTGAGCGGACGACAAGGGGCCAAAGCCTTCGGAACCGAATGGTCTGGCATTCGCGATAATTCGCTTGTTAATGGCGCACTGAAACAGGGCTGAAAAGATGTATTTAATACGCGGTCATGGGATCGAATACTTTACATTGTAAAAGAATTATTACACCTAACCCTTTGCTGTCTTGGTCGGACTGAGTTCCTCACTTGTTTTTACGTGATCTGGAGTCGAACTGAGGCTGTCGGCACATCATTCGAGCCTCCATTTCTAGCCTAGTTTTCCTGGTAAGACTTCGTGTGCCTGATAACAGCCAAAGGAGGCAGGAGAGAGCAGTCCTCTTATTCTGAAGCCAATGTTTGCCTTACGTCACAGAGCGAAGAAACGACCATCGTGTGTCGCTGTCGTATTTACTTGGAATAGAATTATTTTATATCTGATAAAGTTATAAAACAAATGTCCCATCTCCCTACTAGGAAATTATATTTTTTTAAATTATTTTTTGCCATTGAGCAATCCACCACTGACACTCGTCTTATCAAGCATTCTTTATGGGTAGTGACTTCTGTTTCACTTTCCTGGTCTTGAACTTGGTCTTGAACTTTCGAAAACAATTAGCGCGAAAGGAAGCCTAGCTCTGAGAATATGAAATCCAATGCTCATACATCGTATATCTGCGTGCAGTAGGAGATGTTAGACGTCGCCGAAGTCTTATGAATCTCACTAGCGACAGTGGGACAGCCCGTGAAAAATATTTCACACGGTCAATATTCAAATAAGAGGATCTGCTATCCTCTCAGAACATATTCTCACCATATTTAGCAAGTTCATTCGGTTTTATGCAAGTTAGAAAGAGTTCATAATAGTACTTGAATGTATACAGCTTAATGGAATTTAAATAGTCCAGCAGAGGGCCGTAGTGATATTTAAAAAGGACCGCAAAAGCTGAGTTCTTTATTTCCCCAAAGTCTGATCAAAAAATTCATGTGAAAACCGAATTGCAAATGGCGCTAGTGTCGCTCTCACCTCACAAGTGTGATTGCCCGCCATGTTGTTATTACTAATTAAAGGTGCGATGTAGTATAGTCCCCAATTGAATGACGTCCATACCAAATTTCATCCAAATCCGTTCAGTGGTTATCGAGTTAAATCATGTGGACGGACAGACACGACAAATAACACATAACGAAAGCGTTGATGAGATTTAAGGTTTTCATGCCAAATTATTGTGTTTACAGTGCGTTATTCATTCGGGTCTTAGAACTTGGCCCCGCCGCCTAAGTGTTTCTCATGGGGCTCTGTCATACGCCGGTTTCAAGAAAGCCCGAGGCCCGCTGATCACGTATTTCATGAAGAACCTCATTTTGCGATAAGGAAGTATCCAAAATTGTAAGTGGCATCTCTGGTTTGCTTCTGACTGGGAGACTTGATTGCTCACTGCACAAGGAATAACAGCGGAAGACAAGATGGCGGCTGAGCGCTCCAGTCAGTAGTGCCTGCGGAAGACAGCGAGAACGTAAAAAAAGACGAGAAAGTTAAGAAACCGAATTTACTTGAACTGGACATAAAAACTTTTTCAAAGACGAGCGAACGAATGTACATTATCAGGAGTTCGCCTTCACGTATTATATAATGGTGATAATTAATTTTGGCTTTTTATACAATTAAAAAAAGAGAAGTGGCTGGGGGTAGGGGAAGATTTGCAGTCACAAAGTAGCGTCAATGGAGAGTACAGTACGTGTAAAGAAACAGTAGACCGCAAGAAATTCGCTTATGTCTTAAATCTTCAGAACGAGTCGCGGGCACGTACAATTATTTAACGAACTCTATTATATTATTTCAGTTTGATAAACATGGCGTCGGTGCGAAGTCCGAGGCACTAGGAACTGAGCTCGTTTAAGTAAGCATCGCGACTCATAATTAATCTGCGACAAGTACATCTAATTTCTTTAGCATCATTTATTACGAGTTCTTTAAACGGCCTCAATTGTGATCAAGGCGTGGCTAATGATTTAGTAGTCGTAGCCCTACTCAGCGGTAAGCAGATATAAAGAGGTCGATTTTTAACTGCTTTAAATATCTGTCCACGTGTCTTTGTCCGTGGTTGAGAAGACCATTGGTCACTGTCCCAGGTCAGTGTTTAGTCCGGGGTGTGTGTCCTCCTCGTACAAATGGGGCAGACGTCTAGTATAATAGGTGTTTCGACTGGTTGAATAGGCTCGCCACGTGTGCAAAAGACATCTGAAGGAAACAGCGCGGCTGTAGTTATGTTGGTCACGTGGCTTCTCGAAGCCCTGCTTAGTGAACGGCGAAGATATAAAACACGCATCTGAATATCGTCGTCGGAAAACCAACCGCGAATCAAGGAGTGCGCTTCAGGTTGAATGTGGGGTGTGACTGGAGAAAATAACGTCAGAGGGAACGGGAAAATACGAATTGTGGCCGTGTTCGTCCAATCGTCTGGCACCCTCGACGTGTACCTGACAATCGGCCCTTGTGTCCAGGGCGTCTCCTGGTTCCCTGCGATGAAGCACCGTTTGCTCCGTTTTAACTTTCGTGAGGCGCTTCGGCCCTGAAGACGGAAGCAGCATGATCCTCAGAAACATCGGAGCCATTTTCACGAACGAGTCCACACGGCGTTTGACCTAAAAGACGTGAGAACCTGAAGAAATCTATTTGTACCGTCTCCACTGCTAATATGACTTCCTTGTGGGATATTTCTGAGGATAATATTAAAGTTATCTTAAAAGATGAGAAATTGTGAACTGGATTCGTTTACCTAGGGACACTGTCGGGCTGACGTTAACGATTGTGAATTTATTTACCAACCAGCGATTACTCGTCTCGCCCCGTGGCTAACAGCGGCTAATTTACAGTTCATAACAGCTGTTTCAGGACTCGTCTTTACAGTGTTTCTCTCAGTATTCGTAAGTCTTTCGCTCTCCGAGTTGAGTGACGTTTTCCGTTTGCGTGGTTCGTCTGTGACTCGCGACAGATCCATGTGCGTTTTCGCTGTGCTAACCTCCTCCGGTGATTTTTCCACGCGATGGGCTTGTTGTACCTACCAGAAGTCAACTTCCTTCTGCGGATGACGGCGGGGGGGGGGGGGGGGACGCCAAATTTCCTTTTCGCCAGAAGAGTCCATTAGCGGGCGAAGTCCCCCCGGGACCGCAACCGGCTGACTAATGAGGGCAGTGTGGACACAGGGCGATGGGATTTCAGCAAACAGCGCCTGCCCGGAAGTTGGCACTGCGATTTGATTGGATTGCTCGCGTGTGTGGACACAAGACCTCGGTCCTCAGTGAAACAACGCTTCCTAGCGGTTGAATACGGTAATAATATCCCTCACAAAACACAAGAGGACGCTGTCCGTCCGCCTTCGTCTTCAGTTGCGTCCGATAGACCGAGTTGTACCCGGATCGGTTTAATAAATGTTCGTGGCGCGAACTGCCATCTGATCTGCCCTGATCTTCTGAATAATGAATCGTGGATCAAAGTTAGAAAGTGGCAGATTCCGTGGGCTGCATCAACCGGAGATCCCAACACAAAAACCTCTCAGTCTGAATAAAAGTAAAACCTACTTTGTATTTGCCCGGCCCCAACAAAGCTTAAGAAAGTCGTTAATAAAGCTTAGCGTCTCAGGGGGTGGGTGGACAAGCCGACCAGGTCGCACTCAGTCACACCCAGCCTCCGGTGGCAGAGCGAGACACTCACTCGGCTTGACCCAGTGACATACTGCTCCATTTCGCTGCAGACGTACGTACGTCGTCACTTGAGGGATTCCGACCTGGCGTCTCGAAAATTACCGCTGTTATGACGACGTCGTCCGCCGAGCCAAATATTACCTCCGATACAAATTGACACCTGTCACCCGATTGGCTAGACATTCCCGTCGTCAGATGACGCCTACTGAACCAGTTATTTCGCTTTAAAAAAATCGATGTTCGAAACTCAATATGCGTTGTTCTAATTCGTAAAAGGGGGTTAATACGCCGTTTGCCCCTGAATTATTGAAAACGTCTTCGGGGGTATCCAAGGGCTGGGGAATCTGTTCCCTATTGTTTGTACGCAGACATCCTGCAAGTTGGCTTGGCGTCACGTGACAAAGTGAGTTCCACTAAGCGATTGGCACTTACCAGTCTGAATGAAAGTACGAAAGATGTCGGGTACTGCAGCGAGTGAGGATAGACCAAACGCATTTTAAAGCTTCATTTGTTCTTTTCATGTAATTAGCGGAGCAGCCGTGGTTTAGCGTCTCGAATTCAAGATCGAACACAGCAGTGACCCTCGCATATTGAATCTGCACGGAAATCCATTATTCACGCAACATTTTACAGTGAACCATTTACATGAAAGTGGATTGCGAACCACACTTTGCAAATCACTCCCCTTGTTTGAGCCATCAGGTTTCAGACCCAAATAAAATTATTCATTTTTTATTTAAACCCAGAAATGTTTCAGAAAAAAATTGTTTTCATTTTTTATCTGAGGTTTTCGCGGCGGCTAGACAGTCATCGACCTGATGATGGAGGCAGCAGGTACCTCCTGAACGTCGGTAAACGTTTACCAGAGTTCACGGCACTACAACCGATAAGGCTGCCATCTGTCGTTCGTAGATTGCATTCTCTGTTCTCTTTTTTGGACAATCTTTGATGCCAGAATGTCGTAATATTTCTGACATATTTGTTACGAATTACGAAATAATTTAAACTGGTTGCGTTCCGATGACGTCGTCACTTCAGGGCGAAATGCCGTCAGTCAAATGGCCAGAAGGGGAACAGAAATCTCGTTTTGTGTTTGGACTCGCGTTTTTACAAAATTGCCCGCCTGGTAACAGCTGCGCTGGAAGCAGCCTTGGGGGGGGCCCACGCACGAAGGGATTTCCGCCCACAGACTCCCCATATAAGCAACGAAACGTTAATAAATCGACTGCGGCCTGTCAGGTTTCAACTTCCTCTAATGCTCCACAAGAACAGATAGAATAAAAAGGTATAAAGAGAGAAATTAATATTTCAAAAGAAAATAATCGAGTCAGAAGTGTGTTGTGTGCTCAAGGTTCTACGTCTCTGTCTCCCACGCGAGACGGGCAGGGCAGCCAACCGGTCGCTCACTCCGCGACGAAGCCAAAAGCCAGCCATCTCGTACCTCAGCGCGTGAATGAATGAATTCGTGTCTTAGCCTCCGCGACAGTCACGGACTGAACCAGCTCTAGACGTATCGTAATTAAAATCTACGATTTACGTTTTTCACATTCAGACTTTCAAAAGATTATTATTTCTGAAATACTTCATTCTTTGCTTGGGTATATTTTCTCTCCGTGAGCTAAATCAGTTGGCATTAATGACGCTCTTTGAATGTCAATTGTTGAAGACGCAGAGAATTATTGTAGCTTTAGTGTGCCAAGTAACCACTTCATCTCAGCGGCAGCAGCTCTGCCCAGCTGTCATACATAACCTGTAATGGCGCAAGACAATTTATGCAGTAATCAAGCTGCTTCATACAAGTATTTAAAGTTATTTGTGCCATTAAAATCTTTAAATAAATTAATTTTAAAATAGAAGAGTGTGTTGTAGTTGTTCACGGCGGAAAGAATTTTGATATTTGGTCTTGCAGATAAAATCCGAACGATCACAACCCAGACAATTTAAAACGCAATTTCTAAGGGACTTGCAAATAATAAATATGAATTTGGGGGGAAAATATCGGATTATTTATGGGTTTGTATAGTTGATGTAGCAATCAGCTGACGCAAGGACCCGAGAAAATATAATATAGAAGTGGACATGTCGGAAGGCCCTAATACGAGATAAATGAATTTATTTTTAAAAAATATTTTAAGGCTCTGAATATGATTAAATATATTCGGAGTTTTATCCGGTAATGTTATGAACGTTATGAAATAACTACTGGCACATTTACGCTCATGAATAATGCACCTCAGAACTCCTTTGTTACTCTTGAGAAGGATGTGCGACATTTATTTGCGTCTGATTACATAATTCGCTTCAAAATACATTATTAGGTGGGCGGACGACGTGGAGCCCAGAACACTGCGCATGGTTGCCAACATGAAAAAGACGACACGAGACAAATAATGAATATTAAATGTTGATCCGCGTATAATTGTATATTAACGAAACTGATTAGACGGTTAATTCCCGCTAATGGTAATTTATCAAGCTGTGTTTACTTATATATATGGCTTATAAGTTATTTTAATGGTTAAGCTTAAAAACACTTCAATTGGTCTCAGAGGATGATGATGGTTAATTGAAGACAGACGTAGTTGCGACAAAATAAATATATAATATTTTATTATTATAGACGGTAACTTAAAATACATAATTTTAATAACATTTCTTTATATTCCACAATTTATGTAGTCAAACTTCATGCCAGTCCGCGTTTCGACTCTGTGCTTTTCGTAATTGCGTTGGTCGTGAAGTTGGAGTTCCACGATCTGTTTATCTGGGCGTCGGATCGAATTCATCGCGTTCAAGATTCGGCCAGTTGGTTCCCACCAGACGTGGTGTTAAAGAGAAAAAATTAATATATTTTTATTTTTAGAATTTATATCGACTGGAATACAAATCAGCCGCGTGTCTCAGTTGTGGTTTGACAGAAATTTGAAAATGTTTTAAGGCTCACCTCACCGTCAGGTTATTTGACTTCTGATTATCTTCACAGAGTCCGTGTTCTGTAAAGATCCACACGCAAAAAAAAAAAAAAAAAAAAAAAAAAAATCCATCGGTGCATCGTTTAGCGACCGTCTCCGGTCGTTGATTGCCCCTCGAGAAACCAAAACATGCAAACCTGCAATTCTGTCTTCCGGTACAGAGATGCAATTTGCCTTACAAAAAGAGGCTCGTCCTCTTCGACATAATTTGGACAAATACGGAACTCGTCCTCCTCACTGTTCGCCTTGTATGCCAAGCTGTGGAACAGCTGAAGTACACAGAACGAAATAATTTTAAACTTGCGAGCCAAATGCAGCTACGAAGAATTTCGCTGCCAGACAGATTTCAGTTGTCGTAGTTCATTGTTTTGCTTTTGGAGGAGCCACGTCAATGTAACATAACTAACGTCAAAATATGAATCGCGGCTTCCGGACTGCGACGTTGAGTAGTCTTTTATGTGTTCCGGAGGAACGCAGGGCTGAACGGCCTCAGAATTCGGAACACACGATCAAGTCACTGAATTTTGTTACCACACAGAACCCTCACTCCTTTGTTACAGTTTCTGTGTCCCTCTAAAGTGTGACCGCGTTCACCAAATAAACAGTTTTAGGCCGTCAAGGGGCCCAGACGCGTCCTTAGTCATTTGTGTGTTGTAAAGGAGTCCTCTGCGTCCGAACCAAGGTTTCGTCTTTCTTCACACCGCGTGCCCTGACCGAAGATTTGCCACCTACACACCGCGTCCTGACCATGCCTTTGTGTTCGGCGGAATTGTTTGTCCGAAAGCAGTCTTGTCCGTCTTCATAAAACGTACGCTTCCGGAACTACTGTCCTTCGTGCACTCTGTGCAGTTATCACAGACAACTGAGGTTGTACCCCAGCATGGAGGCTTATTTCGAAAATTGCTTTTCAAATTACAAACACAGTTTACGCTCTCTGACAAGGACTCGAGATGCATTGCCCCGCTGCAGAGAATCAGGTGTTCCTCTCACTTCGCTCACAAAAAACACAGCGCTCAAGATGTCTTCAGAATAAAACACAGTGGAGATGAAGAAGACGTGATTTGCAATTAGCGATAAAACAGAGAGCAAATGCTCCCTGGTCAGGCCATTCGACGGCTGGACGCATGGGGAAGTCCGCACTTCGTCGACGCGGGGCTATCACAGTCCAGTCAGGGCAGGGAAGTTCACACGGCGATGTGGCGCTTCATGTGGAGGGCCAGGTGGTCGGAGCGCGAGAACGCCCTCTCGCAGAGGCGGCACTGGAACGGGCGGTCGCCGGTGTGCTTGCGGTAGTGGCGAGTCAGCTCGTCCGAGCGCGCGAACTTCCAACCGCAGCCCTTCCAGCTGCACTGGTACGGCTTCTCGCCCGTGTGCGTGCGGAGGTGAGCCTTGAGGTGCGACGACTTGGTGTACGTCTTGGTGCACCCCGCGTATGTGCACGTGTGCGTCGTCACCTTCTTGCGCCCCCACCGTCTTCGCCCTCGCTTCGTCTTTGGAGGCGGCTGTCCTTGTTGATCGCCCGGAAGGAAGGCGGAGGGCGACGCGGTGTGCAGGTGGTGCGGATGGTGTCGGAGGTTGGCAAGGTGTGGCGATGCGGGTGGCGTCATCACCCTGATGTTGGAGAAATGGTGGTGGTGGTGATGGGAGAGGCGTTGCGACACGGGGAACTGATGGTGCATCATGTCGGGGGAATGGTGATGGTGATGGTGATGCTGCATCGCGTGGTTCGGGCTCGGGGCTCCAGGCGGTAGGAACTGGTTGTGTCTGATGACCGGTAGGTGAGTGTCGGGGCTCGCGGGCGGCGACACGTGGCTGAACGGCGTCTGCACGATCGTCATGGTGCCGTTGTATCCGTCCGAGTGGGGAGCCTGCGCCTGGTAACTCGTGTAGCTGCCGCCTTGCAGTCCCAGGTAGGAGGACGGCATGCCGTACGCGCCGTATGCAGACTCCGACTGTCCCGATGGTTCGCTCTTTATCGGGAGGTGCGGGTGGTAGTTGCCGTACTCCTGGTACTCGCCGCTGCTGTTAATGGGAGCGGGGGGCGGGGCCGACGGTACCGGGGGCGGCGGGGCTCCGGAATTACAGTAGTTTTGACCCTCGCCGAGCAACACGCTCTCTATGTCCTGCCACATCTGGAATCAGACACGCGCAGAATTACTTCTGTAGCCCGTCTGACGGCAACGAGGTGCCACTGTGTTAAGGTAACAAGTCCAGGAAGGCAAGCAGAGGTTTACTGGTGCGTTTTGTACAGAAGCACAATCCGAAAGACTCTGGAAAATTGGTGATTGTCTCTTGTTTCACTGAATCGTGTAATAATGTTCAACTGTCGTATAAAAGGAAGCTGTGAGCGCAAATGTGGAACAACTCCACGAAAGAAAATGCACAAGAGTTTGGCCCAAGTTTGCGCTCAAACTTCTTTTTTTTATTTTAGATGGAGTCCTCGGCTGAACGACACGAAACGCGGGTTCTGCGGAGGTTGGTCGACGTTTGCACTCTTTGCTTCGCTGAATTTGTGTGTTTTCTACTTACAATCCCGACGTTCGGGCCCGTTTCTCCGATCGTAAAGCAACCAGTAATGGATTCCATGTCTTAACATACATTCTGTAATGATTAAACGGAACAAAATTATTCACATTATAACAGCAATAACAAGGCATAATCACATAAAGATAAAAGAATTAGAAACGCGGATAATCCACAATTATTTAAACCCAGTGGTCGGTAGTTCTCACGTGAGATCATTTCGTTCAGTCGAGGTCTCCAAGCATAACAACCAGAGAGAAAGTTACTTCGGCGGTGATACACAACAGATTCGGCTTTGTACTAGTGCACATGCACGATGAAAATGCCACGTGGTGATAATGACCGCGTGCTATTTTGCTTTTTCCGAATGCGACAAACACCTTCGCCCCCCAGCGCCGCTCGCGATGAAGCCACGCAGCCCGCAAAACAGTAGTCTGACCCACATAAAGAGGGTCTTGTGTCACCCGAGAGATTCAAGAGCCCCCAGAGGCGAGTGAAACTTATTCCGCTGCACAGCGCTACCTGGAATATCCGCGATTCATATCTGAAGTTTGCATTAAAATAACAACGCGTACGTGTTTCCTTCTTATCACGGGTCTGGGTTGTAGTCAAAAGTGCCGTGAGAGTGGGTAAATAAAGACTATCAGCGCCTTATCAGTGCCATCCTTCTGAGAACGAGGCGAATGTGGGGAGGAATCCGGTCAGCTGAGAGATTTCCGTGCCCTCGGCACTGCGACGCACAAGTCCAAGGGCGCGCTGAGCTGTGTCCTGGAGGGAAATCGATCTCATGGCAGGACAAGATAAACCGCGATTTTGAGGCATTGTTTCTGTTGAAACGGCGAACTGTATCCGGAAATAATATTTCTTTTTTTAGAATTATATGAGAAAAAACAAGTGTTCAGATTGCTTAGTCAAAAGTTTTATCTTCGGAGAGTAAATTATCTCTCACTTAGAATAAATAACAACTGCCTGACTCTTAAGGAAACCACATGGTGGGTAAATTTCGTAATAGAATATCCCCCGACAGCCCCCACAAAATTTCCCTATTGACTCATCTACTTTACAGCTTAAGAAAATGTGTCACTCTTCAGAGATGTAAAATTTTGGACCTAATAAAATAGGGGGTGACCGGAGGATGGAGAAAATTCCGTCATGAGAAGCTTATTATTTTGTATTCTTATCGTAGGCGTACAGATAAAATTCAACACGATGTGGAAATGTAGCACAAATTGTAGATATGAAGAATGCAGACAAGATTTAGGTCGGAAAACGTGAGGCAGTGTTTCTGAGACGTGTCGTTCTGCGAGAACGCGCTACGCCAACAGCTCCAAGTTAGGAATCACTCTGACAGGAATTTCCTTATTGCCTTCAAAACTACGTAACAAAATCCTTTGAAAATCTCACAGGAATAGATTCATTCACGTTCAGATCTTGAACTAACTCCCTCGGGCCAGAAGGTCCTGATGCTTCAACTAGGGCGACCTTGTGTAAGTCAGCTGGAAGATTCAAAAACTTGAAAGGATTGGCCGAACGCGCCGATCAGGACTCGCTGTGTTGGTTAGCCTCCGCTCGGCTGATGCGATCTGTAGTCTGCAGGCGCGCGGAGTTGCGCCCGCAGACAGGAAGACTCCTTCCTGGCCGTGTCAGACCCCGGCGTTGTTCCCGCGGAGCCTCCGTGTCTGCCCCGGCACGTAAGGTACGTGCACAGACCGCGTATTTGAACCCCGCGCGTTTCCTGTCGTCTCCAGGAATATAATACTGTGTTCACTGCCTAAATATTTATATCTGTGGAAAGAATACGTTTGGAGGTTTAATTTTTAATAACTACCGTGTACTTTATACGACCTGGCGGGACGGCAGTGGGGACATCTGTTAGGGGTCGCCGCGTCTTGTAGCCCAATTCGTTGCCACAATCCCGGGAAGGCGAGGAGGATTAGCTCGCTCCTGTGCTGAACCGGAAAGTCTGAAGATGACTTAATTTCGTCCTGGTCCTGGACACGAAATGTCGCCACCGTCGTAACATAAATTTGGGTTTTTCTGTCTGCCTGCAAATTTGTTGTACGCGTCGTACCTGTGCTTACAGTTCTTCGGACAATCGAAATCCTCAGGAGCTGCTGCTTTCTGAAGCTCGACCGAACTATTGCTGAATATTTCGTTGTTTTCCTCAGCTACACTAAAGGAATTATTCAAGGACAGTTTACTTCCTCCGCTGTTCCAAACATTGTAGCAGATACAGCGTCATTAAATAACTTAACCTCCGAATAGCGTCCTGTTTAATTAAAAAAAATTTTAAATACGATATCGGGGTTCCTCACGAAGAACTTATCACAAATGTACAGGACACAGAATAACACATAATAGTTTACTGATGTGCCGCAAGTTCATGTGTTTGTATCACATGCATTCCACAACCATTTTAATGTCTGGCCAATGTTCACACTCCCACGTTCAGATAACAATTCCTTTATTTAAAGAAAACTTTCTGAATGTCTAGCTTGAAGTACATTAAATTTCACCGACAAACCTGAGCGTATACCTCACATAATAGCCACGGTGGTCTAGCGGTTAGAACGCTGGCCTTGTAATCCTGGGGTCTCGGGTTCGATTCCCGGCGGTGCCCGAATTTATAACTTGTGTTGGGCAAGGCCGTGTGGTCTAGGCAACACGGAGTTTTCCTCCGTGGCATCCCAACAATTACTCCATTCACACACAGAAGAAGGCAATGGCAAACCACTTCTGGATCATCTGCCAAGAACGTATATGAACAGGTCCCAGTCCAAGAAAAGGATGGAAGGATCCTGTTCATATGGACCTGTCGTCAGACAGAACACTAAATAAAAATATACCTCTCATACCAAATTTCATATAAATTCGTTAGACAGTGTTGCAGATTAAGCGGTCAGGGCCACAAGGTCAGTTGGTGACGTGGATCTTCCGTCCGTCATGGGATATTGGCCATTGCACTGTCTTCCACTTACGCGTTAGTGTCCAATGACATTCCGTGCCAGGAGAGAAACTCCACGGATGTTTTCCGAGACACTTCAGTCCTCCGTTACCACACTCACGCACAAGTGACTGACTGACTGACTGACTGACGCCGAACGCTGGGCCGTGTCCCTTCGCAAACCCAATTCTGATCTCCCCGATACCTCGGGCGTCTGCCCCGCTGAAGCCGGCCCACGTACGGGTCCCGCGGTTAATTCACAGCCGACTGCGACACTCCGTCGTTTAGACAAGCTCTGGGCCGACTTCGCAAATAAACTCATGCCCCCTTGTTGTGTGGTTCAGTCGCCGAGAACCGGCGGTTGGTGACGGGAGACATTTTGACGTGAATTTTCCTGCACACAAATGTTCCGTCCCCAGAAGCGTGTAATTCCTATCCGGTTACAAATCTCCGTGTCTCCCGCAAGAATTGACACGCGAATTTCTTCCAGCAGAGACTCTTACGTGTTGTCGCGGCAACTGCTGACCTAACCTAACCTGTAACCGCCTCTTCGTCTGGCTTCCCCTGCTCTGAGTCGTCACTGAGAACACTCTGACGATGGCAGTTCGCGGAGCATTGCGTTCGGTGAGAAACATCTGAGACAAATCGTTCAACGTTTACTCTGCAACATTTGAGTTTTTCTGACTGCCCTCGATCCAGAGAACCAAGTCCTCTTAAATAATCGATCTAGAGTATCGAAGTTATCAGCATTTGCCTTCCATTTCATTGGTGCAATGCTGTTTGTTATTCAATCTCCGCTTTATTTACGACATTATTATTCTGAGTCGGATTGAAGCATCCTTTTCCTCGCCTTCAGAGACTCTTCTGTCTTCCTATTGTGTACGTTCTTGCACATCGTCGAGGATGTACCTTAAGCCGTTGTTCCTGTTCATTTCAGTGACTTACGTCCCTCATTTACTGTATTTTTGCCCGGAGTATTGAATTTTGAACTTCAGGCGTCAGAATTTCCGTCGAACGCGAATATAATGCTCCTGGTAAGTGGTAAATGCAGACGTGGGCCATCGCTTCGCGCACCCTGCACGCATCGCCGTTGCATTGGGATGCCGCACACACGCACTCCGCGATATTATCGGCCGATTTGCAATTAAAACGACGTGGCCGTCAGCGCTGTTTCCGTCTCACTTGAACGTGCTCGAGGATGACGTCAGTGCAAGGCAGGCGATGCGTAGTGACCAGCAAAATACATTAATTCGCTTCATTCGGATTTTGAATCCCTCTTCTGTCTTGTTCCTCTCCTTCGTCCTCATGTCTTGATGTGTCTGGAATTATCGAGTTTTGTCAGTGATGGCTTTGCGTTACGCACAGCGTACGTGACCTGCTGTGGGAACAATGCGTGCAGTCCGTCCATGGCAGAACGTGCCTTGTGCCCCGGAGTGCGTCAGACCGAGCTCCGAGTCCTCTTACGTTTCCACTGGCAGAAACCGCAATACGGAGATAATTGAATTGAATAATTGGTACTCCAGAAGAATCTTTCTGGAGTCAGCGAATGTCTTAAGCAACGACACATTCTCTCGGCAGACATCTGAAACGGAGAAAAGCTCCTACAGCTCGGGAAAAGGTTCATCAAAGGAAATCTTGGTCCTGGGAAGGCGTTCTTTGAGTCGAGATTTGAAGCCGGGGCCTCCGGAAGCAAGGACTACGACGTCCGGTTGATGACAACAGTGAAGTATAGACGCACGGGGGCCCAGATTCGGTCCTGGAAAGTCACGGTTTGTTCACGTATCCCGAGGCCCGTCCCAGAACGAAAGTTGTACCTCGGAGGCCGAGTCCTAGGCCGCCGACTGAACTCCTCCAGAGGCAGTGGGAAGAGCCCCGAACCCGCTGACACGTTCCTCGTCACCCTCGGTCCCCGTAAATCCTTTGCGGTCCCTTTTAAATACCATTAAGCTGTATAAATTCAACTACTATTATGAACTGGTTTGAATTTATTTTATAACTTGCATTAAATGTGTGGAACTCTGCGTCCTGTCGTCCGAATGATGTGATTTTGGCGACGTCTAACATCTCCTACTGCACGCAGATATACGATGTATAAGCATTGGATTTCTTAGTATCAGAGCTAGGCTTCCTTTCGCGCTAATTCTTTTCGAAAGTTCAAGACCAAGTTCAAGACCAGGAAAGTGAAACAGAAGTCACTACCCATAAAGAATGCTTGATAAGACGACGAATGAATACTCTCATGTCAGTGGTGGATTGCTCAATGGTAAAATAGAATTTAAAAAAATATAATTTCCTAGTAGGAAGATGGGACATTTGTTTTATAACTTTATCAGATTTAAAATAATTCTATTCCAAGTAAATACGACAGCCACACACACGATGGTGTTCCTTCGCTCTGTGACGTAAGGCAAACATTGGCTTCAGAATAAGAGGACTGCTCTCTCCTGCCTCCTTTCGCTGTTATCAGGCACACGAAGTCTTACCAGGAAAACTAGGCTAGAAATGGGGCAAGGAAGAAGGCTCGAATGATGTGCCGACAGCCTCAGTTCGACTCCAGATCACGTAAAAACAAGTGAGGAACTCAGTCCGACATAGGACGACAAAGGATCAAACCACGTCGACTGATACACCCCTCCCACCCTCTTGAACCGCTCTTGCCAACGACACGCGGTGATAAAAAGTTCTTCAGAGACGTTTTCCTGTGAAGCCTACTGAAGAGAAAGGATGCCACGAACAAGCCTCGCACCATCCACAACCTCAAAGAGAAATTAGCCCTGAAGATGGAGACAACATGTGACAGCGAAACGGCGTCACGGAGAACATACTTGAAATACAAGGCCGCCTAACGCTTCATGGCTTGATTTTTGATCACTAGGATAAATTTAATAAGTTATAATTTGATGTTCAGGTTATAGTGAGCTGACAAAGACGAGACACTCGAGAAATATTTTAATGTGCAGTTTTGCCTTCAGCGCAAAATTACCTGGAAATCTGTCGAACATGAAACATTGAGCTGTACAGCACAGCGAAACTCCCTGACAGTTTCTGGGAGTTATCCGCGCAATTTGACTCGACGAAGTTCCACCGCCATTTACCTGGACAGCGAAGTAACCGATACTCTGACGGTCGGTAACTTATTCAGTAATCAGTGCGAGGTTTTACTCGAGACATACGCGGCGACACTGAAGTTTCTTCGCAGAAAGTCTGTAGACGCGATCCGTCTTCGAAGCGAACGGTTTCAATTACTTTCTAACTTGATTCACGTTGCAAAGAGTGTCTGGGTCTGGTCGATGTTCACCAACGTTTCTGAGGTCATATGCCTACGTCATCAGGGCGTCACATTCATCGCCCTGATGACGGAGGCAGTATGACCTCTGAAACGTTGGTAAACATCGACCAGACTACACAGCGCAACAACCCAGAAGACAGAAATCTTCATACTCTGATGACGGAGGCAGTATGACCTCTGAAACGTTGGTTAACATCGACCAGACTACACAGCGCAACAACCCAGAAGACAGAAATCTTCATAGCGTAGATAACTTAGAAAGAATCGCCCTGATGACGGAGGCAGTATGACCTCTGAAACGTTGGTTAACATCGACCAGACTACACAGCACAACAACCCAGAAGACAGAAATCTTCATACTCATAGCCCTGATGATGGAGGCAGTATGACCTCTGAAACGTTGGTTAACATCGACCAGACTACACAGCACAACAACCCAGAAGACAGAAATCTTCATACTCTGATGACGGAGGCAGTATGACCTCTGAAACGTTGGTTAACATCGACCAGACTACACAGCACAACAACCCAGAAGACAGAAATCTTCATACTCTGATGACGGAGGCAGTATGACCTCTGAAACGTTGGTTAACATCGACCAGACTACACAGCACAACAACCCAGAAGACAGAAATCTTCATACTCTGATGACGGAGGCAGTATGACCTCTGAAACGTTGGTTAACATCGACCAGACTACACAGCACAACAACCCAGAAGACAGAAATCTTCATACTCATAGCCCTGATGATGGAGGCAGTATGACCTCTGAAACGTTGGTTAACATCGACCAGACTACACAGCACAACAACCCAGAAGACAGAAATCTTCATACTCTGATGACGGAGGCAGTATGACCTCTGAAACGTTGGTTAACATCGACCAGACTACACAGCACAACAACCCAGAAGACAGAAATCTTCATACTCTGATGACGGAGGCAGTATGACCTCTGAAACGTTGGTTAACATCGACCAGACTACACAGCACAACAACCCAGAAGACAGAAATCTTCATACTCATAGCCCTGATGATGGAGGCAGTATGACCTCTGAAACGTTGGTTAACATCGACCAGACTACACAGCACAACAACCCAGAAGACAGAAATCTTCATACTCTGATGACGGAGGCAGTATGACCTCTGAAACGTTGGTTAACATCGACCAGACTACACAGCACAACAACCCAGAAGACAGAAATCTTCATACTCTGATGACGGAGGCAGTATGACCTCTGAAACGTTGGTTAACATCGACCAGACTACACAGCACAACAACCCAGAAGACAGAAATCTTCATACTCTGATGACGGAGGCAGTATGACCTCTGAAACGTTGGTTAACATCGACCAGACTACACAGCGCAACAACCCAGAAGACAGAAATCTTCATACTCTGATGACGGAGGCAGTATGACCTCTGAAACGTTGGTTAACATCGACCAGACTACACAGCACAACAACCCAGAAGACAGAAATCTTCATACTCATAGCCCTGATGATGGAGGCAGTATGACCTCTGAAACGTTGGTTAACATCGACCAGACTACACAGCGCAACAACCCAGAAGACAGAAATCTTCATACTCTGATGACGGAGGCAGTATGACCTCTGAAACGTTGGTTAACATCGACCAGACTACACAGCACAACAACCCAGAAGACAGAAATCTTCATACTCATAGCCCTGATGATGGAGGCAGTATGACCTCTGAAACGTTGGTTAACATCGACCAGACTACACAGCACAACAACCCAGAAGACAGAAATCTTCATACTCTGATGACGGAGGCAGTATGACCTCTGAAACGTTGGTTAACATCGACCAGACTACACAGCACAACAACCCAGAAGACAGAAATCTTCATACTCTGATGACGGAGGCAGTATGACCTCTGAAACGTTGGTTAACATCGACCAGACTACACAGCACAACAACCCAGAAGACAGAAATCTTCATACTCATAGCCCTGATGATGGAGGCAGTATGACCTCTGAAACGTTGGTTAACATCGACCAGACTACACAGCACAACAACCCAGAAGACAGAAATCTTCATACTCTGATAACGGAGGCAGTATGACCTCTGAAATGTTGGTTAACATCGACCAGACTACACAGCACAACAACCCAGAAGACAGAAATCTTCATACTCTGATGACGGAGGCAGTATGACCTCTGAAACGTTGGTTAACATCGACCAGACTACACAGCACAACAACCCAGAAGACAGAAATCTTCATACTCTGATGACGGAGGCAGTATGACCTCTGAAACGTTGGTTAACATCGACCAGACTACACAGCGCAACAACCCAGAAGACAGAAATCTTCATACTCTGATGACGGAGGCAGTATGACCTCTGAAACGTTGGTTAACATCGACCAGACTACACAGCACAACAACCCAGAAGACAGAAATCTTCATACTCTGATAACGGAGGCAGTATGACCTCTGAAATGTTGGTTAACATCGACCAGACTACACAGCACAACAACCCAGAAGACAGAAATCTTCATACTCTGATGACGGAGGCAGTATGACCTCTGAAACGTTGGTTAACATCGACCAGACTACACAGCACAACAACCCAGAAGACAGAAATCTTCATACTCTGATGACGGAGGCAGTATGACCTCTGAAACGTTGGTTAACATCGACCAGACTACACAGCGCAACAACCCAGAAGACAGAAATCTTCATACTCTGATGACGGAGGCAGTATGACCTCTGAAACGTTGGTTAACATCGACCAGACTACACAGCACAACAACCCAGAAGACAGAAATCTTCATACTCATAGCCCTGATGATGGAGGCAGTATGACCTCTGAAACGTTGGTTAACATCGACCAGACTACACAGCGCAACAACCCAGAAGACAGAAATCTTCATACTCTGATGACGGAGGCAGTATGACCTCTGAAACGTTGGTTAACATCGACCAGACTACACAGCGCAACAACCCAGAAGACAGAAATCTTCATACTCTGTAGACGGAGGCAGTATGACCTCTGAAACGTTGGTGAACATCTACCAGACCCAGAAGACGGAAATCTTCATACTCGTCGCTGTGAGAACCTCAAATCTCAGGATGTACATTTCAATGTGACGCACCAGCTGACAGTCTGGCTAAGGCCTCTTTGTGTATTTTGGTTTGAACTTTTCCAGCGACTGTCTCCTGTAAACCGTAGACGGGCGAAGAATTTCCCGCGAGTCCTGAACAAGTTTTTCATCAAAAATTCGACAGACCGATCGAAATTGTCTTACCGCACACAGAATTTGGGTTTGGCGTGCCGATAATACGAGCACCGCGGACGTTTCAGACTCTCAGGCACGGTCGAGGCTCCGAGAGTTGACATTTTCTTGGACAGACGCGTTTGGAATAAGCAGTATTAAGCATGAGAACGGTCCACCGTACATTTTTCTGTGTTGTTCGTCAAGATAAGAATTTCTAAATCCGATAAAACATGCACGTGAGTTTAATCATCAGTATCGTATATTTTAAGTATTATTGGAAGATAAAAGTAGTCATAATCATCATCTGTTCCGGTCTTGTGGAATTATCTCCCAAGGTTTATTTTTAGGCCGGGTTTATCTTCGACCTTCCTTCGTCTTGATTGGCTGCTGACAGCCGTCATGGAATCCAAGTGCTTGCAAGCCTCTTCGCAAACCCAGCGTCGGTTACCTAACTGTAGCGAAGTCGCGTTTCCATCCAATATGACGCCGAATGGCGTCGCTGACTTAGCGCTTCTAAAATTCGACATAAAGCTGGCCTCTGCATTCAGTGTATTATAATAGCCAGCGTCCGTCCGTCCGTCCCAGCCTTGTTTCTCCGAAACGGCGCGCCGTGGAAGAATAACGAACAATAAAGACCGTGGGGCGAAAAATGCCATATTTTTTGTGTTTCGAAAAATCTGGCGCGGAGTTGAACGACCTCCCAACCCCCCGAGTAAAGTTGTGAGCGCAGTGAAATTTTTCTAAGTTATTTCGAAAAAACAAAACAACAACAACAAAGAAATATGACCAAATTGAGCAAGGAACTTATAATATTAAACACAACGTCTTTTGGAATGACAACCGCACGGACAGTGGTGCTGCGTTATTCAAAAAATTAGGCCCAGGAGTGTCCAAAGAAATTACTTAAAGCAACGCCGTAGAAAATATTATAAACACAAATTTGTTTTCTGTCCCAGAGACGCGTTCAATAATATTATCGGTTGAGTTTCGAAGTTCAAAACATTTATGAAGCGACAGGTTTGTCCAAAACGTCGAGTCGCATAAGGAAATTGTAGATAAATTATGTAAAAAATCACTCAGAGAGAAAATGTTACATGTATCTATCTAGATTCTGAAAATTTAAATTCAGACACCTGAAGATTACTTAACGGTGCACTGAATAATATATATGTGTTTGTAAAATAATTAAGTAACTCTGATTGGCAGACTGCTGAGCACCAGAAGATGTCTTTTATAACCGCGCACATATTTACTTCTATTCCTGGAATGCAAGCAACTTCGCCATCTATCGACGAAAGACTAAAACAATAATAGGAACTGATTATGTATCGATAAGTCTCTGTACTAAAGGCTCTCGACAGTAACAGAATAAAGATTTCGGAACTATCGAGAAAACTTCATTAGACGGTCAAAGTTCTAAATCTGTATTTTTCTAACCACTTTTATACCCGAAAAAATATGGCTGTTCTCAGCGGCAGTTTCATATAATTTAAATTCCTCGCCCGTGGAAGCCGCGATAATTAACGCTAATCGACCTGCGGGCGAGACCGTTCGATTTCGATTTCGATTGATGGTTCGATATTTAAATCAGCGCGTCGCTGGGCTCACGGCGTTCACAACTCTCGAGCGATATGACGTGACTGAATCTCAAATAAGAAGTTCGATTCATTTTTGTTTCTATACGCGAGTGAACTGTTAAGTCTTTCTGGATTAAAGTTGGGTTCATGGGACAAAGTACACCACACACTCCGGAACGTATCAAACGGAAATCTTTCTATGCATTGATCGAATCTTAACAACCAGCACAATTCTTTGCTTGTATACACATCAGCGAATCCAAGAAACTTTTAAATTTCCATCAGTTAAGTGACAGTTGAGTGAGAATAAGAATGTTTTCTGAGTGCGCGCGCCGGGCGGTCTGCTAGAACTTTATCGACGTTTCAGAGATGCTTACTGCTTCCATCTTCAGGGCGAAGAAGGCTAGTTAAGTATTTTCTGAGTAAAGAAAACAGAAATTGTGATGTCCGCTACACCCATTTTTCCCCCCAAGTAAATTATTAATAACTCGAGCTCAGTAACCGCAATCAATTTGAGCGCCGACCGTGAATTCTATTAAAAGTTTCACTCACTAGCTAACCTACGTTTGAGACAACCCTCCAAGTTTTGAATATTAAAAGATGCAAACTACTCCCCGTGTTGTGTCGGAGGTGGAGCTGACTGAACTGGGCGGCTGTCACGTGCAAACATTCGCCTCTTTCGCTCCCGTGTGCACGTAATTGCGACTGATTGAATATCGCAGAAGCAAACATCGTAAAATTCAGCCCCTCGCTCGGTCGGACGCACCTCCCCGAGTCATTAACATCCCCTGGCCCACAGCAAAGCTTCTGATGTCTTCCTGCTTCGTAAATATAGACCACTCTTTCATTCCTCCGTTTGCCTCAATGTCCGAACCGCCTCTGTTCCTCCGTGTACGAATACGCGACAATACCCTATTGTTTCAAAATGCATAGAGCGATTGCCCGCCCTTGATTCCGCGCTCGGAGCAGTAGCCGTCTCCTTCCCATTCCCTTCGTGTCCCGTGATGCGTTTTCGTTGAACTTCCTGGGGTGCCCTGCCCCTCCAGTCCTCAATGAAACTGTTGACCTTGGCATGGCGCACTGGACCCCGTCCATCTGGGTGACCTCTCTCCTCCGTTCACTTCGTGTGGGCTGACGTGGGCCGCCATCGCATCCGACCAAACGCTCCGAGGCCGATACATTCTTTTCTCGCGCGTTCACTTTCACTCCGGGTACAAACGTCGACGTTTTCTTCAGGTTAACTCCAGTGACGGTAAAGTTTTACGTATTTTCCCTCATTTGAAACAACCGCCTCTTTTCCAACAGATCATTTACAATATTTTGTTTTAACTTCCTCTCCGATTTTGTCTAACCTCTGCTCTTTAAACATCAACAAGTAAGTCCATTATCAATATCGCAGTTTCACGTTCCGTCCGCTTTAATCACCAGGTGTGGGATGCAGAGACGCACGGCTCACAAGACGGAGAACGCCTTTTGGGTACTGCGAGGCAGCAAACTACTGAGTTGGTCCAGCCACCGGGTCGCCATCTTCTGTGACGTCATACGTTCTCATCGCAGTCGTAAGTTGAGCGACTCTTTATTTGTGAATGCATCGCTACTTCAAAACAGCGTCACTTCAGAAAGCGTGTATCGGAATGCGAAACCGTGCGTTCGCCGTCAGAACGGCTGTGGGTTCTCGCGAACCGTACGGTTCCACAGTTCAAGACATTCATTCCTCGGCTCATTTCAATAGCGCAATATATTTCAGCCTTTGTTTGTCCTTGATCCGGGCTGTTACTCCACCACGAGACAGTCTCCGGCAAACCAGAGCCTGTTTTGACACCAACAGGTTTCCAGCGCCTGCAGGCACGCACTGCTCGGTTCGAAACCCGTGGCTTGTCAGGGGGGCTTGTACCCAAACCTCATTTCGGGTGCCGTTCTCTTAAACTGACACGACCCGAGCGTTTCGCGTTAGGTAGGCAGATCGGACGGATTAGATTCGTAAAGACGTAATATCAGCAACTCAAAGATCATTGGACGGCTTCGTGAATGCGTTGCAAATATTTGCATCACATTTATAGTTTCCTCTATCGCACACCGGTGTGTCGCGATGCTACTCGGCGGGACACTGTCTTACAGTGGCTAAAGTTGGAACTTAACAAAAAAAAAACAAAGTAACTCCCTTGTAGCAGAACCCACAGGTTCAACACCAAATCCCGTCAACGGCCACGATCCTGAGCCAAATCCATCCTTTTGCCATCCATTCAGTCCACCTCCCTAAGATCCATTTTGATATTATCCTCCCATCTCCTTCTTGGTCTGCCCATTGTTCGTTTTCCAGAAGGATTCCCCACCAAACCTCTGTATGACCCCTTGCTCCCCCCCCCCCGCAATGTGCGCTACAAGTCCAGCCTATCGGAGCCTCCAAGGTTTCACTGTTCCAGGTGGCCCGTACAATTCACCCTTCCTACGTCCAAATATCTTCCTGAGCATTTTTTTCAAACACTTGTAATCTTCGTTCTTCCTTCAAAGTAAGAGACGATGTTTCACAGCCATACAAGACAACAGGTAAAATTATTCTGTTATATATCCTGATCTTCAGTGCTTTGAGTAGCGAGCGAAATGAAAACAGTTTTCATATTGAACAAAAACAAACATTTCGCAGACGCATTCTACTCTTAATTTAATCAAGGACCGGAAGTTAAGAAACGGAAACCAAATTGAAGAGGCATATTTACGGAATTATATAAACGCATTTGAACCAATCTAAATACTCGCAGATCGCTGTCTTCTGAGTTGCAGCGCCGTGAAGTCTGATGGAAGTTCACCGACGTTTCAGAGGTCATTGCTCACCGCCGTAAAAACCCCGTGTCTTACTAATTTCTCGTAGTTTCATTGGCCAATGTACAGAATTCCCTTCTAAGTGAACCAGAGTTTTGCTTGATGTCTCAGAACAGCTCATTTCCAGCCCGAATCTTCTCTCCGAGGAACGCAAAATATCCGAACAGCATTTAATACGTCACACCGATCGTCCCCCAGAGACGTCACGTGCCTATGGAGTTAACGTTGGCAGAAAGAACGCTGGATAAAATTTTGTACGTGGCTGATAACACCGATATATCTCGACACTTCCCAAGAGATTCCTTGCAATGACCCGGCATATCTTATTCAAAATAGAATCGATAAGTTTCTGTTTCTCAAAACTTCCAGCTTGAAGATACTCCACCAGAATTTGATCAGCGCCTGGTGATTAATGACCTCACAGCCTCCCAGTAGCAGTCTGACCCTCGAAACAGCTGGGTTCATGTACTAATGGCTCGGCCGAGCGTTCCTGTCGGCCAACATCAGTGACCCCATGCATTTTCAGTAGCCAAAGAAAGTAATTCTTAAACCTATTCAAAATATTGGGGGAGGGGGGGATCTGCAAGGAGAACACGACTTGCATATTAACTACGTTCTAGGTCTCCCACCGTCGCCATAAATTAATTCATGCCTCTGTACATATCTGTAACAGGTTTGTTAACAAGGTCATTAATTTCGCCTTTCAGATACTTCCCTGCCTCTTGGTCCTCGAAGTCTGAATATCGTAACGTCCGACGCTGTCAATTTCCTATGGCCAGGGTTAGTCACCGGAAGTCGCTGCCAAGTACTTGGCACTCCGGCTTCGTACTCGTGAGGCCCGGATTCAAATCGCAGCAGGGAAATCGGTTTTCCAGTATTTTCACGATAATCCAGGGGTCGTGACTTATGTTAGGCCACGGCCACTTCCCCCTATATATTCTCATCACTTCGTTATTCACTCTCGTCGCCTCAGACTATTAGTAAAGTCCCATGGGGCAACTATCAAAGTTGGAAGTTCCGTGCTGTATGTTCGTTAACCAGAGTGTTTTATCTGAAGATGTAAACACGAAGGAATCTGACGAAGTTTTTAAATGAAAAGAACATTTCAGTACCTGGAAAGCAAGAAAAGTTAAACGAGCAATTTCTGTTGCCCGGAACTTGGCTGGTTTGTGATAAAGTCTGCGTGGTCAGGTAAAATACATGAAAGTAATTTGTTATTTCATAGCAACCGAGATAATATCGGAATTGGTGCAATATCTCGAAGATGGGACCATATACTTTCTGGTAAGCGTAAAACCAGAGTTTGTTTACCCAATGATCGTTAAATTGATGAATGTAACAACCAGAAACCCAAAAATATGCCACAAAGTAAATAAGTTGGGTTTACGAAAGGAAAGAAGGATTTCAATTGAAATTACAGACAATTACAGAGAATTAATGAGGAGAAAATGTTCACGATGGTCTACCGAAAGATGAACAAAGAAAATCATAGAGAATATTTAAAAATATGAAATTATCAAAATTAAAGCGTGGAAGACAAAATAATTTTGAAAAGTAGCTCAGCTCTGAGGAACACGAAGACGTCAGAAGAAAATGTATATAACAAATTTAAAATGTGATTTACGTAAGGTTAAACTATAGACAAGAAGTTTTGAAATGCTTAAATAAAGCTGTTGGGGATTAAAAAGAAACCCTCCGAGGATTAAAGGATCCGGGAAAATGAAACGCGATGTCTCTACAGCTCTCTAGAATTCCGACGCAAGAATTGTTTCGAGAAGAACGAGGGTTTTGTCAGAACGAAATGCGGTTAAGATTCCAGCAGAAAACAAAATAAACTCAGCACGGAAGGAAATCGAATCGAAATTGTTGAAACGTTTAAACGCATTGTATGTGAATATTTCTGTCTTCTGGGTTATTGCGCTGTGTAGTCTGGTCGATGTTAACCAACGTTTCAGAGGTCATACTGCCTCCGTCATCAGGGCGATATTCATCGCCCTGATGACGGAGGCAGTATGACCTCTGAAACGTTGGTTAACATCGACCAGACTACACAGCGCAATAACCCAGAAGACAGAAATCTTCATACTCAGCGCCCTGATGATGGAGGCAGTATGACCTGTGAAACGTCGGTAAACATCTACGAGACGCAGCGCAATAACCCAGAAGACAGAAATCTTCATACTCATCGCCCTGATGATGGAGGCAGTATGACCTCTGAAACGTTGGTTAACATCGACCAGACTACACAGCGCAACAACGCAGAAGACAGAAATCTTCATCGCCCTGATGATGGAGCCAGTATGACCTCTGAAACGTTGGTTAACATCGACCAGACTACACAGCGCAACAACCCAGAAGACAGAAATCTTCATACTCACCGCTGTGAGAACCTCAAGTCTTACGCATTGTATGCAGTTGGGAAAAATCCTAGGTGAATCGTGAATAGATTTTATCTGAAGCCAAAAACAGCATTTAGAGAAACGAAAAACAATATTTGTGGATTGCGAAAAAGCACATCGTATTGTACTGAGGTCCACATTAATGGCGCACTGAAAGGAGCAGCATTTTGGTTCAAAATTGCCTGCATCTCTGACCGTTAACTTATCACTAATGCGCGTCAAGGATGTCATTTGTCAGAAATTTTATCTGCTTAAATGAAAGAGTTAGAAATCGAGCCTAGGGGAATGGAAGAAATACAAACATCCAGCAGTAGTTGTTTAAACACACTCCTCTTTGTAGTCGACCAAGTAATTCTGCCACTTTCAAAGAACTAAGCTAAAAAAGAATAATAAAAGAATATACAAATATAATCACACGATTTTAGTTTAAAAATAAAATTCTATGGCATATTCTGAGCAGTAAAATTGATATTAAAATAAAATACCGCGTGTCCTTAAATTACCTTGGATGTTCAATGCCATATGAAAGAGAGAACAACAAGTCTTACAAGCGACCAGTATTCCAGAAAAACACTGGAAGAGAACGTTATATTCCGCCATCTTGAGCGACACTTTCCTGTTCGCAATAACAGCGAAACAAAAAAACGAAAATAACCGCTTATGAGACTAAATGAACGAGAATAACAGCGAAATGCACTTTGAAGAATCATAAAAGTATCGAGGACACACAGAATAAGTTAATACACTGAACACGTGTTGTAAATATTAAACCAAGAGGATTCAAAGTTGCAGAAATTCATACTGATGTTGAAAAACTACGTAACACACGGAGAGAGAGGAACATACGACAATCACGGATGAGACTTTTGGACGAATGGGGGTGTTTATTTGCCTCGAAATATGTGCCGGGCTGAAGATACGACAACGTTTGTAAAATAATCATGACGTCATTAAGTAATATGATACATAAGAATTTTGGGTATATTGTAAATTGTAAGCTCCACTGAAGCAACGTCGTTGTGAGTTACGATGAGGCTTAAATACGCAATTAAGATTTGTATCGACGCACTGGATTTGCGACCATCGCCAGGCCATACGAGTAATTAACCGGAGTTGAAAGCGGTTCACACCAATAAATAGGATGTCTTCCAGGTTATAGCAGACGTTACACTTATTATTTTTGGAATTTCTGCTGATTTGGGCCCGCAATTTCGTGAGACGCGACTGAACACAATATTATTACAGACTGACTGTTTCACAGCGTAGGGCAAATTAGCCTAAAGGGAAAAGTGGGTAAAATGACGCACCTACGTATTTTAAATTTAGCGCCTTTAGTTTTCTCATGTTGGTACTCTACTCCAGTTAAAGATGGCTGCTTTAGACAGTGCGGTCTTCGAGATCCGTGTGCTGAAATTTGTTTTCTGGTGTCTATGTTCCGGCTTTATGGTCACAGATTACTCGACTTAGTGCGTTCAGACTTTGTTACGAAGTAGTTAACTTTCATTGCCTTTCGAACTTGATCATTTTAATGTTCTGACTTCGATGCATTTACTGAGTTACATTACTCTGTTCTTGTGTTCAGCTGCTTTGTGCCTGATACATCGTAAATCATGACGCCATCACATGTTCTCTCATCTTTAATGGTAAACGCAATAGTGAGTAGGGTTTGAGTTATCGCCCTGATGATGGAGGCAGCAAGTACCTCTGAAACGTCGGTAGACTTCTACGAGATTACATCTTCATTCTCGCCGCCATGAGAACCTTAAATCTCGCTTTTCATTGCATTGTTCACAGTTTAACGTTATCTGACTAAAGGGGAATGTTTAAAGTCGGTTGTAGGATAAACTGCGTGGTTATGAAGCTCACTGGACCGAGTTCGAACCCCACAGCCTTGTGAAAAGAATATAAACTACTGATTAGTGAACAGGCGCGTTTAAAGTCTGTATTCGTACTTGTGAACCGATTTAAGGAAACGTGAATCAAATTTCAGTCAGCGCAAATTTGAATTAGATCCTTGGGATTCTTGTGGTGCACATAACCTGTAAGTGAAACGTGTGTCTTGGTTTGTGAACATGTTTTTGGAAATGTGTTTAGTGTTCGACACGAACTGTAGTTTAACTACGAACACTAAGAATGAAGAGGTGTGTGTACAGATTCGTCTAACACCTCGTGCCCACCCGAAATGATATCGCTCGGTGTCCCTGAAGATAACAGCGATGAATTTATTTATTACAGATGAAAATAATTTCACCTTTCACTGTCTCTGTAAGAAAATTGAAATGGCGGACAGAGTGAGACTCCCCGTGACCTAGGGTTAAAAATATATCTACGGGTAATGAATGACGCAGTCTCTAGACGGATCCCTGGCCGCCGTGTTTCAGATTATTATGCACATGCGTTGTGTTATTACGTAATTTTCGGACGTCCAAATCTCGGGCTTTCGACTTAAGACTCCTAGGTTTTGAGATGTTAACAGCCAGGAGCGTGGAATTCGCCGTCAAGCGAGCAATCGCGGCTGTCGGTCGACCCGAAAAAGCGTCTCGCTCCTCGAGGTGGAGGCCGTATGTTTCTCCCAAAGGTTTTATAACCTTCTACAAGACGGCGAAACCTGGACAAGCACACATTCAGAAATTTTACCGCGGTTAAAATCACAAATCTCTTATACGCCATGAATTTTTATAACGCGGGCAGAATCTCTGTTCGATCCCAAGTTGACGCTTGCAAATAAAGACAGCAGGTGCACCAACGCTGTCGCCAAAGATGCTGACCTCTACGTACGTACGCACTCAGCGTTTATTTAAGTAACACAAATTTTTAATTTAGAATAGAAATGCGCTGTAGATGGTGAATTACTTTCTGAACACTCGCGTGGACGATCACAGATTGAATGCCACTCAGGTAATTTCCAATTGTTTTATATTTCTTGGAAATTTAAGCAGGTTATACCGTGCTACTCGGTGAAATTACCCCCATTGGAGCCTGCAGTGACACTGATGTTTACCTGGCAACAATTTTCTGTTAATGTACAGAGCGGGGAGGATAATATTAATATAGATTCTTAAGGAGACGTGCACCGGATTCATCAGAGTCGGAATATGGTCCTATGAAAGGCGGGGAGTGTCTCGATTCTGATATCTGTAGTTTCATTCGATCAGGGCTACTCAACATTCCGTACGAGGACCACATTCACCCTTGTCGCTTCTTTGAATTTTAAATAAAACTAACAATAATAAATAGGATATGTTTTCTCGGTCTTCTGGGTTGTAGTGGGAATTTACTAAACCTTCAGAGGTCCTTACTGCTTCCATCATCAGGGCGATGAGTCTGTCGCCCTGATGATGGAGGCAGCAAGGACCTGTTAGACGCTCGTAAAATTCTACCAGACTACACGGAGCTACAAACAATAATTTCCTTTAACGAAATCGGCGATATTTCAGCATTCGGTTTGATTTATTCTGAATCCAATTCATTTTTTCGTTCTGCATTGAACTTAACATTTGTCGCTTTCACGCGGTCATTTCTGAATACAAACGCATCGGCGGGCCACGGGTTGAGAAACCGTGGTGTAAAATATTTTTTTAAAACAAAACCGTACACCCTTTCCATCTACGTTAACAGCTGAACGCTTGGGCAAAGCACTCACAAAAAGATTTTTAGACGTACTCTAAAGGCGTTTGCATGTTTCCTCAAAGCAGTAACTTAGTGACACTGAAAAGTCGTCGTTAAATTTGCTTTTCCTATCTAATTTTATAGCGAGCGCTGTGGTGTACAGTCCTGGCGAAACGAGGGCAAGCCATTCTGAGTTATGACAGATTAATGACGTCTGATCGCGATAAGTCATGAGCCCGCAGATTTCTCTGACAGCCTCAGTTGGTACGTAGGAATTCTTCCGTTCGAAAGAAGAAGTAGGATGCCCTGTTAACAAGAATTCCCGTCCGCCTACAGATGCTTTTTATGCATGGCTCGATCACATTCGAGTTTCTTTTTTTCTATTACCGAACCAGGTAGTAGAATTTATTAATTTTAAGGCTACAAAATACGGAGAGGTTATAATTCAGTATCAAATGGACTCGCTCCAGCACGCCAGTGGATACGCATCAGAACTGCGGACTTATTTAAATTTAATGTATCGACTGTATGTGGTAGTTGGTTCAGGTAGCGCGAAGGCGTACAGACATCACCCTCTGATCCATCAGAGAAACATTCGTGTACGGAGTGCGTCCTCACGTCCACACGGATTTCTGTAGCTCAGAGCACAATGTGACACACAAACAGACACTTTGTCCGTGTTTCTTGAATTACGTGTTTGATTTCGTCGTCTCTGAGACATTCGCTATGGATCTGTGTTACCCAAAGACGTGTTCGTCGAATGGTTTTAAATATCGAAGCCCTTCGGTTTGTCATGTTGGTACTCTACTCCAGTTAAATATGGCGGCTTGGGACAGTGCGGACTTCAAGTTACGTGTGCATAAATTTGTCACGGTCACAGATTATCGACATTGGCTGCCAAATATCTGTGATCGCTTTACTGAAACAGATATCCCGTGAAGACTTCGGATGTAAGTCGAAATTAACTCGAATTGCTTCGACCAGAGTTTGTTACGTTTTTAGGTTATGGTCCGGAAAGCAGGTGCTGCCAACTGTGGGCCAAATGCCAAGCCACGTTTGCACAGAGCAAACAGCGCGGAGCATTAATTTGGCTTTTTCTAGTCGATATGTTTGCTTGTTAATAGTCGATTTAGTGCGTTCAGACTTTGTTACGAAGAAATTAACTTTCGTTACGTTCTGAACTTTTTTATTTCAATGATTTTACTCTGTTGTTAAGACGAAGGTGGTGATGATTTTACTGAGCTATATTTGGATTGAAATGGTAAATTTTAGACTTTTAAACAACATTTTTTTAAAAGTTCCCGTGGGAAGACTTGGTTTCGCACGCAACAAACATTGTCCAGGCGTAACAGAAAGAATGAATTCATAAATTCAGACGCCAATGCTCACGTATTAAACCGATTTATATTTACAGTATATAATTTTAGGCGAATCGCTCGTTCCTAGGGCATAACGCAGAAGCTTGATTTGTAATTGTTCACAATGAAGTAAAACGCGAGTACTTATTTTGGGCACGGACCAGGAGCGAAGCTTCCGAAGCCCGGCGTTCATTTATGGCGAGTTCTTGGCTTCTAACAGCCGCTGGCCTTCCAGTTTAACAGCGGAACTCGGCAGACGTTGAAATACGAAAGTGAATATAAGAAATAAATAAATGGTGGTGTAGTCTTATTGATGGGAGGGGGGGGGGGTTGCCCCCCCCGACTTACGAAATAAAAATTGAAATATTAAAAAATAAACGTGGATTAATTTTAAGTCTTTAATTGCATGTGACTGAGTCAGTAAGTTTGAACTTTTGAAGTTTCACGTTGTATTGCTGTTAAGTAATATTTGCCATTTAAATAGCTTAGCCAATCAAAGGAGGAACGATTAATTTAAGCTTAAGTAACGACTTAAAATTTGCGTGGCGAATCGATTTCGTAAAGTAATACAATAGAATATTATCTGAGCTGGGGAACAAAGGAATGAACACATGGGCGTTCCACTTACATGTCAGCCAGTCGCGAGCGGTTAACAAATTTGACGATTGGAAACATTTATCTTACAAAGTACTCTTCGGAAAAATCAAATTTATTTTAATGCATGTAAATGATACAGGTGCCTGAAATGGGAGGCTTGAGTCAAGATAAATTATTCAGAACTGTATTCAATTAAAAATTCAGCCTACAGCATCAAATGCGAATGTGAGGCGTGTATTAAAACCAGTTAAGTAGCCGGTGATTCAGTCGGTACGCGGGTTTGATTCTCAGTAGGGGCATAGAGATTTCTCCCGCTTTGCACCGTTCCCAGATCCATCTTGTTCGCGGTTAAGAACCTTAACCTCCACGCTTTACAGCACTGTGCTTATGCAGATAGCCAACTAAAAGACTCTTGGTTCGTTCATGGCGACTTTTTGTGTCAGATAATTCAGTTGAATTCGAAAAGACTTTTCAAATACATAAATATCCACTGATTAATGGTAGGCCTAAATATCGTCACTATTTCGATATTGATATTTGATTTGCGACGTATCGATTTAACTCGAGACACGTGGATTGAAACGCTGTAAGAACTGAGCAAGACATTCAATTGTTCTCGAAGGAATTATCCCGGGATTTACAAATTGTAAGTGCGCGCCTTTGCAACAGAGAATTGGTACCTCGGTTCCACATTTATACATTCCTTTAACCCTTTAGAAATTAGAATAAGAATGCCTTATACTACGCACAAAGTCATTTCAGTCATTTTGCTAAAGCTGCCTAATGGTAGCAGCAGTTGTAAAATGGGCGTTTTGCCATCTAGCGTTATTGCTGGGAAGCTTTATGTCTCGAAATAAGACAAGGCAGTACAGGATTTTATATAATTCAAACCTGAATTCGTGAATGCGAAGACGAGGAATTTATTCCGAATTCGTCTAATCGTCGTGAACAGTAAATGTGGGCTAACTCAGAGGGCCTGCATGTACCGCTGAGTACACTCGATGATAAACAAGCTCTGGAGTCGAGTTGTGTTCACGTCTGAAAGTCTTTAGACACAGAGACTCGAAGTCTGTGGAATCGGTTGATCTTTTAATTGTGAAACGTCCCACATACAAATCTGCCAGAAAGAATTACGTACGATTATTAAATTTCAGGACAAGTTGAAACTTAAAAAAATACGTCAGGCAGGCAATTTAAAATGTATCAGCGTCCAGCTGCGTCTTATTTCTGTTTCTTTAGTGACGGAGCCAGATATCAGAATTCAACTGATATGAATGTCTGGCTGGCTGCCTGACCAAGTGGCTGATTAACTGGTTGATTGATTGATTGATTGCACGCTAGAGGGTAGGTCTTGTCTGAGCGGTAGTAGGCCTCAATGATGAACGAAACTAAGTGGCCGGTTCTATCCTCAGAGCCCCGGCAAAGCGCGTTCACATCTAGAAATAAATGCGCCTGTTAGCTCCATCGTGTCCGTCCGTCCGTGTGACCAGAAGCGCCGAAACGATGTCCGTGGAGATTTTTAGTGATCTCTGTTCGAGAAATTTAAAATTTTCATGAAATTCAACAAACGTAAGGAACATTTTACGTGTATAAATGCGTTTGATTCTGTGCGTGTCGGTGGTACGTCGGTAAATTGCTAATTTACGCGAGCGAAAAATATTTTGTAGCATTTGATGTTTAACCGTGTCCACTGGCGCGGCTTACTCTCGTCGCCCTGACGATGGAGGCGGCGACGACCTCCGAAACGTCGGTAAACGTCAATCAGACTACAACCCAGAAGACACCCATCTTTCGAAAAAAAAAAATATTTTGAGCTACAGTTGCACTGAGGCGTGGAACACACGGAAGGAGTCGGAATTGTGAATTTATTTATTTAAGAATCGTGAAGTCCTCGACTCTATTTTGAGGCTGAAAGTCTGCAGGAATTTAAAGCGAATTAGCTAAAGGCCCGTGCAGTGCATGAGGCAAGTCTTCGCCTGTCTGTGAACAAGTGTGACAGAATATTCTGTAGGAATTCCCCGAATTTCGGAGTATTAAAATTGTTCTGTTCCCGAATTGAGGTTACGCGATGTTTCGTCGTTCATTTCCGTTGCCCAAGAAGACGAAACGCTCGTACATTCCTTCACCTTCAGCGACGATAAGCGAAGTCTTCGCTGTTTGATAAAAATGTCACACGACGGATGATGAGATACGACAGGACGTGTCACCTGAAATTTTGATGTCGGCGTTCGCTTTGTCAGGTTACGTACACGGACGCAAACATTCGAGAGGCCAATTTGTATCGAAATTTGATCTGTTGGTCCTGTCACGCGCGATAATTAAGAGTGTCTGGCGAAGGCAGAGGACCCACGACACGGCAAACACTTAATAAATACACAAAATACATTTAACAAAAGTAGTTTACAACAGAACTAAACTAATTGCGTGTAACGAATTTCGACGATTTTTCGTATCGAGAAAGAATTCTCAGAAAGACGCCGTTTCGCTAGAAATTCGCTAAAAATTTGTTTATTGATCCCAGGTATGTCATTTGCAGTAATGGCTTACGTAGTTGAAGGCCCGTGACTTAGAGCACTGTTCAGTCTGGAGGCACAAAATTCTCTCGTCTGAATTTCAGACGCACGAAAATGTATCCTGTCCTCGAATAAGACCAATGAGGAATAAACAGCAGAATGTCGTCTGGAATGAAGTGTTTTCAAATTAAAACAAAGTGAAACCATAATCGAAATGTAAGAAATTTAATGACGCAAATTGGCAACTTTTCTTTGCATATTTCTTTCTTTTAATGGAGACAGTCCACTTAAGATTATTCAAACGATAAGGAATAATACACCTTTGACGTAATTAAATTATTATATGAAACAATTAGACTGTCTAATGAAGAGAAAGTATTTGTCTTATAATGAATAAAGCACAAATGTCCTTGGTTCTTTGAAATCGCTGTACATGTCAACATGACATCTGAAAATGCAGTCAAACGCAAAAGTAGACGCAGTAATTGAAGCGTCTACTGGTCATCTTACGTGCAAAAGACGCGATCACAAGTTGTAGGGATTTGAAGACTTAAGCGTCGATATATTTTAATATAATCAGTAAATAAATGAATAATTAATTTTAGCATAAAGGTCGTTAATGAAAAATGTTAAACGGGGTAGAACTTTGACGGACGAAGTGAGAATAGGCCAGAATTATTAGGCTCGACCGGTGAGAGACCTCGTCGAAGGCCTGACTCAGATCGAATCAGTGTCAAACCGTCGCTGAGAAAAATCTGACGGAAAAACATAATTTGGCCAGTAGAGAAGCTGATTACAGAAATTTTCGAATTTAAAATTAAAGTAAATGTGATCATGTACAATACAAAAAATTGATAAATTATTTAAAAATCCAGTCGATTTTATGATCAACATTTTTTAAAATTATTTCGTTGGTGAGTGTCCTCCTTGTACAAGCTGATAGTCGCTCGCTATGTTGGCAGGCCTCCGCCATTGTATGTCATCCGGTGCCAGGTGAAGCCACAGCATGTCGCTCAAAGACAGTTTTTAATATTATCCTCACAATTTCGTCCTCGTGTCTCCTCGATTTCGCTGCTGGAATAAACAAATTCTCCACTGCGCATGTCCCGACCCGTGCGTCCGGCGATCGGGGAGGCCGTCGTTAAACACGGTGAATGCCAGGACGCGTGCTCCTGAAGCGATCAAACATCTGACACTGTTTAATTAATTTAATTTGGTTATGAATTTTGGTGTACCTGTCGTTCCACAGCCTTCTTAATCTGTAACTTCGAACTGCACCCCCAGGTAAATAAACCTCCCTATAATTTCTTACGTGTCACAAAACCGAAATCCGCCGAGAAGTCACAACCACTCCAAAAACTGCCAACAATTTTAACGCGTTCTTGCGATAATTTTCAGGTGTAGCGCAAAATGAAAAGCGAAATTAACGCATTGTTCGTTGTTGTTCAACGACGCATTTTAAGAGCGCCTCAGACCAACGGGAAATAAATTCGTAATTTCAGCCGCTGTCTTCAGTCAAATTCGAGGATGAAAAGACGAAACACAGAAGATGTTATTGTAAATGCGGGCCGTAGTTTCACGGATAGAATCAAAAATTGCATTCGAATGTTTTGTGGTGAAACCTCTCGTAAATTTGGCATTTGGAACTACAATGCAGATGTTAACTCGTTATTTTGAAATTGTTCAACATTTGCGTAACTCCTAATTGTTAATTTTCGTCAGCGATTTGTCACTTGAAAACAATTTTCTGTCCGTCTACTCTGTTACAAATCGCTTTGACAGTGCTCTTACCGTTTTACATTTTGAATCTTACTGGTAACTATATGTACCAGCTACTTTAGCGAATCGGTAACTCTTCATTTTGTATTTCTGTGGTTCTAATGATTCTCAGTGCAAACAGCGATTATTTCCTTAAACAGCGTTAACCAGTTGATCTTTGTAATGGTGAGGCGTTGTGTTTTCTTCGCGGTACGGACTGAATTCTTAAATGCTATTTAGACGAGCTTCGGCTTCGAAGGGTTAATTAATTATCAGAATAAACATCGATTATTTCCTTAAACAGCGTTAACCAGTTTAACTTTTTAATGGTGAAGTGTAGTGTTTTCTTCGCGGTACGGACTGAATACTTAAATATAATTCAGACGAGCTTCGGCTGTGCGCGTCTCGGATCTCGACTAGCAGCGCGAAGAGCGGACATCGACGGGCGGCCGCCGGCCTGCCCTGGTCGACCGTCAGTCCTCACGGCAACGGCGCGGTCTTCGCGTCAGGCGATCGTTACGTCCGCGAGCTTCAGAACCCGCGCCATCGTAGACTTTGACTAATCTCCTAAAGGAAAATACACTCCTCACAATGTTAATGGTTTAATAACGAAGCCACGATGCGTTTGGCGGTGGTTACGGGAGACGCGTGGCTCTGATGCGTCACGAAACAGAATTCTCTGACTGAGAACGTTTTAATACACAGAAGAAGCGATTTTATTTACGAGTGAGTTTCTGCACGACTTGCGACATTCCGCGGCTGACTGACGCCACGAGGTTTAGATTAAACGTTTGTGAATTTTATTTAATCCCTGATTTAATCGGCAGATGGTGAGAAAATTCTCAAGATATGTCTTCAGCTAAAACTTTTATAGAAGGTGTCTCATTGAAACCACAAGATATTTTAGAATCGTGCAAGGACTATTTAAGTCCAAAGTACGTCACACTTGGTACTCCAGCCCGAGAGAACAAGATGAGTGTAATTTCTCTCCAGTGTCTTGGTAAATTATACGAAAGTTGGTAGAACTTAGATCAAATCGCGAAGATTTTAAATGTAGGCAAACCGCACGTCACACGCTGCGTTTCGACGCAAGTTTAAGTACACGAAGTTTTATTCGAAGAACGCGGCCAGCGAATTAGTGGCTTCGATCTCTGCAACCTAACCTCGTGGACCACCAAACACTTCCCACATTTTCGCTCGCACTTAACAACACTTGCTACTTACATCCGTGAAATCGGACATGGTGTGTCGGGCGCGAGGCACAGGCGAGTCTCTCGTCGAAAACCAGCAGGGACGACGTCATGAAGCGAACACTAGATCACACCACCAACTGTCAACACCGAGACATGGCTGCTCTGTGAGGGCAGAGCCGTCCTGCCGCATCCCCTCGCCTTCGCCGGGGCCCTCCCTGCTCTGCGGGCCGTCGTCGTGCACATGGCAGTGGGGCATGATGTCACCGCCGACCAATCACCGGCTTCTTCACCTGTCCGCTGTTGCTCCTACCTGCCAACAGGTGGCAGGGATATCAGCTCATTCAGAATCAGGCTCTTTGCGTGTTGGAAAGTTAACTTCTTCGCACTTGAAGGAGTCTGATTCTACTTCCGGGCAACGTGAAACTGATTTTCAGTGACCCTGCACGCCAATCCGCCCCCCGCCTCAGCCCAGGAACGTTCTGAATCCGCAGGGCAAAGCAGACGCTCGTCTACAACAAGCAGCAACTGAGATTATTGGCTTCACGGGGTGGTCAGCGCAGTGGCCGACTGGCCACAGGGTAAACAGCGACTGAGTAAAGACACTTCCAGTTTTTCCACGATTTTCCTCAGAACACCATCACATACACTCAGTAACGATGCGTCGTCTCGCGAGGCCAAATTCCTTCTCCGTTCTCTCTTCGGGGCACTCGAAGGATTAATCAACTGAACCACGGCGTGACACCCCGAGCCAGTCACGTGACGCCACCAGAACTGGTCCCGTCTCGTGTAACGAAGTCGGACTTCCCGTGGATTGGGAACTTAATTTCGTGTTCCGTTGGCGGACGAGACAGCTGATGAGTGCGTGCGTCGCTTGTTCAAAGTAAGAGCGCATCGACCACGGCATATCTGGTCCTTGAGGAAGATCTCTCTGTGTAAAGTCGAAACCCATCATCAGTGGGTTGAGTCTGAGGCACGAACTAACAAAGAGCCTGATTGATGGTTCTTATTCCGAGATGGTGAAGTTCGATTAATTGTGTTCCAAATGTCAGGCTGACGGTCGGCTAATGATGAAGTTAAGTAAGGGACTTAAGGCAGCCTTCTTGCGACTTCCAACAAAATACTCACTCACTCACTCAGTCGTCATCCGCGTGTTATTCATCTTCGCCCATCGGTCCCACGGATTCCCGATTCCATCGGAATAAAATACCCCCCCTCTCACGTCTCCTATTTCATTAACTGGATCTTTTTCCACGGCAGATTTCATCAGTACTCAACTCCGAGGCTCGCTGATCGATCTTCTTGAGTGCAGTTGATCGATGGTGCATCGATGTTAAACGCACCGCAGGGCTTTGACGGGAAAAAAAATGGAACGATGTGTGTTCGTATTGTTTAGGCCTGTTTTCGCTGTCCTCGTCACCTGCGAGGTCGATCAGTGGCATCAACACTTTACACACGACCGCAGAGTGAACATTCATTGTCTCGCTAACTTCAGGGCTCAGTTCATAATCAATCACTTCACTGAATTTCAATAGACGTACATCCTCGCTGATAAAAAAATATAATATAGCACGATTTTATAATGCGGTAACGTAGATGGCTGTCTTCTGGGTTGTAGCGCTGTGTAGTCTAACGTTTCGGAGGTCCTTGCTGCCTCCATCATCAAGGAGTGCCTCAAATTCTACCTAGTGAAACAGCAATTTGAAATTCATTCAGCAAACGTACGGGCGATAATAATCACGAGCTGTGACGTCATGAATTCTCACAAAGGATCATGGGATATATCGAAATGGCGGAGAATCGTCCTCTCACCTCACGATTTAGAGCATCTGTCACGTCAGTATTTCCGATTGTAGGGGACGAGGAATTGCGTATTTCGACTTGCCTCTAGTGGCATAACCTCCACACCAGATATCAAAAAAATCTGACAGATAGCAAAAAAAATCTCGGCCGAAACATGCGACAGATAGAACAGGGCCACAAGGTTAGGTTAGGTTAGCTCAAGCTAGAGAGTGGAGAACGCTGGTAATAAGAACATTAATCTTTCTAAAATAGTGTAGTTGCGTCATATTGTGATTTATTAAATTAAAATTAAATTATTTGGTTATTCCGTCAAATCACAATGTATTTAAAATAAGATAATTAAAATAATTAAAATAACATTCTGTGTTGTCTACTATTTCATCTCTGGTATGTTTATTTTACTTTCCTTATAATATTATTTATTTATTTATTTAATTGTTTTCTATATTCATCTATATTCATTAATGTTTCTTTGAATCACAGACCGATGTAAACATCAAAAGCATCACTTCAAACAATAAAGTTGATCCATTATATGAAAATATCTGGACACGACCTCCAAAAAACTACACTACGAAAAATTGTAAAAAAAAATTGTAATTGAGTTTTAAATTTAATATAATTTTACACCTGATGATGGTTTTATAAAACCGAAACATGTTGTAACTGTTCCAATTGTAAATCGATTATTCGATATGGAACACAGAATGATATTTTAATTATTTTAATTATCTTATTTTAAATACATTGTGATTTGACGCAATAACCAAATAATTTAATTTTAAATAATATTTCTGTTGTAATACAAATAATTTCATTTTATTTATCAATTTCTAAGTGCCTTCTGCGATTTCAATACTGCATGAACATTCTAGTCCGTATTATGCACTGGGTTTCTAGCTCATTCGCTTCAGTTTTTTGGGGGCATCTTCAGGGAAGCTGTGTTAAAGACCGCGCGCGCTCTGCCTTCGCATTTGTGTTTGTATTCCTCTTGGTGGTTGCTGGAACCTGCATTTGACAGGAGGGAGTATGTTCTTGCCGTGATTAGGCGTGAGATATTTTAAACGCATTCATCTCGGCTCGTAAGTTTTGCCATCGACTTGTCAGCCTCACAACGCGCGCGTGTCCCTCCAAATTACGGCGTTGGCCGAGATTGGAACGAACGTTCCGTGTGGCCGGCGCGATTTGAAGAAGAAGGAAACCATTCTTCGAGTGGTAAATTCGCTTCTCCATTCACACGGCTGGATCCAGTCGAGAACAGTTTCTGCCTCTGTGCCTCGTCTGTGGCGCGTCGTGAATCTCTGGCCGTTGACGGCCTCCCCAGTCCGTGTCTCGGGGTATTGTCCCCACACCCGCCTACCTCCAAACATTTGTGTAAAACTTTAGGTCGGATATTTCTGCGGTGTATTTATTTACGTAACCCGAAAATCAGAAGATCGTTTACGCCATGAATGAATGTGCTTATCGCTAGTGCTGTCTTGTCACTTTGTCGAGAGTATTGCCTGAGGAAAAACATGTTCCAGGGCTTCATATGGCCTTTATTGTCGCAGAGCGCTAAATGGTAAGTGCATCCATCATCAAGGATTATCGCCCTGATGATGGAGGCAGCAGGGATCTCCGAAACGTTAGTAACCTTATAGCGGGTTATACGACTCCACTACCCAGAAGATACCAATATTCATACTCACCGTCGTGAAAGCCTGAAATCCAATTTTTTGTTGTTGAAAATTCTGACTTATTTTAAAACAATAAAAACTACGCTTCATTGCATGTAGACTCACTCACTCAAGTGGAGGTTGCGCTGAGTTGTTATTGCTATGGGAAACTTTTTCCCTTTTGACTGCCTTTTGTAGGAATCCTCGTCGTATTTTATCTTCAGTCACAATTCGTGATCATTCACTCGTCATTACTCTGACAGCTGATTCTTGGCCGGGATGTGCGACGCGATGCGACCAGGACGAGTTCCCTCACGAAGGGGACGCCGATTAGCAAAGACCCTCCGCTACGCTCCTCTCGAGTTACTGAACGCGTTCGCACGTCTCCCGTTTCGTCTCAGAGTGTTTCGGGCCAGAAACACTGAGTCGCTGTTCCGTCCGTGTCCGACGATCCTTGTCTTCGAGGTACGACGCCTGTCCGTCTGGTTGACGCAGATACTTCCCCCGGTTTGAGAAATGTCGGTCGCGTGTCCTCCGACACTCGCGTCCAGAGAAAATGCAGTGAACGAGGCGAAAACCCCTTTGTTCAACTTTCTTCATGTCTCACTGTGTCAACACGGATAACGAGGCAGTCGACCGGAGCGCGGTTAGCTTACACCTCGACACCTGGTTAAAGGCGATCTTGAAACAGAACGCGCCCTGAAGGACGATCCAACGTCAGCCCGCACAAATTATTTGAATCACCGATGTACAATATTGGGCAAAGAACCGGGTTCAGTGTCGATGTAACAGACATGCGCGTAAGAACGGACGCGGGAGGTCGCGTTATAAGAAGGCGTCTGATTGTCTGGCTGGCCAGTGCGAAATATGACGTCATGTTTCGCCTCCCCCAGTCACATCAGTGGACACGGGACATACATTTCAGGAATCGGGTAAAGCTAAGGTTTCCGGTGGGCACGAACGACGTCTGTTGAAGTGTGAATTATCGCTTTGTGCTGGGAAGTTCCCTTGTCCGTTTCTAAATGAGATCGTCCAGTTGCCTAGTTACCACGCGGAGCTCTGTTGATCTGCTCTCGAAACGGTTTGTGCTCCATTTGTTACCATCGGGAATTAATGTCATCGTGGCGTGTAGGATCGCCTCTCGGAGGCCGCCGACTGAATACCAAACGATCGCCTGGCATTGATGGATGGACCGAAAGTGGGTCGTTTGTATTCTGCGCGTCGCTGTCTCAGCTGTCTGTATGCTAAGTGATCGTTGAAATGCGTTGTACATCCGTGACTCGGTCCCATCGATTCCACTTTTCATGTAAATGCGCGACTTGTGTTTGATTTGTTTCCATCGCAGGTTCGTGATCACGTGTTTGCCCGGACAATTACACGCGTGCTCTGAGTTTACAGAGCGTTAACAGCGAGAATATTTCATTCTGTGCGCGCCGGGCCGAGCAGTTTACGCTTTTATCGACCAAGTACTCTAAAATGTTGCTGGAATTTTCTTTTTCCCCATGAAATACGAACTAAAGTTAGCCCAAGTCTTTTCAGACGAATTTCGTCACGTTGTTACGCCAACACACAGTCTTTTGTTCTCACTTTATTGACAGTTTAACTTCGTTATCTGTTGTTATCGTTTGTCGTTGGCATGAGCAAACCTTTCGCGTGTCTTCTGGGCGCCGTTTGCACAAATACGAAGCCTTGCGTCGGGGAACGTGATATCGACTAGCAAATCGATCTGTGGAAGTGGTGTCAGGATCGAGTTACTGCCACCCGCCGTGGGTATCATCAGTGTCACCCTGCTCATGCCTCGTCTGTCTGTGGGGCGGGGCCTTTCCAAAGTGTTCACCTGTTGAAATGCCCCCACGTGGACCCACGACGGTCCTGCTAACGATGCTTCTCCTAGACGCCCGTTCGATGCTCGGGCACGACTCACACCCAGCAAAGACAGCAGTTGGCCCCACTGACTTCTGTTTCAGTCGCGTTCCCAGCGAAGTTATAAAAACCCTCCCTCTGGCTGTGACGTATGTCTGTCCGTCTCGACAGCCGGCAAAAACATTTTCCTCGCGTCCGATATTTGGCAGCCTTACTGAACTCTGTCGAGATATTCCGATATCGCATCCTTTGCATGGTTATTTGTCAGCGTTACCGAACGTGGGTGGGTGGGGGGGATTCCCCAGCTAGACAGTCATCCCGCGCAAATATAATTGACCCCAGACAGGTCTGACATCACTGGGGTCACTTCATATCTTGACGGAACACAGCCTGTTGCATTACCACGTGAGACGACCTCGGGGAATCTAAATTCTGAATTTGTTGGTTGGTTTCTGCGTTTAAATTACGTCTAACGATCTTCAAGTATTTGCTCACAAAATTCCTATACTTTTACTATTCTGTCTTATTTTCTACAAAACTTAAATTTCCCCAAGCTGTAGACGTGTGACTGTCTGCTTCCTCGTCCTGATTTTGAAATGAATTTCAACGAAATTTGGGCAGCATCACATTGAAAATAATTCAATGTTTATGACAGTATTTGATTTACCTTTTTCAGTTCACGTCCCTTAATTTCTGCAACCCTCGCTGCGATTGTATTGAGTCTTGGACTGTTAGGCCACGAGAAGAAGCCTTCTGTGGTCTGGTCTATTTTTCTGCAGTGGAGCCAAGTGGTCACCGGCTCAAACAAGTCTGCTCATTTCGTTCTGTTCCTGTGACGAGCCTGTAGCGGTGCACCCTGGGTACAAGATGCTGCGTGCAATGTCTCATTCTGAACAAGCATATCACTCATGTCCCAAGATAAAACCCTCCCTAATTGCTGGCATTAGCAATTTCCATCACATCCGAGTCTCGGTGGTATATGAGCCTTCCAGCCTCAACACAAGGAAAGGAACGCTGTATTAATTAATAACCTTTACTGCATTGGACCACCAGCAAAGTCTGCGTCTGTCCGCCTGTCCGTCGCGTTTCGGTCGCGGCGAGCGGTTGCAGTGGAAATATTTTTCCATTCCTCACACGAACTGGTTGATCTGTGTGTGTGTGTGTGGCATGGCTTTCGAAACACTTCTCGGCAGAGTGCCCAAATTTTGGTTCTGCAGCCAAATTTCCAGTCAGCCGATGACAACTTAGACGACCGTTTCATTAGTTAAAATTCAGGGTCCTCGAATCTCGACGTTTCTTTCAGCAGACACTCGCAAGTCCTCGACCTTAAGATGCGTCTTTTTAATCGATTCGCCGTCGTTTAATATAAATGAAATCGTTGCTGTTCGCGCGGCACTGGTAAAAAACGCCTCGCACATACTTACGTACTTTCTCGGAAGCGCTGGTCGGTCACGAGTTTGTCCCCTCTGCGGCCTCAGGTCCAGCGGCCACACCGTTGCCTGCGTTCGGCTGAAGTGCGTGTGACGGCAGCCGCCAGCTTCTTGTCAGTCGATCCCCGGCTCAGGGCACCCGCGAGACGCGAAATTCTTTTACAACCTTCTGTCAGCTACAAAGTTTTTAATCAGTCTTAAGTTACAAATTTGGCGAAGGACGGAACTGGGATAGCTCAGTCGGTGTAGTGACTAACTGTGGACTGCACGACCGGCGTTCGATCCCCGACAGGGGCAGAGGATTTTTCGTCTAGCCTCTGCGTCCAGACCGGCTCTGGGGCCCACCCAGCCTCCTATCCAGTGGGTCCTTTCCCGGGAGTAAAGCACGGTCGAGGCGTGACGCTGACCACTCACCCCATCTGTTGCCGAGGTTAAGAATGAGTAGGAGCTACACCTCCTCTCCCCCCAAGCGCTTACATGGCGTCTATCGGGACACCTCTGCGTTTTTCACTTTTAGTTGACAAAGGACGTAATATCGAAACTAATGCAGTAACAGAACGTCCGGGTCGTGGTAATCGCTAGTTGCGCGCTCCTAATGCCGCAGGTAGGCTACTATCAGCTTGTGATTCATGCTGCATGCAGTTAAAATTGTTGAAGCTTGCTTTGAAGTGTCTGACATTGTACCGCTTTAGATCCCGGTGGTAACTATATGTACCACCTGCTTCAACAGTTAGCAAATTTTCACATGTGTCTCGTATGATTCTTATAATAAAGAGCCATTATTTCCTTAAACAGCGTTAATCAGTTTAACTTTGTAACGCTGAAGAGTTGTGTTTTCTTCGCGGTACGGACCGAATTCTTAAGTATTTTTTGTAATGGTGGAGTGTAGTGTTTTCTTCGCGGTGCGGACTGGATTCTTAAATATTTTTTGTAATGGTGAAGTGTAGTGTTTTCTTCGCGGTACGGACTGGATTCTTAAATATTTTTTGTAATGGTGAAGTGTAGTGTTTTCTTCGCGGTACGGACCGAATTCTTAAATAATTTTTAGTAATGATGAAATTTAGTGTTTTCTTTGCGGTACGGACCGAATTCTTAAATATTTTTTTGTAACGGTGAAGTTTAGTGTTTTCTTCGCGGTACGGACCGAATTCTTAAATATTTTTTTGTAGCGGTGAGGCGTTGTGTTTTCTTCTCGGTACGGACTGGATTCTGTCCTACCGATGATTCCGCTGCCTTGGGACCTGCGGTGTGCGTGGGGAAGCCAGGGAGACAGGAAAGTTGCGTCCGCGGTGGTCGCTGGAAGGGAAAGGTCTCAGTTAATGGGCTCAGTCTATGAATATTCAAGACGCCGAGCCTGAAACATTAGACAGACTCCTCACTAATTGTGGCCGGATGCAACACGAATATGAACGAGACGCCATTACATTAACTTTGACATAAATACTTGAGATTTGTGATAAAGCGAGAACGATGTAATTCGAAAAGTTACCCTTGTCTCGTGCGGTCGTTGTCCACCCCGCCGGTATGCTTTCGCTTTCCCCTCTCCCGCCGCCCAGTTCGTGAAGGAAACGGCCGTGGCCTACTTTAACCCCGGGGGTACTGAAGAGAGGGGGAGCACCCTTGTTTGGCCCGTAATTCGTATGAAGTAATGTTATTGAAGCCTTACGTGATTTTCTCGTTCAACCCTCAGGGCTGTTTGGTCTTCGTTGTAGATAAAATTCCCTCTTCATGAACCACTTCGTGGTATTTCGTGTAGCCGAGCAGACGCCACGCTCCTTTTATTCACATTGGCGAATTCGTTGACTTAACTATCCGAACACACGTTTTCAGTGAACCAGCTTTATTAAGCGGCTTTGTAAGCTTCTTTGAGTAGATGAACTGACCATAATTAATGCGTTCTACATGCTTGAAATACGTACATCACTTTCAAGTGAGTGACGGCGTGATTTACACTTCTGTTAGGACACGGAAAATACGATCACAGGACTAAGGCCGGGGGCTGTGACAGCGCGTGCCTCGAGCGTTCCTTTGTTTCTGGACTGCGGATTATTTACAGACGTCTAAAGCGACACTCACTGATTAATTCCACGAAGCGAAGGCCTTCTTGGAAACGTGGAGTTCCCCGCTCTTCATGTTATGAAGTTTCGTTGTCGGGCATGTCGGGGGCCAGATGGCAGGTAGGTGGTACGTAGCCGAAGTGTCCTGAGACGTGTCCTCGGCGAATGTGGACAGACGGTACCAGACACAATGCCAACACTTGAGCTGTCAGAATGAAGTCGAGGGCATTTCTCAAAGACGAGTTGCTTACGCACTGCAAAGCGAGCGAGGAGCAGGCGGACGCTTGTGGCCGCGTGAAGGAACACTTAATTAGTGCTGAGGCCGATCTGGGAAGCCACACGACCGGGTTGAATGCGGTTCATTAAAATGATAATGCGCGGGGCCGGGGGAGAAGACTCGATGGGGCAAGGCAGAGAGAGAATGAAAGTTGATCTGACAGACGGAAAATATATGTAGCCTATATGTTCATTCAACCAAAGTGCGGTAGACAATCACTTAATTGCGTTTAATTAATCGGTCCATTTGAAGGGTTCCTCCTGGAGACAGGAGGACGGCAAAGGCGTGTTTGTTGACGCTCTGTCGCAGAGACTGGGGCAATGTTTGTGTCCTCTGAGAGTCATCTCACGCCTCTGACCCGCTGCATCGGGCAACCCGAGGAGGATTACACCGGTGGCCGCTGAAGCTCATACCCGCGACGACAAAAGCTTGCATTTCGTCGCCAGAATTCTCTTGCCGCCTCAGACACGCGGATGTGATACCTGGAGACATCGGACATGTTTCAAGGAGCTCTGTTGATATCACAGAATATTTATGCCCGTTTTCAAAAAAGGGCAGATTATAAATCAGATGGTTAGTTACTCCGTGCGAAAGAGCTGAAATGCGTTGTTTTATTCGTAATAAAGTTGCAATTTTTGTAAGGTGGTCCGTTGCGGAGTGCTGAGGTGTGGCCTGTCGAGTGACCCTCGTATTTCCGCTTTTCTGGGCTCTGGACGCGTGGGTTGGCGGGCCGAACACTTGATGACCTTGGCTTAATAGTTAGCTGACCAGTTTAGTCAAACCTAGAAAGATGACTGCTTTAAAATGTTTTATTATTCAAGATGTCTGTCGGGAATTCACGTAACAAGCGCCGAGAAATTAACGTTCATTATGACGTAGTCAGCTCACATCGACCGACTGTCGGAAAGTTCTACGGAGAAGAAGCTGGATTTCGTACGAAGTGTTCGAAGCGATTGGCTCCTTGCGTCTATTGAAATCTGAAAACCTTGTCACTTTCGTGTAGCGACGGAATTTCTACGAGATACTTTGCAATGAAGATGTGCGGGGATAATTACTTGTTTTCCAGCGGGGGGCGTTCTCAACACATGCACTTGAGAGGCTGAAATTAAGCTGTCTTTAACTTTCCATTACGAATGCTAATGACGGACGAGAAGAGTTTACATGAGTCAAGGAAGGAGTGTGTGACGTAAGCTATTCCAGATAACGAGCATTCTGCAAGGAGGGGGAGGAGGAGGGAGGATACCTCACATCCCTGGAATTAAACTCGTCACAGTTCACTGAAACGCACATCAATCCCCCCCCCCCCCCAAAAAAAAAAACAGCCATACAAAACACGTGGCAGTTTTACATCCCGACAATAATCGTGGGTTGCTCTGCTTTAACGAACTGTGGACTTCTGGACGGATGCCGGAATCAGAAATTGTCGCGTTGATAACCGAATACTTTCCCGGAGGAACTGAGGCGACTCAGGAAGAATCTGACTCCGTCTAATGTGAGTCGCTCGGTGTCTTCGGATGATACACGGCGGCCGGTCAAAGTAAGGCAACAATTTCCTTCCGTTTATTTCTGTAATCGCCTTCAGAATGCGGGACCCTTGCGATCCGCAGATCCAGGTCCACTGATTCTGCTCTGTTCTGCTCCGTCCGGGTCTGACTACGAACCGTCCTCGAGATATTCGCGTCTTCTCATCGTCTCCGTCCGGACGGGCGCCTTGGAAAACTCACGGCGAATTCTTGTTTGATCACCACTCACGATCTGCTTCCGATCTCAACCGACACTCGCAGTTGGAATGGCGATCTCGAACAATGGCGTTGCGGAGTCGAAGCCATCTCGGACTTTCCGATGGTGCCAAGTGGCCGAATCAGGGTCTCACTCGGTTTCTCGGACGTCCGGCTGGCAACCGCTGTGACCCCACAGGTCAGTCGGAAGAACGTGCCTCATCCATCGTCTGTGTAAATGTGTTTGTCGCCGTGAAAAGAATGTGATAGCGCCGGGTGTGTGGTCCGCGGACTGAAAATTTACGAGCTAAATGTTCATTTCTCGAAGGTTCCAGACCCTAGTTATCAAGCATGAGGGAATTTTTCTAACATTGACGACTGACGCGCGACAAGCGACAAAGACAAGGTTTATGTCTGTTCTCCTCTGATTGCCCTTTTCGCATTTTTCGGATCGTAAATAATTATCGTAAGCAGTCGGTAGACAATTGACTCGAAATGTAAACTTCTGTGATGTTCGTGGAGATTGGACAGGGACCCTGAGCTAGCTGCGATCTCATTAATTTGATCCCCAATCGGATGTTGTTTTCAGAAGCTGTTAGTTTCCCAGCTCGTAAAGACGTTCCGCTGCTCTATGAAACGCTGAGGTCAACTTCCGTTTACTCAGAATCTCTGCTGGACCGCTGTCTCTCTCTGCGTCTGAGATCGTTTTTTTTCTCTCTATTGCCTTAGGATCTACGCCAAGGCCTCAAAATCTTGATATTTTCTTCTGACCAAAATCGGAGAACTTTAATCGGCCTTCGACATCCTGTGTCTCCCTTGACTTTTTTTAACCTAATGATATTAGCAGAAGAGTGCACATTATATATAATTCCGCCATTAGGTCAGACATATTTTCTAATTTGTATCTTAAAATCATCATCCATTCTGCACATCTCTGGTACATGCCAACTGGCGAGACACGCAAACTCCGATGCTCTTACGAGTACCGCGAATTGTCATCAGCCCAAATATTTCGGCGACGAAGCCAGTGCTTCGCCCCGGATGCACATCTACTGCCGAAACGTCGTGATATACTCATAGCTCCTCGGGACAAGGCTCAGAGCATTCTGGTCGCTGGAAGAACGTCTTGCAGGTGGAGCGCCGGGCTGGCGGACGTACGAGTTAAATAATGTATTGACATGTCATAAGAGGCCGAAACATTCTTATTTATTCTTAACCTCGTGGTAGGTGAAGTGTTGAAATGGTGTGGGCGTGAGGCATAACGAATGAGTGTTTGGCTTGGACAAGACGTATGTGAGGTACGACGTGGCTCTTGTCTGCGATTAATTTGGACAAACCAGGATGCTGACCGACCGGATTCTTCCCTTTCTGTGCTTGGGAGTCGCTCGACGTTGTCGAAATGATGTAAAAGTATGAGGTGTGATAAAAGAAATCCGGGACCAATATTCTCTGTCCACGGTGACTTTTTGGAGCGTTCAAATTAGCTTTCAAGCGATTTCGGTGGAAACTGCGAAAATTCTGTCGTTATTACGAGCAGCTGTGGAAGTATTTTGCTATAAACTGTGTGCGAGTATCCTCTACTACTCATCTGTTCGCTCGTCATGGGAGAAATGCCGTCCAACTTAAGGCGGGACCCCGCTGTGCCGGTATGCCTCAGCAAAAGCGAGCGAACTACAGGGAAAAGAGTTCCTTGGTAACGTATGACATTGTCCTCGCGTGCTAGTCCGATTTGCGTGGCAACTGACGGTCGCACGGGACTGCATTTTGTATCCGCTGAAGAACGCGGCTTAAGGAAAAGGTACTTGGGGGTAGTCGATTCAGCGCGGGTACATAATAATGCGCAGGGGCATTGTCGCAGTTGAGAAACCAGTCCCCTGCACGTCTTCGCTCAACAATTTTCAGGATCAGATCCGTGCGTTCAGCGCCGCAGAAACGATGGTTTGGAGTCAGCCACTCTGGGACAAAACTCCCGAAGAGGCGTACGACGCCCTAAACGAGCGATTTCTTCAGCAGAGTCGGCCACTCGCACGTCTCGGTTCTGCTTTGTCCATAAGCGAGTGTTCGCACGTCGTGGGTTTCCGTAGCAACGGTGCTGAGTTTAAATTCAGCTTGATGGACGTACTCTGTTCTTTGAGGTCTGTCAGGATTCTGAATGACACTTCGTACAGTTTTTAAATTAAAGGCAAAATATTTTACTAAAAATGCAGACGAGGAACTTAACATGTCCGGAGTACCACTTCGCGTCTATTCCGGAATGTTTTGATCACACCTCGTAGAAAAATAACTTTTTAAAGTGCATTAACAGTGGTGAAGCCTTCAAGCTGGGAGAAGCAACAAATGATGGGCACAGTGAAATGCTTAAAATTTCTGTTTCTTGTATTGTGTATCTGCTTCTGAAAATTATCTTAGTATTAAATCATAGACGATTACAGTCATTATGACAGAACAGAAAATGGCGTTCACAACAAAGTTCCATAAGACGTTGGCCTTTCGCGTCTGAAGCACCGGAAAGAGACGGCTTCTGCGTTTTGCAAAGACTTCGAGTTACGAACTCTAGCTATAAAAGTTTACTCGGTTTTTGTCAGCCACTCCATTTAAGATGTTCTGGGCGCAGTATGCAAATGACAAACATATAAAAAAAAATTTAAGGGAGTTACGGAGCAGCCAGAGCGAAAATCTGACAGAAAATGCTTCCCTGAACGTCGTAAATCCGAATCGTTCGTGAACATCCCACGTGATCTTGTCATTGGTGTTCTCCAGTCGTGAGCCGACACGAGTCGCGTTTCGTGGTTTGTCGTTTTCGGAATTCTGGAGGCCGCGGAGTTGCAGGTGGTTCGACGTGGGGCGAGGAGTCGCCGCCCGGACAGAATACTATTAATGGTTCTTGTCTCGAAATATAAGGACAGTCGAAACAAAAGAGGGGTAGAATGCGTGGCCTATTGCGAGTTACGATCTGTCAACGGCCGGACTGGGCCTTCATGATTTATTCCTTCAATACTGCCGATAGTGTTTAATGGCAGCTGGAAATGAGGGCCCCATTTTTCAGAATGCCTTCGCCCCACAGGATAAGCACCTCGGTCCAAGCAAGCGACTGGAAGCGACCTTTGTTCTCAGATGAATGTCGACGTACTCCATGATGAGCATCGGTAGTAATTTAACGACGTATTTGAGACCAGTGCTGACATGATGCTGCTGTTGGTCTCCCCGTGATTTTCCTCGGTGGTCCACCGTGATGTGAGATCCTGTGCAATTTCTGTGGCCTTGCAAAATTAATAGCTGGTTTAGTCCAATCAGTCAGTTGAGGTAAGTCGTGTTCTGTCGATGTCAGACTGCGTATCCATCTACGTCTTCGTCTGGCAGGTTGCCGTTTTAAATGAAAACGTTTGCAGATCATTTCGAGTGGCTCGGCAGATTCCAGACCGATTTCTGTACAGATGAAACATAATATCGGTAACTTGTATGACGTAGGCGCGACCCTCTCATACGAAAAACGTCGTATGTTACATTTCCCTCTGACTTTATATCCGTAACAACGTGAGCTGATGAATTTTAAACAATCGAATGGCAAAATTAATTAATTCTTCTCGAATAATCGTCATTCACGGGTAACTTATACAGTATCCGCGTTTTATATAAAGCAGTTGATACGGGGTCCTGTAACAACCAAATAAATAAAACACGCGTAAACCTTCCAAGTCTCGACTTTTTCATCGACCCAGAAATGAACGTGCCTTGGGATTCATCCGAGAGAGAAGGCTGGTGGCTGTGCTAACCTGTCAGGACGACGACGATCCTCGTAAGTGGAAGCTTCAGCGTTATACGACTGCGTATCAAGCATATAAGTTGTTTAGCTCGAAATTTTTTCAAGTAATCGACGAATGTAATAAAATGGACTTTAGTCTACAACAAGAAACCCTTGTTTTAAGAGTAGCGGTGGCAGGAGTAAACTGCCCTTGTGCAGGAAATCCGTGTTTCGATGAACTCGTTACGGAGTGCGAATTGAAATTTTAGTCGGAATTTGAAAGCTGATCGCTTTTAAAATGTACATGACACCTGAGGTCCATGGTTTCTGGACACGAGACCACGTTTTCCGGCTGTTGGGTCCAACTCCATCAGCAGTAAAGGATGCTTTAATCGCACCTCATTCCGACGCAAACTGTGACTCTCCGACGATTTTCAGAATCGAGACAAATTGCGAGAGACTGCATTTGCCCTTCGTGAGTCTCGGAGTCGGTAATCAGCTTCAGGTAGCCGTGAGTGGTTGATCCGATTCGATTTGGTTTTAAAGCCACGCAAATTTGAAGACGTCGAAGGCGGCTAAGTGAAGGCCTGGGGGAGGTTCACGTATCGTTCGACCCGAGAAACTCCCTTCGCGCCGACTTGGCCCACAACATTTCATTGTGAGACGTTGCGTCACATTCTGGTCAAGAGAGCGAGTGTGTTGGAACCCGGCGCGCAGTTCCTGGGTTCTGAAGGGCGGGCCCGTGTTATGAATCATCCGTTCTATTCAAGCAACCCACAGTCTGACCCCAGTGACACTTCGCTTTCATCCGAAGTGTGAACTCGCTTTGTTTAGGTCGCGTTGGGCGAGTCTTCGGTTCAATTGTAATTAAGGGCAGAGTCTTGCCAGCCGCGGGCATGCGTCTCGGAAAATTGCCCTTCACAAATTTTTATCGATTTTTATCAGCGGACTCATTTCACGTCTCGGCGATCGAGGACTCCGCATCTCAGACGCGGTCATCACGAGATCCAGACGTCTGAGTCTGCGGTGCGCCACGACGTTTCCTTAGCTCGTCGACGTCACAGCACTTTTCGGCTGTGTCTGTCTCCCCCGCCCCCGCCCCAGCGAGGTTTTCGGACCAGTTCTGTGTTGTCACGTGACTGCGAGGAGAAGTGACAATGTGGAAAGATCGAAAATTATGTAATTTTCTGTCGTGCGTCGTTAATTCAACTTCAATATAGAAACTTTCTCAGTGTTTTAATCGAGTAGCTGTAAAACAGGAGGATAAATTATATTTCTATCATTAATTCATTTCCTTCACTCATTCGGGAAACGACTCTCACATCACTTGGAAAATCAGCCCTTTAAGTTCTTCTCTTTGTCCTGGAGAATCGCATGAAAAACGAGTTTGAGTGTCACATTTTACGCGTCTCCTCGCCGTGGACTTAGACGTAAGAATAAGCTCCCCCATTGTCTACTAAGTTTTCAGTACTGAGTCGGAAACACTTTGACTTCCAAGCGTTAAGATAAACTCGTGCTTCAAGAATCTTTATTTGAACGCGGTGACGATGTAAATTTCGCTGGTTTTATCCACTAAATAGCTGGCCGTGAATCTGTCTGCCTTCTTCAGGGTGGTATGTCTTAATGTGCTCTTGGAGAAACAGTAGAATGCCCACACAAACAGATGGTTTTTTTTGCGTCTTGTAGAAAGTCTCGCTTCAGACGAAACATAAAGCGCGTCATTCAGACAGACAGACAGCCTTCCTTTTCCTCCACGAGGGTCGCACTACGTGGGAATCAGCTCAAGCAATGGAAATGTATTTTTGCCTACAGACCAGAGCTCGGGCTCAGCCATGGAACATTTCCGGTAAGACATCAGTCAGGTGACGCCCAGTTACCTTCGACTCTTCCTCACCCGAGGTAGATTTTTCGTCGTGACACAAATTCGCAGAGAGATTTTGTTTCGCGTTTGTTTTTTATCTCCCGTTCAGAGCCGTTTGCATGTGCCAACGGGGTCCCGGGGGTTTCGATTGTCGTGAGTGATTGATACGACGAGAAGGTATAATCAAGCCATGAGTTACTGCGTCTTTGCCTCTGTCGTCTGTCCTTGCCCCTCCCCCTGCACGTGGCCCATAGACTCAAAATCATCCGAAGTCTAGTCGACTGGGTGGGACTCACCCAGTGGGTCACGAACCCAAGACGTTCTTCAGCCTCAAATCCGTGTGGTTATGTGATGTTGGGTTTGTGAGATCCGTTTTTATCAATCGTCCAGCATCTTCGAACTAGTTTTCGTTGTCTTCCGTCCGAAATGTTGTGGACACTCCTGGTGTGTCCCATGCGCGCTCCATGCCCAGAATCTCTTCCTCCTGAAATCGATCTGCCTCACGAGGCTTTCCGACTGTACAATTCTCTCACGACGGTGAAGATATCGATTACGTTGTTCTGGCTTTTGACGTCGTGTGTACTTGTAGGTAGATATCGTTGTTACCGATAAACCTACTGTCTCCATCTTCAGGGCTGAATCTTGCGTTAATTTCAGGCTAAGTTGTAGGGTGAGAATTCTGGGACGCCATGACAGCGTGGTTCGTACGGCGTCACTGTCTTGAAAATCAACCAAAGCAGAAATTGTAGTTTAATTAAGGACGTAAACAGTAATTTGACCTAAATTACATTTCAGCTTCCTTTAATTAATGTGTCAATCTTTTGTGAGTTGTTTTATAAATTTAATTAGAAGCCGTGTTAAGAATGAAATTCTAGCTTGCCCTCCATTACTTAAGCAGGACTGTCTATGTCTTTACTTAAGTAATTTGCTCTGTGACATGGCTTTATTTTTAATGAGCGGCTAAACATAATGCCAGTCGGCAGACTTAAATCAGTTTTGATCCTTCCCCTGTTGTCCGCTGACAGTTCCAATCAGCGCCGTACGAACGGGAACCGGTTCAGGAAGGAGATTTCGCGGAAACCGTTTCTACGCGGTAAGAAATTGTCGAATTCTGTGATTTCCTCTTGATTTCCCGTTTTGTTTGTTTACAGAGCGAAGCAGTTTTTTTTTATCTTTCGACGCTGCGAATCAGAGATGAAATGTTTATCTACGTAAATTAATTTGCGTATAAATCGTCATTTGTTTCCGGGACAGCAGAACTGAGATAAATACGAAACGCGAGGAATGATTAGTCGGTGAATTCCTCATTTCTTGTAAGCAGATTCCGGTGTGGAATTCTAAAATGACATGTTCCTTCCACATTCCTGCTGAGTCACCGTCGTTCACAGCCTTCTTAACGTGAGTTTATTCAGGACACAGAAACGCCGAATTGAACGACGTTTGTTCCGAGTCTCTGCGTCACTCCGCCAGCTTCACGCTCCGAGCATCTTATCCGCGGTATTCACGTTCTTACGAGCTTTATTTTATTTAGTGTTCTGTCTGAGGACAGGTCCATATGAACAGGATCCTTCCATCCTTTTCTCTTCTCGGACTGGGACCTGTTCATATACGTTCTTGGCAGATGATCCAGAAGTGGTTTGCCATTGCCTTCTTCTGTGTGTGAATGGAGTAATTGTTGGGATGCCACGGAGGAAAACTCCGTGTTGCCTAGACCACGGCCTTGCCCAACACAAGTTATAAATTCGGGCACCGCCGGGAATCGAACCCCAGACCCCAGGATTACAAGGCCAGCGTTCTAACCGCTAGACCACCTCATCTTATTATTATTAGTGTTCTGTCTGACGACAGGTCCATATGAACAGGATCCTTCCATCCTTTTCTCGGACTGGGACCTGTTCATATACGTTCTTGGCAGATGATCCAGAAGTGGTTTGCCATTGCCTTCTTCTGTGTGTGAATGGAGTAATTGTTGGGATGCCACGGAGGAAAACTCCGTGTTGCCTAGACCACGGCCTTGCCCAACACAAGTTATAAATTCGGGCACCGCCGGGAATCGAACCCCAGACCCCAGGATTACAAGGCCAGCGTTCTAACCGCTAGACCACCTCATCTTATTATTATTAGTGTTCTGTCTGACGACAGGTCCATATGAACAGGATCCTTCCATCCTTTTCTCGGACTGGGACCTGTTCATATACGTTCTTGGCAGATGATCCAGAAGTGGTTTGCCATTGCCTTCTTCTGTGTGTGAATGGAGTAATTGTTGGGATGCCACGGAGGAAAACTCCGTGTTGCCTAGACCACGGCCTTGCCCAACACAAGTTATAAATTCGGGCACCGCCGGGAATCGAACCCCAGACCCCAGGATTACAAGGCCAGCGTTCTAACCGCTAGACCACCTTACGAGCTTATCGCTCGCGAAAGAACGGATCCAAGATAGAAAACCGGTGTTTCGCGTTGCTTTGCAGTCGTTTAACAAGGTCCCACAGGTGGAACCGGGGCCGCGGACCCTGTCGACGTGCAGCTAACCAGAATCGAAGCCAGGACCGTTCACTGTTGATCTGCCTTCTGCGTCCCTGAACTATGACTGTGTGTAGTTACGAAAGAGACTGTCGATTGTTTAATATCGACTTTCCCTCTGCTCGTTTCACAGGCTGATACTCGGTATGCAGAATAGCAATATCGCTTTCATATTGCGGTCAGCCCATTACTCGTTTCGCTTTGTCTTCACATCACGCTGACATTTTACTCGCATCTCGATGTCAGCCAATTGCATTTCATTCCGAATGGCTTTATGAAGCTGTTTTGTTCTCGCTGGAGGAAGGACACGGAATTCGCCGCTGCTTTTGTGAGCGGCCGAATGTCTGACGTCAAGTTCTGTCCACTGTTTCATTCGAACGGAAATAAAACACAATTTTATTCCGAATATCCCAGCCTCGTCAAACTGCCTTACTTCCTAACCAAAGAACATTTATTAACCCTCTGAACCGAAGAGAGAGATACGAAAAAGAGTGGTGGGGGGGGGGCATCTTATAGATAAAAGGTTCCCAGGCAATGCCCGCTCGTCCTTCTGGTAAGGATAAAGTAAGAGTGAAGGCGTTAGTGTGATGATTGGCATAAAAGACGGAATTTTGAAATTTTGTATTAGCGAAAGCTGAGGCTATTAGTTTGGAAGTTTGGAACATAATTTAGAAGTTCCTACTGAGGGGAGGGGGATAAATTTTGACGGCGTTAAGGGGTGGTAAATTTTGATGAATTTAAATCGGGAGGGCTGCATGAGAAGCTTGCAGTGGCAACTTGGAACTTGGGAACCATCTCAGCATTTGCTTGAAGACAGAGGAAAACCAAGGAAAACCTGTGTCGAGATGGCCGGTCGCAGGACCTTCCGGGTGCGCGCTGACTACTAGCCAGCGGTCCGGCAGACAAAAGAGAGATTAGTACGACCCCTAGGTTTCCCTAACTTGTGCCATGGGCTTTATTGATAAAGTCAGGTACATCTGATGCAATAATACAACACAATATGATGGATGCAGGTCATCCGTGTTTCCGTGGTCTTCTTCAGCTGATGGTTTCGTGGTCTGGTCCATGGCAGGAGTTCCGCTGGAGCGTCCTCCGTTGAACGGCTGGCTAAAATGAGTAGGGTTTCGCCCAAAAGGACTTTACTTTGTTTAAATACTTGCAATTAGTAGGGTACGTGCAGGATCAGCCCCCTAGTAGGGCCCGCGGTCTCATGTGTTTTTCATAAATGGGGTCATATTGACCTAATTGCCTAATTTGGGAGTTCTCACTTAATTGACTTTTAACGTAAAATTTATTTGCCAGCTTCCTGATATGGTTTCGGAACGTCTCCATGCCAGTTTGCTCATGTAAATTTTCGATTCGAAGCTCGTCTAAATAATATTTAAGAATTCAGTCCTTACCGCGAAGAAAAACAACACCTCACCATTAAGAACATAATCTGATTAATTCTGCTTAAGGACGTAGTCGATGTTTTCAGTGAGGATCGTACAAAAGACACAAATACAGAATGAAGCGGGAGTTCATGATTAGGGTCGTAGGTGTAATTCCCAGTGGGCTTGAAAGGCGAAAACACTTTGGAACGGCGTGCCGATGATAATTTTCGGAACGAGATCTGGGGCGTAAGACAACTGGATAATTGAGGCACTTGGCATTTATAAGGGTTCGCAGTTCGTCAAATGTGACCGACCAGGCTGAAACATGAGATGGGCTGGGTATGTAGAAATGCCTAATTAAGATATGCCCTCCTCGCGACTGCGCAGAGACATCTAGAGGCCGGCGTCTCTGTCTCTCGATTTTGCATCACCTTCGCGGACTTTGCTGGTTACCATAGCAACAGAACGGAAGTTTACCTACGGCTTCAGACACTGTGGCCGGCCCTTCATTACAGACGTCTATATTTCTCATACTCCTTTTCTCACGTGAGTCTTCTTTGTGGTAATTATAAAGAAAGAAGACTCCACCATCGATTTTGCCCCCGAGTCCGACACAGAAATTTATCGAGGGTCCATTAACACCAGCGTTGAATTTTTAAATGTTGCGGGAGGTTGGAAGAGGTCGTGGCGGGTTTTAACGCTGTTATCTTAAGAGGACTGGGGAGTCAGTTCTCTCGGTCGGTGTCTCAACCGGGTTAGCAGCTTACGTAAGCCACTCTGTCGACTGAACGGCGGCTGTGATGTTGAGTATTGTTACAAGTGGGAAAAAAGAACGAAATTCAATTAACTTGTACGTTTTTTAGGGCGAGGGGGCGGGGGCGGGGGGCGGGAGGTTGCAACATCGGGGGTCTGTCTGATTGTGAGCAGAGAGACTTTTGTTGGTCTTTGCTGCCATCGGAATGTAGGTCACTGAGCGTTATACAATATTTTGATCGTGTCAGAGCGATCGAATCCTTGCGATACCGCGCAGAAAGCATTTCACTTCCTCAGAGTCACGTTTTCGATAGCCGCCGTTGTGCTTCGGCTCTCGCGTTGAAGTCTCCGGCCGCCGGTCGCGAGTCCCGGGTCGGCTCGGGTGCGCACGAGGCAGCAGGTGTTCGACCAGACAGAATCGAGCGCCCTCGTCGTGACTCGCCACAAATCATGAAACCGAAGTGACTGTTACGAGGCTGCATTGCTCTGTTAAATAATTTAATATTTGTGAGGACTCAGAGGCTAGAAGTGGGAACCCGTAATAAATAACTTTTTTTACAGATTGCGTTTGTGAACGACAGAAATCACTGAACGCCGATGTATGTAAATAGGAGGCCCCAGATTCGAAACTCCGAGGGGTTCTTAAAATGAGCCACACCGTTTGTCTCCTTCCTAACCCCTTTCCAGTTCATACCTCCACCCGATATTAAATAAATTCTGCAGATGAACATGTTTCGACTAATAACCCTCGGTTTAATTTAGAAACAAAGTTAAGGAGGCTTAAAGTTCTTTGAAATTTTGCATTAAGAACTGCCAGTGTTTCGTATCACTTAGTCTCTAGCAGTGACCGTTGAAATTCAACGGGAAATAAAAAAGTATGGTAATTATGACCTACGACATACCGATGAAAATGTTCTTTAAAATTAACGTCTTTATTGTATTCATCTATGTTCCTTGGACTTCCCCTTATTTACGTTTTACGTATAAAGAAAACGTAAAGCTATCAGACAGCACGCCATGTAGGCGCTTGGGTGGAGAAAGGCTCTATACCGTCACGCCCCGGCCGGCTTTACCCCCGGGTAAGGACTCCGGTACCCATTGGACAGGAGGCTGGGTGGGCCCCAGAGCCGGTCTGGACGCAGGGGAAAACCAATCCTCTTCCCCCGTCGGGGATCGAACCCCGGTCCTGTTGAACACTCTCATAGATCGGCAGGGTGCGGGGCCTGTTTGCCACGACGTTGTATCAGGTACTCAGGTTGTCGTACGACGCGAGTGTACAGTTGAGAGGGGTGTCAGAGGATCTGCCCGTGGACCAAAAGAAGCTGAGGAAAATGTTTCGACTTTGAGGGATGAAGTTCAGGAGGAGGGAAGGAGATTCATCGCACTCTTCGCCAGATGTTGGCTGTGTCGATCACGTGAGGGTGTAGCACGCGGGACGCGGTCCATTGTTTGATTTTGTAAACACGGTAAGTGAACCTTCAGGTTTATGATTTAGGGTCTTGTGAATTAGTTGAGTGGCTGAGCCACTGTCAGCGTCTCCATCTTTTTTCCTGCCTTGTGTTGGCGCGGCTCATGCCAGAGGGCGCCTTTTCGAGACTTAAGTTACGACTGAAGAATGATGACCATCCGCTCCGCGCACGCGCATTATCGTCATGAACTGGCCTTGTCATTAGTTTGACCGACGTAATTGAAATTTACTAATGGCGAGTTGCCTCCTCGCCTCGTATGTTCTCCGCTGACCTCTCGACCTTTTCACTTCATTTGACGCCTTTGGTAGAATTTACGAGGTGGAGGCTCGCTTCGCATCTCGTTATCACTTCTCCGACATCCTGAAAGCAGACGGAGTTTATTATTTGAAAATTCTACGCTCGATGTGACCCTTTACTCTCTGTTGGAAGAGATGATTGCCTCGGAGATGTCTGCGGCCCACGAGAACAGACACGCACGCCCGTCGCCTGGGACCAACAGCGCGAAGAAATGGATTGACGGGCATGTAGCATGCACGGGGACGTTTACTTCAAGGCGACTCATCGACGCTTCTGGGATGATTCAGTACAACGCATAATTTTGAGCCCTGTGTTTTTATTTATTCATTGTCTGCAGTTTACGACGTGTGAAAACTTTGAACAGGTGACAGACAGCGTGGTCCTTGATGGTTGGTTGACTTGACTTCGTTAAACAGCCGAATCACATTAGCTTATGTAGTTGCTGCATTGAGTTGAGCCTAGGTTCATATTGCGTCTTACGACGTTGTTGCGCGAACAGTGGGACCTCGGTGACTTGTCTCAACGGGGGTTCGTACCGAGATCCTCCCGGATACAGACAAAAGAGTTGGGGTGAAGCAGCCACGACGCTATCTGCCGGTGCTGTTTCTGTCCGCGTGACCCCTGACCTTTAACTAGCCAAATAACAGCCTTGTTTTACAATCACTCGGACACGTAATGGATTTATTCCTTGTCCGGTATTTGCATGAACTTCGTGCGAACACAAGAGCCATTTGTTAGCTCTGTGGTGTTCCAGGGCCGTAGAACCATGTCGATTTTATCAAGTCCGAGGAGAGTTTGCACCTCGAAGTTCGGGCGGGGTCTTCCGGAAAATGGCCTTTGTTTCAGCTGACGGCAGAGGCCTCCGGAATTGCATGCAAACCTGTAGGTGTTTCTGAACCACATGGTACCCCTTTGGGGGCGTGTCATGCTCACAGAGACAGAAACATGGGTCCTTGGACGCTTCGAATTTCAGCCACGGCCGAGTTGTGTTTCCACAGATGTCTGATTCCAATATCAGAGATTACTGTTTCGACAACAGACTGGAAAAGTGTTGTCTCATAAGGACTGTCACAGATTTTAGGCAACGCATTACGAATTTACACAATTTGGCTTTCTGCCCTCTGCAGAAGCAATACGTTCAATATGACCCCATAAAATCCTCGAGGGGTTGTTCTTTCAAATGGGCCATTGATTGAAAAAGATGAGCCCAAGGACCCGAATTTGTACACACATTTTCAGTTTGTTTTGTGCAAAGATCAGAATCTTTAAGCCTCGTGTATATTCTGAATTTGTAACGCAAACTCGTTAATTAACACAAAATATTATCGAGAGCTCATTAGTACCTGACCCTACATTGATCGACTGTTTCATGTAGTCCATTATGGACGCCGAGAATTGTTGAGAATCTTTCACGGAAGATATATCGTATTTGAAAACATCTGTCGCCATTTTTATCGACCGATGGCAGAAGCGCTTTGTTTCGACTTAGTTTTTATGTGGCTTTGTCATGTCCGAGTATACGTCACTCGTCGCCCTGATGATGGAGGTAACAAGGACCTTTGAAACGTCGGTATAAACTTCTGCCAGACTACACGGCGCAAACAACCCAGAAGACAGCCATCTTCACACATTATTATGTTCTCTGGTAGAACTGGATCCTCCGATTATGGCCGCTGACCTTGTAGGGAGAGCTCAGTATGCGGACCTCTCAATGAAGGAAGGATTTTCCGTCGGTCAGTACAGTCTCTATCAATAAAGCAGTGTAAAAGCCTGATAATTGTTGTCTTGTGACTGTGCTGTGTTACCAACATGCCACCTGTTCGTTGCAATCTCCTCTCTGGTCATTGATAACGCCTCGAATCACAACACTCAGACAGAAAGACCACCGACGTCTTAATGAGAGAAGGACCAAATGAGAGTCTGGCTATTGGAAATAAACATCTCATTTTGTGACGTGTTGAAAGCTCAACTGTGCGATTTAATCAAATTAAATAAGTCAAAGCACGTGATTGATCAGATTTAAGCAGACAAAGAACGTCCTGTGCTGAGACTTCCGCCGTAACGTCGCAAGAGATTCGAAGAAATTGGGCAAGAGGAATGGATAATGCATGTCGGCATTTGTAAAAACTAGAAAAAATTTATTATGAGCAAGAAGGCATAATCGAAGACGCTATTGAACGTAATATAATTGAAGAAAATGGAGTGATGAATCGCGTGATATGTCAGAAAGGGATGGTCTATGAGGAGAGGAAGAATTGCGAACAAGATAAAATTATCTAATACTCTCTGCAGTTATAATTTCCTAGTGATGTGTATTGTATAGAAATCGACTTTCCTGTGTTACATAACGTGGTGATATTTTATTTGGAGTGTACTGTACGCGGCCTGCTGCCGTCCCTTCCAGCAAACGTCTGGTAAGTGACTCGCTCCGAGGTTCCAATTCACAAACTTCAGAGGCCAAAAACGCTGGGACGCGGTATATCCGCAGTTTACGTTCTGCTATTTGCAACTGCGATTTCTGTAAGTGACTTGCACCTTATCAGAGTCGCCGGAGCTTCATTCGAAGAAATCGCCATCTCTAAGCTCTCCTCATAAAGAATCAGCCGCAGTTGGACGTCCTTCGAACTGCCTCTTACGAGCAGCGACCCCCGATCTAGACTTCCATGTCCCCAATGCAGTGGGCACGGGGGACTCCTCGCTCTGGGTTAAAGCGGCCGGGGCGTGCACCTCCACTTGGTGCAGAGTTTAAAGGCACGTGGACTTATGCCTCCATTTCCCCCCATGCACTTTCATGGCGTGATCCTTCGTCAGTTTGCACATTGGGAGATCTAATTAATCGTGGAAACTTGCGTGCACTGACAGTGTTCAACACCGACGGTCCAGACGGAGGTTGCCTGCCTGAATCCATGGGCGCAGATTCCGACACGAGAAGCACAACGAACAACGCCGAACTCCCGGGCAGCGTGGACAAATCCTCCTTTGTGTCAACAGAAGGACGAACATTAGGTTTCGTCCGGCAAACCATAAAGCAGCCTGAGTTATTTGACCTCCTGTAGAGATGACGTCACGAGATACAAATGATATGTGAAGTTGCCACCGGATACGCTGCCCCTCCCCCCCCCCCGGGTCCCCTCCCACATTCGCCGGAGAATTTCTCACAAAAATAGCGCCAGCTAGTGGTGTAACTTATGCAACCCGTTTGTCTGTCTGTCTGTCGCGCTGCGTGAAAGCCACGTCAGTTTCCTTACCGATTTCTCTTTGTAAAACTTCACGTGGAAGTCGATGGACGAGTCTCTGTCGTGGTGCTCCAAGTCACTGAGCAGTTGAATGGTGCAGAGTCCTTGAGAAGCTTATAGTTGATCAGCCCGCCAAGATATCCCGCGTTACACATGGACCAGATAGCTTATTCCGTGCGCTCAGTCGCCACACATTTGTCAACCATCCACACTGCAGTTTCTGTACTTGATACATCGTCGTGTAACACTCGACACCGATCTAATACAGGCCTGCCATCTGTCCTCAGTGTGTGAACTGCAGTGATAAAAACAAGACACTTTGTTAAGGCGGCAAGACACTCGCTGTCAGCTTGTTAAGTCCGCACGCTTTGACGGAGTGAACATTTTTGGAAAAAAGAGCCGACAAGACGCCAACTGTGTAACACAATATTCCCCCGGCCTGCCTTTAAGACTTCCGACAATTTATTTTAGAGACTCGATAAAGTCTCGTGACCTCACAGATTGGGGGCACTCAGATAAGAAAACTAAATGAGTCAGTGTCCGGGGTTTCGCTTCAAGCGGACGTGGGCTGAATTCGGCTTTGTGTCGCCCCTCTGACAATCCGAGAGACTTGTGGCTTTTGAAAACTGTTCCCGATTTAACCAATCATGTTCCTCCAGTAAAAATGACACGTATTGACTAATCAGCTGAGTCGTTGTTGTTTTAGTGATGCCAGGGGACGCCACTATCTTAGTTTGCTCCAATAGGTTCATCAAGACTCCAGTGGGCACGGCGTGAATGTTGGTCTTTAGTCGCTGAATATCAGATAACCGCATGAGGTCGTGGAGATGACTTTGGCTGTCTTCAGAGTCTTGACGTCGTGTGTGTACTTACGTTTCGGAGGAAAATCCTGCCTCCATCTTCAGGTCTCAAGATGGAAGCAGCATGTTCCTTCAAATCAGCAAATCCACACCAGAAGACCTTCACGTGTCTGCCGACGCATTTTAAACAAGTGTTCAGCGAAATACACGGACACGTCCGTCAGTCCACGGACTTCGCAGTCCGAGAAACTCCGGAGGCAGACGTAAATGCGTTAGGTCTGGCGAAAAATGTTCCTTCTTCATGTTCTGAACAGTTTGTTGAGTTGAGTCAAATCTGCTGTTGAAGAAGCGGCTGTTGCCAGGGCGGGGACTGCCCATTGTCGCGTGTCCTGATGTACGGTTTCCTCTAACCCATCGCCCTTCTTTGTGCTCGGAAGCCAAACCTAACCCTTGCGTCGGCACAGGAAATTACCTGGACCGATTCTCGTGGGAAACGCAATTTGGGAGTGGCCACATTTGCCCGTCGGATGAACCGGGGAATAAAGCCGCTGGCCAATTACCATATATTTTCTAGTTTGAATGCCGCGGTTAGGACCCGCGTAATTAGAAATCAGCGCGTTTTGTCACAGGATGTCTATTGGATTTTGTACATTGCGTTTGTGGCGGCGCTGCTGGTGAAACGCGGACACTTCGGGGCCACATTCAGTTCATCGTCTCTCCTGCCCTGTTACTTGAACTCCGTTTTCCTCAGTAACATTTCAGACAGGGGTCGCGGAAGCTGGAACTTGATTCAGTGGCCAACTGATTACGAAATTTCTTTCAAAACGAGCTCTTCTCTGGCTGTTAGCATTAAAATTCTGTCGACCTTCCACATAAATCCCATTTTCCTTAATCGTGAGGCATTATGCTGATGATTAACATTAGCATAATGCAAAAGTTCGATAGCGAGTCCTCAATGTTCGGTTGAAATAATTCTGAATCGCAAATCAGAGGTGCGTTTAGACCGACGTACAGCAAAGACACGCGGTGCAGAAGGCCCTAAGAGAAGGTTGGCCTCGTGAGAAACGATCAGCGGCTGAGGCGATGCTGTGTAACCTGTGATCTCGGCCTCCGAGCGATCGGTCTTCAAGGGGCGAAGACCACTAAAATTCCGTGGATATTTATTGTTCGTTCGCGAACATCGAAGTTGCTAGCCCAGCCCAGTTAGTAAGAAGACTTGGGCGCGCTCAATCGATCATCAGATGTTCTCTTGTCTATTAAATGATGATTTTGAGGATGATGAAGCTTAGATCGTCCAGTGTACTTCGACATTTAAAACGAACAGCGATTACTTCACACTGTTTTTTCACGAAATTTGTAAGTACCGACGTCTGTAACACAAGTGACGTTAACTTCTACCTGACCCCTGTCTCGTTCTCTCGCGTCGCGATGTGTCCCGTGAAACTCGAACCGCCTCCGCGCTACTGTGCACGTGTAGGAGTTCCGACTTGTCAGCGGCTGCCATACGTCACGGTCCCACAGAAGCAAGACTCAAAATGCCTTCTTCTCCTTCTTTTTAAGGAGCGCGTTACTTGTCCTTCGGCGAGTCGACGCCCTGCTTATTAATCCTTTCAATCCGAAGCTCGTATATATAAGTGTCCTGTCCGTACCGCGAAGAAAACACGACACTTCACCATTAAAAAAATCAACTGTTTAAGGAAATAATCGATCTTCGTTCTGATAATTAATTAACCATTTCAAGCTGAGGAGGAGAGAAGTTGGTTAGAGGCTACGAAGGTTCCCAGGCAGTGCCCGCTCGTCTTTCTGATATGAATAGGTTTAGAAATAGCAAGGGATTTAGAAGGAGACATTATGGGTTAAGAAATGGATCAGGGTCTTTGCGTTAATTTCGAATTTTGATATTGGCCTTGGAAGGGCGGCGTTTGGAAAAAAGATTTACGTAAATATGGGGGGGGGGGGGCTCTACAGAGCGGAATTTCGATGCTAACACTGGGAGCGCTGCATGCAGTGGCAACGTGGAATTTGGGTACCAACTCAGAATTTGCTCCAGTACCGAGGAAAACCACGGAGAGCCTTGGTCGAGTTGCGTGCTGTCTTCTAGCCAGCGGTCCGGCATTTAAAATCGCGAGCCCTAACGGGCTTTTCCTTTATTAAAAATTCATGTTTTGGATAGGAAACGACCAACTTGGTTCGTTGCTTATCCAATTACAAAAAAGTTTACAGTCAAATTCCAGAAATCATCGTCCTGTGTCCCAGCTTAGGGGGTTGGTCGATGTGACCCTCCGGGGCACCTGAAACAGACTTCGGGTGCTGAAGCGGGAGAGATAGAGAGAGAGAGAGAGAGAGAGATAAGAGGAGAGCAGAAGAGTAGAAGGGGGTGCTCTGTAGTCTGAATTACTTTTAAGAATTCAGTCCGTACCGCGAAGTAAACACCACACTTAACCATTGAAAGGATCAACTGGTTAACGCTGTTTAAGGAAATAATCGCTGTTCGCAATGAGAGTGTGGCTGGCAGTGAGCGATTTGGTTAAACCTAAGAAAGCCCCGTCCATGTAGTGTGAGGAATTTAACTGCATGACGTCATGTGTGAGCACGTTTCAGTGTGAGTCTGTTAACACGGGCTTACACAAGGCGGAAAAATGTTTGCCCGCCGGAAAGAACACGTGGGAACTTCGTAAAATAATTTTTGTGGTGAATTTATTTTGTCAGGGGAATGCACTCGTGAAATGTGTGACGCGGGATCATTAATTGAAACCATATTTCACCTTCGTTTGTGTGAATAAGGGACTCGATTTGCACGGGAGTGCATAACGGATTAACTGACGACCGTGCCTCAGTGAATTTTGTTTTGTAAATGTCATAAGGTAGTATATTTGCGTCATATTTTGAATTAGGTTAATATTTTAATATTTTCCGTCAAATCACAATTTTTAATAAGATAATAAAATATAAAATATTTAAAATATCATTTCACGTTCCGCATCGAATGATCGATTTACAAATTGGAGCGTTTTTTACGACATGAAATGATATTTTAAATATTTTATATTTTATTATCTTATTAAAAATTGTAATTTGACGGAAAATATTAAAATATTTGTAAATGTCATTAATATCGACGTGAATTTGCTTGTTTAAGATAAACATCTCATCGTAGTCGACTAAAATTAATTTTAAAACCGCGTAACGTTTATGCAGCGTCTTACGTCTTACGTCTCTGAAATTTCCTTGACGCGAAGAACGAAAAAGTTTGAATTTCCGTATCGAAAAATGACAGAAAACAAGGGTTGCGTAACGAAGGAGGGGTAAACGTTTTGTAAATCGATGTCATGTGCTTAGCAACGTGGCGTGTGGCTGATTTTATTCTGGGTTGTTTCGCTGTGTAGTCTGGTATAAAATATTACAGACGTTACAGAGGTCCTTGCTGCCTCCATCAGGGCGATGAGTGAATCGGACTTTGGCTCCGTCTGACTCAGCCTCTTCCAGAAAGAGAATGAACTTGTAAGAAGACACGAGACGACGTCTTGTCACAGGATGAAGTCGAGACAGCGGTGAAGAAGATTCACGTTTCTGCCGCCGCGGAGTCGTTGAAATATCGGAACACCGGAGGAAGTTTCTGGACTGTCTCGCTTTTGTTCGGACGCGAAACGATTTGACGGGGTTCGAACGTCCGGAGCTGATTTTCGTATTCGAATCGAAGGTCATTTTGTCTTTAGTAACGAACGACAAACTGTTTATTTATAGAGCGGTTTTTCTATCGTGACAAATGAAACTGGAGACGGATATGACGACGTCAGATGTCAACTGGACGAGAAGAATAAGAAATATTTGTAACCGAAAAACCTCGTCGATAACATTTGAAAAAGGCTAAAAGAATTTATGAGTTTTGCTCAGGAATAAGTTGAATTGTGTTGGTGACAAAATGAACAGGCTGTTTAGCGACGCTGTATCATCCACTGCAGACAATAGCTAAGCAAGGGACATGAGTGATCCCCGATAAAGCCATCTCTGTCCCCACACGGCACTGCGATATAATTCTCGAGACTCACGGTCAGGAAACGCACTAATGACGTCAGGATGATGGCTGCCACGCCTTGCTTAACAAGATTTCAATTTCCCCCGTCAGCTGAGCCCGTGTCCCGCTGGCTCGCCACCGCGATCTTCCGAAGCAGATAGGCGGTCTCTGCGTCCGCTTACAATCCTCAGTGTCACTGCCGGATTACGGCCCTGACGAGACTCAATTCGGCCTGCGGCTCGGACCTCCTCTCGTACGCGAGCACGACGATGTATCAACTGCCAGTGTTACGCAGTTGGCGGGCAATTGCCTTGGCATGTTATAATTATTTTACCGGAATTGGCCTGAGTAGACTAACAAAATGCATCTGGAAAGGTATTCGACCTGGCGAACACACCAATAGCATTCAAGACTCGTTAATACCAGAATTTCATGATTTTCCTTAGACACCCAAGGAGAACAGCGTCGTTAATGAACGTCACTCCTGTTACCCTGATCTGAGTCACATGACTTAATCCGAGATCCTCATGTTCTTTTTCTGTAAGACCAACTTTAATATTATCCTCCCTAGTAAGTTTTCATGTCTCAAAAGTGCGATCATAATTATGAAGCATCTGTACCAATATTTTTGTGTCCTCCCTTTAATATGGGAGGCCGTGGTCCGCGCTCATCAGAGCTAAAGACAGACTTGCGAATTTATTTTGAACTTAACGATTTGTGTTTCGACAGGAGACAAGGAGGCCGGAGCCTGTGAACAGCGACGAGTGCCGATGGTCTGCGCTCTGCTTGCTTGTACTTGCTTAATTAATGCAGTTCGACGTTTGTTAACACTTGATTAGCCATTTTGTGGTTGTGTTCTGGTGACCAGACGTGCACATTTTTCTCTCTGGTATTTGCACTCCTGCTGGCATCTGGTACAGCCTCTTTCAAAAGTTAAACTACGACAGAATTGTGTCATAAATAATTACTTGTTTGCGGTATGAAGCTTCGTGAAGGAAAATTAGTGGAACAGACAATTTTTTTATCGTAATGAAGTTGGGATCGCAGACAATCCGGGTGTATTATCTGACACCTTTTTAAAACACGCAAACTGATCCATAGCACGTCTACTTTCTTTTGAGCCAGACTGTACTCCCGCCTCACACCTTCATGTTTCAGAGTGTGACGTACACATGCAACACTTAATTAAATTAAAGACTAATGGAATTCTGAATTACACGTGACCTGGTTGCCAGATTACCCCCACATTTGTGACGTCACTCTGGGTCAGATGCGGCAACTCGAGGATTTTTCTCGCGGCCCTCGAGTTGAGCTGCCAGATGTCGGCCATTTGCATCAACTACCCTGCTCAGTGCAGACACCGGGCACCCTCGCTGATATTTCTGGGTTCTTTTCTAGGTAGGTACCAGCATCTCCGAGCAGCAAACAACGCAGAAGTCCTACGCCGATAGCTCGTCGCCCTGGGAACGTCAAACCTCGGATCCGTCTGACGGGAACCCACAGACCATCAGTAAGGTAGGCAGCTACGCCTCTATCCCCTCGACTGTCTCGTTGATTAGGTTCCGTGTTTCATTTTCTGTGTCCAGGACTGTACTCACAGTCTCCGTTCGTCCCCCTATTTCTCATACGTTCCTGTCATTTTCATTGCTTCTCCAAACATTTTCGTGATGTTCTTCAGGAAGTGCCTGCTCTTGCCTTCTCGAGGCCTGTCTAAATCATATTTCCTTAAATCTAGGGCGTCTTCGTAGTCACAGAAACCTAATTTATCGATTCGTCACGCAGATTAGCTCGGACCTGTCCGTTGCCACTGTTCCCCGCTCCTTCGTCCTCGGCAGCACCGTTCATATTAATTAACAATTCGTCATATTTCGTGGACCAAAAGGACCGCGACCCGCGCTGGTCCGGCGTCCTTATTAGTTACCGGCGATCTGTAATTCGTAGCAACGACGGATTAATATCGCCGGCAGAGCACTCGGGGGTGGGGGGGGGGTGGACGACCAACCCCTTTTAATGACCCGACTCGAATGAACCGGTAAACTGTATTAGTCGAACTCTGCTCGCCGTGAAGCTTGTCGTTCTGAACTAAGTTCCTTGTTAGAATTTCATCCGTCAGCTCCGATTTGCTTCGAAGTGATTAAAGCCAAGGCGCATGCGCAGTGGGTTGGATCTTTTACGTGTCCGAGGAGATGTTACTCCTTTGACTCTGTTTTTCATTCACATTCGGGATCGACGTTGAATTTTGTTTTATGAATTACTGGCTTAGAACGTGGAATTGAGCTCGTCACTCCTTGCCGATTTAAATTCACTTTAAGTCTCGGAGCAGAGCGAAAATAAGAATATTTTTCTGTCTGTCCCTTAGAGACTACAGGGTGATTCCAACATGACCCTGTCGATGGGCTTTTAAAACCCAAATTGCACGCGAATTTATTATCTCAGCCTTACAACTGCTTGAACGCCAATTATTATTATTATTATTTAGTGTTCTGTCTGAGGACAGGTCCATATGAACAGGATCCTTCCATCCTTTTCTCGGACTGGGACCTGTTCATATACGTTCTTGGCAGATGATCCAGAAGTGGTTTGCCATTGCCTTCTTCTGTGTGTGAATGGAGTAATTGTTGGGATGCCACGGAGGAAAACTCCGTGTTGCCTAGACCGCGGCCTTGCCCAACACAAGTTATAAATTCGGGCACCGCCGGGAATCTAACCCGAGACCCCCAGGATTACAAGGCCAGCGTTCTAACCGCTAGACCACCGTGGCTATGGAACACCAATTACAATCACTGAATAACATAAAACGAGATACATTCTGATATAATACGAATTACAGGTAACGGGGAACAATGCACAGATTGAAACTTCAATGATCTCAGCAGATTGTGGGTTAGGGCCCTTACGTTGATAATTGGGTCGTTGACAACTGGAAAATTTCAGTCCCTGCAAATTGAATTTGCAGCAGAAATAGTCACTGAAGGTCTGATCTTCAAGCGACTGTCTGATTGTCCTAATTACAGGAGCAAATGTGCGTAGACCAACAAAACCCATAACGGAAGTAATCGTGTTACAAAATAGAGAGAGAGATTATGAAATAAAACAGGCGTCCACCTGATCCTTTGGAGGTGCGTCGTGCTTCAGAAGCGCTAAAGTTCATCGCCGTGCTCACAACAGTGACCCACGACCGATCTCCCTCGGCCTCGCAGCGAAACACGGATTGCAGAACCAGAATGTGTCTGGTGGCTCACAGCCCGGGGACAACACGAAGCGAAGATCGAATTGAAGTAACAGTGAATTGGCCGTGCGCTCCGTCGCTCGTCATTGCATAACGATTGAATTGAGGCGTGAAATGGCGGAGTCCTTCCCTACGGCCTGGTGTCGCAAGGACCATCCGATGCCAGCCTACGGACTCACAGCACGAAATTTCTCTTTATTATTCATTGCACAAACCTGTCGTAAAGTCTTTGATATCGGAGATCGTCTAAATAATATTTAAGACATCAGTCCGTACCGCAAAGGAAACACAACACTTCACCATTACAAAGTTCAACTGGTTAACGCTCTTTATTTGGAGAACGAAACTCATGAATGCAAAATGCAGACGTATTAGGGCAAGTGGTACGTATAGTTACCACTCCGGTTTAAATTGATGATGTGATTTTGAAGTGCCGCTGTTTGCAGATGTCTCCTTGTAGTAAAGCATTGCCGTCACACGCATGCGCGCTGTGGAGTAAATGTCAGAAGTCTGCATGATGGCGTCTGAGCACAACCACGTAAGCTGACGTGTCAACTCCAACATCTCGAAAGCAGTTCGATCAAAAGTCGACCTGCGGTTGTCGAGTTCGGTCGTCCGGGCAGGCAGACACACGTTCAGTTTGTGACGAGAAAGCGTATTATTACGTTTTCTGCACAAGAAACGTCAGTACCAGTCGTACCAATTACGCGCTGTGCAGAAGTAAAGTCACAGTTGTTCCTTTCTGGCGTCTGCTTGAAGCGATATTCAGACACGAGCCGCCACTGACCGATCCACCTGACAGGTCGCAATGCATCAGAACCTCCTCCTACCCTAAATCCAGTTCCTCAAAGAAAAGAAAAGAAAAGAAAAGGTCCGAATGCTTCTTAACGAAACCTCTGAAACGTAATCTAAATTAAGAAAAATTCGATTCATTTATCAGATGGTCGGAAGGGGGGAAGGGTTTGGTGGTGGGGGGAGGGGGAATTGGGGTTCCTTGTCCCACGAAGTGCGTACGATTTGTGCCCCCCCCCCCCCGACGCGTGTGTGTGTGCAGTAGAATCGAAGCTGTGCCCAGTTTGGCCAAGTCGCCTTTCGTTGGCCGTCAACGGAGCCCTCGTCTGCCGACTGCGTGCGGAGTCCGCAAATGATAAGACACGCAAACGCGCGGCGCCCCTGAGTGCGTGCCAGCACTGATTTTGCTATCTGTGGCCGCTTATCGCGTTTTCCTCACGTGACATTTGTCATCGTCCGTAACTTTGCTCGTTGCTGAAAACAGCGAAGGCAGACACCGGCTCTGATCGTCAAGGATGTCACGAGTGCCGTGGTCGCCGTCGACAGGTGCAGTCTGTCGCTGACTGTACTTCAGCCCTAACTTTGTTTCCGTAATGCCATGACCACTAAGGGTTAATTAACGATGTGTTTCCAAATTACATGTGCCGTAGTTCTACCAAAAGCGGAACGTCAGTGTCGCCTTCTCAAACTGCCCAGATTGCAGCCTTCCAGTGTTTTCTGGTCCTTCAACGAAAGTTTTTTGTGTTTCGCGTGGAACTTGGTCCAGAAGGACAAAAGCTGTCCTGGGCTGGGCTGGGCTGGGGGGGGGGACTAACACTGGCGAACTGAGACTCCAGGTACGCGCTGAATTCTCCAGGTGGCGCCGTCTGCTTGGAACCACGTGCTCCAAAACTGAGCAAATTTGAAGCATACGGATTCGTGCAATGCATTCAGCTGTTTGTTTGTTTGTTTCGACAGGGTACTCTTCAGTGTCCAACGCCCATAAACGGCACTTCTCCGTCGAAATGCGGGAACCGATTTCTGTTCACGTGATCAAATTCTTCGTTCCACGCAAGCCAAGTGGCTCTGTGCAGGTGCCCTTCTGACGAGATGGTCCGTCCCTCTCGGAAGCTGGGAGCGCGTTGCTCTCACGCGTGATTATTGAGACGGATGTCAGCGGCGGTCGAAGCTACGCACTTCATATGTGATTTCGTTATTTACTGGTTGGAGATGGAATCAGGTTTTCTGAGCTCCTTTCAGTGCGGTGAGGGGAGGGCAGGTACAGGACAGGAGAAGCCGACTGCCACAACCCCAGGCCAGCTGACGGTCAGAGCAGGTGCCTGCCTCTCTGGTCCCAAGACAAGAACTTAAGTGCGTTGTTAAACGCTGCTGTTCGCATTCGGATGGCAGACATAACCCTAACGACGTGAACAGGGCCGCAGAGGAGATGAGACGAGTGTACTCAGCGCGTTCATGAATTACAGAAATTGCTCTGTGGATTAGAGTTCTTGAGAAGCTGATGGTCGCTCAGCTAGTCAAGAAATTCCCCGTATTTTATCGGCCTCGAAATTTCATTTCTGTGATCGCAAGAACAAGCCACTGGGTCCTGTCCTCAGCCAGTTCATTTTAATATTATACGTACATCCGTCCACGCCTTGGTTTTCCGTATCAGGTTTACTGATAAATATTTGGGGTGCATTTCTGGTCCTTTCAATGCGTGCTACATGCCCCGGTCGCGTTATTCTGCCCCGTTTTTTCAACGTCACAATGTTCTGTGACGGAACGAATTGTGGAGGTCGTCTCCGTGCCACCCCTTCGCCTCAGCTCCTAGTATGGGTGACTAATGAGACCAGTGGCTCTTCCAGTGTTGTCTGCACGAATCTGTGTGAGAGGCGTGCTGGACCGACAACCGAGTTTTGCACGATTACGTCAAAGAGAGGTTACATCTCTGTCCTCCCGGGACGGAATTTCAGTCACGGGTGACGGCGTGTAAACTTTCGGATCCTGTCCGCAGTGCGTATGGACGGCGTGAAGGCAAACGCCTGTTTTCTTAACTTCGAAACTGTCGAGACCAGTGCTGAGCGTCAGGCTCAGTCCATCCTTAACCCCCGCAGTGACCACGAGGTTAGATGGCGCCCCGACGCTTCGCCGTCTCGGTACTGAGACTCAGCTGCGGTGTCCGAGCAGACGGCTGCTGCAACGCAGATGAACTGCGACACATCGGATGGGAGTGCCGAAACGTCGTGGTTCTGTGGACGGCGCTGCGTTGCAAATCGCGTGTCCTGGATGTACTCTCTGCCGCTGCCCTGGCGATCTTCCTGATTAGAAGTGAGATTAGTCTTAGAAGCCAGACCTGGGGGAGTGGGGGCGAGGAGGTGGAAGGACCCGAGAAATGCCTGTCCGTGGAGCCAGGAAATCCATCACCCCATTTCATTTCTGGCGTATTATAATTTCTGTAAATGGCTCTGCCCCCTTACCACTGGAAGCGTTGATTTATGGGTATTTCGGAGCGCTGTCTGCTGGTGGAGGCTCCAAGAAGCTGATTCATTAGCATGTCATTTCACGACGCTGTATTGCCCGCAGAGACTACTTACCGTCGGTTGAAATTAGACGATGCGTACGGCGACCTTGAGACTCAAATCGCGGTTATTGTTAACTGTCGATCACGAACAGGTGAGTGGAATTCTCTTTGACGGACGACATTAACTTAGATCTTGTGATAAAACTTGGGTTTGCGACGCCCAAAACAGATCCGCTAAGTCTAGCCGAGAAATGACGTGTTATTGTCATATGTACGTCGCTTGAGTGAATTCGAAGTGGACTCGTCTGCTCCGGTTACTCGCGCTGATAACAGATTAAGCAAATCACATTTAAACTTTAAAAAAATTGTATGCGTGTGTGTGTTTCGGTATGTTCACTCATAGCACAAGTAGGGATGTAAGGATGTACACCAAACTTGGCATGTTTATTCTCTGAGACCAAAAATATATTTTAGAAATGTGTCCTGAGTTGGAGAACCTGCGTGGGCGGTTTTTAGCAGTTTGAATACTGAGCGCATTACAAGAACACCGGTGTTTGTTTCGAAGGGAAGTGACGTAAATGACGCCACTTCGTCCGCTAGATGTCTCAGCCGACGCCGAGGCTCGATTCTACCGCTCTGAATGGATGAGCGTCCTTCTCAAGACGCTGATAGTCGCTCAGGGTCTCAGCGCACTTGTCGTTCCAGTGCTGAAGACCCGAGCAGCTGACGCTCTCAGTCGTTCCGCCATCTCTGTCCTTTGTCGTAAAAGTATTTCACAATTTGTCGTGTGCTCTTGAAGGAAGTGACGTAACACACGCCCCTCCTTTGTGTCAGAACAGAGTCGTCACACACCATCGGTCTCTGTGTTTGCCAAATGCGTCAACGCGTCGGAAAGAAATTCTGCCCTCTTAACCACTGATGTGATTCCCTCACGTACAAGAATGCCTGTCCCTAAGTGGCGATCAGACGTCGAGCCCCACAGAAGAGCGCACAATCGTCTGCCGGGGTTCACTGCCTCCCTCCCCTTACGTCTTGCACTCGTACTGAAGATGACCGTCTTCTGGGTTGTTGTGCCGTGTAGTCTGGAAGTTCAGTTATCTCTCGTCTCGTCTGTAATTCAGGCCACGACCACTTCTTCTCACATTCTTCCCAGTCAGAAGCCTTGCGTTTGTTGTAAGCCGCAAAACCGAATGATCTGAGAAATGTCACTTAATAAACTTTGCGATTATTCTCTTATTTTGAAAGTATAAAGTATAAAAAAATAACGCTGTCCCACTACACGCCATTTAGTCGCTTGGGGGGAGAGGCAGTGTAGCTCCTACTCATTCTTAACCTCGGCACTGGATGGGGGGGGTGAGTGGTCAGCGTCACGCCCCGGCCGGCTTTACCCCCGGGAAAGGACCCACTGGATAGGAGGCTGGGTGGGCTCCAGAGCCTGTCTCGACGCAGAGGCTAGAGAAAATAATCCTCTGCCCCCGTCGGGGATCGAACCCCGGTCGTCCGGCCCGTAGTCAGTCACTGCAGTGGCCGAGTTGACTTTTGTGCTCGCAAATGTTTTTGCTTCGCTGATTCCCTCGTCGATATGTTTCGCTAATCGTCTTTCTTCTGTCGAGAAACATAGGCGTTCTTTGCTGTCTGTCTCAGATTTATTCTTATTTTTGACTGAGAGTCTCTGCTTTGCCGGGAATGTTCATTTTCCCAATTCCTGGTTACTGCTGAGGCTTCGAGCCACTGTTTCGTCTAATTTAACTGTAACTTCATTAATTATAGGCTGTTACCTCACGACATGGGGAAATGCTTGTACCTTGTTCTAACAATCTGTGTAATTATTTATATGTTGGTTGGGGGGGGGGGGAGGGTGGGCCTTATTAGGCGATAAGTAACTGGCCATAAAACGAAAGCTAATGAAATACCTGATCCTTATAAATGTCGCCTGGCGTACCGCAGAGCCAGAAAGGAATCTTGATCTGCCTAAAGCAACAGATGAAAACTTCTGTGGTGCACAGACAAATCGGTCTGTTTTATCCGCTATGCGCCTGCTTATCAGAGTAGGCCGGCCACCCGCATCGCTTGCGTCGACCCAGAAGCCACGTTTTTGGAGTTACTCAGGCTGTCGTACTTTGACGGGGAATCGGCCAGAAGTCGGCCACGGTCTTGGCAGATTCTACAAGTGAACAAACACATTTGTCCGAGCACTCGGGATAAACCAAGGACGCGTTCGTGTTTTGTCACAAAGGCTTGAGCATTTTCAGCAGAAACATCTCCTGGTCGTTCAAGAACATCCAGAAATCAGAATTGTACTAATCGTAAGTTAAGACCGAAACACGTCAATCGCTTTGAGAGCCTCGAATCGACAGAAATGTTGGCTTTCTGCTATAGTCTCCTGTGTTGTGACGTCACGTGATCTTGTAGGTTGTTACCGACGTTTCGGAGAAACCTTTCGCCCCTGCCGTCAGAATGGAAGTGAATTTATGCTGAAGATCGAGGCGTTGCGTTCCTCCGAAACGTTTCTCCGCAGTCCTCAGTTCCTCAAGGTGTGTCTCCTGCTCAACTGCATTCCTCAGGGCGTGAGATGGGAACTGGCCGCGTTTGAGGGCTGATAGGAGGCCAGCTTAAGCGTAATTGTTTCCGAGATGATATTTCAGGTGCTTCTGGTGGCGCTGAAGAGATTGTTCGCAATAACATTACGAAGCTGCGAGCAAGATTTCGATACAGAAGCTGTGTGTGGGCTGTTGGCCTAGCGGGGAGGGGCGGGGCGGGGGGGGGGGTTTCGAAACAGGGGAATGGATTAATGATCGGACATCAGACGTCAACAAAATGATTCATAAATTCAGATGTAAACATCGATAGAAGTTACAGCGGGCCGGCACATTTGAAAACGTTGCGAGCCTCGCAGCCAGACGTGAAACAAGGCCGAACCACGGAGCAAGTCACGTGCCTCAGTTGTTTATTCGGGCCGCTAATGTAATGTAGAGCCCGGTTTTACGCTCCCTGGCCAATATCTTGTTCCGCCCATGCGGAGCTCCAGCAAGCGGCAGGTGTTTCGGTGGTACTGGGTTCGAACATCGACCAGTCCTTGACTGCCTTCATCTCGGCGTCTGGTTCGGTGTTCCTCTACGCCCAGCCCCCTTCCCTGTCCTTCGTCGGGGGGACTGCGTACAACCACGAAAGAAATCGGTAAGAGTTCCCAGGATTCTTTAAGTTTCCATGACCTGCAGTGCACCCAGTTAAACCACCCTCTCCTCGCCCCCCCCCCCCCCCCGCCCCGAAATTGTCTGGATGCGTCGCGGTTGAAAACAGAGGACTGAGAGAGTTGTCGAGGAATGCTGTTAGCAAGTCCCTTACAGAGCTTGTAATTAATTAAGACAAGAATTAATACCTCAGAGGATTCAGTTGTTAACCGTCTACCCTATTGATTAAGTGGCAACTTATTTTTTTCACGAGGGTGCGCTAAAACAACCCTTTGTGCCAGGTCAGGGCCATTAAAGGTGAAAACCCAATAATGTCTGTCTGATTAGCGACGTGCGAGAAAGTGGTTCTGTGGGGTCTCTGCCCCGCTCGCGCCACGGCCACGGCTTGTGTGGTAAATTAACAATGAGAGGCTCACAATGGCAATAGAGACGCAGCCTTTGCCTTTCAAGCCCCTACGCCCCCCCCCCCTCAACTCCCGAGACTACGCACAAAACCTGCTTTAGTGAGGACAGGCTCGTAATCAGCAGTAAAGTTGGCAAATGGACTTCGTTTTGGTTAAGTTCTTAATGGCCTGCGTCGAAGTTGATGTCCCGAAATGAAATTCTTTTCAAATCCACTGCATCTTCCGTTGTCTCGTTATTTGATACGAGCATTGGAAAGCGACTGAGCGAGCAGTTTTTCCCCTTCCGAGAGGCGAAACTTCATTTCCGGTCGATTCTTTTTCTATGACACATTAAAGTTTGTTCTATCTTCTGGCTTTTACGGTCTTTGAAGACGGCTGTTTTCCGATACGTTGCGCCGTGTGCTTGTGATGGAGGCAGCAAGTACCTCTGAAACGTCGGTAGACTTCTACCAGACTTCACGGCGCTGCAACCCAGAAGACTCACCTCCGAAACAAACCTCAAATCCGGTCTGACGGAGGACTTGGCATTATGGATACAGCACAGGACGTCCGCACTGACAGAGGCCAAATTGCAGGCGAAACAGGTGGACGTCAGACCCTGAATTCTTTTAAATCATATTTTAAGGAGAATTGTGACTGTCGTAAGCGCCCAACGCCGTGGAGGTACTGAGCACGGATCCCTGTCAAGGTCTGGACTTGTGTTTGTAAGGATCCCGTTCGATCCTCGGCCAATCTATCGCCCATTCTGGGTCAGAGTCTTCGCGATCTTCCTCAGCCTCTCCATGTGATTGCTTGCACTGTAGATGAAACGCCCGTACGATTCGAAGACGTCGTTAAGGACCAAAAATTCATTGGTCCGAGTCCGCTATCGGACACGATCGAGTTGTGTGGGGCCCAGTTTAACGTCACCCCTCAGGGCACGAATAGAAAAACATCGTTTGGGTCACGTGATGCTCGTTGTAACCCTTCTCGAAGTGTCCCTTCACTCGCCATCAAAGTACAGAACGAAAATGTCGAAAGTCTGACGCTCCGGAAATCTGGTCTAAAAGTGTAAAACGTTCGTACCTTCTTTGTATTCATTCCTTTGAAATGTCGTGGATTTTTACGATTCTGAAGTCCGTAAGACGCTGACTGCTGGTTGGACGAGGTCCTGCCACTCTCGGGGTTGTTGCAGTCCATATTTACAGACCACTTCTCACCCTGGGGTTCGGGGTGAATAGGGAGACCTGACTTGTGAAAATAACGCCTTCGCCTGGGGGAGTCAAATATTGATGCTACTGGCTCCAGAGTCTTCTGATGGCCACACCCTTCCATCTTGTCTCTGCAAATCAAAAGCTACAACGTGTTAACAGTTAAACGTGTTGATATGTCAGGGCGCTACAGAAGGGTCCGGGTTCTATTACGGCCAAGGACTAGTGACTGTCAAGCCCGTCTGTACTCAGTCCGTACCGCGAAGAAAACACAACACTTGTCCATTACAAAGTTCAACTGGTCACGTCTAAAAATATTTAAGAATTCAGTCCGTACCGCGAAGAAAACACTACACTTGTCCATTACAAAGTTCAACTGGTCACGTCTAAAAATATTTAAGAATCCAGTCCGTACCGCGAAGAAAACACAACACTTGTCCATTACAAAGTTCAACTGGTCACGTCTAAAAATATTTAAGAATTCAGTCCGTACCTCGAAGAAAACACAACACTTGTCCATTACAAAGTTCAAGTGGTTGACGCTGTTTAAGGAAGTAATCGCTGTATGCAGTGAGAATCATGAAGAAATACTGATTGTTGAAACAGGTGGTACATATAGTTACCACTTGACTTTAAAGGGTTAAGATGACCAGTGAGTCTTTCTCCTAGCCCTGGGTCCAAACCCATCGCCAGAGCACAGCAATGTGACGTACCCATGCTCCATAATTAATGTCGCCCGTCGGCTCCTCACAGAATTCGAGGTGTAAAAGACGTGACGACGGGGTCCATCACGCCCACGAGTGACCGTTAAACTGTCGTGACATTAGTTAATCCAGTGGCCGCCGGACGGTCGTGTCGCCCTTGTCCGCCGCCATTAAGACTGTTATAATTACGAGGAATTTCCATCTCACTTCTTACGTCAAACCGACAACCTCGCTCGCCTGTCCAATCCCTTTCTCCCACATATTTTTTTAAATTAATTATTCATAATTATCCTGCCTCCCATAACCTGGCAGCGTCGTTAAATAAACAAAGCAGGTGAAGATAAATTCTGGGATTTTGACGGAGAAAGATGAACACGAAAAAGAATTTTTGCTGGGAACAACTTGTAGGGTCTCAAGAAATTTCGGGTTGGACCTCCGGGCGTTTCAGATTTCTCACAGCGCAGCCGTTTGCCCCCCCCCCCCTCATCGACTAATGAGCTGAAAAAGATCTCGCGTTAATTAATAACTAATTAAGAAAAGTAACGCGCCTCGACCCTGAGACCAGCGCACACACGCGCGAAGACTTTCGACTTGCATTCCGGAGGCACGGGTTGCCATCTGCCTCGGTTATTCCCGCTTGTTCTTCGTCGGGATTGAAGTAGGCCACGACCGCCTCCTTCGTCCCCCTTTTCGCATTCATAATTTTGCTCACGGTTTATATAACCGCTGCAGCTGAAACGGTCTCGTCGAATGAGTGTCATCCTAGAATTTAAGCTGTTCTCCGTCTATTCCAGGAATGTTTCTTCGGTTAAAGGAGGCCGTAGCCTGTTCCTTGAAACGCTCTTCCATTCAGATCTGCATGTGACGTAACTGTCGTCACTGGTTCAGTGTCGTTCGTCAGACAATGGCTTGTTTACTTCCATCAAAAAACTGTGAGTCGCTCGTCAGAGTTGCGTGCCTTTCCAGGATCCAAACCCGAGACCCCTTCACAAAGGCTCGGAGTGTAGTGAGACGTTAAACAACCGTTCGTCATGTTTTCCGGAATGTTGCGGCAACACTGCGAGCCACTCCTCGGCTAGGAGTGACAGTTTCCGTCGTTGTCTTCCTCAAGGTCGCGTTCGAAGATAAGTCGGAGAGACGCGAATGCGCTTAATTGGAGTTCCAGTCGGTGTCGGTGCGCCTTTGTTTCGTGTCCCTGCAGCAGATGCGTCGGCTTTTTCGCGACTTTATTATCGTCAGGGAGACGAAACCAAGGAACTGGCCCGTCCGGTGACCTATAACGGATTGATGATGACTGCGATGATGACGAATCTGGGACGTGCGAATATTTGGCCCTGGAAACGAGGGGGACGGAATGAAGCACAGTTCACGGCTCGAGTGTTTTGCTCGAGGCTGTCGAAATGCAGTTCTCTCTCTCTCTGTCTCTCTCTCTCTCAGCTGCGAGAGGCGACATTCAGTTGTTCGCGCTGTTCTGAATATTCTCGTTCACGAACGTCAAAGAAGCTGGCCCCAAATTCAGATGCAAAGTGACAACCAACCAATGGCCCTCGAGCCACGACCATCTCTTCACAATTCTTGGTTTCGGGTATTCTGTCGTAACTTTCGGATAAATCAAAACTTATTACCAACAGTGCTTTTATCTTGGTAGATCCTGTGTTCGAATCCCGGCCCTGATACCACCACTCGTGGCTACGGGTGTTCATGGTTTGTCTTGAGGCAGGTCAAGCGATACACAACATGTCTTCTTCCTTCTGTATCCCTTCAGATTCATCACTGCGACAGTAACACTATTCCTTTGATGAATCAGCGATTCCCTGCGCAAAACAAACTTTAAAACACTAAATAACCCAGCAAAACGTCGATCCACTCCTTAATTAGGTAACTCGATAATCAGTCGCTGCGGAAGACCATCGACGTTCGGGCCGGTCCGTTCATACGACTCGCCTCCCTTCATGTCCATAATTTCGCGACCGATAACCTTGAAGTTTTATAAATAGCTGCATGTCCTGGCGCACGGCCAGCCGCCACTCGTTACCTTCTCGCGCACAGACACGCATTCCAGGACGACCACGAGGCTCCAAATACAAGGAAACCTCCGTCTCCACGTAGGTTACTCGTACGTGTCTCTACCCCATTCTGTTTGCAGTTGTTTCAAGTTTACCTCAGGGTGACCCGTGCCTTACCCTTGGTCACTGGCGCTCGTATTGAACCCACAGACGCCGACCTACCGTAGAGGACACGAGCAACGCTTGGCGTCGACGCTTTGGTCCGAGGCTTACGGATTGGTGCCTGTCAACTACGTGGAAAGCTAACAGTCGCTCACCTTGTAACGAAATCTCTGGCTCACACTGAACAAGACATTTCATCGCCCTGTTCAAAACAGAGCAGCCCACGACTTGATCCAATCCTGACCCAAATCGATCAGATCCACACCCCGACTTAATATGTTTTTCATTTTTAAAAATCCTTGCATCTACACGAAGATTTTAAAAGTGGTCTCTTCCTATCAAAATTTCATGTTAATTTCGTATCTGTACGATGCGTGCTACATGCCCAGTTTATCTCATCTTTCTTTATTTACGTACCATGAGATTGAAATTCTAATGCTCTTCGCTATGCAGTTTTTTTGAAAAATAAAATAAAACGTTGATAACACGTCTTAGTAGTTTTAATCTTTGTTACCCAAAGACGTGTTCGTCGAATGGTTTTAAATATCGAAGCCCTTCGGTTTGTCATGTTGGTACTCTACTCCAGTTAAATATGGCGGCTTGGGACAGTGCGGACTTCAAGTTACGTGTGCATAAATTTGTCCCGGTCACAGATTATCGACATTGGCTGCCAAATATCTGTGATCGCTTTACTGAAACAGATATCCCGTGAAGACGTCGGATGTAAGTCGAAATTAACTCGAATTGCTTCGATCAGTGTTTGTTACGTTTTTAGGTTATGGTCCGGAAAGCAGGTGCTGCCAACTGTGGGCCAAATGCCAAGCCAGGTTTGCACAAAGCAAACAGCGCGGAGCATTAATTTGGCTTTTTCTAGTCGATATGTTTGCTTGTTAATAGTCGATTTAGTGCGTTCAGACTTTGTTACGAAGAAATTAACTTTCGTTACGTTCTGAACTTTTTTATTTCAATGATTTTACTTTGTTGTTAAGACGAAGGTGATGATGATTTTACTGAGCTATATTTGGATTAAAATGGTAAATTTTAGACTTTTAAACAACATTTTTTAAAAGTTTCCCTGGGAAGACTTGGTTTCGCACGCAACAAACAATGTCCAAGCGTAACAGAAAGAATGAATTCATAAATTCAGACGCCAATGCTCACGTATTAAACCGATTTATATTTGCAGTATATAATTTTAGGCGAATCGCCTACGTAAATGTCACGTGGCTAACACCCTGTTCAAAAAATTTCGTGTTCACACTTGCGGCGACATTTCGCAATTTTGAGGAGTTAGATCACTGGAAAATCCTTTTTTTAATCAAAATTTGAGTGTGTTAATAACTTTTTTGGAATCTGATTCATGTAGATTAGTCAGACCCACGCAATGAATTCAGTAGCAAAAGAACGAAGTCCAGTCAGCGTTCACTTTGTGTTGTATTGGCTTCTGACAGGTCCTCATTCGTGGACCCGTAGATATGACGTCACAGGTTGTGAGTGACTGATCTCACGCACTGAGGAAGGGAACTGTCACCTCAGTTCTATTCAGTGTCGAATTAATTTCTCAGTCTCCAAAACGGTTCACAAAGGTTGAAGTACTGCGATCCTCTGACACATTTTCTCTTCTCTTCTCTTCTCCTTTCTCCTTTCTTTTCTCTTCTCTTCTCCTTTTTCCTTTCTTTTCCTCTCCTTTTTCCTTTCTTTTCTCCTCTCTTCTCCTTTTTCCTTTCTTTTCCTCTCCTTTTTCCTTTCTTTTCTCCTCTCTTCTCCTTTTTCCTTTCTTTTCCTCTCCTTTTTCCTTTCTTTTCTCCTTTTTCCTTTCTTTTCTCCTTTTTCCTTTCTTTTCTCCTTTCTTTTCCTGTACAACGAAAGGGACAACATAAACGCCGTGGGTGCTAACGGGCAATCTCTGAAGCCGTGGGGCGGACTGAAGGTCTCACGGACGCGAGAAGCTGAGGCCCGACTCCTTGTAAAAACGCAGGCTTCAGATTCGTCTCCGTTGACCCACATTCAAAGTTTTCTGTTCCCCGTGAAGTTCGTCCTTTGTCTTCTTGTCGGTATCGCCTCGCCGTGAGACAAGAGTAAATATTGTCGAAACACATTATACAAGTTTCGAAGACTGGACATTGGAGGAGCCTCGCTTCAGAACACGCCCCCTTGATCTTCGGTAGCTAAGTCAACTGGTCGTGACTGACGCGTAACAGCGAAGTAGAACAGACCCAGGGTTTTGTGGGCAGGAGCCGAGTTCTCGGAAATACGCGGACTACGACTTCTAAGGAGCTGTTGTCTTTCTGGTGGACTATTGTTCGGAAAAAGGGGGATCCTTTGACGAAGAGGCCCACCGACAGCTCTGTGACGATGTCCCGTTCCAAATTAATTCTTCAGCTTAGTAAAAACATGGGTGCGGTCACCCCATTTTTATTTTTTATTCTTAGGTGGTACTGACGCTGAATTATCTGGACCATATGACGTCACGGGCCGTTTATGAACCTACTGAGATGAGGCAGTCTGTAGGCAGGGCCCGTTCCTACGTCGGACACATACAGCAGCAGATCTGTTATGTCCGCTTGTATGCAGTCAAGGCACGTTGCCGTCCGCGGGTGGTCCTCCCCGTCACCCTTCCCGATCCCTGCCTTGATTCTGACGTCAGACGTCAGTGCCGCCTAATTAAGTGATTGATTTGTTGTGATTAACGTTACACTGTCTTGCCCGCAGCGTAACGGGTGTCTGGGTCGTAATTACTTTTGAATTGGCCGGCTATTAGCATGCAGCGAACGCCTACTGACAAGGACGTCGGAGATCGATTTGGATAATTTAGGTACTTTCCGTCTGTGGTCACAGTTCGTTGTTATGCATTTTAATATCTGGCAATTAGTGGATAATTACAAATAGAAAGACAATGGTGTGTCCTGTATTAATCGCCCGTTGCATTCATTAAAGAAGACAGATCTCAGGACACACGCAGAAAAGTGATCTCTGTGTGTCTTGGCTCTCCAGCGCTCTACGATTATTCTGCCTCAATCAAAGTGTTGGCGGAGTAAATGTGTTGTCCACAAGGCGTTTTTCCAGGCCGCTGGAATCGAACCGTGGTATCTGTAGGGAACTATGCAATCTGATGAACCCGTGGCAGAAGTGAATTCCCGGAACATTCTCGCCTTTCGCCGTATCCCGGAGTGCCAGTCAGCTCATTTCCCGCAGTTTAATTAACGCCGTCGAACTCGGTCCTTGTTCAGCAGCGCGCATTATTAGAACCCGGGGTCAGGCCTCGGTGCTAACAATGTCCGCGCCCCCGCGCCTCTGCCCCCCGCGTGCTTTGTTCACCGAATTTACATTATATTTTGTTATATTTATGTGAGTGCCAGACCTCGGCTTCGTTTCTCGGAAAGAGAGGCACGATTTGCTCCTGCCAATGTCAGTGTCAGCCGACAAGGGGCGGTGCCTCGTACGTTTGAAGTACGTTGTGAACGACTGCAACATATAAAAACGGCATAAGGATAATATTAAAATGAATCTTAAGGTAATCGTGTGCGAGGATGTAGTTAATAGGTATTACTGTGACGGGCCAGTTAAGATAAGGTAGATAGTCCGCCCACCTGGTCTGTAAGATCTCCATCTTTATGGACCTGGCGGGTTTGCTAACAAGTTCACAAGAGCTCGCCACTGAACTCCGGATAATTTTATTTTTAAATTGGCGAATGACATCAAAGAACTAGAGATGGGTTTAATATTATTGGCGGAAACGAAAAGAGGAAATAGGATCGTATAATCACATATGGAGCGGCGCACCAAAGGACGAGAGTTTCCTTTACGATCAACAAGAAACTTCAGAAGGACTTAAAAGTTGGGAAGCTTTTGACCAAAGATTAACAAAAATTAATCTGGAAAGTTTTAGATATGGATTAAGTGTATACGAATATGTGCTCCAAACGAAAATGACAACCCAGAAACGATAGAAAAATTCTACTCAAAATTGGACGAGGTAATCAGTGAACGTGGGAATGCAAGAGAAGTTTTCGTAACGGGAAATCTGAACGCCGGAGTGGGGAGAGGAATAGAAGATCCGGTCGTGGGCCAAAATGGAGAAACAACAAGGAATAATAATGGAAAGAAACTGATGCAGTTAAGCGAACAATTTAGACTAAAAATTAACAATGGATTTTATAAACACAAAGATATTCATAAGTAATCATGGGAAGACGTAACAAGAAGAAGGAGATCACTAATAGATTATGTAATAACGCGACAAGGAACTAAAATGAAGATGTGAGGGCGCAAAGAGGCCCAGAATGTAGATCAAATCACTTATTAGTAAGAAGTAAAATGGTTTTACCACCAAAGGGAAGGAGGAAAAATCTCCGGACCTAGAAATATCCCCAGTAAACTAATAGAAAATGGAACATTGAAATTAATGAGAATGGCGAGGAAATTAATAGGAAGAACCATAAATGAAGGGGATGGAAGAGGGAATACATAAGAAGGGAAGGCAATTACAGGGGAATCGCTGTAACCAACACCTTCAGCAAAATCTATGGTCGAGTGGTACAAAATTTCATAGAAGAAGAATATGGAAAACAGGAAGTAGAGGAACAAAGCGGATTTAGGACAGGACGGTCATGTATAGATAACTTATTTTATCTATCACAGATTATGCAGAAAAAGTGGCAGACGGGGAGAGATCTTCCTCGATATGACAAACGCATACGATAATGCACCGGTGAATAAATTATAGCAAGTCCTAGAGATGAATAAGGTAGGAGAAACGTTAATGAAGGCAGTAGGACTTCTCTTTGAAGATGAAGAAGGACAGACAACAACGTTTCGGATAAGAAAAGGTCTGAGACAAGGCTGCAGCTTGAAGTATTAAAAAGGTGTAAGAAGATACAGCAATGTATACACCACAACTCGCCGATGACCAAGTGATAAAAGCACAAACAGAAGAAGGCCTGGAATTTACGACGAGGAAAGCAAAAGAAGAATAAGAAATCTGGGGATTAAAATTAAATTTAGATGAGAAAATGTTTTGGAATTAGGAAATACTAACGACGCACTGATAATGGAAACTGGAGAAGATTAAATATCTAGGAGCGATGATAGGGGACCAAGGGATGTATGGAATTGAAACAGAGGAAGGAGACTCATTGGAGCCCTTAACCCAATTTTATGAGACAAAATATCACAAAAAGAACGAAAGTGAGAATATATAAAACGATGGTACAAAGCGTGGCTTTTTATGGAGCAGAAATTTGGTAACTCTCGGAACAAAACAGAAGTAAGTTGAGAATAATGGAGATGGATTTCCTAAGAAGAGAGAAACGAAAGGATTAGAGAAATCATGAGGATGGACCGAGATATAATTGAGGAGATAGAGAAAAGACAACTGATTTGGTACGGACACGTGAAAAGGATGGAGGAGGAAAGGTTACCAAAAGAGAGAAGGAAGAGAGGAAGACCGAGACCAGGATGGAACGACGGAATTACAAGAACCATGATAGAGTGGAAACTACCTCCGGAAGGATGGAAGAAATTATTAGGCACCGGAAGACCGAAGTAACGGAAGAAGAAGAAGAATTGGCCTCGTTTGATATTTGATAAACATTCCCCCTGCCCTCTCCTTACATCTTTGCGTGACACATATTTGGTCCATTCAAGCCAAACGTAGCTCGTCTAAATAACATTTAATGATCCAGTCCGTACCGCAAAGAAAACACAACACTTCAGCGTTACAAAAATGAACTGGTTAACGCTGTTTAAAGAAAAAATCATACGAAACACATAAATACAAATTACATCAGTTTTCTATTGTTTGTACAGGTGGTACTTATAGTTACCATTCGACTCTGAAGGGTTATGGTTAAGTGCGGATATAGGAAAGCCGGTCGCTCCACCCTGACGATGATCGGGGGTTTCTGCCGTTGCTCGAAGAGACGTACGTTCACATAAGCGTTAAAGTTCGCGAAGTTAAGTCGGCTTTGGTGAACCGCGGTCTTCAGGGGCAGCTTCGAAACGTTCCAGCGACTTGAATGATAATATTCGCCACGTGTGCAGGTTCTGCGCTCACGAACGAGAATGGACACGCTGTGTCTCAGGAGGGGCAGTTCCACACATCACCACATTAAGCGTGAAGCCGTTTAATGGTCGAAAGGGCTTTTAAAGACAGAAATTGGGTAGGCTCGGTGCGTGAAAACATGGACGATATGCGTGGTACTGCCATTGTTCGCGGTCAAAGAGCCCAGCGCTCGGCACGTTTGGCAAATTCATCGCGTAGCCGCGCTCGTTCGTTCCAGCAGCGTTGCTGGGTCGAGGAACATTGTCCCAAAGATGGCTGTCATCTGGTTCGAAGACGTACCTTCATCATCAGGACAATGAATGGAGGTTAACTGATTCGAAGGCCCTGTTGATGGAGGCTCGGAAGCACGTCTGAAACGTCGGTAAACTTGCACCAGAACAAAAGTCTCCGAAATGTGTTTGACTTCGAAAGGCCGTTGCTAGCTGTCTTTTGTGTTATTCGTAATTCATCGAAATTAACACTTCAGTCTGAATTGAACGCTGATCTGGGATGTGAGTGCTCTCC